>NC_059105.1:11490000-12115000 GCF_020740685.1 Jaculus jaculus
GTGGCCTCAAACTCACAGCAATCCTCTTACCTCTGCCTCCTAAGTGCTAGGATTACATGGTGATGTCCAATTTTAGCACTGTTGATAGATTTGTAGCAATCATGGTGGGTATGGGTGGGCGGGGGGTTGCAACAATCAATTGATTGCTTTCAATAGAATAAAACTTTGAAAGATGCAAACAAAAATGTTCCAGAATCACAGGAGATACTCATCAAGTTTATGAGTAGCCAAAAAAAAACATGGGAAAATCCATTCTTATCTTTGAAGTTTTCATGAAGTCCTACCATATCACATTATTGTGACTCATGTCCTAATATGATAGGAATTAGAGAAAGTCAATGAGAAGCTAGAGTAGTCGGCATGGAAGTACATGCCTCCAATCCCAGCACTTAACATGGCTGAGGCAGGAGAACTGCAAATTGGAGGACTGCTTGGGCAACGTAGTGAGAACCTGTCTCAAAAAAAAAAATAAATAAAAAAAATAAAAAAGATAAAGAAAGAAAATGATGTGATACCCATGTAGATACATTAAAAAATTGAATTAGCACATTGTTGAATGATTATACTATTAAGTAATGAAAACAGTCCATATGATGTAAGCAGTAAGGCAATTATCACCATTTAACTTCTTTCTGTGTGTAAGGGACCTCTTCAAATATTGCATAAATATTACAATAAATCTTTATTTGAAGTGTATGTACAACATGTTGTATAGAGCTTATCAATAGCCAACAGAGAGTAAGACATAGACACTGAAATAACATCTGAAATAAATCTAAGGATGTTGTCTTGCAAGATGAAAACGACTTGGTGTCAGGTAATGGTCTCTGGTGTGGACACAGTAGCTATTTGAGCCAGAAGACAGAGGGTTGAAGTAGTATCAGGGGAAATCTCATTTTGGAATTGCTTTTGACGGGGGCCAGCTATGGCGTTGGTCTCTCTCTTGCTGGGATGTATAAGTGTGTTGCTTCTAAACAGCAGAGTGGAGGCAGGTCACCAAAGCTCTGACACCAGGCTGATGCCTAAGTGGGTTCTAACCACTCCGGAATATCAATATATCTTCACTTTAGCTTTTCAGGCTGGCATCACTTTTCATTTAGCAACATCTGGCTGGTCTCGGTTGTTGCCAGTGATACCTGGCTCCGGCTTCTGCGAAGGAGCTGGAGCTATGCCCACACTCAAGCTGCTGGCAGCTTACTGTGCCGCCATGCTGTCTTCCCTAGGTGATTAAAGCCATCGAGGAAGGCTATCGGCTACCCCCGCCAATGGACTGCCCCGTTGCCCTCCACCAGCTCATGCTGGACTGCTGGCAGAAGGAGAGAAGTGACAGGCCTAAATTTGGGCAGATTGTCAACATGTTGGACAAACTCATCCGCAATCCCAACAGCTTGAAGAGGACGGGGACGGAGAGCTCCAGGTTTGCCATGCTTACTTAATCGTGATGTGGCGCCGGGCATGGTGGCATACGCCTTCCATCCCATCACTTAGGAAGCCCTGAGGTAGGAGGATCGCCCTGAGTTCAAGGCCACCCTGAAACTATTGAGTAAATTCCAGGTTAGCCTGGAGTAGAGCAAGACTTTACCTCAAAAAATAAAAATAAAACATAGGGGCCGGAGAGATGGATTAGCGATTAAGCGCTTGCCTGTGAAGCCTAAAGACCCTGGTTCGAGGCTCGGTTCCCCAGGTCCCACGTTAGCCAGATGCACAAGGGGGCGCACGCATCTGGAGTTCGTTTGCAGAGGCTGGAAGCCCTGGCACACCCATTCTCTCTCTCTCCCTCTATCTGTCTTTCTCTCTGTGTCTGTCGCTCTCAAATAAATAAATAAAAAAAAATAGTGATGTATGAGGGGGCACAGAGCTGGGAGGAGAGTGGGACTTATGCCATCCACTTCCCACCTCTATAAAGTCAGAAGTGCCATTTAGCTACACACCTGGGAGTCTTATTGTTCAATTAGTAGAGTATTTCAAGTAGACATACTTATTATTTTAAAGTGTCTCACACAAAACAACCAGAAGGCAAGAAAAAAATAACTAAGAAGCTTATTTTATGATATCACCCCTGACATTTTAAGAAGAGGAACAAAATGTACTCTTAAAAGACATCAGTCAGTGCCTGTCCTATTTTGAATTGAGAAAAGAAGAAAAATTGAAGGAGGAAAAAAAGTATTAATTATAGAACGAGATTGGTTGTTTTTAATCTGCTTTCCATTTTCTGGGTATCTCAGAGTAGAAGGGCACTGAGTACACACAGAATCTGGTCAGGTTATGAATCCTGTAATGCATGTTCGAGAAGGGGTTTAAAAGCCAGAATGATTGGACCACTTATGAAAGAGGTAGCCTCGAGACTAAAGAAGCAAATTAGTCTAAGAAAAGCAGAAAGGCCTCAGGTCCATTGTATGCTAGGAATGTCACCTTGAGAATGGGCTTTCCTGCGATCAGATTCTGGACCCTGAATGCCAGTCGCATCAAAAGGATACAGAGCAGGCTCAGCAGGTAAGGGGTTACAGGAGTCAAGAACAGTTAAGACTATGTGAGGTGAGCCACCTACTGAGCCCCAACTCTGAGCTTCACAAATGCTTCTCTTTCCTCATGAAGCTGAAATAAAAATAGGACAACGCCTCCCCCCCCCCCCGCCCCCGCCAACTCAGTGTCCAAGCATTTCTAGTTTATGCAGGGCCTCTGAAGTCCGACTCCAATCTTTATCCAGAAACATCCCAAGGTCTTGGAAGACAAGGAATATACTTGTTGTCATAGCACATGATTAAAAAAAAAAAAAAAAGAAGAATTCTCCTATGCTTTCAAATTCCTATCATTGGCCATTAGGCAAAACAGCATAATCATCAAGCTGTTAAAATAGTATCCTAAAGGGCTGAAATTCACATTATACTCTTATCAGGGCTCCACATAACTATATGAACTAAAGAAAGTTATATTCTCCTATCTTTTTAAAATTTTTTTTTAATTTTTTTTTTTTTTTTCTGAGAATAAAATGGGTAGCTCCAAGGCTCCTTTCCAGGGCTAGCCAGCTGATCAATCTCTGCTTTTTCTACATTCAGCTTCTGCTCCCGAGTCCATGTGTTCTGTCTGGGGTTTTAAGGCCAGTTCTTGCTAGTTGATACACGTCTGTTAGTATTTGGAGGAGTAGCAAACGGTATTCAGTCTCTAATACCAGGTAATGTGTGCTTTGCAGCAAAGAACAGAGCTAATGAAGTTCTTGCAAATACTTTTCTCAGTTTGAATTTTTTTTTCATTAAGATATATAACTTATTTTCATAGGTGTTCCTACCAAAGATAATAGGATAGAATGTAATATAACATGGTACATAGTTCAGCGCACAATTAGGCAAATGTCACAGTGTTCTACAAAGTGAGCCAAGACCTCCAAAACAAGCTTGTCAGTGACCCTTGCAGCTAATTGACACAGAGTGAATATGTTTTCATCCTGAGGCCATTTTGAACGTGCCAGGCTGTTGGAATCTCCATCTTTCCCTGTTAATGTGCTTGGCTTGGAGTTAGGAATAAATGCAAACTCTTGGTCTTTGTTTAATAGCAAAGCTTACTGCTATGCCCTCAGTACTCAGATACACATCTTAAGTTTTATGTGTTAACACAAAACTGGGAGAATTAAATCTTGACTATTTTTGTTGTAAACATCTGCAGAATTTAACTCAAAAGCAAAAATAGACAATTGAAGTTGGGACACAAGATAAAGGCCAAAAGAGGCAAGCTTTGGACATAAAAACTAATAAAAAATTTTGATGAAAATTTTGTCTAAAAGGGAACTAATACAGATCAAAACAATTTAGTTAACAATGAAAATTTTAAATAGAGTCGTATTCATTCTGTTATATAGAAAATAAATCAAGGCATTGTGACTTAATTTTGTTTCAACATTGAAAAAAAATTTCACTCAAGATATAATTCCAATTTAAATGTCTGTACTCAAATATAGCCTCAGACACATTTTATAATTTGTAGGAAACTTTTACTACAACAATAGATAACAGTACTTCTGTATAGGAAATTATAATAATAAAGATAATATAATATCCCTCTGTGAAGGTCTGAATTTTTTAAAGTAGTTGGTTGATGAAGATGGCTAACTCTCTTAAATACTGCTATAAACAGGGGTTTATTATGTATCGCTATCATGAGAAATGACAGGGTGCCTGCCAGGAGTCATTCTTCACAATAACCTGATATTAAGCACCTGGCTTGAGAAATGAATAAACTCATAACTAAGTTAATAAGAAGTGCTTTGAATTGGTTGAAATATTCAGAAACCCGGCAAAGGAATATGAGAAGCACATTCCCCAATCCAAACAGTGATCAAAGTGCCTGTTCTTCCTGCCAGCTTTGGCATACGTGCTGGTCAGGAGTGGGTTGATTAAAGGGGGGATTAACTCCTGCTGCCCCAAGTTTCTTTGAGTGCACTGAACCTGTCTACGGTCCTGGGTACGATCATGCAGGACTTGAACTCTCACTGTTCTCTCTGCTTCCATTGAGCCTGCCGGGTTGCAAGCTTGCAATTTTCCTTACATGTACTTCAGTAAGGTTCCCATAATTGCTGGGCTAACGTTTGTGATATTTGGTTCTGGCAGAAACTGGTCTCTTTCTGCCAAGATTGAACAGGTTTCTGCTGCAAAGGCTCCCCCAATCTTTCCCCTGTTGGGATGTTAAGACACCTGTCTGGAGAGTTTAAATACCCTAAGAGGTCCACATAAAAGTAGATCTGGAACTAGAGTTAAGAATGAATAAGTGATTGATTATGTGGAATTAAGAGGGGCTAGTACAAGGTTAATTTGCACCATAACTATACCATTTATTTAAAACTTTTTTCATGACCTTTCATTTCCCCTGACCTATCTTATGCAATGTGGTTGCTGAGTCTTCCTGTCTCACCAATAGATCCTCTCCTATATATTTTGTTCCACTTCTAGACCCAACACTACTTTGTTGGATCCCAGCTCCCCTGAGTTTTCTGCGGTAGTATCGGTGGGCGACTGGCTGCAGGCTGTGAAAATGGACCGATATAAGGACAACTTCACAGCTGCTGGTTACACCACGCTCGAGGCCGTGGTGCACATGAGCCAGGAGTAAGTACTCAGCGATGTTACACCACAGGGTAAATCTAGATTTCATAGTATTTTCCTTTTTTAAAATTTATTTTTGCTTTGAGCTGCATAATCATCCCGTTCATAATTTAAAAAAAAAATAAAGAAACAAGAAAACTAGAATGCCTCTCATTTTGACTGAGTATAATTTTACCTGGTTTCTATTAAGTATCTACACTGTTGCATTAAATTGCTTAATTAGACATTGTAATACACCTGTCTTGTGCTATATTCATTATGTCTTGATTCAAATGTGTGTCTGCATGAAGCCGGGAAAAACATTCTCAGAACCCCTGTGTTCTCGCCTCCTCCAGTGACCTGGCAAGAATCGGCATCACAGCCGTCACACACCAGAATAAGATTTTGAGCAGCGTCCAGGCGATGCGAACCCAGATGCAGCAGCTACACGGCAGGATGGTTCCTGTCTGAGCCAGTACTGACTAAACCCAAAACTGTTGAAGTTAGTTTACCTCATCCATGCACTTTAATTGAAGAACTGCACTTTTTTACTTCGTCTTCGCCCTCTGAAATTAAAGGAAAATAAACCTGCGGGGCTGATTGGTGTACAGATTGCTGAAACTGGGGCTTTGACAGAAAAGGCGGTGAGTGGGGGACTGAGACCTGGGGCCTGTCATTGCTCAGAAGTACTTCCGTCCTGTGGTGTGTAGTATACTTACGCCTATATAAAGAGATCTCTGCCTCTGAGTTTCGATGCTGTCTTCACTGCTAGACACAGAGCTTTTGCGAGTCAACCTTCATCCTCCCTCCATGTGGAATTACAACGGAAGGGTTTTGTCTGTGGCATAAACTACAGTTGTCTCCCCTGAGAAGAAGACCCTGCCCAAAAGCGTTGTGGGGGGACTCCATGGCGGCTGTGAGGAAGTGGCTCATACCGCTGAATAAAACCCAGGAAAAGCCACGTGGCTCACTCATCCATGTTGCCTCTTGAGTCACCAGGTCACCTGGTGGATTCCTATCACATGGAGAGCTAGAAAGAGAAGGAAAGTGGATTTAAAATGCAAAACCCCAAGCCTGATAACCCCTAACTGGACGAAGGAGTGCTGTTGCTTTGGGCCTGAGGCTGTGCCATATAAAAGTTTATTTGGGGACTGTACAAACCTATAAGTACCTTATGGATAGTAGGCTGTGACAATCTTGAATAAGGAACTTTCACACTTCCCTGCTATAAAGAAGCAACCCTAAATTTACAAGGTAAGTTCAGCAAAACCAGCTGTGACTCTTTGTCTAATGAAAATTTTACTATTATTATTTTAGAAACTTGACCTCATTTGAAACATGTCTATCATTTTTTTAAATTTACTCCTTTTTTTAAATAAGTATAGATGAACAAAAACAGTATGACTCCCTTGTTCTTCTAGGAAGAAGTAAAATAACCCGATGAGGTCAGGTTCAAAGGACAGGTCCTAGACTCCTCTGTCTATGTTGTCTGTGGTACCCCTCATACCATGCATATCGTTTATGTCCTGGGTGTGGAGTAAGACTTTTCAAACTAGTGGATCATGTATTTCACATATTGGAGTGTTTCCTTGGATACAGAACCATTTTCTTTCTTATTCTAGTAGTCCCCATCAGATAGGCTTAACCAAATGTCACTGGTTAGACTTGAAACTGGCTATGAGTTCCTCACTGTCAGAAAGTGACATATTTTACAAAAAAAAAAAATGCAATTTTTATCCACAAATCCATTAGCAGAATTCAATGCTTCTGTTTTATGTCTTAGAAACTCTTCACGGAATGGGTATATTTAATGGCTGTGTTCATTCCTAGAAGCAAAAGACCTAACTTTGGACTGGGAATTTTTTCTTTTAACTGTTCCATTTTTATCACTTTTAAACAAGAGCTCGGCTGATTTTAATGACCTCTTTTTTCTCTCTCAGTTTTATACTGAAAGCTATTTCGTATAGATTGAGGAATGTTAAATTTGATGTTGTCAATTCATGACAGTTTAGTAGAAACCTTTTTTGCAACGTTAGTTGTAAAGGCTTTTCTGTTCAGGAGAAATGTGTTTTCAGAATGACTCAAACAATTTCTGTTTTATCACCACTTTTGCTGGAGTCTAGGAGTATTGGATATTCATGTTAAAAGTCTGTAAATGCAGACTAGGTTTGTGTGTGTGTGTGTGTGTGTGTGTGTGTTGTTGTTGTATTGTTTGCTTTAAAATTATTTTCTTTTCAATACCAAGCACTGGAATATTTTGTTTTTAATATCTGTAGGGCAACTTCAATAAGAAGGCAGTATAGAAATATACATTGTAAAACCAGAATATTGCCTTGAAGATGCAGAATAAATGAAAGTTTTCCTTTCTTAAAGTCACCAATTTTGACCTTGATGTGTGTTTGTAAATGTGGAACATGTTCAAAGCAGAACTTTAGAAGAAATGATGTGTGATTCTAAAATGTGATTTCTTTCTCTCTCTCTCTCTCTTTTTTTTTTTGTTTACTATGTTGGAGTTGTTTTGTTATTGCTCAACAGATATCCTATAAATGAATTAGTATGAACATTTATATCATGCAAAGGCCACTTTCTGAGTCTTAATGTTAGTACATGCCTGTGTGAGAGTCAGAGAAGGACTTTCTATGGGTCTAAAGTAATATTCAGTAGCAGTGAAAGTGTTCATTGCCTCTCTGGAGTCTTAGAAGAGAGATCCAGAACAATAGAAATGCTGGTGTTCCCAGGGCATGGAGCCAGACTCTGGCATCTGGACAGCTGTGATTCTAAATCCAGCCAAAATTTTGACACTGGGAAATTCACCCCACTTTTTTTCATATCTCAGTTCCCCCACCTGGAAATTAGAGAGAGATGGTGATTCCTTTGTAATACAGCTTTCCTTATGTGTGGTGTTGTATGCATGTAGAAAGTACTTTTGTAGAGAACACAGTGAGTTCCCAGAGGAAATGGTGTTCTCCCTCTTTGCCCAAGTCTCTTGATGAGTCCCTTTTCCACAAATGCCCCACGGAGCAAGATGTAGGTCAGTAGTAGGGGTCAGGCAGGAGACACTTCTTCATTTTAGATGGGTTTCTTAGAGGTTGGGAGTTACATGTATATCAATGCAATATCCAATAGCTTCTGGGAGGCCTTGCATGCTTATATCTAGCTTTGAAGTTTGTGGAATTACTTTGTAATTAAGAAGACAGTAAAATACACAAATGCAACTCCAGTGCAATGAAAGAAATTGGATGCTAAAGTCATTTCATTGTTTTGCGAGTAAATTCAAGAGCAGAACTTTTGTCTATTATTGAGCTGCCATGAGTGCAGAGTACCACAAGACCCCATGCAGACCACATGCTGCCTCGGGTTTCTATTCTAGAAACTCTCTGTGATAAAGGAATTGCCCGAATTAAATGGAGAAAGTCTTGTTTTCCTTAGCTATTACTCTGCTGTGTTCACTTTGCACATCCATTTTCAAGTAAACTACTAAGGCCCTAAAATGTCCATGCAAAATGGTGACCAGAATCTGTACACAGTAGAGGATAGAAGGGGTTCTCACACAGAAGGAGGGCTGATGTGCTTGCTAATGAGCCTGCTCTGTCTCTAGCTAATGAAACTATCAGAAAGTTTGTCTGTCCACATGGTGTGATTATACCACAGAGTTTTAAGGTCAAGATCATGGCCTTCTTTACATGACTCATGCTGGTCTGATGAGATTCCTACATGTTCAAGTTTCATAAACTACATTTGACGTGTGTACTGATTTCTTGAGAGGAAAGAGGTAGAAAACCATGTCTAATACTGTTTCTTTCCTTTCTCTTTCTTTTCTCTTATTCAGAATAGTTTGGAGAGTTATTAAAACAGTTTTAGTGTTGACAAGGAACTTGTTTTTATTAGTATGTGTTTGTTGTCCATACTTATGGGGTCCAGCGTGATGTTTCTATATATGTATATAATGTTACTGATCAAATTCCATTTTTCCTTTTTCACCCTTCCCTCCCAAGTCACATTATCCTGTCCTATCTATCTATCATCTATATGTCTATCTATCTGTCTATCTATCTATCTGTCTGTCTATCTGTCTATCTATCTATCCATCTATCTATCTATCTATCTATCTATCTATCTATCTATCTATCTATCTATAACTATGTATTATCTGTTGAAAGGGTTTCAATATGTAGCTCAGGCTGGCCTCAAACTCAAGGTGCTCTTGTCTTAGCCTCTCAAGTGCTGGGATAACAGGTGTGTGCCACTATACTCAACCTACATTTCTACATTGGTGAGAAATAATTTCTTGGGCTGGAGAGATGGCTTAGCAGTTAAGGTGCTTGCCTGTGAAGCCTAAGGAACCATTTTCAACTCTTCAGGTCTCACTTGAGCCAGACGCAAGTGTGCAAGGTTCCACATGTGCATATTTTATTTCCATATTCTAAACAGACTGGTTTTTTTTACAAGCTTAAATATTTCCTTTATCTCAAAACAATTACATTTTATTCCTTCTTATCCAGTAAATACACAAAGCAAAACATGTCTTGATAAACTAAACACAATCATCTTTAAAAGTGCATTTTAGTACTAATTCCTAATTGACACTTCAGGCCATCAACTGTAAATAAGTCTCCTATGGCCCACAGGTGGAGAGGAAGCCCAAGAAGGGCCCCTGAAGGTTAGTTGTCAGAGATTAATAAGCTAAAAGTGCTTCCTTTAGTGTTGATTCACTTGGCAAGCGAGAAGATGGCAAGGAACGAGGATAGGGTCATGGCTTTGTGCCGGCCTCATTGGGTTCCACACTGGTACCTAGAGCCCTAGAGCATGGCTGACGCGTTCTTGGTACAGCAGTTGTGGAGAGAGCCCCGAGGCTATCCACCACCCCATCCTAGTTTCTACCTGATCACCAACCCCGTGTTCCCTCTCCTTTTTAAGAAAAATGTCCAATTTCTTACCTTGCTTTGTAACTTTTTGATCATTATTGATAATTATTGATGGCTCATGAACTTACATAGTCAGGGTTTCCATCTGACAGTCCACACAGCACAGTGGATCAAGCTTGGCTGTCCTGTCAGGCTTGTGGGATGTAACCTTGGCTTTTAAAGATCAAAGTATATGACCTGGAACATATTCCTTACTCTCTGGATGATCCAGTTTCCTGCGCATGTGATAGGGATATATATATATATCTTCTTGATGTTACTATCATTAAGTTGTTGATATGCATTATTTTGTTCTTGCTATTTTCTTCCTTATGTTTTTAAAGCAAAGTAAGAATTCATGGTCTCCCTCCTGAATTACTACCCCCGAGCCTTGCTACCTTTTATAAATCTTAACACGCGATGTGTCTTGTCACTGTCTAAACATGTGTAACTTGTAGCTAGTGGGGAGCTGCTGGCTGGAAACACTGGCTGATGTTTTGTCTAAAGTCTTGTTCTTTTCCCTGTAGGGAGTTCCTGCTGCCGTCTCAGCCTCACAGCCCCTCCTGTAGATTATAAAGCTTTGGAAGAAAACAGAACACACCCCTGCTCAGTTCCTTCCAGATGTGTTTCTTCTGTTTCTCTCATGCCAGTTCTGGGGCAAATACACGGATGGGGTGACAGCTGTACCCGAAAGGAACAAGTGTATGCGTTTCAAGTCCTCTTTCCCAGTGAAAGCCGCATCTAGTTCAGCATCTGTTCTCTGATTGCACTGAGGAATGTGCCGTCTCGTGGTGGCGGATCTGCAGAGCCCTCGCTCCCACACTCCTTGTGGTTTTATTTATATGTATTTCCATATCTCATTCCTGTACGTCATTGCTGCGTTGTTGTGGCAGCAAGTGACCAAAGGCTACAGGTTTCACGATGGACACCGGGTCAGGTGCCACCATGCAGAACACAGTCAGTTTCGTGAGCTGCCTATGATATGCATTGCTGACGTAACATTTTACCCAGGGTGTGCCATTGCAGTGATATAAATATATTTTTTTTCCTAGACTAAATATGAGCTGACTATCTCTTTTGATGTGTGTACATAGGTGTGAGTGTGTGCGCGCGTGTGTGTGTCTGCGTGTGTGCATTAACTTCATGCTTAGAACTGCCTGTGAGTGTTGTGGAATGCTACACCTGGAGAATTCTGGTTTCCCATCAGTTCCAAGACAAAGAAACTGTATGATTTATTGGGCCTGGACACCATGCCCATCCCCTTGGCAAAACAACCTGGAAATGCTACATATCCCATGTCAAAAATGAAACTTGTAGCTGCCACATTAATCTTGAGAAGTAATTCTCCAGCTTTGAACAGATGTGTTTTTTGCCTTGATGGTGAAGTAATATTAGGATATAAATCCATGTAGGTGAGCACCCATCACCCAAATCACAGATTCTGATTGGACTCATCCAACTCACCAGTTACTCGGTGAAGCAAGAAGGGGATGGCATCATGTGGTAACCCCAAATGGAGGACAAATAGCCTTTGTTTCCCTGCATAAATGGACTTGCTGAGTGCGAACAAATATATGCAATTCATATACTTTTGGAGATGAGCGTAGATATGTGTGTCAGCCTTGAGATGATGTGTTTGGATTAATACTTTGTCTCTCAATGTCACAGAAAAATACATGCCAGTGACTCTTGAGGTTAATGTAGTCGGGGTGAAATGGCCTCAAGCAATTTCAGGTTCTCCGATTACATGGAAAGTTCTCCAGTAATTAATATGCAGCTAGTTCCTCTTGCCCTCATAAGTACGCCAGTCTCCTAGGATCTGAGCTCTGGTGTCTGAAAATCAGTATTGATGTGATTTGTATACCAAACTCCAGCCAACATACTGCCATTTTCCAGAACCTGAGTGGCTGCCTTGCTTATTCTGAGCTACAGTCGCAAAAACTGTGGCCATTTATATAAGCTATAACATCAAATCAGGGAAAACGGGGGAAAAGATTCTGAACTGTATATTATTGAATAAGTAGAGAAAAATCATCAATAAATATTTGTTGCATTCTGACAGGGTGTGTGGCATTATATTCTCATAACTATGCCAGAGTGACAAAGTTAATTCACCCCTTTTTGGGGACCTTAATATATTTTTAAAGGGATGTGCCTATGCGTTGATGCCTGGAAAATATGTGTAAAGAAATGAGGTTGAACCTCATTGAATGAGCAGAGATCATTCTTCCCAGAGGTGAGAGGGAGGAGGCCAACTTCTGGGTCTATCTACCCCTCAGCAAGCACTGGCCTAATGAACTCGAGCTAAATTCTACTCATGTCTATGAAACAGCACGAAGCTGTTCCCTGCACCAAATCAAGTAGCTGCACCAAGTGTCTGCAGACTCTAAGTGACATTTTAGCCATCTTAATAAATGAAATGTCTGGTGTACTAAAAAAAAAAAAAAAAAATTAAAGGTTGTGTTCACTACACAATGGGTGTGTGTTCTAAGACCTCGTCCTCATCTGTGAAGGATCTGTGTATTAATCCATACACTCCAATAGCCTCAACATTTGTCTGAAGACACTTAAATTCTGACCCGTAAAGGAAAGTTCTAGAAGCAATATTTTCACTTATTGAACATTGTCCAAACAACACCAAGCATTGATACACGCTGAAGAGTGCATTTATTTTTTTGTACTACTCCAAGTATGTTGGAATATGCAAGGACTGTGGTTAAAATTAGAATGTATAAGACATAATTTAGTTCATTCTGAAAAAGAAGTTAATAGAACATTGCTTGGTTCACACTTGTTCCAAATTTTGAGCAATCTTTTGAGTTAGACATAGAATTTCTATTTTGCTTTAATTTGTCAAGGTATTTTTTTCTTCCCTTCATGGACTTTAGGTACACATAACTTATGTCATTTATTTATGGTCTTTTATACCTAGTTTGTAAAATTGTAAAATAGCAAACTAAATGCAAAGGGTTTGCATATGAAAGTAATAAAGTAGTTGCCGTATATAAACCTGACATCTGGCTGTGTCTGTTTTTCTTTCTTTCTTTTTTTTCAGTGTTGGGGACTGAACTTAGGAGCTTACACATGCTTGGCATGCACCAAACTATATCTCTTTCCTTATTTTGAGACTGAGGCTCACTATGTTGCTCATAGTGGCCTTGAACCTCTGATCCCACTTCAGCATTCAAAGTAAATCGAGTTATAGGTTTGTACCATTAGGCCCTGCTTCGGTTGACCTTGGTTGTACTTTTCAATATCATTTGCATATGGATGATAGTTCTAAGTTATTGTTTCAGTTAATTAAAAGATAAAACTGGGCTGGAGAGATGGCTTAGTGGTTAAGCGCTTGCCTGTGAAGCCTAAGGATCCCCTTTTGAGGCTCGATTCCCCAGGACCCACATTAGCAAGATGCACAAGGGGGCACATGCGTCTGGAGTTCGTTTGCACTGGGTGGAGGCCCTGGCATGCCCAGTCTCTCTCTATCTCGCTCTATCTATCTGCCTTTCTCTCTGTGTCTGTCACTCTCAAATAAATAAATAAATAATGAACAAAAAATTTTTTAAAAAAGATAAAACCTTAAGTTTTAAGTTAGCATACTTATTTAGAGGAATAAAATCTATTTTCTTTGATACAGAATCTCCATACATATTCCCGGCTTGCCTCAAACTCATTCTTTCTGCTCCAACCTTCCTACTACTGGGTTCACCTAAGGGCATGTGTCACTATGCCCAACTTCATTATTATTTTAATAGACAATGTTCAGCAAGTATAATGAGATAATTTAATATGTGTAAATATGTGAAAAGCATTAACTTCTAATCCTTGCTATTGAGAACAATACATAGCAAGTCTGACTTTAGATTCTATGTTCACTGTATTGTAAGACTGGACTCCAGCTGGAAGCTGGGATCTATTGTTTGTTAATTGTGTTGTGTAGAGCAAGCCTGTATTGTTGTTGCCCATTTCTTCATTGGTATTATGCCGATTGAAATGCTATGAGGTTTTTGTTTTCTTTCTTTCTTTCTTTGACAAGGTAGAGACTCACTCTAGCCCAGGCTGACATGGAACTCACTCTAGTCCCAGCCTGGCCTCCAACTCGTAGTGATCCTTCTACCCCTGGTCCCCAGTGCTGGGATCAAAAGTGTGTGCCATCACACCCAGGGCTGAGTCTTTGTAAAAATCACATAGGTTGAAAAGTTTGGAGAAGGTGCCTGGGGTCCATGGTTTCTACTCTCAGTAGCCTTTTATTTTATTTTTACCTCCCCCCTCTTTTCTTTGAAATTTATGTTTATTATAATTTATCACTTATGAGAGAAAGGGAGGGAGAAAATGGGCACACTGGTACCTCTAGCCACTGAAAATGAGCTCCAGATGCCTATGTCACTGTGTGCATCTTTCTTATGTGGGTACTGAGGAATTGAACGTGGGTCCTTAGGCTTGGAAGGCAAGTGCCTTAACCGCTAAGCCATCTCTATAGCCCCTCTATTCTCTCTAAGTCTTTGTTACTGACCCAACAAGCCAGGTAACAGTTCTGTCTAGGGGCTTTAAACATGGGGTCCTTGAGGTGTTCTGGAGCTCCAGAGGTCCAAGGCACTCCCTGAAATTGTGCAAATATTACTAATTACATGTGTATATATACATTTTGATGAGGAGGTTTCATAAATCTCCTCAGATCTAAATTGGTTGGAGGACACCATACATGACAACGTATAATCTTCAGGTTGAATACTGTTCTCGCTGCCTCACTGGATCAACAGTGAATTGGCCAGGTCCCTGTCCATTGGAAACCGTGCTCATGAGCTTACAGTCTATGTGCAAAGCTGGAAGGAAGGTCTGCTTCCAGGGAGCAAAAGAGTGTCTTTTAGTGTTAGCATTAGTAGGATGAAAAGAATTTCAGAATCAGGTTATACTGGCTTAGTTTCTGTTCACTTGGTACTTACACATCCCTCTGGAATCTGCTGTTTAACATAGAGGGTAGTTAGTATACTGGGGATTTGAAAGCAACTGATTTTCCTTACCTGTTTAGAAGCACAGAAAGTCAATGCATGAGTATTTTTCTTGTGTTTTCTAGGGAGAGCTAGTGGAGTGGTAGCAAGATGACCACATGCAGTATGAGCAATGATTCTGACATGGACTTCACTATGGTATAATCAGGGATTTTGTATGACTTGGAGAAATAAATGTTAGCTTCCTCTATAATAAGTGATCCCATATTCTCAGGGGTTTAACAATGCTTATTTCTTGTACACACCATAGCCTGATGAAAATACAAAGGACTCTCCTGGCAACTCCTTTCTAAGCAACAGGTGATGCATACAGGTCCCTTCTTGTGATGCTACTACCAAAGGTCCCTACATCAGGAGAAGCAAATGTAGATAATTGTATTGAGAGCTTCCCAGCCAGTGTTGGAAGGGGATTTGACTTAGGCCTTCCTTATCTTATTGGCCAGAACCCGATCATATGGAACAAACACAAGTGCCAGGAGGCGGAGAAATGAAATTTTCTTCTATCATTGGGAAAGGAACTAAAACTGTTGAGGCACCAGCCAGTCTACCACAAGGACAAGAAAAAGTCATGTAGCTGGAGAAGGTCAGAGAAGGCTTCCAGTAGGAACGAGCACTTTAGGAATTTTGACTTTCACCTCTTGGCACAGATGCATGCAAAATCTCATTTTGCAGAGATGCAGGGAAGCTGACCCAATGCTGAGAGTCTGGAACATTTGCATTCTCCTCCTCACCTTTCAAGATGCCTCACACTTGCATTTTCTTTCCCACACAGTGATGTGTACACTTTTTTTTAATCACACACTTCCAAGTATAAGCAAAAAGAGTCTGCCTTTTAGTTTTTAAATTATCTTAGACATTCTACCTCCCTAGGAGGAGAATGGGGTAGAAGTCCAGAATAAACCCTAAATGTCTCAAGAAGACATTTAAAGAATATTCTCTGGAAAATAAGAATATAATTAGAATATTCAAAACCATACTAACTTGACTCCTTGACCTCTGCCCAGTGAGCAAGAAACTGAAGCTAAGCATTCAAATCTATTTATTGGGACCCATGAACATTTTATTTATTTGTAAGCAGAGAGAGATAGAAAAGAGACAGGAAGAGAAATAATGGGCATACCAAGGCCTCTCGCCAATGCAAACACGCTCCAGATGCATGTTTCCTTTGTTCATCTGGCCTACGTAGGTCCTGAGGAATACAACCTGGGTCCTTTGGCTTCACAGGGAAATACCTTAATGGCTAATCCATTTCTCCAGCACCCATGAACATTTTTGAACACTAACTGGGTCTCACACACAGCACTAAGCTCTGTTTAACTGTTCACAGTGGTGTTCATAAAGTATACAAAAGGTGGGTTTTTTTTTTTACCCCATTTGTTAGATGGGAACACTAAGGCAATAGAGATTAGATAACTAGTTCAAGGTCACCTGTCTTATAAGGATTAAGTCTAGGATTTAACTCCAAGCAGCTGTTTGCACTGTATGCTGGGCCCCAGTTGCCCCCGCCCATGTGATTGGTCAGGCAGGCAGCTCCAGCACGAGGCTCGCTGCTCTCCAGCGTCGGCCTGCGCACGTCTGTCCTTGCCGTGTGGCGCTCCTCTTGGCAGCTAGCTTGGTTTTCACTGCCTTGTCATTTCCTTTTACAAACATGTTGACAATTATTGGACATGTGTACAATGTATTTTTATCCTCCCGTTGCCTTCTCTTACCCACTCTACAGTCCCCCTTCCAGTGACTCCTTCTTTCCAAATTTGTCATTGTTTTTTTTCTTTTTTCTTTCTTTATTTCTCTTTCATGTATATATCTAGAATGTTAATATGCACACATGCTATTACTCATTTTTGTCCATATTCCCTCACCCCTCTTTTTTCCAAGTAATCCTTCATCTTGCCTTTTTATTATTTTTTATAAGTTCCCATGGAACAAATTGTAACTTAATGAAATGTTCACCTACCAAAGCGTTTTGTAAGATCAACCTCTAGATTCTAAAAGTATATCATTACAGCTAAGTTACTGCTGTCTGATATGTAGTCAGGGTCTGAGGGAAGGAGAAGGAGTGATTTTCTTTTTCTTTCTTTCTTTTTTTTTTTTTTTTTGGTTTTTTGAGGTAGGGTCTCACTCTAGCTCAGGCTGACCTGTAATTCACTCTGTAGATTCAGGGTGGCCTTGAACACACAGTGGTCCTCCTACCTTTGCCTCCAGAGTGCTGGGATTAAAGGCATGCGCTGCCATGCCTGGCTTAGGAGTGATTTGCTTAACCAACCATTTTCATGATGTCAACATGAAGGCCTTGGGCGGTACATGTTAAATGCTGTTCTTCACTTTGCTGATGGTCTGTGAAAGACGGGGCTAGGTATTAACCAAGCCAAACAGAAACACTCAAGGTGGGTCCCAAGACAAGTGGAGAATTATCTGAGGGAAAAGGCTGAGCATGAACTAGTAAAAGATTTCATGTGAACCCCCTTCCTCAGCTACTCTCTAGCATCTGACTTTGCATGGATCACTTCACCTCCCTGAAAGTCAGTTTACTCGTCTTTATAATGGGAGTAAATATACCCAGCATTGTTGGGTTCTTGTGAGAAATTATTGTGACCAATTCTATGGGAAACACCATGGTAAGCAAGTGATTATTCCAAAAGGCATCACAGAAGAGAGTGGATAAACATTTAGATAAAGCATTAAGTTGATAAGATGTTGAGTGTCACCCCGGTAGTGATAGGTTGGGATGTACACACCTCTGTGATCAAGTAAAATTGGACAACAGTGATATATTCTACAGCTGCCCTTTGAAGATTCATAAAGCCCACTGGTATATTAAAGGTCTGAGATATCCTATATTAAACCAATTTGCCAGTTTCATCTAGAAATTTTGCAACTATATTTGAATATAGAACCCTTTTAATGTCTCTGTGGAATGAGAATATTTGTGAAGCATAGGTTTGGAAATTGCTTCATTTGGGTTTCAGATGCAAACTCTGAAAGGGAATGAGATGGATGCATCATCATGTGCTGCAAAAGCTGTAAGCTCTGGAGCTCATTGGCTGAATATCCACCCCTAGACCTTCCCTTACCACGCCCCAAGGAATGTTAAAGTACCAACCTGGGTTTGTAGCTGAGTTGGGATTTGCCTTTCTGCCTTGGTGGTCCAGGCACCAAAGTGCTAGTAGGGACAGAGCATGCGAGATGTGAAGCGAGGGTGGAGTGTATGAGCTACTGTACTGTATGACTATTAGTTCTGATTTCAGAGCCCACACAGCATGCACCAGAGCCATGACCTGAGCTAAGATGTCTGAATTGTTCCAGTCATAGAAAATAATCAAACGCATTTTGACTATGAAAGAATGTACCACCCACTTAAATCAACAACCTAAGACTCATAGCTGAATGGGGGGCTGGGGGTTACCCTCAATTATTTTACCCTTTCCCTTTGGAGGAAGTGCCTTGAGCCATTGACTGCTCCCAGTTGAGTGGGTAATAGACCACTGAGGTATCTTATTTCTGGCAATCATCCTGGATAGAATTCTTTGTTTACAGCCCTGCTGTACAAAACTTGATGAATACTTAGGAGAAAATAGAATTAGGACCCAAGAACCCAGCTCAAATCAACTTAGTGGGACACAGGCATTGCATTGTGTTCAGCCGGAAAAGATAGCCACACAAGAAAGTGGCTTTAATATACACCCAGAGAAACTGTGTCTTATACACATGATATGTAAGAGGCAATAATGGCCTACTAATCTGCAGTGGATCACTACCTAGCAATCAGATAGACGTGTTCTAATGAGACTCATGTTGTTTGCAATCAGACTGGCATTGCTTATTCATATCTCTTCCATAAGATGCACTTTTAAATGGCTCAGATTGCACCAGATGCTATAAGAAATAGCTTTCCATTTTATTCCATTACCAGCATTTTTCCCTCTTCCAATTAGCATAATTTAAAATCAGCCAGAGGGGAATGTGAGGGCCTGAAAAGTTACAAAGAAGTTCAAGAAATACTTGATAGAAAAAGGCAAGAAGCCACTCATGAGTAACCTTTTTTTGTTGTTGTTTTGCAAAAAGGGCAGGTAAACATTATGATTAATAGCGTTCTTGTTTAAGTTGCTCAGAATTTACTTCTGTGACTTACTGAAGTCTTACAGCCTCTCAGGAGGCTCATTGCCCCTCAGATTCAGCTTGCTTCTTGCATTATCTTGTGGATGACATAATAGAATCACTACCTCATTTAACATTCAGTTAAAGTTTAATTGAGTTGATTGTTTTATCCTCCCCTCAAAATAGTCACAAACTTAAAGAATCAAAACAAGTCCTCATCTGTGAAATGAGAAGATGCTTCTAAATCACCTCGTTATAAGTCAGGTCCTGGCTGTTTATAATCTATCTGAACTTAAAGCCTGAACTGGCATAATGAAACATTGTTCCCTGATGCCAAGTGCTATGGTTCTGGCTTTCTGCTTGCTTTTTTTTTTTAATTTTTTAAATATTTTTTAAAATTTTTTATTTATTTATTTGAGAGCAACAGACATAGAGAGATAGACAGATAGAGGGAGAGAGAGAGAATGGGCGTGCCAGGGCTTCCAGCCTCTGCAAACGAACTCCAGACTCATGCACCCCCTTGTGCATCTGGCTAATGTGGGACCTGGGGAACCGAGCCTTGAACTGGGGTCCTTAGGCTTCACAGGCAAGTGCTTAACCGCTAAGCCATCTCTCCAGCCCTCTGCTTGCTTTTTAAATAAGAATTACTATGTGGGCTGGTGGGGGGTTGCTCAGTAGATAAAGCCAATTATGAGGACTGGAGTTTATATTTCCAGCACCCATATAAATGCCAGACAGACGTGGTGTGGTGGCCTATCTATAATCCCAAAACTGGAGAGGCAGAGATGGGACACCAGAAACTAGCTAGCTAGGGGCGCCAGATTGCAGAGCTGTGAGTTCAAGTGAGAGATGGTGCTTCAGTAAGTAAAGTGTCAACCTCTGGGCTCCATATGCACATACACATTTTCCTACACACATGTGAACATGTATATACATTCATACAAAAAAGAAATGATATCTGATATTGGAAGACTAATTTGCCAATAATTTGCTACTCCAGTATCTTTGCATCTACCTCACAGTAAGGTGTAGACTCCCTTGGTTATGTCTTAGGCTTTTGTTTGTAGTTCACTCAGCTTTTGTTCTCCTTTGGGTCTTTTCCTAATAGTAACTAACACACTTTAATGGGGGAGTCATGAACTCTCTTTCCATTGTTTGAGTGGTACTGACCTAGGCCCAGCTACGAAGTAAGTCTACATCAGAGTCAACCCTCAACACAGTCCATGGTTCAAGGGGGAACTCCAGGGAAGCTTCAATTTTCTTTTCCATGGTGTGGGTAACAACTTTTCTTATATCCTACTCCACTTTCCTATGGACCAAAGGTAGCATTCTCTCTGGCAGACACTTAGTGATCATTAGAAAAGACATCTTCAGGATGATGGTGACGTGGAGGGGAGGAGACTTTCTTACACAGATCTGCACCTAGTGGTATTACTGGAGCATATCTGTACAAACTCATGAGAGATAGTGCTTAAAATTCCAGGAATTGGGCTGGAGAGATGGCTTAGCGGTTAAGCGCTTGCCTGTGAAGCCTAAGGACCCCGGTTCAAGGCTCGGTTCCCCAGGTCCCACGTTAGCCAGATGCACAAGGGGGCGCACGCGTCTGGAGTTCGTTTGCAGAGGCTGGAAGCCCTGGCGTGCCCATTCTCTCTCTCCCCCTCTATCTGTCTTTCTCTCTGTGTCTGTCGTTCTCAAATAAATAAATAAATAAAAATTAAAAAAAATTCCAGGACTCTTGTGATCATATTCATGTCATGTTGGCAGGTGAATCTGGCTTTAAAATTTTTTTTAAATGATTTTATTTATGGGAGAGAGAAAGAAAGAAAGAAAATGGGCATGTCAGGGCTTCCAGCCACCACACACACACACACACACACACACACACACACACACACAGAACTTCAGACACATGCACCACTGTTTCATCTGGCTTAATAAGGTTACTGGGGAATTGAACCTGGCTCCTTTGTCTTTGTAGGCAAGTGCCTGAACCACTAAGCCATCTTTCCAGCCCTGAAACTGGGCTTTTGGGGATACCGACTTCAGAAAAAGTCAAAAGCTACAAAAAAAAGTGCTGCTACTTTATTTATTTATTTTGTTTGTCTCTTCCTCCTTCAGCCAGGCTGGTTGTTAAATAATGGCCAGCTCACTGTAGGACAGACCTCTGGCTGACCAAGCCTGAAACCTGCCCTATTCTCTCCACTTCAGATCGGAAGCACAGGCACTATTATTGACATCACACTGGCCTAGATTTTCTACTATGGTTTATGCACAGCATGTCAACTAGGCCCTCTGCAGTTCTACAGAATAAGTGGAACCAACAATCACAGAGCCTTTACTGAGCGCCAAGAACTGTACTACAGCCATGATTTTTTCATTCCCATCTAACCAGAATCAGCTTAAGGAAGGAAAGAGTGCATGTTCGGCTTGGTGTTTCAGAAGGAGGTCCATCGTGGTGGGGAAAACCCGGCCGGAGCAGACAGTCAGCATCACACCATCCGAGAGGAAGTAAGGAGAGGAGAGCCAGCAGCCTCTGTGGAACTCTGTAAGGGCGACTGCCCGAGCCCAGCTTTGTCCACCAAGACCTCCTTACAGCCTTTCTGAACAGCACCACCAATTGGCCACTAGGTATGCGAACGCAGGGCTCTGTGAAGGACTTCAGCTTCAAACCACCACATGTACTGACTCCCGTTAGCCCAATGGAGCTATTTACCTCTGCAAAGAAGGTGCTTTCATAATTTCTACTAATGAAGAAACAGCTTTAGGATACAAGCGTCACTTAGGCACCCAAGCTTCAAAGAGATCTGATTCCAGTTTCCAAATGTGCAAGTCTGTTTGGGGTCCGTGGCTTTTCCTCGTGCTTTTCTCTTCACGGAGCAGGGGTCACTCAAGTTGTACGCCATGTGCCAACTCACTGTCGGGATCCCAAGTCGGTATCTCATGGGGGTCGATGTTATCTCTTAGTTTCATCTAGGAGACCATGTGTCACTCTGTGCTCATGTTCACAGTGGACTGGGTTTCCACAATACAGACCACTTAATCTGCTTGTTTCCCCCCACTGGATTCTAACATCAACCAAAGCAGGAATCTCGTATTTTTCTTGTCTCTGTCGTCGTAGCTAAGACCATGACCACCACATGGTAGCTCTTCAATCCATGCTGGGTATATAATTTGAATCAATGAGTGACTCCTTTGGGTTTTGGTACATATTCTGATACTGTATGTGTGAACCACCAGGAAGTGACAAAACACCTTGACTTCTTTTTACAGTGTTTCCCTTCATCATCAGCATCACCCCAGCTTTCTTCATCTGCCCAGGTATCCAGCAGAAGTAAGAATATACTGGCGGAGACTGGAGACATATTTGACTTTTGTGGCAAATAGATTGGTCATGAATTCTGGTTTCACCATTTCCTAGTGGAACCAGTAAATGACACCTCAGACAAATTTCTTCATTCCTCATATAAAAATTGAGTTTTGGGCTGGAGAGATGGCTTAGTGGTTAAGCACTTGCCTGTGAAGTCTAAGGACCACGGTTCGAGGCTCGATTCCCCAGGACCCACGTTAGCCAGATGCACAAGGGGGCGCACGTGTCTGGAATTCATCTGCAGTGGCTGGAAGCCCTGGTGCACCCATTCTCTCTCTCTCTCTGCCTCTTTCTCTGTCTGTCGCTCTCAAATAAATAAAATGCAAACAAACTAAAAATTAAGATTCTTTTTTTTATCATTTTAGGCTACCTTCTGAAAGTGAATAGCTGATAAGTGGCCCAATGCATTGACTTTGACGTTTAATAAAAACTAATCTTTCATGTTCACTATACACGTTATATGGTATCATTTCAATCCCCAGGACTATCACCATGGATTTCAAATCTGATCTTCAATTACTTGGTTTAGCCATTAAAAAAATCACTACTCTTATAATAATAACAAAACAAAAGCCCCAAAGTTTACCATATATACTGTATCCATGGGAGATTGGGTCAACAGAATGTTTTATAATGCTGTGCCCAGAAGTTATAGATTGCTACAAGAAAATCTCAGTGTCAAGGGTAGGTTACCTTCCAGCATATTGTTGGTCAGGGAAGCTTCTGATGCCACGAAAACATTACAGGCTGATGCCCAGACTCTTGGTTGTCCACTATAACTAGATAGTGAGGTCCTATTGCTGAAGACACCACATGCCTGGGCTTCAGGACACGGAGAAATCAAGCTGGAGTTGATCTAGAAGCCTGCTTTCTATTGACTACCTGCCATGATGCTGGAAATAGCTGTAAACCTGTTTGGAGGGGAAAAAAAAAAAAAGTTAGTAATGGTTTTAACCAACAGTGGACCTTGTAAGCTTTACAGCTGTTCCACCAGGCCAGTGTACCAACTGGTGGGTGGTGGTTTGATTCAGGGGTCCCCTATAAACTTAGGTGTTCTGAATGTTAGGTCCCTAACTGATGGCAATTGGAAATTAAAGCCTCCTGGAGGTAGTGTATTGTTGGGGCCAGGCTTGAGGGTGTTATAACCATCTTCCCCTTGCCAGTGTTTGGCACACTCTTCTGCTGCTATTGTCCACCTGATGTTGGCCAGGAGGTGGTGTCCACCCTCTGCTCATGCTATTGTTTTCCCCTGCCATCATGGAGCTTCCCCTAGAATCTTTAACCAAAATAGGCCTTTTTTTTTTTTTTCCCTCACAAGCTGTTCTTGTTCGGGCGTTTTCTGCCAGCAGTGTGAACTTGACTGCAACATGATGCAACAATGATAAGTCTGCTATGGAGAAAACCAACTGCTTTGTGAGTGGATCTGAGATTGGCTCCATGGGAAAGAATTCATGCTTGCTATTGAAAACCTAGTTAAAAACCCATGGCTGGGGAGTTCGTAAACACTAGGGGGAAAACTACTAATCTTGTCTGGCTAAATGAATACAATATGCCCACCAAAGTTCCCTCTAAATACTTAAGTTTGTGCCCATTGATAATTGCTACTATCCCTTTTTTGTTAAAGACACTTTTATCTTTTCCGATGGTGGTGAACATGGGATGTTACATTCAGCTTCTCGTTGCTGTGCAAGAAACCCAGTCAACAGAACAGCAGCTTGTGGAAGGAAAGGGTTTATTTTGGCTGATAGACTTGGGGCTGGGGGGAGCTCCATGACGGCAGAGGAAATGATGTCATGAGCAGAGGGTGGACATCACATCCTGGCCAACATAAGACGGACAACAGCAGTGGGCTAGTATGCCCAACACTGGCAAGGAGAAGCTGATTATATTACCCATAGACCTGCCCCCAACAATACACTCCCTCCAAGGTTATCCCGTTTCCAAATTGCCATCAGCTGGGGACTCAGCATTCAGAACACATTAAATTTATGGTGGGGACACCTGAATCAAACCACTGCATTATGCCCCTGGCCCCCATAAACTGATAACCATCCATGATGAAAAATGCAATACATTTAGTCCAACTTTAAAAGTCTCTATAGTTTTCATCAACCCCAACATCTCCCTAGTGCACGGTCTTTTAAGTGATACACACACACACACACACACACTGACACAGATACCGCAAAAGATGGCATTGGGTACAGCAAAGAAATATTGAGCCAATGCAAGCTTTAAATCAAACAGGGAAAATATCAAACTCTGTGGCTCCAAGCCCCACATCTGTAGTCAGTGATAAGTCTCCAAGTCTGATAATTCTAATGAGTGACAAGTCTTTGGAGTTCCAATTACACCCTTCCAGTTATGCTACTCACAATCCCAGAAAACTTCATCTGCTGTAGATAGCTCTCCTTGGCAGTCATGTCATAGTCCTGGCCTTTCCACTGGATCTCTACTATCACCCACAGTTCATCCTCATGGCTCCTATCAGGCTTTCATGCAGGTAATCCAATAAGCCTGCTTCACACTTCCCATGGCCATTTCCAAAATACAAAATTGTGTTGCAAATTCAATGATTCTCTCTTTCTTGCATTTTTTGTACTCCATAGTACCAGGTGGGCTACCAACTTATTAATCCAGGGGGAGTAAAACAGGCTTTGGAGAATAGCACTGCAAGCGATCTCTTAGGGTTTCAAATTCACCCACATTAGTCCTGCAGTTCCAAAGGGCCAAAGCCACAGAATCAAGTTTCTAGAAGCAACAACCCCACTTGCAGTGCCAATTTTAACTGGTGCAGTCACAACCTTATTGCTGCACTAAGAACAGAATCCATAGCAGCTTATGGGAGGAAGGAGTTTATTCTGGCTTACAGACTTGAGGGGAAAGCTCCATGATGGCAGGGGAAATGATGAGCAGAAGGTGGACATCACCTCCTGGCCAACATAAGATAGACAACAACCACAGGACAGTGTGACAAACACTGATAAGGGAAAGTTAACTATAATACTTATAAGCTTACCCCCAACAATACACCACCTGCAGGAGGATCCAATTTCCAAATTGCCACCATCTGGGGACCTAGCATTCAGAACACATTAAGTTTATGGGGAATACCTAAATCAAGCCACCACACAAGGGAAACTCAAAACTTATCAAAGTGCTGAGAAGAAGTGACAGCACTAAGTGAGAAATCTCTATCACACCCTCCAGGGCTCAAGAAGCTTTACACAGTAGGTGATGGAAAGAATGTGATAGTCGAAGGCTTAGGAGTGTTTTGCAATACTGTCTTCCAGACACCAAGTGGCCATGGCACTCATGACCTCACAGAAGTTGACACTATGTGCATAATAGAGGAAAAAAAAGAATGATGATATCAAAATAGAAGACAGACGAATTGGGAAGAAGAAGGGATGCATTGGAGGGGAATAAGTGAGGAGATTATCATTATGGTATATTGTTTATATGTATGGTTGTTGTCAATAAAAAGTCAAAAATAGCCAGGCATGGAGGCATATGACTTAAATTCCAGCACTGATGAGGCAGAGGTACTAGGAACACTGATTTCAAGGCCAGCCTGGGGCTACAGAGTAAGTTCCAGGTCAGCTTGAACTACAGTGAGACCTTAACTCAAAAAAATCAAACAAGGGCTAGAGAGATGGCTTAGCAGCTAAGGCTCTTGCCTGCAAAGCCTAAGGACCTATGCTTAACTTTCCAGATCCCACTTAAGTCAGATGCACTTAGGTGAGGCAAGCACAAGGTTGAACATGCCCTGTAGGTGGTGCAAGCATCTGGAATTTGATTTCAGTGGCTGAGGCCCTGACATGTCAATTCTCCCTCTGTCTCTTTCTCTCTCTTTTGCTCACTCGCTCTAAAATTAAAAAAAAAAAAACATATATATCAAACAAAAAAAACTTAAAAATAAATAAATAACTTCTAAACAAAATGTTTGAAACTGAATCCCTCTTGGTTATAGGAGGCTTCTGATTTGGGGGCCATATTATAAATTTTTCTTTGAGTCCTTACATATTTTTATTAGACCATGTGTGTATGCAAAGTCTGTATATGGTTGTCTGTGTTCATTCATGTCTGCATGTTCATGTAAAGTTGTATGTGGGAGAGAGAGCAAGGAGACAGAGAGGAGTGAGGAGAGAAAAAAGGAAAAAGAAAAGAGGAGAGAGAAAACAGAGAAGAGAGAGTGATCTTTGCTCACAGTTGAGCAGAATGTGAAGCTATAACAAAGCCTATGTTAATATGCTATGTAACTGTTCTCATTATCATGTTTCTGTATTTCATTCTTGGGATGAAAACCTCTCTGAGTGTTTAAAACAATGGGCTTCAGCTACTCTTGCCCTGCATGGAGTATTAACATTGAATGTGACAGACTTAGAAAACCCCTCTTTGCCGTCTATGAATGTTATGTTTGTACCATCATGCCAGTGTGCTCCTGATGATGATTCTGTCCTGAATGGGGGGCTTAGCACTGTCAATCACCTCAGAAGGAAGAGATTGCACAGTGGGACCCAAGCTGATCCTTGGATTACTGGGGATAAGGATATATTTTTTTCTATGAGGCCCCAGGTGGGATGTGGGGCTGGTTGTGGGCTCAGGCATAGGTTTCTAGTGGTGGGAGTTATTTGTCCTTGCTCAGGAGACAGCTAGGAGATGGCAGGTCTCCTTACTGACATTATAAGGAGAGCAAAGTGTATGAGAAGGGAGCAGTTGTAAGCTACTGCAGGAATCTCTAAACCTCAGTTAGGTTTAGGGGAAACTATATCCTCCTGAATACTTTCCTGACTGGGATTTGGGAAACTGGGCTGAGCATCAGGGTCACCATAAGTCCTGGAAAAAAGGCAACTGGAAAGTGTCCTAAAATACAGCTGCTCTGTGAACAGCTAATGTGGGCATTATCTGAAACCCAGAAAGACAGACATTCTTCTGGACTGTGTGGGAAACACGACGCTATCAATATCCTGAGAAACTCCAAAGAGGATTTTTTTTTTTTTTTTTTGGTCAGTAGTTGGCCCATGAAAAGAAAATGGGACATTATTTTGTAGGAACAAACGATGGTGACTTATGACTGGAACGTAGGCTTTTTATTCTGTCTAGTTCTCAGTGAACAGGTTGCTTGTGGCATTGCTCCCATTGAACCACTGTAGAAATGAGAATTAAGCAGATGGGCATTCACCTGAGTTGTACCTGCTCCTGAGTGCTGGCTGCTGTCAGCTGCTGAAGAAGATGCACTTTTCATGCGACCTCGGTGCCTTTGAACACACACAGAACTGGATAAAATGTGGTCTGCTCGTTAACTTCCTGTACATTTCCACAAAATGGATGTGTGAAAGTATTGCTGTCCACGCATTTCAGAAGTTATTTCCATATAAGCTGTCTGTCATTATGGTTATCTGTCTAATTGTCTTGATGGAGGAGTGGGATACAGGAGAAATTTGTGTTTTCATGAGAACCAACAACATTTCATGTCTTGAGTAAGATTTTTAATTCCCTGGTCGATGTAGTGAAATTGATTTTTCTCCTAGCTGTAGACCAGAGTGATAGAAAACCTACTTAATGTGATATAGCCACTCTGCTTGACAGCGCTGAGAAAGCGTTGTAGGGTTTAGAAGGTAGTCAGCCTGGCCTGGCCTCTGCCCTACAGAGCTCTGTGAGCACAAGACTCCTTATCTTGAAACCAAGACTTGGGTTTCATAGTCAATAATACCCCCTTCAGCTATGAAATTCAATGTAAGCATTAAATTCTTTACTTCCTTGGTATGAGGTTCTAAAGGCAAAAATGGTTTTGCATAGACAGAAAAGAAACAACCCTGATAACTAGATACCCATGCTACTGTGACAGATGTCATAGTATTTAAATTTTTCCATGCTAGTTGTTAAATGGTCATTATAAGAATTTGAAGTGATTCTTTTACTCATTGCTATTCAAAGATGGCTTAGCAGTTCAAGCACTTGCTGGCAAAGCCAAAGGATCCAGGTCCTATTGTACATTACGTACATAAAGCTGGATGCACAAGGTGGTGCATGTGTCCGGAGTTCATTTGTGTGTCCTCTCTCTTTCTCTCTCTCATTCTCCCTCTCAAGTACATAAATAAAAAAAAATATTAAAAACTGAACAAAATGTCCCATGACACTGTGGTGGGTAGAGAGAAAGAGGTGTGTTATGGATCTGCAGATAGTGTTCCTTGAAAAGCTGTCTTGGCAAGCGCCTTAACTGCTGAGCCATCTCTCAGGCCCGATTGAAAAGCTATCTTAATAATCCTTGCTCCCATTTAGGGACTATAGGAGCATGTACATCTATAGACATCTTAAGTGATTTGCCCAATGACTCTCCAGGCCCTTTTGACCCTAGCATTGTTACCCCTGACCACTCTTGCCTCCTGAGTATTTAAGTGGCCTGAAGTCAGGTGAGATCTTAGATGCTAATATGCTTCTGCTGGTGCGAGTGTGTGGTTTGCTTTCCCGTCAGCCTCCTCGTCCAAAAAGGGAAAAGGGGCCTGTAAGTTTCAAGTCTGTGGCTCTGAGTTCAGAAAGCATCCTGATGTTCTTTGAGGTCTATTGCCATGTCTGACAGCTTTGCAGTTGATTACTTTGAAGCCCACTTATCTTCCTTAGATGATTGAAGATGGAACCGGGGTGCTTTTTTAATTAGTTTGTGAAGTGGGAGGAGCTGCACTAAAGTCAATTCCATCTTGCTAAAATCCAATCAATGCTGCCTGAGAGAATGGCTTTACTTTACTTAGCTGAGTGACTCTGGACTTACACACAAGTTATTGTCTCTTGTTTTCCATTTTGATATTTTTTTTAAAAAAATTATATAACTACAGAAGTCACCTCTGTGTTGCTTAACATGTTTGCATGAAGTGCTGCTTCAGTTTTCTACTTTGTGTTTAACTCGTGAAATACACAATCCAGTTCGGCCAAGCTTGCTTTTTTCAATTTGTCAGTGAGACTATACATTTTCTTTTGACTTTTTGTTTCTTTCACTGTTTAGACAAAGTATTTATAGAATTAAAAGACTACCTAAACCTTTGTAATATATATATATTGTGCTAACTTTTGTTTTGGTTTACTTTACTTTTACTTTTTTTATGATGCAGTATTTTTCGAATCTTTTCACTGGTTAAACATTTTTTCAGTGAAGTAATGAATAGAAATGCGGTGATTCCCATTTGTTTGAAGAAGAAATATTGTGGCTGCTTGCCTGGGCTTCATTCTGAAATGCTCACAAAACCACTTCAGATCCTAAACAACACCAACCAAATTTTCTGTCAAAATAATAGAAGCAAATGTTTTGAAAGCAGACGTGCTGCTAGGGAAAGTTTTCATCAAAATCAAGTACTGTGGGCAGTAAAATTTATCCAAATTAAATGTTTATTTCAGAAACAAATGCCTTCTTTGTGAAATATTTGCCAGTAAAGATACTACTGGCCCTGAGGGGCAAGCCCACTCAAGCGAGAGATGCATGATTCAGGAGCGCCTAATTGAGTAGAGAAAACTTGGACTAACTTCTCCCTAAAAGAGTGTTGAGTCTGGAAATTTAAGTTGCTCAGGATTTTATTTTATGTGACTTTATTTCCAATTGCCTTCATTTCTTTTCTTTCTTTCTCTCTTCCTTCCTTTCCTTTTTTTTTTTTTTTTGAGGTGTTATACTTAGGATGGCATTAAGGGCCTTATTCATGATAAGCAGGAACTCTACTACTGAGCACTGAGCAACAACCACAGCTCCTCAAATGATATTTTTAATTAAAATTTTTTTTTGAGGTGGGGTCTCACTATAGCCCAGACAGTCCTGGAATTCACTCAGTAGTCTCAGGGTGGTCTCAAATTCAGGTGATCTTCCTACCTTGGCGTCCCAAGTGCTGAGATTAAAGGTGTGTCCCACAATGCCCAGCCTTTTGAAAGTATTTAAAAAATATTTATTTAATTAGTTATTTTGGAGAGAGAGAGAGAAATGCAGAGATGGAGAGACTATGGACATGCCATTGTCTCTTGTCCCTGCAAACAAATACCAGACATGTGACACTTTGTGCATCCGAGTTTTTGTGGGTAAAAGAAATTGAACCTGGTCCAGAAGGCTTTTCAAACAAGCAACTTTAACCATTGAGCAATCTGTCCAGGACTTTATTATTATTATTATTGTTGTTGTTGTTGTTGTTATTTAGTGTGTGTATGAGAGGAGGCATGGCAGTCTGGCCCTGCTTGCTTCTCTTTCTACTTCCTTCTTGCTGATGTGATGATGTGATGCCATCTTCCTCTTCCTGCCATGCTTTCCCACCTTGACAGATTCTAGTCTTTGAAACTACAAGCTGAAATAAACTATTTCCTTCCTTAACTAGCTTCTGCTCAGGTATTTTGTCTCAGAAATGAAAGAGTAAATAATACAGAGACCTTGCCCATATGGAAGAACACCTGCCTACTGATTGTTGTAGAGGTAGCCTGAGTACAGCCAAACTAAAAGATATATATATATGTATTGTGATTGCTGGGGAAAAAAAAAAAAAAACTAATTTAAACCAATGAGTCAAAGATAGACAAAGCATGGAAACAGGATGGATATCTAGTGGGAACAAGAAGTGGGGAAAGAGAGGGTCAGTTGTGGACTGGGATACAAATACACTGTATACATGTATGAAAGTGTCAAAAACAAAAAAAGTAAACTGCTTATAAGAAGAATGCTCCATAAAAACATCCCGTGTTTGGTCCTCCACACTCTTTTGTTGTTCAGAGTTTGATGGGGACAACAATGTCATCCTTAAGATTTGTATTAAAGACAGTAGAGCTGGGGTTAGGAAGATGGTTCAGTCAGTAAGGGCTGGGCCCACAAGCTTGGGGAACTGAGTTCAGATCCCTGGTCCCCATGCATAACGTGAACATGGTTGTGTGTGCCTACAATCCCACAGCCGGGGAAGTGGAGAAAAGAGGATCCCTGTTACTTTGTGGATAGTTAATCTGGGCAAATCTGTGTGCTCCAGATTCAGTGAAAGACCCTTCTAAAAATAGAAGGGAGATTGAGAAAGACGCCCAACACTGACCCCTCACCTCTATGTGTCCACACACACACATGTGAATGTGTACTGCACACATATGTGCACCTATACACACATGCAAATACACATAAACACATGTATGTATAGCACACATTGCACACATACTGAATAAAAAGGTGGCAGAAACCTAACCAGGAAGTACAATGGATCCTGAGTTACCACTCTGAGAAGCATTCACTTGTGAGCACATTATATCTGCAACAGAGAAAATCTGTCATCCTTGGGATTAGGTGACTACAGGAAGATTATATGACCCTTTGTGCACCAATATCTTCTTTTACATAAATAGTGCAATTGTTCTAAGCTATGTACACATAACTATGGCACTCCTCTTTCCAAAGGCGGTGCCTAATTTCTCTCCTGTTGATTATACACTAGATTTAGCAACTTGCTTTCCAACAAAGAGAATCTAACTATGAATCATTTGATGATGGGACTATACTGATGAATGTGTCATTAGGTAATTTTATCATTATGCAAACATACCCTGCACTGTATAGTGTACTCAGACTAAACAAGGTGATGATGACACTGCTAGAAAATATATTCTTTTAGGGCTGTCATTATATATGCTTTCTGTCAGAGACTAAAATGTCCTTATGTGGTGTATGACTGTGGTAGAAGTGGTGATGTCTGGTTTATGAGAGTGGGTCTTAATAATAATTGTAATTTCTTGTTTTCTCTTGTTCTTATATCACTGACTCTGGGAAGGTCGTTTGCCATTTTTTAAAGACACTCAAGCAACCTCATGGAGGGGTTCACAGGCAAGGAACGGATTCCTGCCACTTATGATCATGTCACACTGATAGCAAAGCTTTTAGTTCCAGTCAGGCCTCCAGATGACTGCAGCCAGTCCTTGCTAGCATCTTGGTGACAACTTCGTGAAAGACCATGTGCAGGAAAAATCTAGCTTTTCTCCAGTTATTGAAGCACAAAAACCATGTGACAATGGAATTAAAATTGATTAAAAAGGGGCACAAGAAGCTGTTTGAGAGTCAATAGATAGAAATTCTGAAGGAGGGGAAAAGAGTGCTTCAAGGGAAGAAGTCGTGAAACACAGGAGCTAGAATGAAAGGTCTGATGGAGAGAGAGTTCTCTGCTTGGAATCGTGGTAGCAGTGGTCATACTGCTGTGGGCAATTAGGAGACCTTGGTTTTTAAGATCATGAGAGCTGATGCTGAAGTAAACTGAAGGAAAGGTTATTTTAAGGGATAGACTGGGGTGATGACTGAATTAGCTTTTAGATATTAAAGTTACCCAGAGGAATAATAAGGGTAGGATGGATTTGGGCACGTGCATCTGGGCTTTATCATTTTCAATGAATGTGAAGGCTTACCTGGATACTACTTGCTAGGTGAACATAACAAGGAAGGCTAGCCAATAGTGGCACTGGGAAGATGTGACTCCTTGAAGCCTGTGGGTTTTTGTTTGGAGGGGGGTGGAGTAGGAGAAATCGTGTGGACATGGCAAGGAAGATTCTACTTCCTTTCCAGGCTCCAGGGTATGTGGGAACAGAAGAAAAATACCATGCCAGCTGGTGAGGGCTGTGGGAAGTCATACTATCAGATAACCATCAGTCAGATTCTAGTAAAAGCAAGAGGAAACAAGATGTATCCAGGGAAGATGCTGAGGCTCAAGAATGTGGGTTAATCGCCTGAACTGCACATGGAAGAGAAGAAGGGTGGAGGAGGGCACGGGAGCAAGGTGTGAGACCAGGCCAGGTTAGGAGGCTCTGGGGCCATACAAAGATAGAATCCCAATAAGAAATGGAAGCCTATATGGGTTGAAAATCACTGGAAGGTGTGGAGGTCGCAAAAATATTAGCATGCTTGGCTGCACTATGCAGCCTTTCAGATGAGCATTCTTAACCCACTATAGGTAGCTTGTTCCCGGGATTGTTCCAGGCCAGTGTGTAGGTAGATTGGGAGAGACAATAATGCAGGGTTAGCATGGGTACATGAATCATCATGGTCTCCCTGAATCTCCAGAGTGTCCTGCGAGTATCCTCAGAGGCTCTCTGGAAACAGTGAACACTGTCACTGTCAATCATTAGGGAGGAAACCTTGGGAGTCTAGACAAGGTCTTCTAGAGATTCTTACCTGCAGAGTACTAACTTCCTGCTTTGTTGATAGGTCCAAGTACCAAATGTCCTTCAGGTTCAAAACAAGAGTGTTTAATAAAATCATGCTTCACCATGGTCATCACTTCATAAAGAAGGAAAACCTGACACAAAAATTCTGCATTGCATTTTAAACTTAAGTCTTTCTTTTTCCTTTTGCACCTTAAATTACTTTCAAAGACAAAAGCCATTTTCTTGTAGCTTTTCATTATCCTTAAGCACAAATGAATGGACTTGCATCTTTGTTGGCTTCTTGAAACCAGACAGTGCATCTTCACCTTGGGGGAAAAAAAAATTGAAAAAAGTTGGATAAAAGGGCTGTGGGGGATGTAGAACAGCAGTGGAGACTCAGGCCAGCCTCCTCTGTCCCCAGGAAGGGCTGGCAGAGCTGGCTTGGTGCTTGATCTAGCTCTGTGTGTTTCCTTGCCTGCAAGATCTTTCCAGAGGGCCTTGAGGTATAAATACATAATTAATGGTTGCAAAGCATGAAACCTGGAGTACTATGGGAACAGAAAGCAACAATAAAAAACTCTCCTTGTTGCCCAACTCTAGGACTTGGAAGAACAGGCTCTCTCCCTCCCTCTCTCTCTCTCTCTCTCTCTCTCTCTCTCTCTCTCTCTCTCACACACACACACACACACACACACACACACACACAGAGGCACATTTGGGTTCTGGCTAGGAGGGCGTTCAGGCAGCCCTGCAGAGCTCCTATACACCCCTGCCCTGGCTTCTGTGATGTGTCCCTGCTGCTCATCCGCTTACCTTCCCATTCTTCTTCTAGCACAGAGGAAGATGGAACATGTTCAACACCATCATGTGGGTGTGAGTTGATTCACGCACTTCACTCTTTCATCTAGCATGATTTAACATCTGCTGTGTACCCATGCTGCTTGGGCTCAGTAGTTGACCTAGGCGGCAAAGGTGGAGGGCTCCCAGCAAGAATGGCCATGTGCCCAGTATCTGGAAACTTGGGAGAACTGGCAGGACTGGCTCCTCGGGAATCTGAAAAGCCCTGGGAATGGAGGGTGTTAGGACGCAGGACAAGTTGGACCTAGGTACATGGACTTTTCTTCTCCATCTTTGGTTCTGGCATGGCCATCTGGTGGAAATCCTGATACTATGAAGCCTGAGAACCAAGAGTTCAGATTTAGAAGGCCAATGGAGAAGATGGATGTCCAAACTAAAGGAGAAACAGAATTTGCTTTTCTATCCCCTTATATTTTGATAAGAACCCTCAACAGATTGAACCATGCCCAGCCTCCATCTTCTTTCACTCCGTGTACTGATTTAAATACCAGACTCGTCTAGAAACACTGCCACAGACGCACCCTGAGTCAGTGTGTTACCAGCCATCTGGGCATCTCTTATTAGCCAGGCACGTTGACACATAAATTAATCATTGCAACTGGTGTTTTTAGCATCTGAGTGATCTCTCTGAAGTTGTGAGCTGCTGTAGTTCAGAGAGCAAGCACTCCCTATGCTAAAAACTGTGACGCCCAACCCAGAGCTTAGGAAGTTCTCCCTCCTTTCTCCGTGTTATTTAGTAACAATCATGTAGTAATAACCATTGTAATTTTCTTTTTTAAAAATACATTAATTTATTTATTCAATTTATTCATTGAGAGAGATAAGAGAGAGAGAAGCAGTATTAGTGGGCCAGGTCCTCTTGCCACTGAAAATGAACTTCAGGCACCATTTTGCACATCTGGCTTTAGGTGAGTATTGGGTAACTAAACCTGAGCCATCTATTTTGCAAGCAAGCGTCTTTAACCGCTTAACCATCTCCTCAGCTCTAACAATCGTAATTTTCTTAATTCTTTTAAAAACAATGTAGAGGGCTGGAGAGATTGCTCAGTGGTTAATATCCTTGCCTATAAAGCCTAATGACCTGAATTTGATTCCCCAGTACCCACATAAAGCTAGATGCATAAAATGACGCATGTATCTGGAGTTCATTTGCAGTGGCTTAAGGCCCTGGCATGCCCATTATCTCTGTATATCTTTTTCTTTCTATGCTTGCAAATAAATAATTTTTTAATGTACAGGTCTAGAGAGATTGCTCAGTGGGTAAGGTGCTTGCTTCACAGGGATGAAGACCCAACTTCAGATCCCAAGGACTTTGTAATCCTAGCATTGAGGAGGCAGAGACAAGCAGATTCCTAAGACTACTGGCTAGCTGAATGGCTTCAGTATGAGACTTTTTGTCAGAAAACACAGTGGAGAGAAACATATAAGGATACCACAATTAACCTCTCCATTTGGTCTCCATTTGTACATACACACCCACAATCATGTGTGTGTATATGGGCATACATATGCACACAATCATACTGTACCTTCTAAATACGACAAAACAAAGAAAAAACAAAAAATTTACTTTCATACTATCATGAAAATTTAGTTAAGTATTTGATGTAGGAACTTAAATTTGCACTTACTGAACAAACTCAAAACTCACATGGTACTTTACTATTTCTATGTATTATTTATTTATTTAAGAGAGAAGAAGAGAAAGGGTGCATGTGGGCCTCCATTTACTGCAAAGAAACTCCAGTTACATGTGCCACTATGTGCATCTGGCTTACGTGGACTCTGGGGAATGGAACCTGGGTCCTTAGGCTTAACCACTAAGGCCCTTTTACTATTTTTAAAGTTCAGACACCCAAACTGCAAGAGTTCCAAGAAATCAGAGAGAAAGACAGATCACTGACAGTTCACCTTAGCCCTATGGTTTTACAGTTGCTGTGACATGATTATGTTGCTTGCATGCAGGATAAGAGGCTGTGTACATACACTTGAACTACACCCAAAATTAACTGGACTATGCCAGGCCAGTCCTCGCTTACAGGAGATTCCATAACTGAGCCTGTGTTTGGAGGCTGTGGTGGTTTGAATGTATGTCCTCCAGAGACTCAGGTGCGTAATTAAAGCTTGTCAGTTGGGTCTCTAGCAGCCAGACTGGAGGAGGTATCATCAGGAGAGGATCCTGGGGTCTAGCCCAAAGGTGTGTTTGGGGACAGACCTGAATGCCAGCCCAAAGGTGTGGAGAAAGAGTTTTGAATTCTGGGTCCTGCTTGCTGCTGGTTTGGGCTTGCCGCTTTTTGGTGTTTTCTAGCTGGTAGTGCTTTCTCTCTTTGTTTAGATTTATGAAAGGGAGCCAGCTTCTTCTGCCTTAGAAGCTTGTATCTGTAAGATTGAAATAAACCTTCCATCTGGATCTGGAGGCTTGAACTTAATCCCTTCCTCTCATAAAACTTTGTTTGGTTGGATGCTCATTCCAGCAATGTGAATCTGTCTACAATAGAAGCCAACTATTAAGTAAGAATACTCTGGATTACTTCTCACATGGAGTGTCATGTGTGCTAAAGGATAAATAATAGGACTGGAGAGATGGCTTAGTGGCTAAGGTGCTTGTCTGCAAAGCCTAAAGACCCATGTTCAACTTTCCAGGTCCCATGTAAGCCAGACGCACCAGGTAAGGCAAGCATGCAAGGTCGCATATGCACACAAAGTGGTACATATATCTGGAGTTCAATTGCAGTGGCTAGAGGCCCTGGCATGCCAATTCTCTCCCTCTTTCATTAAAAAATTACAAAATAAGGATAAATAACAAAATTTGATTATTTAAAGCCTAAGCTATTACTATTATGTTTATTGCTTTTGTTATCATTAAAAGCTAAATGATAACTACAATAATTGTTAATAAATTAGATCAAGTACTGGAGAGAGGGCTTAGTAGGTAAGGTACTTGCCTACAAAGCAAAAGGACCCAAGTTCAAATGCCCAGAACCCATGTACGCTAGATGTACAAAGGTGGCACATGCGTCCAGAGTCCGTTTGCTGTGGCTGGAGGCCCTGGCAACCCATTCTCTCTCAAATAAATAAAAAAATATTTTTTAAGAGATTAGATCAATTAAAGACTTTTTCAGGGATGACCTTGCCATTGTTAGAACTGTTGGTGCCGATTGATAATAAAAAATACTGGGGACTGAAGAGATTACTCAGCGGTTAAAGGCTCTTCCCTGCAAAGCCTAAGGACCCAGGTTTGATTCCCCAGAACCCACGTAAGTCATATGTACAAGGTGATGTATGTGTCTGGAGTTCTTTTTTGCAGTGCCTGGAGGCTCTAGCACACCCATCCTCTCTCTCTTTAAATAAATAAATAGAAATACATTTTTTAAAAAGGTCATAATTTGGGTTTCCAACTACCTGCCTGGAGGAGATGTCACTGGGGATGGATCCTGGGGTCCACCCTAAGGTGTGTTTTGGGTCCAGAGTGGATCTGATTTCCAGCTCAGAGGTATATAGACAAGAACTTGGAGCTCTTGTGGGCTCCCTGCTCTTTGCTTCTTTCATTGTTGCTGTTTTATTGTTTATTTGTTTGTCTTTTTTTGAGGTAGGGTCTCCTCTAGCTCAGGCTGACCTGGAATTCGTTATGTAGTCTCAGAGTGGCCTTAAACTCATGGTGATCCTCCCACCTCTGCCTCTGAGTGCTGGGATTAAAGGCGTGTGCCACCATGCCCAGCTGTGTTTGATGCCCTTTTGTGCTTGCTGCTTTTGGTGGGCATTAGTGCTGGTGTTTTGCTTGCTGTAGCTTTTCCTCTGCTTGGACCTGTGAAAGGGAGCTTCTTCTGCCATGTATGGAACTTCTCTTGTATCTGTAAGCCAGAAATAGATCCCTTCCTTCCATAAACTGTGCCTGCTTCGAGGTACTACCAAAAATTCAAGCTTTTTTTTTTTTTTTTTAAGCTTTCACAATGCTGGTGTGTCTGGTGAATTGTACTCGTATCATGGGATTCTCAATGCAGGCTTCTGGGGTACATATTAGCATCACCCCTGCCTTGTAAAGGAGGGACTGAGGCTTTGGATACCCTAGACCCTACAGGAGATCATGAATTACATAGTGGCAGAGGTGGAATGTGCATGATATTCATTGTGGTTTGGATATGAAGGTTCTCCCACCCATCCAAAAAAGGCTCAGGTGTTGAAGTTTTGGTTGCCCACTGATGGAGTCATAACTTGATGGTTTTAATGGGAGGTGATGGAAAGTAGGAGGCAGGCACGTTTGCAGTAAGCAGGTCACTGGGTGTGCATCTTTGAAGGGTCTATCTTATCCTTTTCTCCCTCCTCCTTCCTCATTCTCTTCTCCCTTTCTCTCTCTCTCTCCCTCTCTCTCTCTCTCTCTCTCTCTCTCTCTCTCTCTCTCTCTCTCTCTCTCTCTCTCTCTCTCCCTCCTTCTCAGCTATTATGAGGTGAGCAACTTTGCTGTGCCAGGCGCTGCCTGCCACAGTGCTGTGCTTCACACAGGCCCAGAAACGTCAGAGCCATGAACCGCGGACTGAAACCCAGGAAACCACGAGCCAGCACCCTTCCCCCTTTCAGCGGTTTCTCCCAGGCTTTTATCACAATCACAGAAAGACTAATGCGTAGCCTACCTCCTGAGTTTAAGACCTGATATGGCCGTCGTCTATTAAAATAAGCACAGAAGAGCACTGGGCTCTGAGCACCAGTCACCCAGTTCGCCTTCTTTCCAAGCTGCATGGGGGCTGCATATTCCCCGGGGCCTCTAGAGGAGCTGTGAGCAGCACAGGCAAGGGCTGCCACAGACAACTGCCTCAAGAAACATCCCCGTGTGTTCAAGCTCTGCCTCCCGCCTGTTCCTGGCAAAGCCATCTATCCTTGCTGAGCTCAGTGTTCTCCATACCATGGGGCTACTCAGACCTCAGACTCAAAATTTTTTGAAAGATTAAACGCAACAGCACTCGACACCCAGGATGCCTTTCTTCTTACACCACTCTGACATATGCCCACGTTCACTAAGCAGATCTTGCTTGTGAAGAAAACTGAGCTGGCATTCAATTTAGTCCGTCGGCAGTGACATATTTTGAATCCTAAGTAAAAGACCCCAGGATTGCTATTTATCTTAAACAACAAACACCTGTCATTGCTCAAATTAGAAACACTTGTAGAACCACGCTGCAAAATATTTATAAATTCACAAATGTGTTTTAATTGCTGCTCAGTAAAATGAATTCAGCTGCGGTTTTTCACTTTGTGAAAAACATGCCTTCATTGCTTTCTCCCTGTCCTAATTATAACTGTTGAATATTGAAATCTTGCAGCCAATTGTACAGTATTTGTGCTAAATAGAACTTGAGGGCTGCAAGGAAAAGGAAGAAAGGGTTAGAGAGAGATGACTTAAGGTGAAAGAAATGCTCTGTATTTTGAGTGAAAAGAAAGCCGCGATAGTCTCTAATGGGCCTCGTAGCTTCTATCCACAGTGGGAAATCCTCTTCCTAATTTGTGAGGTCTGGTTTCCTTTTAATTTGGTAATGTAAGTCTGAAGGTACCTCGGCATTTACTCTCATAATTTTTGTTTCTTCCTAGATTCCAGGGGAAATTAGCAACTATTTTATCTAACAGAATAAGTAATGCGGTTCAACTTCCACTGGTTATGACTTTATTTGAATTATATCTCTGACCCAATTTCCTAGAGGATTTTTAAACATTAAGATTTCTGAGTATGATCTCTGTCTAATTTAGCACAATTTCTTTCTGGGAGAGCTATAAACCAGGAACCCTCAGCTCAAATCCAATCTACATATTTGCTTTGATTGCCGTCTGAAACTTTCAAGTAAATATTTTCTTTTAAATAGATAACAATCTTTTGTATTTTACTTTTTTTTTTTTAAAAAAAAGCTATTTTAACAAGTATTCAGTTGTATCTCAGTATGGGTTTATTTCCTTGATTGCTAGTGATATTAAACACCTTTTCATGTACCTGTTGGTCATTTGTATCTCTTCTGAAAAAGTACAGTTCTATTACTCATTTTACAAACCATGTGACTTTTTACTAGTGAGTTGTTTGAATTGTTTATAAAAATGTGGATATTAGCCTGCTTTGGTTAAAAATGTATGTCCTCCAGAGTTCATATGTTGAAGCATAGTCAGCTCCTTACCAAGGTGATGGCACTAAGAAGTGAGCCCTTTTGAAGGTGACTAAGGTCAAGTGGCCCTTCTTAAAGTGCTCTAGTGAGTTAGTTGGTCCGTTTTACATTCCTGTTCCTTTCACCAACATTTGTTCTCCCAGGAGTGCACAAACACATGCCCACATCTTGGGAGAAGAAAGGAGCCCGCACCACACTGAAACTGCCCGCACTTTCTCCTGGACGTCCATGCTCCAGGACTGTGAGAAAAAAGTGTGTGCTTTCTCATAGCAGTACTAATGGTTTAGGACATGGCCCTTTATCAGATTTGTGATCTGCAAGGACTTAATCAGTTCCATGGGCTTGCCCTCCATTCTGTGGATTGTTTGTTGTTTGGAAGCTTTTTAGGATGGAGAGAAAAGGAACTTCGTGTCTTCTCATGGTGGGGATGTGAGTAAGCATTAAACGTTCTGGGAAGAATCTTCAGTGGAGAATCTTCAGTGAACTAGAAGTGGAACTCCGTGCTGGAGAGATTGCTTAGTGGTTAAGGCACTTGTCTGCAAAGCCCAAGAATCTAGGCTTGATTCCCCAGTATCCATGTAAGCCAGATGCACAAGACGGTGCGGTGCATACATCTGGAGTTCATTTGCAGTGGCTAGAGGCCCTGGCATGCCTATTCCACCCCCTTCCCTCTCTCATAAGTAAGTAAATTTTAAAATGAATATATAACTACCATACAATCTAACTAACAGTCCCACTTCTGGATATGTGAATATACAAAGGAAATGAAGTCAGTATGTCAAAATGATATCTATAGAACCATGTGCATTGTATTATTATCCGTACTAGCTAAAACGAGGAAATATCCTTGACATCAATTAATGATTGCAGAAAATGTGATGCAGAGACTATACCATTGTGGTGGTTTGAATCTCATGTCCCACATAAGCTTATGTGTTTTGAATTTTTGGTCTCCACCTGATGGCAATTTGGAAGCTAGAGCCTAGCTGGAGAAGATACACCATTGGGGCAGCCTGAGAGATGTTATAGCTAGGCCCCTACCCTGCCTTGACCAGACGCAGCTCTTTTTTCTGCTGCTGATTTCTACTCGCTGTGGAAGAGGTGATGTCTAGACTCTGCTCATGCCATGCTTTCCTCTGCCATCATGAAGATTCCCCTCAAGACTGTGACCAAAAATAAAAACTTTTCGCCCATCAGCTGCTGTTGGCCTGGTGCTTTGTCCCAGCAATGAGAAGGGAACTACAATCATCTGTGGTCTGCATTTGCAATGGATGCAGAGAAATATTATTTGTCTACAGAACAAAACGAGGAAGTTCTGAAACTTGCAACAGCATAGACATTCTACCAAGTGTAAAAAGCCAGACTCAGAAGACAGATATCATAGGATCTCACTTAAACACAAAACCTAAGAGAGCTGAATCACAACAAGAGTACAATAGTGGTTTCCAGGTAGGAACAACAGGGAAGTGGTGGTTGAAGGATATAATGGAAGTTCAGCTATTAGGATGGATATGTTTTACAAAGCTAAGATACAGAATAATGAAAAGAATAATACTATCGCATGCACTTGAGATAACACTGCATATTGTTTGCTGGTAGAGTTGGTGGTAATTGGTCTCCCTGGAAAAGTAAAGAAACAATAAATAAAAATGCTAATGTATGTGAGGTGGTGGATATTAATAATATTGATTATAGAAATCATTTCACACTGTATGTGCATACCAAAAACATCACATTTTAGGGCTGGGGAGATATCTTAGCAATTGGAGGTGCTTCCTTGCAAAGCCTGACAGCCTGTGTTTGTTTTCCCAGTATGCATATAAAGCCAGATGCATAGAATGGCACATGTGTCTGGAGTTTGTTTGTGGTAGTAAGGGATCCTAGTGAACCCATTCTCTCTCCCTCTCTCTCTCTCTCTCTCTCTCTCTCTCTCTGCTTCCTTCTGTCTCCCCCTCTCAAATAAGTAAATAAACAAAATACTAAAAAATAAATCACACTTTGTAGCTTAAATACATGATGTTTTTATTCAGCATTTTTTTTCACATAATGTATGGAATTTTACTTTAAAAAATAAGATATCAAAAAAAAAAAGATATCAAGCAAATTGATCCTACCATACCATGTGACAATAGTAACAGTATCAGTATCACATAGGGACATGTTAGAGCTGAAATTCTGTGAGTTCTTTCAGGACCACTGTGTTAGAAATTCTGAAGTGAGATGTGCAGGCTGATTGTAAGGATCCTAGTTGTCCTGGTGTACACTTGAGTCTGAGACCCTCTGCTCCATGGCAGCACAGTGCTGGAGCTCCTACAAAGCAGGCTCCTCTCTGCTGGTCTTTGACATGTCATCTTTCCCAAGCCTGTTGTGCACAGAGCTTATGTGCACATACATTCTCTGAACCCTCTCAGACACGGACACTTGTCCGATCTCTAGGGCCAGCCATGTGTGCAGATGCAGTCACACAAGCCCTATGCTCAGAGGACACCCCTACGAGACTTAGTACTCTGCTGTTGTATCTGGCAATTCTCAGTCATTTTACATTTGAATCTGTGTTTTGTAAATGAAGGCAAATGCAGCATGTGTGAGCAGAGGAGGTAGACCAGTTGGCAGCAGGCATGCGCTCAGGCCATGGGATGGGAAGGCAGGCAGCAGGAGGATGGAAGGCTGAGCTACTGGCCTGGGTTTCAGGGCACCTACCTATACCTTGTGCAGCCCTAAATCCCCAAGAAGCCATAGAAAACATGCATTTCAGATGTCTACATGCAGGACATCAGTCACTGGCACTCAAACAGTAAATGTCAGTAGCTACAACAAAAGCTAGTGTACACACAGGCATCACAGTGAACCTTATCATCATGCTGTTTATGTCCTCTCAAAATTCATATGTTGAAACCCGAGCCCCAATGTGATGGTATTTGGAATGAAGCCTTGGGGAAGTAATTAGGTGAGAAGCATAGAGCCCTCTTGTAGGCCATTGCTGCCCTCATAAGAAAGGCTCCAGAGAGCTCACACACCTTCTTTCTGCTACTTGAGGGTAGGGGGGATGTCATTAGTTTGTAAGAGGAAAGAGGACCCTCACCAGAGCCTGATATGCTGTCTTCCATCTTAGCCCTCCAACCTCAAGAACGAAAGAAATGCCTGCTGTTGATAAGTCACCCCGTATAAGATGCCTCATTATAGCAGCTCAGCAACACTGGGAGACAAATATCCACCAGTGAGCCTCAGAGTGGGAGTGGATAGCCCGAGGCTCTGTGTTTCTCCACCCCCACAGAGACTGGCTGAGGTATACCAATAAGGAATGAGGAATACCAATAACCCCACGGAAGACCCTCCATAGAATGGAGGCATGGGAGAGGGGGTCTAAGAGTATAACCTTTTTAAGAAAAATATCAAAAAATGATTTAAAAATTTTTTTTTAAATAGAAATTAAATTTAAGTCAGGTGTGGTGGTACATGCCTGAAGTCCTAGTACCTGGAAGGCTGAGGCTGTTGATCATAAGTTCAAGGTTGGCCTGGGCTACATGATACTGTGTCAAAAAGCCAAAGTGTAGGTATTGGGGGAGGGCTGGTCCTTGAATTTAGATTTACACAAAATTGATTAGTATTAAGAGTCAACTTATTTCTCTTTTATAATAAGATTTTATCTATTTGTGTGTGTTGGTGTGCCAGAGTTCTTTCCTATACAAATAAGTGCCTGCCTGAATTCACGTGGGTAACTGGGAGAACTGAACCCAGAGTAGCAGGTTTGGCAAATAAATGTCTTTAATTACTAAACAATTTCCTCAGTCCATACAATTATTTCTCAAGAATCATCAGCTCTAGATATGTAGAAATTTGTATTTAAAAATACTGTATCAGAAATGTTTCCAAGTAGTGTTACAGTTTCTGAGACTCAACGGCACTAGTAATAGTTATAGTAGAAAGACTTTCTCAAAGTTAAGAATTGTGAATGATCATTTGTTTTCAATTATACTGATTGAAAATGAAGTTGCTAAAAGCATAAATTTTGGGGCTGGGGAGATGGCTCAGCTGATAAGGGTGCTTGATGCACAAGCATGTGGGCCTCGAAGGGACTGATTTGTCATGAGTTTGAAACTCCAGCACCTAAATGCTGGGCATGGCTATACATGCCTATGACCCCAGTGCAGAAGCTTGCTGGTCAATCAGTCTGATCAAAAATGGCAGCTTCAGATTCAGTGACAGACTATTTCTCAAGAAAACTTGTGGATAGGCAATATATTTAGTAAGAATACAATATTTTTAAAGGTAAAAGCTTTACATTTTAGAATTTTAAGCTGTTGCTGTCCCCTGCCTTTTGAGCAAGAGTCCCCTCTATTTTCTTTTTACACAGCTATCATAAATTTTGTGGTTTGTCTTGACTGCAAGATTTGAAAAAATTACAAATGTTTATTGCAGCTCTATTCACAATAGCTAGTAAATGGAACCGGCTTAGATGTCCCTCAACTGATGAGTGGATAATGAAGATGTGGCACATTTACACAATGGAGTTCTACTCAGCAGTAAAGAAAAATGAAGTTATGAAATCTGCAGGAAAATGGATGGATCTGAAAATTATTATACTTAGTGAGGTAACCCAGGCCCAAATGTCACATGTTCTCTCTCATAGTAGATCCTAGCTACAAATGATTGGACTTCTATGTGAGTTGGAATAAAACTCAGTAGCAGAGGCCAGTAAGCTATAAGGGAGATGTGAAGGGAATAGAAAGGGTGGGGGAGACTTAATAGGATGGTATTGTATGTATATAAGTAAAAGAACAATTTATGGGAGTGAAAAGGCCTAAGTGAGGTGAGGGGAAGAAATTGAGTAAAGGAAAGGTGGAGGGAGGGCTAATCAAAAATCTAAAAGGATATAAATAAGTCATATGGAAACCTATATTTTTGGACAAAACCATAGATTGTTACTAGAAAACTTTCAGTGCCAAGTATGGGATACCTTCCAGTGAGTTATTGGACAGAGAGATCCCTGATATCCCCCAAACATTACAGGCCATTGTCAAAGGCCTTGGTTTCCCACCAAGAATAGATGGTAAGACCCTACTGCTGAAGACTCCACATACTTGGGTTGCAAGGACACTGAGAAATCCTGATGGAGCTGAGCTGAAAACCTCCTCCATGTAGACCTGCTGAAAGAAAGCTGGAAAAAGCCAAACAGCAGGCAGTTCAATGGGAGAGAGAAAGATATCACCACTGAAGATACTCAGTGATGGACACTGCGAGCCTTATACTTGGCCAGCCAGGACAAATGAGCCAATGGGTGCAATAGTGGCATGTCTGTTGTGGGGGAAACAAACTGACCTCTAACTTGACTGGAGGCCCACTCCATGGGAGGGAATACATGCCTGATACTGAAAACCTACGATAGGGATAGTCATGAGCCCAAAGGGCATAATGTCTGCTGCTGTCTGGCTAAATGTATGTACTATGCTCCTCAAACTGTCCAGTAAGTACTTCTCTTACTGTTCATACCCATATATTAATGTTACTCTCACTTTGGGTTAGAGAACCTTCTCTTTTCAGATGGCAGTGACCTTGGGATGTCTCAGAAGTCACCATGGTGCTGAGAAGAAGTGACAGAGGAATGCTCAGCAGTGCAATATCTCTATCACACCTTCTAAGGCTCAGGGTCCATTGCGGAAGAGGTGGAAAGAATGTAAGAGACACAGCAAGGGTAAGACCCCTTACAATGTGCTCCTTAAGACACAAAATGGCCTGGATATCCATGACCTCACAGTGCCTGACACTACCTACACAAGACCATCATAATAGGTGGAAAAGATGATGACAACGAAATAAAAGAGAGACTGAATGAGAAAGGGAAGAGATATGATGGAAAGTGGAGTTTTAAAAGGAAAAGTGGGGGGAGAGAGGGGATTACCATGGGATATTGTTTACAATCTTGGAAATTGTCAATAAAAAGTAAATAAACAAAAATTTAATTTAATTTAATTTTAAAAAAGAATTACAAATCCAAACACAATGGTGTGTAAAAATGGCCCGAAAACCCAGTGTCAGTTCAGCTCTGGGATATTCTGTGAGACAATCTGTGCTTTTAATGTACTGAAGTTTTAAAAGGTGCTATCATTTCAGAATATGAAGGCCATTAATAAATAGAAATTGGAGAGACTGCTCCGTGGTTAAGACAGTTGGCTGCACAGCCTAACAACCTGAGTTGAAGTTGCGGTGCCCATGTGAAGCCAGATGCGCTAAGTGGCATGTAGAGTTCATCTGCAGTGGCTATAGGCCCTGGTGTTCCTGTTCTCTCTCTCACTCTCTCTCTGCTTACAAATAAATAACATATTTAAAAATAGAAATAATACAAAAACCATGATTATATCCTGGGTAGAGAGAAAACTCTAAAGGAAATACTGGGGATAATTAAATAAAATTGAATATGGACTTAAGATTAGACAATGTCATGGACTCAACACGGGTGTTCTTGTGATATTAGTGGTCATACAGGAGGCCCATTCAGAGAGAGAATGCCTTGCTCTTAGTTAATGCAGGGCGTTTTTAGGAATTGGCAACTGTGATATTTTCAAAAGGTTAAACAAGGGCAAGTGAGAGAAAGAGAGGAAAGAATAGAGGAAGAGAGTTGGAGAGAGACAGAGAAAGAAAGAAAGAAACTGAGCACAGGAACAAGCTAATATGGCCTGATGCAACATAACTGTATTCAGGCGTTTATTGTTATTCCAACATTTTATGAAGGTTTGAAATTTTAGAATAAAAAATTGGAGGAAATAAACATATGCCAGGGCTTTCTGGGGAGTTGGTCATTATCCACATTTCAACCTGAATGTTAGTGCCAAGAGTGTCTTCGGTTTGTAATGTGTCACTCAGTTACTCACTTCTGCTTGGTGTACCTGTCAGCATATATGACATTTGTCAATAAGAATATCTTAAATTCATGCTGTGTAGCTGAGCAAGAAGTATCCCAGTGTGATTTATTGTCACGCCATAGCGGGAACATATGCCAGCGTTTGTGAGTGTGAGAATTTTGTCAGCCGGTCAGAGGAGCATTATTCTTCTGTTTGTTTTACATGCCTGACTCCATACTGAAAATTTAACCTGAAATTGTGTGGGGAAGAGGAGGAGAAACAAGACAAGGAAACCCACTAGACCTGAAATGTTTAGGGGTGGATCCTCATACCATGTGGCTTGACAGTTCTACAAGTTTGAGGACCTTTCTTAGGAAAAAAATAATGTAAAGCTAAGCCTGCAAATAGATACTGTTTGAGAGGGTAATGTAGAAATAGACAGGACTCAGACACTTGCATGTCACTGTCATCATGAGAAACGTTTTGTGTATGTGTTGTGCATGTATGTGCAGAGACCAGAGTTCGACATTAGGTAGCAACCTCTGGTCCACACACAAGCCCATTGAGAAGGCTTCACTTTGCTTACTTGGGAGCTGTCATGTGACTTCTCTAGGCTCTGGGATCTCTTGCTGAACTTGGAGCTCATCCACTGGGCTAGACAAGTGAGCCAGCATGCCCCAGAAAGCTGCCAGTCCTTTCTGCTCATCACTGGCATTACAGGAGCATGTGCCACCATGCCAGGCTTTGACCTAGGTGCTGGGGATCTGAACTCACGTCCTGATGCTTGCTTGGCAAGCACATTACCCACAGAGCCATCTCCCTAGTCCTTCTGATGCTTTCATACTCAGAGAATAAATGCTCTATTTGTCTCTAAACATTGGCTAAACTGTGGGCTGGTATTATAGAAGACAGGATCAAGGTAGAATCTCTGACTTGCTCCTATCAGAAGTAACATAGAGCTAATGTTTGCTTTACCACTGTGGCCAAACGCAGGGTCTAGATGTGCCACATGTGCCAAGTATCAGCGATAGCTCCTGAGTTGAGTAAGTGGGGCTTCGTGGAGTGATTATTTTCATTCTTCATTTGAAAATATTTTCCTGGGTTCAGCCAAAGAGTAATGACTGAGCTGGGAATGTTATATTTATTATTTGATATTTTATTTTTGCTTCCAAGGCCTCTGCTCCCAGCATTACACACTGCAGCCCGGCCAACTGGAGCACATTCATTCACACGATGAAACGTTGAAATGATCGCTGCCTTGCGTTCAGGGGTCTGGTGTCTGTTTTTCAAGCGTCTTGTGAGAGATGAAAAGCAGAAGAGCTGGTATTAGAGTCGAGAATGTGCACAGGAAGCAGCTTCCCCTTCTCTGTGGCGCAGCCTCTCACTTGCAACGGGCCAGTCTTTCCCACTTAGTGATGTCCCCCCTCCAGATCCCCAAAGGGAAGACAAGAAAATGGTGCCTTTGGGGATAGGGGCGTAGTTTAGTTGGTGGGGTGCTTACTTAATATGCTTCATGACTTCTTGGGTTTATTCCCCCCACCCCTGCACTGCCCACAATCCCGTGTGGTGATGCACGCATGACTATAGTCCCTGTTCTCAAGGGATACAGGCAGGAAGAATTATACATCTCTGTCATATTTGTATTGTTTGGATTTATCCTTGGCTATATAGTAGGTGTGAGGCCAGCCTGGGCTACACGACACACTGTCTCAAAAGAACAATAAAAAAGAAAACATTTTCTTATGCAAGTTGAAATATGTGTGCAGCTGATGAACATTTAAAAAATATTCTGACCTTCCTATTTATATTTATGCCACTACACTGATGGCACTACACTGTACATGTGTGTGTGGAATTCTTTTCTTCTTACAAAAAGTTGCCTTTTGTTAAGATTAAGTTTACCACGATAGTATAAGGACATCAACCTTTTTGCTCCATTTGAGAGTTCACGCAACCAAGCAGACTTCTTTCCTTTATACATTCTCTTTCTCTTTAAGAAACCAACCAACATAAGTAAATAAACCTCAGTATTTCACTGATAAATGAACTTATCCAGGGTCAGATGTCTTTCTGCAAAAAAATCATGTGGCAAATTATGCAGTCTCCCTGCTTTGTGTAAACTCCAAATCAGCGTCAATCAGCTTGTCTTGATTTGGTACCCAGCCCTGGAAACGTGACTGGCAAAGCTTACACAGGCTTCAAGACGAGCCGAAGGCAATCATGGGTGGATAGAAACCAGCTGATCTTTTGAAGGCAGGCACTGAGAGCCCTTGGTCAAATCAGGCGGCCCCCAGTTCTTGTTAGGCCTTTCTTTCCGGCACCAAGGGCCTCTGTCTTCATTCAGTGACATTGTCCATGGACCAGAGGCCTGCAGTACACAAAACAGATATGTTTTCCTTATAGGTCTGGCCAACAAGTCTTGTCTTTCATTACAAAGACAAGTTTATTGATACTGAGACAAGCCAAGTTCCCACTTCCACTTGTGTTTGAATTCCTGGGCCGCAGCTGAGGCTCTCTGCAAGGATGTGGGGAATCGCCATCGGCTGCAAATTCAGCAATTATGAAAACTTTCTTCTAAATAACTCAAGACATAAGGCAAATAGCATGTCTTTTAAATTCCTTCAGAATGTGTTTTTTGTTTTTTCTAATCCTAGGGGTAATGGGTCGGGAACATATAATCAGCCATCAATTAAATCAAAACAAAACAGTTAACAACAAAACACCTGCAGTTTTTTGAAATATATGTATGCATTTATACTTTATGTAGCATTAATCCTCTCTCCTCTCTCCTTTTGGGAACCATCTGGCCTCATGTTTTGAGGGGAGTAGAAAAGGCAATTCTAATTCTAATGATGGTTGCTTTTGCCACACTGAAAGTAGGCAGGGAAGGTTTCTGGAAGGCCATCTTTCCATGTGCCTGTTGGAAGATATCTTTAGTAAACTTTTCTTGGAATACTGACCCAGACTTTCCCTCTCTAGTGTGCAGACAAATACAGAAATCCAGTAGACACGTCAGTGACTCAGGAGCTCCCTGATTCAGGGTTTATGTGCTCCTCACAGAGAGCTCTTTGGAAAAGTGAATCCTGTTTCCTCTGAAGTTTGTGAAGGTTGACTGGAATTGAGAAGTTTAAAGTTATGCCTAATTTTAATAGCCATTCACTGAAGCTTGTTATAGAAGAACTTCAGAAATACCATGTTATGTTTCTAGACAGCTACAATTGCTGTGCAATAGTAGTTAACCACCTAAGCATGCATGCAAGCTTATCCTAAGCCAAAGGCTGACTACATCAGTTTACAGAGTGTTTATCCTTCACCATCCTCAGTCACTATTTAAGAATAAATGCACCAATATGAAGGAAAGTGTCTTAATATATGGCTCAAACTCTGTCCCAGTGGCCAACTCGGAGTTAACCACAAGTGCAGAAGTAGGTGGTGAGGCACTGAGTCCAGGCATTACCAGTGGAGAAGAAGGAAGTTTACAAATAAGCAGAGGCTAATTCAGTTGTTGTGGCTTAGAGAGGGCCACCTGGTTGTTCTCAAAGTTATGCAATGGAGGTCTGGAGGTCGAGGGGAAGGAATGGATGCATTCCAGAGTGTAGAAGAATTGAGCATGGAGCTTCATTCGAGAAGTCATTTTATGGCAGAGAAACTAGGCTTGAAAATGATGCTACAGATCTTAGAAGCCAGGGCACGAATGAGAGCATGCAGCCATGAAATGGTCTTGATTAGTTTGTCAGACATTTGGATTTTGACTGGTAACAATACAAAGGACATTGGGCTACTTCTGGTAAAAGAAGCCTTGGTGATAGCCTAGGAAGTTTCTCTCTCTCTCTCAACTATACATTGCAGAAATAGAAACAGATTCGAAAGTGTTTGTCTGAAGTTCTATATTGGTGGGCTCAGATCCTATCTTTCTCTAGTTTTTTCAGAACCCAATAATACGGGTGCTTTCAAATAACACAGGTTCTTGGAAATGCTCAGTGGATTAAGTTCTTGCTGTACAGACGTGAGGACCCGAGTTTGGATCCCCAGCACACATGTCAAGCACCAGATATGGCCATCCGCCTATAATCCCAGCACCGCGGAGGTGCAGACAGGAAGACGCCCTGGGTGGGAGGCTGGCTTTGCTGGCTGGCTGAATCAGAGTTCCACGATCAGTGACAGCCTTTGTCTCAAATTAAGTTGGACAGCAATTTAGGAAGACACCGAGTGACAAAGTCTGGGCTCCACATACACACGTACTTGTGGACACATGCATTCACACACTCATGTGAACAGGCATGAACAACCACCGTGCTTGCATGTACACATACATACTTGAGAAAATTGAACACAAATGAAAATGGTCAATGGACCTGCATAGCCCGGGACACAAAGGCTAGAAATGTTTTCCAAAGTTCATTTGCCTGGGCTTTCCCCAGGGTTATACTTCATAATCTCTTTATTGAAGAATTATATTCAGATATGTAATTATATGAGACCAAGTGGACGAAGAAGAAGGGATTTGGTATCATGTAAGGGAACTGTTTTGAAATTTGAAGCCCAGATTCTGACAGCAGAAACCTAATGAGAAATAATGTGATTTACTGAAAATGAGCTTTTTTTTTTTTTTCAAGTTTCTAGCCATAACACTAAAGAGGACAGAACCAGTCCTATAGAAGCTTTTAAAAATGTGGCCAATTAAAAACATACTCCTGGAAAGTAGGAAAGCTGGATAGCACTACTTATGTGAATTGCAGGAGTCAATATGGTCCTGGTTAGGTTATCTTGCATGTAAGCACTACCCAAGATATCTGCTTTAGATAATGTGATGAACCATGGATGTGTGTAATGTATTCCCTACTGTGGTATCTCACTCACTTATCTTATGTAATTTTATCTTAAAAGGGGAAGAGAGGGAAGCTTACAATCTCACCTCAAAATGATGAGGTAAGTTTTATATTCTGATACTACTTAAGAAACCATTTTGACACATTTCTTGCCACATACGAATACAATGATTTGGGGTTTTTTTTTTTGTTTGTTTGTCTTTCATCAACTACATGTGCAAAATTATTCAGAAAATGTAAAGTGCTTGAGTTTTGGCACTTGGAGTCATTGAATATGTGTGGTAGATGCTGTCTAATAATAGTGTGAAAGTAGCATTAACATATGAGTTTTAGAAGTCTTTAAAAAATTAAGTTGTTGATTACATACATATTGCTCAGTTTGATTAAGGAAGATAAGGTTGATCCAAGATGTGTCCCCAAATGTTTCTTTTTCTCTGTTTTATTTCCAGTCACTCAGAGGTAGAAAAGAGAGGTGACTAGAAAATTGACTATGACAGCTAATCAGAGACTTTCTGTTGGAAAATTTCTGTCTGAACTTGAAATAAATGTAGGTGTGCTGTGTATCAACAAGTGTCCCTCCCACACAGGTTTATAGGTACACATGCCCATGCAATGTGTCACCTATGGCTGTGACAAGTGTCTCCCAAGCCAAGATGTTCACAGTGATTTTAAATTTGCACATCTAATTTCATGTAGTTTTCTCTTTCAAAATCCCCTTTCTTCTACCTAGTCATTATTACTTGTTTTTATACCAAGGAATAAAACGAAGCAGGAAAAAGATGTTACATTGAATAAGGCGGGGAGACCGAATTCAATCCAATTTAGACAGTATTGTGTCCTACTAGGCTAGGTGTGGTGGCGTATGCCTTTAATCCTGGCACTCAGGAGGCAGAGGTAGGAGGATCACTGTGAGTTCAAGGTCGAAGCCCAGACTGGGACTACAGAGTGAGTTCTAAGTGAGCCTGGGATAGAGTGAAAAAGGAAACCAAACAGGCAAAAAACAAAACAAACAAGAAAACCTACCTACTACGCACAGCCCCTGTGCTAATTCAAGAATTTCAACTGTTGTCACCGTCATGGTTCTTAGCTGTGCACTTTGTGCAGATGTCTAGATGTAACAGCTCCTTGTCTTTAACTCTATCAAGAGAAGTAGCACTGAGAAAAGCCCTTGGCCCATCCCAGGGATTGGAGCACTTTTTACTCTGGCTTGAGTACCAATCCACTTCTCAAGTAGTGAGAGGTAGTGGAAGAGCTTCACTGAGTCACATCGTATCAAACCTGAAGCTGTCTTTGCATGAAGAATAACTGCATGTGAAAGGTTGTTTACACTGAAGATCATTTTGAGGAAAAAGGCACTAGCCTTTACTAGATGTTAACCTGAAGCACAGTGTCGACATAACTGTGTGAAACTTTTTTCTGAGGACTTACAGGAAATTGGTAGATTTGGAACCGTTAGTAACCCAGCATCAAAGGAACAATGTGGTAGTGGAGGGAGGAATGCTGAAACTGTAAAGTAAGGAACTGAAAATGTTCAGACGCAAGAGACAAAGTCATCTGCGTGAAGATTTTAGACCAAAATTCTTTTAAGACCCTCCAAACTAGTTATTATATCTGTTTTATCCTGTTATTCTACTTAAACTCTATCAGATTATCCTTCCTCAAAACTATTTTGAAGTAAGGTGTGGTCTTGCACTCTTGTAATCCCAACATTTAGGAGGTGGAGGCCAGAGAAATTAGGAGTTGAACATCATCCTCAATTACATAGTGAGTTCATGTAATCTTGGCTACATGAGACCCTGCCTGCAAAATCCAACTAGCTAACTAACTAACTCAATAAATAAATAAAACTTGTTTTGCTGTTATACCACTTACAGTCTTGCACTCTACCAGTGCATACAATGCACTTTCTTTTCAACATCCCACCTATATTTTCATGGCACCAATATTCCTTTGTTCATGTCCATTCTTATCTCTTTATCTTGGCTCCTGTCACCCATTCCTTGATGACCTCAATCCCATTTAAGAGATGGGGAATGATTGGTTCCTGATCAATGTTTAGTTATTTCCTGACTTGCTCCTCAGCCCTCACCTCTGTCCTTACACTTCTCCTCATCACTCAGTGTCTTGGCAATCCCAGTCTCCTGAATGAATATCCTTGTACTGAAATCCCCAGTTATGCCCTCTTTTTATAACCATCATGAATCAGCCCATACAAAGCTGAGACCACGAATTAGATATGCGAATATAACTTTACCTCTCAAGTCCAGCCATTGGTGTAATACCACTATAGTAGTGTGGTACAGATTACCAGCATATATTCACAGGCACTGCATTTGCTACAAATCTCCCTTACACAGCACGCGTTGGCATATACTATAATCTATATATGTGTTACCTTGCTACAATAATTCATATCTACCCCTTTAAGGGTAACCCACACCTGGGTCAACATGGCCGTTCTGTTCCTTGCCAAACAGGGGTATTGCTCCAAACTGAGTGAGTCAGCCTCCATCAGCAGTGTCCCAGCATGAGCTGACCCAGTGAGTTTGTTTCTTCTGCCATGGGGATCACATTTTTGGGACTATCAAGAAAAAAAGCAAAGGGAAAATGGAGGGAGTGGGTACAATCTTACTTAGGGCATTAGTTCTCTGGCTGTGAGAATAGTGTAAGGGGTGGAAGGTATAAAATGTATTAAAAGTGTGAATTAGAAACCCAGAAAGAAAATATGTGTGTATATTTAGGAGGGAGGATCAAATGCCACTCTATAACAATTAGAATGATTTTAGTATTTTAAGCAACCAAAACTCTCACAAATTGCTGTTGGGAATATAAAACAGTGTGGTTATTCACAACCCCTTTTTGCATTTTTTTTTCTAAAGGTACACTTGCCGTCTTATTCTTAAGTATTTACCAAAGTGAAATTAAAATGTATATTTACATAAAAAACCTACAAGTGAATGTTTAGTGCTGTTCCATTTACCACCATCCAAACTGGAGAAGACTCCAAACGCTCCAAGGCCAATACCTAAACAAACCAGGGTCATCCTGCAAGTAGAAAATGGCTCAATGAAAGGAACGGGCTGTGCACCCATGGAACCGTAAGCCTGGGTCACAGGAACGCTAAGGTGACTGAAAGAAGATGGCGCAAAAGATTCAACTTATAGTTAAAGAGAAGATCTTAAGAGATAAAACCCTAGTAAGGGAGAACAGATCAGAGGTGGCCAGGCATTTGAAGTTGAGCAAAGTGTGTGGTAAGCGACGGCATGAAGGATGCTTTGGGGATCACAGATCTTTTCTCCATATGCACTCTTGTAGTATTGACAGAACTGATGCTTGTATTAAGTTGAACTATACATCAAATTATTTTCAGGGCTCAGGAGATTGCTCAGCAGTTAAAGTGTCTGCTTGAAAAACCTGCCAGTCCAGATTAGATCCCTCAGTACCCACATAAAGTCAGATTCACAAAGTGGCATGTGTCTGGAGTTCATGTACAGTAGTAAGAGGCCCTGGGGCACCCATGTTTTCTCTCCCACCTTGTCAATAAATAAAATATTAAGAAAAAATTATTTTCACTATCTGTGAGGTAGAATATTAAATTATTTTTTTAAAAAGAAGAAGTATGGGCAGAAAAGCATATCTTACATAAAGTTCACTGTCTTTAAATCTTAAGTATCTTTTTTACAAAACATACAAAACAATCCTGAAGGGATTTCCCTTTTATTTCCTTTCCCTTCCTCTCTTCTCCCCTCTCCTTCCCTCCACCCTCTGTCTGGTTTATATGTAACCTTCCTGGTCTGAAATCTAGAATTCTCTGTGCAGCCCAGGCTGCCTTCGAACTCAAGATCTTCCTGTCCTGGGATTACAACAGTGAGCCACCCTGCTTAGCTCCTAAGGGGTTTCTTTCTAGCTATCCAGAGAAATGTCAGGAATCACTTAGCATCTTCCAGGCAAGGTGCCAGGAATTTATCATTTTATTTTTCAAATTTGAGTTAGCCTAGTTTTCTGATATTCAACATGGGGTATTATAAAAGGAATTTGTGCTTATATTATGATAGTAACTACTTAAAAACAGCATGTTCTCTGAACGTATTTTTTAAGAGGCTTTATTAAAATGTGAGCCTATAAAAAATATTTCCTGAGGAAAGTTTAAAGTTTATGTCAACATATTATCTTTGGACATAAGGTTTACTAATGAGAAACCACTGGTTGATGCTGGGAACTTTTCTCCCTGGAGTTTATGGCTTTTGAAGGTGGTTGTCATGGACAGCGACCACAGTCAGGCAGGGCCAGTTCTATTTGTTTCTTTTCATTTTGTTTTGTTTGTCTCCTTTTGGCTTTAGCTCCTCATGCCCATAACCCCCCAAAATTTATGGACTTAATCAGCAGCAATCAAGGGACACAGCTCTGCTGCTTGCACGGAGAGATGTGGCTTTATGTCGCTATGCCTTTTCCCTATCAATCAGTGCACCTAGTAAGGAATGCTTTATCAACCCTTTCACGTGTGTGTGTGTGTGTGTGTGTGTGTGTGTGTGTGTGTGTGTGTTTGCACATATGTGTGTGTAGGCTACACATTTACCAGATCTTGATTTTAAATGTCCAATACCAAGGGCTCACCTTTGCATTTCTTTTTTCCTTTGAGATCTTTCTTATCACAGAGGAAATACATACGTATATACGTGTATATATGTATATAAATGAATATGTATGTATATGTATATATTTTTAAGACGGGTTAGAATAGCTGTCAACTCACTATGTAGCCCAGGCTGGTCTCACACTCCTGATCTTTTCTCTACCACTTGAGTACATGAATGCACCACAATGCCTGGCTTTTCTTTAAAAGTTTTGCTGTTACTTACTAAAATAATTTAGTTTTGTTTGTTTTCTTAGCAACCTGATTCAGTTACACAGAGAAAGCCACTTTTTATTTCTAATAATTGTACCCCTATCCTCTAAAAGCCCTTGTCATTTCTCCATTCATATCCTGGCATTTAAAGAGGTACCACTCTGAAAAAAACACAAGACAATAGAACAAAAGTGCTTGTGGCAGAATATAAGGTTCCAGAACCGGGCTACATAAATGATGTGGCCCAGCTATTTAATTTTATAAATAAAGTTTCACTGGTGCACAGCCACACCCTTTGAGTGTGTGTTTATCCTTGCATTTTTAGCACTGTGGCAAGCTGAAGTAGTTCTGACAGAGACTATAGCGATAAAGCCAAAAATATCCACTCTCTGGCTCTTTGCCTAAAGCAAACACACAAACAAATAAAAAAACATGCCAAACACTGGCCAGAACATTCATCCACGTCAGCACTTCATTTGCGATATGAGAAATGTTACCTTAGATATTTGAATGTCTTTGGTTATATTTATATGAAATCTTAGTTCATTCACCTCAGGAGGTCTTAAGTGGAATTTTAAAGTAAGCACTGGAAAAAATTCCATGGAGATGCTACTTATCTGTATAGATCAGACTAATTGGCCAAAGGCTAATCTCTGCACAGGCTTAGCCTGAGGACATAGGAGGCACCTTGGTTAGAGCTTCTTGAAACAAGGGACTCACAGCTTTTCCAAAGATTTACTGATAAACACAAACAAATAACTCATGATCTGATCTGATGGGAACTCATGATCTGTCTTATGCTCAGACTCCCCATAGCCTTGACTGCCCAAATCTGAATAAAAACTGTGGGGATAGGCCAGGAGTGGTGGCACTAGGGAGGCGGAGGCAGGAGGATCACCATGAGTTCGAGGCCACCCTGAGACCACAGAGTGAATTCCAGGTCAGCCTGGGTTAGGGTGAGACCCTACCTCGGAAAGCAAAACAAAACAAAAGCTGTGAGGAGAGTGACCGTCTGTTTGAGGAGCACAGCCCTTAAATCATATTTTTGGATGTTGTATATTTATTTCATGATGGCCCAAACACCACCAGAGGGTGTGTCCACTTGCCAAAGCATGAATGTGGAGCAACCAAGGCTGACTTTACACAATGAATTCACAAAGCTGTTAGGCCTCAAAGCTCCCTGATCTGTCTCGCTTGGGTAAAGGACAGGAGAAGCAGGACCACAAAATGGACGTCTGGGTAACTAGAGTGTAGGCCAGGTGAACCTGGCCCTGGGACATGTATATGCTTTTATCTACAATCCTAAATTAATTTGGCTAGACTAGCTACTAGCAGGCCCCAGAGCTCTCCTGGCTCTCCCCACCCCCACTGATGTCAGGCGTACAGGCACATGCCACCCTTCCCAGCATTACATGAGTATTTGGGATTGAACTCAGGTCCTCATGTTGGTGAGGTGAGCAGTTTAACAAATGAACCATCTTGCCAATCCATTCCCTCGAAGTCCCTGAGGTCTTTCAGGTTTGCACGGGGTCCTTACGTTAATGCTTGCTGTCGTTGCCCTTGAGGCGCAGTCTCCACTGCTAACTCCCCGAATGCACCCTGGGCGGGGCTGTGAACTTGTACTCAGGGCTAACCTCTGACCATCTTGCTGCTGCGAAAGCTCTATGTGATGCCTGTGGGACACACCACCTCTGTTCCTAAGAATGGTTACTGAGGAATCAGTCCTGTTCCATCCCACAAGGCATTGCTGAGCGGGGCTGAGCTCCTGGACCACCTCCAGCCTAGATCAATAGTGATTTCGTTTCCTCTTCCTGTTGTCCTTAGGTCTTATTGAAAGTGGCGAATGAACAGCCCGCCCTTGTGAGGAGGTCACGCAGCAAACTACTCTGGTCCTTTAGATATTCCTGCCCTTTGTCAGATTCCTCTAGAACAATCAAGGATGTATATTTGAAGTTCTCATGGGAACAGGGTACAGTTGTAGTTTTTCCCAGGAAATCACTTTTGTAGCTATGTGAGAAGAACTTCAATTCTTTTTTTTAAATAGTTCTTACTGCATTTATTTATTTAGTTTTTTAATCTTTTTTATTAGATATGAACATATTTTGTATGTAAACAACAGATGTTGGTACCATCTTTTCCCTCCTCCCTGCCCCTTTTCTGAAGAGGCTGTCTTGCTTGGGATGCAGATCAACCCCATGGGGATTGTGGGACATGCATTATGGGGGCGGGGGAGAGGCCATGTCTCTGTGCATAATGTCCCAAATTGTGATTCAGTGATTCAGACAGTCTTTCCGCCCCCTCTTGTGCAAAATTCCCTGAGCCATACTGGGAGCATTTTAAATCTACTTCAGTGATGGGCACTTAGGAGCCTCAAAATAAGATTCTTGGAAGGAGAGACCCAATCAATTCTACAGTAATCCAAGTCTGTAAATATCGATGGGTTCTTTGGAGATGAGGGACCATTACCAAGGCCTTGAGCCACATATTTGGTCCATATCCTCTCCACGGAGCACTTCACTAAAGTAAAAATGATGTTGCTGAATTCTAGGAAGTAGACGCAGAAGAACACTATTTTAGGAGTTCTCACTTAAACTTTTACAATTATCAATTGAAGCCTACTTCAAAAATTTAGCCCCAGATCCTCTGGGCAATCTAAAGATACAAGTGTCTTCCATGCTCCTAACAATTGAGGGTGGGACCCAAAAGCCCACTAAAGAGAAAGGTTGGCACCATAAAGAAAGACCACTTGATAAAAGTATTTCTATATAGTTCGCAATTGCGTTCACATGTGCATGTTACTTAGAAAACGGCACACACTTAATACTGTGTCATGGGCCTTTTACTTTCCAACCAACTTTTCAGCTGGATATAAGCCATTTTTCCTAAAATGCCTCTCCTTATCTTAGGTGGACCACCCTGGAGCATTCCTTCCAGCAACATTCACACCAAGAAGAGTAAATAAAATTGAAGCCACAGGATGTCAAACACATCAACAAATACCTTGGGCTTTTAAATACTCCACAGAGTGCATTCCTCAAATTTTATCCAGTTGTTTGGTACTCTCCAGAAACTATATAGGAAGCTCACCCCCACAGGAAGATTGCTTAGAGAAACAGTGGTGTCAGCCTCCAGCGAGGATCTGGTTTGGGCTGAAAGTTGGCATACCAGCTGGTTGATGGCTCTAGCCATGCTTCAGTCTATTCTAGATTTCCTGTGGGTTTGTTTGTTCGGTGGGTAGCAGGTGCTGGTTGGGAGTTGGGGGGTAATGTTTATCTCCTACACCCAGACACATGGAGACTAAAGAGGAAAATCTGGCCTCATTTCCTTGTTGAAAGACAGTCATATATTTAAGATCCACTGACTACAAACTCTTGAGTCAAGCTCTTGAAAATTCATCTTCTCCAGGGTCATCTGCACCTACAGGAATGCAGACATGAAGTCTTTGGATATCTAGTGTGTCTCGGTTAGCCAGTCAGCAGTGGGCAAAAACATAAAACTTCCTTTCTCTGTTTCAGGCTTCATTTGATTATTAACTTAGTGGTTAGGACACTGATAACTCTTATAATTTTGTGTGTGTGTGTGTGTGCATGTGCACATGTCAATGCAGACATGCACATACCGTGGCATGCTTGCAGAAGTCAGAGGACAGCCTTGGCTGTTGGTCTTCACCTTGCGATTAGTTTGAGGTAGGGTCTTGTGTTACTCTGAGTAGCAGGTTATCAGGTCAGTGAATTTTCAAAGATTCTACTGTCCCCACCTCCCATCTCAGCACAGGCATCCTGGGGGTTACAGAGATAACTACTGCATCCCTTGTTATGTGGGACATAGGGATCCAAACTCAGTTTATCACGTTTGCATGACCCACTAATCCATCCTCTCAGTCCAACATCGATCACTTATATTGAAAAATATGTTTATATTCCTAACTGTATAATAGCATTCAAATTTATGGTGTTTATTTGATTGATATATTCATTCCTTATCAAAGATTAGCCATATGGCCATCTACCTGCTCTGTTCTGATATCATTATCCTACTTTTAATCGGTGTGACTTGGTTTCTTGCTCTTCACTCTGCAGCTCTCTTCCTCTTGCTCTCTGGCTCCTGCACCCCGCGCCCCCCCCCCCTCCCTCCTATGTCACTCTTACATAGCTCTGTGTCTGAAACTAGGTCATGAGCCTGTCAAGATGTCAGCTTCAAATTTAGTTCTCAATTCTCTGTCTTTAAACCACTTTATACTTTTGGGATGATTTGTTCCTCTTTGTGGTTCGATGGAACAATTTGAATTCTCTTTATGTTGCACATGAGGTTTTTTTGTGCATATCTCTGTAGATCTGCTCAAATGGCTTCTTATAAGTCATTATGCATTGGTATTCACATGGTACAGGAGTCATATTGGCTTTAAAACCTTTAGGTCTTTATAACCTGTAAAAAAAAAAAAAGAAAAGAAAAAAGGAGGGAGGAGGGAGGCAAAGTACCTTACAAAAGAACATGTAGTTAATTTTTGTCACCACATTTAGGAAACAGTTCCAGTCACCAAACACAGCCTGCTTCTTACACATGTAATTATAGCTATGCCTCATTGAGGGAAGAGAGTTTTAAATATTAAAAATAAAATGAGCCACAGAAAACTCAAATATCCTCCCCTAGGAACAAATAGTAAAATCTGGTATTCATTAAAATACTTGAATGCTAATGGAAGAGAAAAATGTAAGCCCTGTGTGTCTATTTCTTTGGACCAAGGCAGTGCGGTTTCTCAGTTTTCTCAAGTCCTGGCCAACTTAGGATCTGGTGAGACTCTGTGGAGACAGGAAATGTGAGGTTGATGGAGAGTACAAATGTGTGGAATGGTTTGGAGCTGCCTTGACCTTCCCGTGGAGAGGTACTTTCAGACTCAAGATGTCCACACCCTTTCTACTCCTAGAACTTCATGACAATGACGCAGAGGAAAGTGTCCCAAAACAAACAGGACAAGAGATGAAAGTTTTAGAGGACTTGTGGGTTTTGAGGTTACGGACAATGAAGAAACTGCAAAAGAAGAGAGCCGTGGGCCCCACACACCTGTCTTAGGTAGAGCAGTAACCTGGGTTTTCTTCACTGAAGTTGGCCATGTTACAGACATTCCACCAATGAGAGTCGTGTGGTGGAGAGGCCACTTCAACTGTTAGGGTTATCTGCAGCAATTAAACAGAAAGGATGAGTATGTTTTTGAAGGGGGATTAGTACGATTAGCTTACCTGAGCTGTCTGAACACTGGAGAGCTTAAAGACAAAGTAGATAGATAGCCAGTCCATGAGGCAAGATGTTGTAAGAGTCCCAACGTGGTACCAAGGCTCTGGAGGACTCCTGGAGTGATGCTGGTCTTTAGCTCATATTGGAGGTTGAACAGACTGAGTTCTCATGTCCATGAAGGATGGCAACAACAGGTTAGATCTTTCTCCCCAAAGTAACATGAGTGGGCAGGCGAAAGTAAGAAGCAAAAAAAAAACACTGCTTTTCCCCTGGTATCTTCATACATAGGCAGCCATAGGAAGGGCTCCCCACTCTGGGGGAAGGTGTTCTTCCTTCCTTCCTTTATTTATTTATTTAATTATTCAAGAAAGAGAGAGAGGGAGGGGAGGAGGGAGAAAAAGGCAGATAGAGAGAGAGAGATAATAAGCGTGCCAGGGTCTCCAGCCACTGCAAATGAACTCCAGACACATACACCACCTTGTTCATCTGGCTTACGTGGGTCCTGGGGAATAGAACCTGGGTCTTTAGGCTTTGCAGGAAATCACTTTAACTGCTAAGCCATCTCTCCAGCATTTCCTCCCTCTTTTCATCCTTCCTTGGATACAGTCCTTCCCAAGAGGCATGTCTCTTACTTGATTTGTGATCTGGCCAAGTTCACAATAGAAATTTAGCCTTCATTCTCTCCTTTTGTTCATTAACTTTATCTCCAAACATATACTTTTATTTTTGATTCATCTTCAGAAAGGTCAAAAGACTGTCGGGTATGAATTTTCCAGAAAACTTAATAATTTATGTTGCCATCCCCATAATTCCTAGGTTACACTGTTGTGCAATGGAATAAGACCTGTCATTACTGTCAGAGAAAGGATGTGTTGATAAGGTAGGGTGAGGCATAGGACAGCTATATGGGTAACAGAATGTAGGGCTGAAGGTCTTTTGCTGGTTCGGCTATCTTGAGATGTGGAAGCAGAGCAGAGGCAGGTGGGAAGCTGTCAAAGTTAATATTGAGCTGTTTCCCATTTGCCCCTGGCCATGAAAGGGAGGAAAGCACTCAGCCCTGTGGCCTCCAGAAAAAGAGCTGGAGCAGTTATATGAAAGGCAGGCAACAGCCAACTTTCTGACTTGCCAATTAGGTGAAAGGCAGTGACGACTCCATCATGGGCTCATTGGAATTCCTGTTGCCAGTAATCTATCCATTTAAATTGATGTATATATGTGACAGAGCCCAGCAACAGTATGTGCTAAATACATATTAGGGGTCATCAGTACTACTATGCAATTTAGGATCATAAGAGACCACTTCTTAATATTTATTATAAAAGCTAATTCATTTTTTGAATACGTAACATAGGGAGTAAATATACAATCTAGAGTTAATACATAAATTAAATGTTAATACAAAAATAAACTGGCTCTTTTATAGTAGCAGTAATAAAGGAATGTAGTTGTTAATGTAAAACATCCACTAACAGTAAGACATCTTATCATTACATATTTTTCACTAATTACAAAATAGTTACATTTCCATGTCAGCAAAGAGAGGCTTATAATAGCTAAAAAATGTTCTGTTATGTAACATCACACCTCTAATACATAAGATATTGATATATCTTTAGGCAATTTCTAGTTTTCTTTTAAAATTCCCTTGGAGCTGGTGTGATGGCTAAGCAGGAAAAGGCATTTGCTTGCAAAGCCTGCTGGCCTGGGTTCAAGTCCTCAGTCCTCAGGTAATGCCTAATGCACAAAGTGGTACACACATCTGAACTTTATTTGCAGCAGCAAGATTCCCTGGCCCTCTCATATTCTTATTATCTCTCTCTCCTATAAAGGAATAAAAATATATTTTAAAATACATAAACATAAAAATACCATTAACATAGGGCTGGAGAGCTGGCTCACTTGCTTGCAAAGTCTGCTGGTCAGCGTTTGATTCACAAGTACCTGCATAAAGCCAAATGAACAAAGTGGTGTGTGGTGGTTTGACTCAGGTGTCCCCCATAAACTCAGGTGTTCTGAATGCTAGGTTCCCAGCTGATGGAGATTTGGGAATTAATGCCTCCTGGAGGGAGTGTATTGTTGGAGGTGGGTTTATGGGTGTTATAGCCAGTTTCCCCATGCCAGTAATTTGCACACTCCTCTGTTGCTATTGTCCACCTTATGTTGGCCAGGGGGTGATGTCCACTCTCTGCTCATGCCATCGTTTTTCCTTGCCATCGTGGAGCTTCCCCTCGAGCCTATAAGCCAAAATAAACCTCTTTTTCCCACAAGCTGGTTGGGTGATTTCTACCAGCAATGTGAATCTGACTGCAGCATGGTGCATGCATCTGGAATTTTTTGCAGTAGCAGGAGGCCCTGATGCTCTCATACATGCTCTTCCTCTCTCTCTGCCTATCTTTGTATCTCTCTCACACACACATACACACATAAATAATAAACAAGCCATTAACATGATGCTCTAGTAAACCCCTAGGTTGCTATACTTTTTTTCTGAAATCTTGGTAATATACAAAGACCTTATAAGCACTTTACCAAAGGCCAAATCATGAAAGAACCACCTGTCATGGCCCTCAAAAGAAGGAGATATGCCCATATATTACATGGAATTTTATTATTTATTTACTTATTTATTTTTATTAGTTTTCTATTCTGCAAGTACAGGCAGTTTGGTACCATAATTAGGCTCATCTGTGACCTACCCCCTCCCCATTGGCCCCTCCTTGTTGAGGTATATGGGTTGTGCATTGTGAAGTTAGCCCACAGTTATTGGTACAATAAATGTCTCTGCATATCATGACCCAATATATGTCTCTGACATTCTTTCTACCCCCTGTTCCACAAAATTTCCCTGAGCCATGTTGGGTTCATTTTTGGTCTGCTTCAGTGATGAGGTGTTGGGGGCCTCTGGGTCTCTGGCTCTCTGATTTGGTAGGAGTTGATTTTTCTCTGTATTGCTCTCCTTCCCTCTTGTGCTGGTATCTGGTTCATCAGGATAACAGCACCCTTGCTTGTTTTGCCAATTTTCCTTAGTTTCAGCTGGGGCCCTTTTGAGGTATGATGGGGTGGCTCTCTCCTTAGGATCTGCATCTATCCGAAAAAGAGAAGCAGATTCTCCAACGGAGAGTAAGTTATCACCAGGACAAATTAAATAGCCCTTACTTTTTTTATAGAGAGTTTAATAGATGTAGGCTCTCTTGTAGCCCATGATTGATGGTAGCTTGATATTGGAGAGTGGGCTTATGTTTGGATATGGTTCTGACTTGTTTCCCAGCTCCAGCTATGGGTCTCATACCACTGAGGGGATCATTTAGCTGAATCAAGAGCAGTTGGTTTCCCACCATGGCTGTGTGCCACTATTGCACTTGTGTGGGCATCAAAACAGGTTATTTGCTGCTATGTAGTTTGGACCATGAGTTGCTTGGACAGATATTGGTCATTTCCCCCAGTCGCCCATGTAGCACCTTCTGGCACTAGACACACTGTCTGGGGACTGACTCTCTCCTGGCTTCCAGCCATGCCATTCCATTTACATGTCAGCTGCATATGGTGTCTTCAGCAATAGGGTTTTACCACTAACCCTTGGTGGGTCATCAAGTATTCTGACAGAAATCTGTCATTCTTTTAGAAAACCTTGTAGGTTTCTCTGATCAAAAGCTCATTGTTGGTGATAGCTCCATGCTGGAACTGGGAGTTACAAGTCAGTTCCCCCTAAGAAAATAAGGAAAAAGGTAACTAATATATAGGAGCTAGAGAGGAGAGAGAGAGAGAGAGAGGGAGAGGGAGGGAGGGAAGATGTAGAGGATTTAGGTTGGACTTGATCCTACCCTCTCCAGTGTCTTGTGGTTCAGGTGTTTCCTGTAAGGGCCTGGTGTAGGTTCAGCCATTTGGTCTGCATTTTAGGAATTAGAATTTTATGGCACCATTGCTGTTTGGGTCTAGATTAGTGTTTCCCACCCCTTCGATGCCCTCCCCATCCATCCTAGTGTCTAGTCCATGAGATGCTTGCTGGGGTATATAAGGTATCTTGGGTAGATTCAGGTTAGGTGCTGTAGATGAGTGAGACTATGTGGCGATTTTTTTTTTTTTTTTCTGTGATTAGGTAAGTTCACTGAGAATGGTCTGTTCCAGGTTCAACAATTTTTCCTCAAATTTCTTTGTGTCATTTTTTTTTTTCTTACTGCTGTATAGAATTCCATTGTGTAGATATACTACATCTTAGTTATCCATTCTTCTAGTGATGGACATCTGGGTTGATTCCAGCTCTTAGCTATTACAAATTGAGCTGCTACAAACATGATTGAGCAAATCTCTCTGGCCTGTGGTTTGAAGGTTTTAGGGTAGATGCCCAGTAAGGGAATAAGTGGGTCTTTTGGTATCTCTATAGTCATCTTTTTTAGGAGTCTCCACATTGCTTTCCAAAATGGTTGTACCATCCTACATTCCCACCAACAATGGTTGAGTGTTCTTGCTTCTCCACATCCTCGCCAGCATTTATTTTTGTTTGATTTTTTGATGTTTGCTATCCTTATAGGGGTAAGGAGGAATCTCATACTTGTTTTAATTTGCATTTCTCTGATGATTAGGGATAATGAACATTTTCTTAAGTGTGTGTTTGCCATTTGTATTTCTTCCTCTGTGAACTGCCTGTTCATCTCTTTGCCCCATTTTGTGAGTGGGGTGTTTGACTTCTTACTGTTTAGATTTTTGAGTTCTTTGTAGATTCTAGAGATTAGGCCTCTATCAGTTGGATAACCCACAAATATTTTCTCCCATTCTGTGGGTAATCTATTGGCTTTGATTTTTGTATGCTTGTCTGTAAAGAAACTCTTCAGCTTCATATAATCCCATTGGTTGAGTGACTATTTAAGATCGTGAGCTACTGGGGTTTTGTTCAGGAAGTCTTTTTCCATTCCTATATCATGGAAAGTACTTCCTAAATTTTCTTCCAGTAGTATTTGTGTTTCTGGTCTTATATTGAGGTCTTTGATCCATTTGGATTTGAGTGTCGTGCATGGTGAAATGTGTGGATCAAGTTTCAGTTTCCTGCATGTGGTTATCCAGTTTGTCCAGCACCATTTGTTGAAGATGCTGTCTTTTTTCCAGCCTATCTTGTTTGGGCCTTTGTCGAATATCAATTACCTATAGTTGCTTGACCCCAAGTCCGGGTTCTCAAGTCTATTCCATTGGTCTATATTCCTGTTTTTATGCCAGTACCATGCTGTTTTTATTACTATGGCTTTGTAATATAGCTTTAGATCAGGTATGGTGATGCCACCAGAGGTATTTCTTTTGCTGAGGCTATGTTTGGATATGCGAGGCCTTCTTCCTTTCCATATGAAATTTGAGATCAATTTTGCTATCTCTGTGAAGAACATTGTAGGGATTTTAATTGGAATTGCATTAAACCTATATATTGCCTTTGGTAGGATTGTCATCTTCAAAATGTTAATTCTGCCTATCCAGGAGCACGAGAGGTCTTTCCATTTTCTCAAGTCCTCCTCAATTTCTTTTTTGAGTGTTGTTATGTTTTTGTTGTATCTATCTTTCACTTCCTTGGTTAACATTATTCCAAGGTATTTTTTTTGTTGTTGTTGTTGTTGCTACTGAAAATGAGCCTATGTCCCTTATTTCTTTCTCTGTGTCTTTGTCTTTTGCATATAGAAATGCTACTGATTTTTGTGCATTGATTTTGTATCCTGCTACTTTATAGGAGTTAATCACCTTAAGGAGTTTTGGGATGGAGTCTCTCAGATCTCTTACATATACAATCATGTCATCAGTGAATAGAGCTAAGTTAACTTCTTCCTTTCCATATTGTATCCCTTTTATTTCCTTCTCCTGTCTTATTGCTTGAGCTAGGTCTTCCAGTACCATATGGAAAAGCAGAGGTGAGAGAGGACAACCCTGTCTTGTTCCTGATCTTAGTGGGAATTCCTCCAGTCTCTCTCCATTAAGTATTATTTGGGCCTTCAGAGCTTTGTATATTGACTTTATTATGTTAAGATATGTACCAACTGTGCTAATTCTCTCCAATGTTTTGATCATGAAGTGATATTGTATCTTGTTAAAGGCCTTATTTTGTATCTATTGAAATGATCATGTGGTTTTTATGTTTAACCTTGTTTATGTGGTGTATTATATTGACAGATTTCCATATGTTGAACCACCCTTATGTTCCTAGAATTTTAAAAGATGACACTGCAACAGAAATAAGAAATGTTCCATATCTTCATATATAAAGGGTATTCATAATTTAAAAATTGTTATCCTAAAAGAACTGAGGACTCAGGCTTTATACAAGCAGGTAATAAAAGAACAATGGCAAATACCAACTTGTTTCATATCTATCAACCTCCCCCCATTGTTTTTGAGGTAGGGTCTCACTCTAGTCCAGGCTGACCAGGAATTCACCATGTAGTCTTAGGGTGGCCCTGAACTCACCTCATGGCTATCCTCCTACCTCTGCCTCCTGAGTGCTGTGATTAAAGGTATATTCCACCACTCCTGGCTTCTCTCTATCTACTTTAAAATTAAGTAGAAATTAGAAACTTTGTATGGATACATCATATGTTGGTACTATCATTTCCCTCCTCCTTAGCCTCATTCCACTGAGAGCCCTCTTCAGTGCGAATCCTGGTATTCATCATGGGGTTGTAGGTTATGAGTTGTGTGTGTGTGTGTGTGTGTGTGTGTGTGTGTGTGTGTGTGTATGTGTGTGTGTGTGTGTGTAAGGGGGAGCAATGCCTCTGGATATTCCCTCCCACTTGTTGACTCATAATCTTTCACCCTCTCTTCTGCAATGTTCCCTGAGCCGTGGTGGGTGTGTTTTATGTCTGCTTCAGTGTTGAGCTTTTAGCAGCTTCTGCATTTCTGCTTTGGTGCATTTTGAGTATCATCAGTGTCTGTCTCTATCACCCTGGTACTACTGGCTGACAGGCTCGCCATGGAAGCAGTATTCTTGCTCATCTTTCCAATTCCTCCGTGGTTTCAGGTGGGTCCTGGATGCTGTGCAAGGGGTGGTTTATCTCCTAGGTTCTTGCTGCCTTCTACTCCCAGCGAACACTCTTCTGCATGGCTCCCTGCTCCCAGTGAGCACTTGCCCAGCTCAACTTGTTTCTTTTTGCAAAGATCAGACTTATTTAATGATCATTATCTTGTATATTTCTTAGGGCCAGTGAGAGGAGGAATTGAGAGTTTTAAGTCAATTCATCTTTCCACAGGATTTCCTTATGATTACATCTTGCATATTGCCCTTCTCCCAATTAGGACTAGGACTTTTTTTTTTTTATTTTTTGCACTTCAAATCCATAGCCACATGTCTTTCTACCTCACTTGCTGTCAATCTAAAATTTCATGAATTCTAGCAAATTCTTAGCTTTCCTCTTGTCTGCTTCTCTCTTCTAGAGTTCGTTTAGTCCAGAGTACATATCTCAGGATGGAATTATTCTCAAAACCCTCTATGTTTGTCCTTATACTCAGTACCCCAAAATACCATCAACTCCATCTCCAAATATATTTTCAGACTGTACACTTCTTCCACTCCAGCGAGAGTGCCCTTATTTTGTCCCTTCAAGCCCTTGTTTCCCACTAGCCAGACAGAATAATATGTTGCCCATGTAAATGGTCCTGGCTACTGCTTCTGTGGCCTTTGAAACCCTTCAGTCGCTTTTCATTATTCTTTATTAAATTCAAATAGCTGGTGCCTGGACAAGTACATAGCAGGGATGTTAGTAAATGTGCATGTGTTAGGTTATTATCAAGTCCGCTGGGGTGTGGCCACTGCCTGTCACAGGACCCTCACACCAGGGATTACTCTCTGTCCCCTCACTTTCTTTCTCCATTTCTCCCTTCCAGCCAACTATTAACACATTGAAAATCTCTTTTTATGACTGGTACTCAGCTTTGAAAGAAATCCAGGTTAATCTGTGTGTAATCAGAGTGCTTGATGCTTGGCAAGCTGCATTCATATTTATTTATTCATTTATGAGAAAGAATCGGCACATCAGGGTCTCCAGCCACTGCAGTAGAACTTCAGATGCATGTGTCAACTTGTGTGCATGTGTGACTTTGTGTACCTGTGTCACCTTGTGCATCTGGCTTACGTGGGTCTTGGGGTGTCGAACCTGGGTCCTTAGGCTTCACAGGCAACTGTCGTAACTGCTAAGCTATCTCTCCAGCCCCAAGCTACATTCATTTTGCAAACATATTTTCTCATTGATACTCATAATAATGGCATGCCATTTATATGTGAGCAAAGTGGAGCTCAAAGAAGTTAAAATAAGTGTCATAAGATGATGAAAAGCTAGGTCTATGTGACCTAATATGCACCCTCTATCCCCAGCTAGAAGCATATTTGATGTCACATTATTTGTATAAGAGCCTCCATCTTTGTGGGACTGAACTTGACCTCAGATGGTGCCTGCATTGATCAGTTTTTTTTTTTTTTCCTTCTTTTTCTGGACAGTAACATTAGATGGAGAGGTAGGCTCAGGTATCTTTAGAGTAAGAAGGGCTAAATTGGAGCCATTGTCATTTTTCCCCCTGGATATTGTCTGCAATTAAAGTGAGCCCTCACTCAAGTTTGCCAGCTGACTGCACAGTCACAGACACAATACGGACTACAATGTGGTACCGTAGATCATGTCAACTGCACAGTCTCCCTGCCCATCCCTCCAGGGTGGCGGGTGGCTGGTTGGCAGGTTTCTGTTCCCTGCTTTCCTCTGGTTCACCTTTGCCATTTGCTCCCTCTGCACATGGACTCCCAGAGAGCCCTTGGCTTTTACCAACCTCTAGATCATTTGCCCTCCAGGCAGGGTCATCACCTAGTGAGGGGGCACTCGGCCACAGGTGCCACCTGCCCAGCTCTGACCAGCATTCTTCTGGTACTGGGTCTGGGCTGCCATATGGGGCAGGTTACCTCGTAGCTCCCAGCAGCCGCTGCAATCCTGCTCATCTTTCGTCTGGGTTCTTTCTTCCACAGTTGACTAATCTCAAAGATGCTTCAGAGGCCTGAGGGAGGGCAAATCCACTCCCCACTCCCTCATGCACAGGGGGCTGCTTTGTGTCTTCGATGGGGCTGATTTATTTCCCGCTGTCAAGCTCTCACAGGGAGGACATGTGTCCTTGTGTTCTCTGTTCCCTGCTCCAACCCCTGCTCAGTTTTTGAAATGATAATGAGCTGCTGGTTTTCTCCCCTGGCTTGTCAGTTTCTAACAGAGAGAACATTTCATCTCTTGATTCATCATCGACACAAGATGAATTGCCATGTGTACAACTACACAGCGTCTCCTTCCTGCCTTCTGGCTCTATTGGTAGGATAGATGAGCAGTTAGATGTGGGGGTAGCCAGGATTTATTCTCCACTGCCACAATTGGGCACCACCTAGGGATGGCATTTTATTGCAGCTCAGGGAATTTCTTTCTCTTCAATGCAGTGACATGAAAGGTCCTTAGGGAGTAGCCCTGTGCAGACCACCTGCTGGTTTTGTTCTGGAAATGAGCTTTCAAGGGAAGGTCAGGCTGTGGCCTGATGGAACTGGTAGAGTGGTTGATGGGAAGGGATGCTGTGACCCCGTACTATCAAAGGGCCAGGGCAAGACTGGTTATGTTAGAGATGTGACTGATTTTAGGCTTTTCCCTCAAAAGAGGAGAGCGGAGGCAGTTGCGAGGCATGAGGAGGGGATGACAACCCCGTGCTGGTCTCACGAGCTAATCTAGACAAACTTCGTTTTCACTCACGGCGTCGTGACCAATCAGACTGCACCCAGTCTCAGCGCCCTGTGCTGGTGCTGGCCCGGGTGGCTGAGCTCTGCGGCTGTGAGGTCGGCCACATGTGCAGGAGGGAGTAGCTGGGAGCCAGCAGAGCTCTGTGGAAGCAAGACGTTTTTTAGGAGCTCTGCAGAGGAGTTTGGAAAACCATATCGGAATGTCTGATATTTAGCTTTTCTAGCTACTCCAGTTCTTCTTTGTTGTTTCTTTCAAGACCCAGACTTGCCAGGATAACAGACTCCTAAATCTTAGGTTAACTAAAGTATGAAAGGAGCCCATCCAAGTCTTCCAATCTCCAATACAATTTGCAAAGGAGCAATGTTTCCAGTGTAGATGCGTGGTATTTGCACCACGAAACACTGTTTCAGCACACAAGTATTTAAACATCACATAAATATACTCCAGGCTATTTGTGCAGCATGTACATGAAACATACATGAATTTTATGTTTAGACTTGAGTTCCCAATATATCCCCAACAGATACATTATGTAGAAATGCAAATGTTCTAAAACTAAAATATAAGCCAATAATGACAACAAAAGAACTCTGACATAGTTGTGAGACAGAGAAATAGGGAATAAGATTCAAGAGATTTCAGAGGTTAATATATGAATGAAAGCTATGGCAATGGACAACTGGAAACATTCTCCACTGATGGCAACACATGACATGACTGGGTGTGTGCAAAAAGTATGCATGATATGGAAATGACCCTTAAAAGTTCACCGGTGTCAGCATTTCTCCTTTGAAGTTTTTGAGCAGGACCTTGGTCAAGCTCTGGCTCAATTCCAAGCTCCTTTGTTTCTTTCCTTTAATAAGCAATCTCATTTTCTGTAACTATCCATGTGTCTCTGCACAATTAATAGACACAAGGACCAGAAACTTCAAGTGCCTTCCTAACTCAGATCCATGCCTGTAAATAACAAACAGTTCTGTTCCAGCTTTCGAGCTCATCTCCAGTTGTGGGAATACCTTTTCTTTAATTATCATAAAAAACTGTCCCTATTTGTATTATTATCTGTGTCTTTCTGGTCCAACTTATTGTTGTGTGAACTGAAGTTAAAAAAACAAAACAAAACAAACAAATAAAAACAATAGCAAAAACCAATTATTTCTGTCCTTCAAGACTATGCAGCTGTTTAGAATTTCAATGTGGAGAGATTAGAATTTGGCCAACCCAGAAGCAAGTTGTCCTGGGCTGCCTTTGCCCCTTTTGTAGCTATTTGCTGCCCACCTCTGTGTCTGTCCATCATCCTTGTGATGATCGGGTGAAACCTTTTTGGAATGTCCTAACAGCTTCCATCAACTCAAAGGTGAAGAATGGCATCAGATAATATCTGAAACCTACAGAAGAGATGTCCCTGATCTGCTGTAACCTGCCTACCTGAGGTCTCTACCAATGTATTTGAAAAGTGCCTTGGTTTATGACTGTCTTTTGTCCCATAACTCTAAAACATTTATAAACGTGTTAATATAGGGCTAGAGAGATGGTTTAGTGGTTAAGCGCTTGCATGTGAAGCCTAAGGACCCCAGTTAGAGGCTCGATTCTCCAGGATCCAAGTTAGCCAGATGCACAAGGGGAGTCATGCGTCTGGAGTTCGTTTGCAGTGGCTGGAGGCCCTGGCGCACCCATTCTCTCTCTCTCTATCTGCCTCTTCCTCTCTCTGTCCATCGCTTTCAAATAAATAAAAAAAATAAACATTTTTTTAAAAATTGTTAATATCTAGAACATGGAATTTGGGGTGACCTGAATCTGTCTCTCATATGTGGCTCCAGAATAAACTATCTCTTATTCTCTTTTAGGCAAGAGTTGTGTTTTCTTTTAACAGTTGCTAGACCCAGAACGTGGTCTGAATAGGTATTCCCCTCCACCCAGACATCCCTGTACCTATAACACCAGCCGATGTGTGTCATGGGCCCTCTTCATTCCTGTTATGTGTGTCCACGCTGCCTGGCTACTAGTGTGTGTGAGACCTGGAAGCTGAGGAACAGGGGTGGAAGTGGAGCAGAGCAGACAGCCTGGGTCTTACAGAATCCCTGTCCCAGCCTAATCTTTCCTCATCCTGTGCTGACCAAGTTGGCTGCAACCGACCACCTGTCTATCAATACCACAGGACCATGAAGAAGTCACCTTGCTCATGTAGTGTTCTGTGCCCCAAGACATTCCGAGATGAGGGTGTAGGAGCGGGAAGCCAACTGCTTGGCATACCAAAGTGTGACTGTGATCCAAGGCTGGAACATGGCAGGAGAAGAGGAATTCCATAGAGACAACCGAGCTCTTCCCTCCTGGCTATCACAACACTGCTTCCACTTGCTTGCAAAATTAGTGTGTTTAACAGGCAGCTCACTTCCAAAAGAATAGGTGGAGATCTCCTGTCCAACAAAACCCTTGGCTCTTTCCCAAAACTGGAGGATCTTTAGGATCCCGTGTTGCTCAGCTGCTCTTGTATTTTTTAAAAAAAGGGGTGGGTGAAGAGATGGCTTAGTGGTTAAGGCATTTGCCTGCAAAACCAAAGGACCCACGTTTGATTCCCCAGTACCCACTTAAGCACTTAAGCCAGATGTACACAATGGCGCATGCGTCTGGAGTTTATTTGCAGTGGCTGGATGCCCTGGTGTGCTCGTTTTCTCTCTCTCTCCCTCTGTCTGACTCTGTCTCTCTCAAATAAATAAATAAAAATAAAAAATATTAAACACACACACACAGTAACAACAACAACAAAATCTGTGTCTGTAATAGAATGAGGCAACCTGAGGAGAAGGACTGGTTAACCTCTCTCTCAAGCTTTTGTCTCATGGCTTTCTATAAACTAGATGACTACAGCATGGTAAGAGGAAATTACAATTTACCACACACCCTTGATCCACAATGTTAGTAGATCCACTTTTAAAAAAAAATTACTTATTTATTTATTTATTTGAGAGTGACAGAGAGAAAGAGGCAGAGAGAGAGAGAGAGAGAGAATGAATGGGCGTGCCAAGGCCTCCAGCCAGTGCAAACGAACTCCAGACGCGTGCGCCCCCTTGTGCATCTGGCTTGAGTGGGTCCTGGGGAATTGAGCCTTGAACCGGTGTCCTTATGCTTCACAGGCAAGCGCTAACCACTAAGCAATCTCTCCAGCCCCCAATTTTGAAAACATAATTAGTTTCCTGATTTTTACTGAAATGTAGGGAATGTAAGGTTTAAACCGAAAGGGTCCAGGAAAGGAGGTAGTTTGTTAAAGGAAAGATACGGGGGTGGAGTGGGGAGCTTCAGTTGCACTACCCAACAGCCTGGTGGAGGAGAGGGCTGGTGACCCACGATGGCTTATTTACATATCACACTTTCTGCACGTGCCCAGTCCTGGTACAGGAAGCCGATAATTGGGAAAATTTCCAGCTTTACAGGCCATCACTATTGTTCATATGCTAATGTGTGGAATCTCCTCTTCCCTCTTTTCTTATCTTACCAAGACTAAAATCTGGGTGCAGGAAAGCCATAACAAGTTACAGATAATTTACATGGTATCTGCTGTCCCCACCCCATTCATATATCGACAGATTTCTTGTTTTTACATTTACACACACACACACAATTTTGCATGGGTTATTATCTTATATCCCCTCATCCGTGGCGCCCATTTCCCTGATGGTCTTCCCCAGTAGGGTTTTGGTGTTCAGTGAGGGGTAGCAGGGGCCTCTCTAAGACCCTGTTGCTCAAGACAACACAGGCTGCCCTCCCAGGACACCAAGAGACCATGTGGGAACTGAGAGGAGAGCCAGACCTCACGGTGCCAGGAGGTGCTACGGAACTTATTAAGTGACAATGGTCACCAGCAGCAAGAATAAGCAGCAGACCTTGCAAACTGCGTGAGATTTCTTCTTGCACATGCTCTTCTGCTCCCTGTACCAGATGAGGGTTCCAGGCGAATGCCAACTGGCTTCCTCAGAGAATGTTGGTGCCTCCTTCTCCAGCTCCCACTCTCCCGCCACACTAGTGTCTGCTTTGCTCTTGGCAGAAGAACAGCTCCTGACAGGTAAGAGAAGGTTCTGGGTAGGATTGAGTCTTTATGTGAAACTAATTAGGAAGGCAATCTCTTTAACCTCTTTCTGAGGTTCCTTCCTCGAGGTACATTGGTGGCTTTTAGGGGTCGAAATTCACTTGAAACCTCCAGAAGGAAAGAGGACGCTCTGGAAATGGCTTTTCAGTCCATAGCTTGTCCCTCTTGATTGCATAAGCTTGTGACATTATGTTTAGAGTGTGGGCTCAGTGCATGGAGCTGGCTATGCAGTGTCTGAACCTTTTGTTAAAACACATCTGCATCTTCCATCACCGGGTCCGCCGAAAGGAGGCTTAAAGCAGTCCGAGCCCCTCCGTCTGCCCGAGGGAGCTTGTTAAGAGGAGAGAAAATAGAAACTTCCTCTCCTCCTGGAACTTAATGTATCCAGCCATCCATTAGTGTCTGTGACATGGGTTCCTAGACCAGTGGATACCAATATTCACTGAGGCACAAGTCCTGTTCAGCTAAGGGACTATTCTATGTAACCTGCACACATCCCTCCATGTAAATAATCTCCAGACTGTTTGTAATACCTAATGCAATTTATACGTTATGCCCATAGCTATCCCTACTGTACTGTTTAGGGAATTATGATGAAGAAAAAGCCTGTATGTGTTCAGCAAAGTGCAGTTTTTTATTTTATTTTTATTTATTTGACAGAGAATGAGGGAGAGAGAGAATGAGTGAGCCAGGGCCTCCAGTCACTGCCAATGAACTCGAGACACGTGCACCCCCTTGTGCATCTGGCTAATGTGGGTTCTGGGGAATTGAACCAAGGCCCTTTGGCTTTGCAGGCAAATGTCTTAACTGCTAAGCCATCCATCCAGCCCCAAAATGCAGTTTTTAAAACCATATTTTTGTGGACATGAAACCTGTAGATTTCAAAGGTCCACTGTGATCGCTTGCCTTAGAGGAAAAGTTAATTTATGTTTGCGACAGGGACGACAGCAGTAGTTTTCTGATCACATCATAAATTTTCTTCAAAACTTCAGCCTCTGTCTTGTCTTGCGTGCCAGGGCTGGAGCTTCCTGCATCCTGCAGGAGAGCTTAACTGCCGTCCTCCTCACTGGCTCGCCACATCTTCCCTTACTGCTCATAAACTTTTAGCTACAGATTAAAGTTTTCAGTGTCCCCAATACCCCTGGAATTCACTACACCTCCTGTTAAAATGCTCCACCTGGAACTGTACCAGACACTCAAACCCACTAAGGAATCCTCTTCCAATTCCCACCGTGACATTGAGTTCTCCGCCTCCTGAAGTCCTCATTGCTCTCTCTGCCCTTAGCGTGTAAGAGCGATTTGTGTGAATATGTGTGTGTGTGTGTGTGTGTGTTGTGTACACAAATCTTATTTTCTGAGAATCTTGAAGACTCCTGGGAAAAGCGACAGTGGTTTCAGTCTGTGCATCCACCCTAGCAGTTCACAAATATAAGCTTCTTAATTAGCGCCTGAGGACTGACTTAGGGACGCTGGCTCCATCTCCGCGGGGTGAGCTGAGCGTTCTCATGAGCCCAACAGGAACCATGCAGCCCTAAGGCCAGACTCTGCAGGACTTATACAAAGTAAATGTTCAACAAGCCATGTCCCCCTGCCTTGCCACCAAGGATGGGGAGATTTGTAGATGTTTTAAAGAGGAAGGTGACATGTTTGTTTAAAACAACAATACAAAACTTTTTATACAAAATTCTCATTAATGAACATAATCTGCAAACAACTTATAAAGATACTGAGACATCATGCCATATATGAAGTTATATGATTTTTTTTGAACCTATGTTTGCCATTTTTTTTTATAACTATAGGATGACTGGCTTGTCTTCCCTTCTCCCTCTCCCTCCTTCCCTCCCTCTCTCTTTCTCTCCTCTTACAGATCGAGCCCTGGAAACCCCAGGATTCTGTCAGGCACCCCTTCTGAGAGAGTTTTCTTCCAGGAGTCTGGCTTCATATTCTCCCCCGCCCCCCCGTAACCACACTTTCCATGTGTTTTCCCGTCTGTGACAGTGGGACGAGCTGTTGGGTGATTGGGCACTAGTAAGCAGAGAGGCGTAAATAACTGTGCTCACTTTCCATTACTGAAAAACATCTTCTCCCACTTCTGCTACTTCACTTTGCAGCCTTTTAGGGAAGTCCAAATGAGAAAAGCTAATCAAATTTTCTCATCATTTAGGTATGCATTAGATTTAAATTACTAGAAATATCCAGTGTCTGTTACTGCTGAGTCATATGAATGTTTTAGGGACTTTTCCACTTTCACTTGATTTTTGTTTTAAGGCACAGGTATCATGTGTTAATGAATCACTTGTGGACTGTATTAATAAGCCTACTGGCTTTTCGGTAAGTAGGGTTTCCTATGTATATCTTAGCTAAATCATAGGGATTCTCCTAAGTTTCAAATTTAATATCATCTGGGATCATGGCAAGAAGAAGCCACAATTATGTCTTTCTTTTTTTTTTCTTTTCTAAGTTGTACACAATTAGGCATTTCAATTGTTTCTCGAACAGCATAATTTTCACTTGCCTCTCCATTCTGGTCACACTCTTCTGGGTTTTTTTAAGTGAACAGCCTTTGAAAAATGTGACCAGTGTGAGTGGAAACCTAGTCCTCCAGGTGTGGCCCAATTGACAAGGTGAAGGGACGCTGTTCAGCCCATTTAGTACCGGCACTGCGCCTCGAGGATCTAGAAGAAGGATGTTGGGGTTTTCAGTGGTCCACATACTCTTTTGATCATGCCCATGTCTGTCAGACCTGAGTGCAGCCCCCTCCTCTGGGGGGTGAAGCCCTCCTCCCCTCGACGGTTAATTCACCTCGTCTCTCGTTACACGCCGGGCTCGTCCTCCAGTCACACTTGCTTGGTATCTCCCTGCGCCTGCGCCTCTTTATTTTATTCCTTCTCTGTCCCCTGGCCTTCTGTCAAATTGCTTTTTTTGGTTTGTTTTGTTTTGGTGTGTGCGTATATGTATGCATGTGTATAGTGTGCATGGTCTGATGTGTGAGGTGATGTGTGTGGCATATGCCCATGTGTGCAGAGGCCAGAGAATTTCAAATGGCCTTCTCTTTTCATAGATCATCCTGTTTGCTTGGGGTCGGGAGTCTCTGACTCCATCCAGAGCTGTGGTGTTCAGTCAGCAACTTCCCAGTGATGGTCTTTCCCACCCCCTGGCACTACGTATGTGAGTAGTCAGGCCACTGTTTCCATGGATGCTTAAGAGTCCAACACGAGCGGTCTCATGCCCTCTCAGGCACTCCTAGTTGGGCATCGAGAGCTTTTACCTGCTTAGCCATCTTCCCAGCCCCTGCCCTTCTTGTTTTGTGTGTGCTGTAGGATTGCTCTTCACTTCTGCAGCTCTTAGACTCAAGTCTCCTCATCCCTCCAAATAACTGTCTGGGGCTTGAGTGATGTCTTAGTGGTTAAAGTGCTTGCCTGCAAAGCCTAAGGACCCAGGTTCAAGTCCCCAGTACTCATGTAAGCCAGATGCACAAGGTGGTTCATGAGTCTGGAGTTTGCAGTGGCTAGAGGTCCTGATACATCCATTCTCTGCACCCCACCCCTCAGTCTCAAATAAATAAAATTAAAAAAAAATCAACATCAAGCTCTCCTAGCTTCTGCCTGTCCTTCCTCAAAGGTTTCATCTCTTCCCTCTTCCTTTAGGTGTTCAGCACAAGGGGAATATTCTTTGCTGGCTCTTATGATGCTTGGGGATGGTTTCTACCTCTTGTCTCTGTAAATTATCAGTCTCAAGCCGAGTGGTGGCACATACCTTTAAGCCCAGCACTCAGGAGGCAGAGGCAGGAGGATCTCCATGAGTTCAAGGCCAACTTGAGACTATATAATGAATTCCAGGTCAGCCTGGGCTAAAGTGAGACCCTACCAAAAAACAAAAAAATTACCAATCCATTTTGGGCTGGAGAGATGGCTTAGTATTTAAGAAACTTGTCTGTGAAGCCAAGAACCCATGTTTGACTCCCCAAATCCCACATAAACCAGATTCAGTGATACATGCACAAGGTCACACATGTGTACAAGGTGGCACATGCATCTGGAGTTCGATTTACAGTGGCTAGAGGCCCTGGTGCACCAATTCTGTTTCTTAGCAAAAAGGCCAGTCTGTTGGGTTTGCCTCAAAAAAAAAAAAAAAAAAACCCACTAAATAAATAAAATTATCAGTTTCTCACACCATAGCAGCATGGTGATTTGAATGTAACCTGTCCCCCAGAGCTTCATGTGTTTGTGAGTAAGCTTGTACTTGATCCCCAGCTGGTGGAGTTTTGGAGATGTGGAGCCTTGCTGGAAGAGGTGTGTCACCGGAGGTCGGCCTTTGGATAAGCTAGTCGGACCCCTGCTGGCCAGGGCTCGTGAGCTCGCTCCCTCTACTTCTTCCCTGCTCCTGCCAAGATGTGCCCCTGGCCGTCTGCTCTTGTCCTGCTGTCCCTGCTGTCACACAGCATCCCCTTGAAGCTGGAAGGTGGAAATAAACCCTTCCTTTCCATCAGCTGCTTCTGGTCAGATGCTTTGTCCCAGCGAGACTGCCACCAGCTGATGGTCACAGCAGTGGGAATTTGAGAGTTAATTAACATATCCCGAAGCACTTACCCAGACACTCCGTCCTCTTATTCACCTCAGCCTAGTCTAGCCCAGAGATAAGCAAGTATTAAAATATGCCTTATGTTGAGATGAGAACAAGGAGCTTCAGATGAAGTTACCTAACAATCTCAAGATCACAACACAGGAGTTACCGATTCAGAAATCTGATTTCTAACTCAGCAATCATGCTCCTTCAGAGTTTGTACACTGCAGGCTGGAGATGTGGCTCCCCAGTTAAGGCACTTGCCTACAAAGCCTAACAACCACAGTTTGATTCCCCAGTACCCACATAAAGCCAGATGAACAATGAGACACGTACCTCTGGTGTACATTTGTAGTGGCTATCTAGAAGGCTGGGAGTGCTCATTCTCTCTGTCTCTCTTCTCTCTCTCTGTTTGAAAAAAATATCATATTATACATATATATATATATATAAAATTATTATTTGGTCTTTTTCTAGATAGAGCCTTAATCAAGATCAGGCTGACCTGGAATTCACTATGTTGTCTCCAGGTGCCCTCAACCTCATGGTAATCCTCCTACCTCTGCTTCCCAAGTGCTGGGATTAAAGGAGTGTGCCACAATGCCTGGCAATAAAAAAATATATTTTTTAAATTGTACACTGCCTGATATGGATATGATAAGCTTGTTATCAGTAGAGAGCAAGATCAGAAGCTTCCCAATCTATGCAGTAAGGTTTTAGTCTTGATGTTCTCAGAGATGGGGATGGTCTTGGTGCTCCTCTGGTATACAAAGGTCTGGTATGGAAGGAAGTTGCTCATCTTGGAAAAGACTTGGACTTGGGGCATCTTCATTTTGTTCTCTGTACCTCTCCTTCATTTTCTCTCACTTCTAGACCTTTAAATTCTATACACTTTACTTGATTCTTCAGATAATATTGGATCTAAGAATCAAGTTTTTTTTTATATTTACTTTTTATTTATTTGAAAGAAAGAGGCAGGGAGGGGAGGGAGACAATGGGCATGCCAGGGCCTCCAGCCACTGCAAACACATTTCAGATATATGCTCCACCTTGTGCATCTGGCTTACATGGGTCCTTGGAAATTGAACCTGGGTCCTTTGCCTTTATAGGCAAGCAAAGCACCTTAACCACTAAGCCATCCCTCCAGCCCATAAGAATCAAGGTTTCAAAAGTTGTGGGGCTGGGGAGATGGCTCAATAGGTAAAGTGCTTTCAGTACAAACATAAGGACCATGTTTTGGGCCCATAGCACACACATTATGCCGGGAGGGTTTGAAGGCTGCCTTCATCCCAGTGAATGGAAGGTGTGAACAAGAAAACTCCAGGGTGAGTTGCTTAGCTAGATTTACCATATCAACAAGCCCTGGGTTCAGATGAGAGACCCGAGAGTAACTGAAGACATCAATCTTTCGCCTCCATTTACATATATGCACAGTAATGCACCCACATGCATATACACACACAAGATTATTTGTAAAGCATGCACTGAAAATAACAGCAATTTCCTATCACATGTTCTACCATTGTCCAACCCTAAACAGAGCAAGTTAAGATTGGGACAATATCTACTAACATGGGATGAAATATTTTCAACACAAAATAATCACTATTAAAAATATTTGGAAGAAAACAATAAATACTATGGACTATAGAGAAAAGCCTGGGTAATGCACACAGATTCTTATTTTATTTATTTATTTATTTTTGTCTTTTTGAGGTAGTGTCTTGCTCTAGCACAGGCTGACATGGAATTTACTCTGGAGTCTCAGGGTGACCTCAAACACATGGCAATCCTCCTACCTCTGCCTCCCAAGTGCTAAGATTAAAGTTGTGCACCACCATGTCTGGCTTCATTCAGATTCTTGATTTCATGGTCCTCATAATTTTAGTGAGTCACAGGTGATAATGAATTCATGTGTCAATGATGAATTTTAGATGATGATGCATAGGAAAACATGACCTAATCAGGTATGCTGGGGTACTGCCTGAGGCAGTGTATAGAGTGTGGTCATTAAGATCTCGCACAGCAGTTGTGTTTGCATTGGCAAGACATGGGAAGCCAAGAAAACATCAGGGGCAGGTTGTTCCAGGAAGATGAGCAAGAAGACAAGGGAGTTGAAAGAACCTATATTTGTGGCTTAGCAAGAAGTTCAGCAAGGTTAGTGTGTCTTGAATGAGGGTGAAAGCACAGGGAGCAATAGGTTGACATGGGATCCTGTAGATCAAGGGAGCCACTGGAGGGTTTCATGGGATTAGGAAGGAGTAATGTAATCATATCTGTGTTTTAGAAACATCACATTGGCTGTTCTGTGTACCAAGGGCTTCAAGGGAGGCAGAAAGAAAGCATGAACTTGCCATTAATATTAATTCAGGTGAGAAGTGACTGGGTAGCACCAGGTATTACTGATGATGAATGAAATAGGGAGATTTCAGATGTACTTTTCATATGCAAATGATACAGTAGGTTAATGGATTGAATATGCAGGCAGACAAGGAAAGAATAAAATTGTGACTTGCTTGTGAAGTAGAAGTATTTGCTCACTGTTGAGTATAGCTAATCAGAGTCAGACGTGAACCTCAAGGTCACTGCTGTAGCTGTAGCAGGCATTGTCCAATGCAGGCCAGTACATCTCAGCAGCTTAATTCCATGAATGGGAATGTCAAAGACATTTTTATATTCCTTTTTTTTTTTTTTTTTTTTTTTTTTGCAGAATCTAGGTAATTTAATGGATAATCCTAAGGCAGCAATAATCTAGAGAGACATGACTTTTGGCTTAAAAACAGGACTAAACTATTGACGAAACTATACAATATTGGAGGTGTATCATGAATCATTTAAAATGAGCTCAAAGCACAGCCCACTTATAAAATAGGCGGGATAGAGATGTTTTCATACCAGGGTACCCCTCAGAGTTTATGTAAGAAATGCAATTTCTTGTAGTATGACCTAGAATATAAAAGTGACACCATCTTCCTCTCCTCCTCTGACTGTCAGTTGACATGCACACAGTCCTACTTTAATAAGATTTTCTCTGATATTTTAAGGTATTTTATTTATTTTATGAGAGAGAAAGCGAGAGAGAGAGAGAAGGGGGGGGAGAATATTCATGCAAGGACCTCTCACCACTGCAAACAAACTCTAGCTGCATGCTGCACCTTGCACATCTGGTTTATATGGGTACTGGGGAATTGAACTTGGGTCCTTAGGCTTTTCAGGCATGCTCCTTAACTGTTAATCCATCTCTCCAGCCCTCTCTGATGTTTTTCATCATCATTTTACAACTCTTCCTCTAAGGAGATGGTATTGCTCTGATCCTTACATACCTGTATATATTGCTCAGGATCCTTGGGGAAAATGGACAGGTCATTGGACTGAGAGCTTTGCAGGCTTCTGTAGAGGAGCTATCAACAGCGGCTCAGCCATGGATGCTAAAGCACGTGTGGTAAGATCCCATAGTATACAAATAAGGTGAGGAAAAATCATAAAGGAGGTCAGAATCAGGGACGAGTACATTTTTGGAAGACATTGCAGCATCTATGACCTTTTCCAGAGCTGAACCTTAGCTGGGAGGAAGCAGAGAAGGAACGCTGCCACCCAGACTCCTGATCTAACAGTTGCACGTGATGTCTCCCACTGGCTGAGCTCCAAAGGGAAGCCATTGAGTGCAGCTCCAAAGATCCACATTCTCCGTCTCCACTGATTTGGAGGATAGGAGCATGACATCATGCCAATTTTTATGTAGGTGCTGGGATTCTGAACTCAGGTTCTCAAGCTGGTGCAGCAAGCACTTTTTATTGGCTGAGCTGTCTCACTGGCTCCTGTTCACATTGCTTGTTTTCTGTAGTGCCTGTCACATGCTGCATACATGAGAGTGCAAATGTGTGATAGCTGAGACCACTAAAGAGAGAACATGTGGCCATGGATGTTTGAGGTGCCTTTAGCTATTGTTAAAAATGTTGTTACTATGTGTACAGACTGAGTGCATGACTATAATGACGTCATTCCTGAATAGGACTTGGCCCAGCCGGTGAAACAAGCTATGTTGCCGTGTTGCTCAGTCTTCAGCCCCTGCTTGGTAACAAAAGGCAGCTCACATTTTCCTGGCTTCTTTTGACTTATCTTAGCTGTACTGTGGTTATTGAAGAGATCATAAGTCTATTCCACATCCCCTCTAGTACTTTGAAAACTGCACAAAATAAGGCTTAATGAAGGTGGCATGCCTCAGAATGACTGAGACCTGAAAATATGACTACATCAAAAGTCTTTAGATGGCAAGATTTTAATGGCTGAATAATATGCTGGAACAGAGGAGTAATTTCTTCTCGAAGGATAGGATGAATTATTTATGCTTTGACAACATTATGTGTCTCTAAAGCAGCTTTTAGTTATTCGCCACTTCTGGGCTACAGCTGATCCTGCTGCCCATTCTTGTAATTACATTAACCTCTCGACTTTACATGACAAGCCTTTCCTGTGTACGGCGATCAATAGCCCATAACTACACCTCTTTAATAGAGCCATAGTTACACTCCAGTTCAGATACAATTAACTTTTGTCCCCCTTTTCTTTTTGGTAGGGCATGAAATAAAATTTTTCATTTTTACATCGGAAACAAAGAAAATCATTTTGAAGGGGAACACACACACACAGTTATGAAGATCATATGGGAAGGAGTGATTGCAATGATAAATTGGCCAGATGAAAATCCATTTCTGGGAACACACAGGTGTGAAAAGCAATACGTTTCCAAGCCCTAGATCTGTGCAGTGGTCTAGAATCTTGGTTTAGATACACTTCCTGGGTTCAGTGGGATTAAAGGTTCTGTGGGTCACCTAGTTTCTTAGTCAGGCTATACAGATGAATTATAGCACATGAATGTAAATAAAGAAAACATATTAAGGTATAACAACAGTTTCATATCAGCTAGTCAAGTCTTCTCTTTGGTCAGAAGTCCTTCTTGCCTAAGGGAGGTTGAAAGAGCTTTACAGAAATGGTATGTTGAAGATAGCTCCTGCTGGCTCAGTAAAGCTGCCTGTGTAGGCTCCATCACATGGGAATCTTTAAAGCTAACAAGGGGTGTGTTTAAATCATGAAAATCAAGAAATGCTAAGCTAACACCTCCTCTCATCCCAAAGAAAGAGTAACACATTTTCTTGTGTACTATTGTACATATATGCATCGTATGTATGTATGTGTCACGATATGTTGTGATATAGACACTTGGTCTATATTTCATATATACATTAGCTATATGGAACTTTCTCAGCATTTTTTTTTCTGCATGTGTGTATGCTCATGTGAGAAGCATGTGGAGTCCAAAGGTCAATGTTGGGTGTTGTGATGGTTTGAGTTAGGTGATCCCAGTGAACTCATGTGTTTTAAATGCATGGTCCTTAGTTGATGGCAATTTTGGAAGTAGAACCTTGTTGGAGGAGGTGTTTTGTTGGGGATGGGCTGAGGTGTGTCATAGCTAGCTCCCCCTTGCTAGAATTTTGGCTCATACTCTTGCTGCTAATTTCAGCTAGTGTGGCAGAGGTTATGTCTAGCCTCAGCTTATGCAATGATTTCCACTGCCAACATGAAACTTCCCCTGGAGACTGTAAGCCAAAACAAATCCCTTTCTCTCATCACTTGCTGGTGGGTTCTTTGTCCCAGCAATGTGAAGGTCTCTTTCTCAATTGCTGTTCACCTTATTATTGGAGACAGAGAACCTGGAATTCACTGATTCTGCTAGATTAGCTAGCCAGCCAGCCCCAAAGATCATCATCCCAGCATTCCCAGTGCTGAGACTACAGTCATGCGCTGTTGTGCTGGGCTTTTCCATTAGTACTTGGGATCCAAATGTAGCTCTTTATGTTTGTACAGCAAGCACTTTCCTAACTGAGCTATCTTCTAAGCCCCACAGCATTTTGTGGTTACATTAGGATGTTTCATGATAGATACCATATATACACATATATATCCACACACACATACCTCAAATGACTATACACATACTTGCAAAGACTTTAGTTAGACTTTGAATTGCCTAGAACTATTCCAAGTCCATGGGAGACCTTAAGACACTCAAAAGAAAGCTAATAAGACTCACCTCCAGAAACAGAGGCCTTGTGATCATGTCTGAACCCAGATGAAACATGAGATATGTTGGAAGTGAATTCATTTTTGCTGTGAAGGAACAAAGCCTGTTACTTTCCAGTGTGCTCTATTATCATGACCATATATCTTAAAACTAATGAAATAAAACTATCTATTACTAATAGCAATAATTTAGGTCTCATCCAGTGTTCCCCATAGACAATGCATCTCGGTTAATATCACCTTAAGAAATAACTGGTGTCTGCTTAAATCCTGTCAGACTACTCTAATTTTCTTTTATGGCTCTGTCAGATTGCTATATTGCATAAAAGTGATCTACATAATACAGATGTGTGATGTCTGAACATCTTACATGATCAGCAGATTTAAATGAAAAAAAAAAAACCCCACTATCTCCAGTTGGTGTGGAATCAGTGTACAGTTATTACTAAGAGACTGAGACTGGAGAATTCCCACCTCCCAAGGAGAGAAACATACTTTAGTTACGTTTCTCATGGCTGTGACAAAAGATACAGCAGAAACAGCTTATGAGAAGGGGACTTATTTTGCCTCATGGTTTCAGAAGTCAGTCCATCAGCTGCAAAATAGCTGGGTAAATTGGTCCAAGGTGGAAGGAACATGCAATGGAAGGTCCTCATGTTCCAGTGGCTCAGGAAGTAGATCTCAGGATGGAGGCAGCAGAGGTCGCCCTCAAGGCCTGCCTCAGCACCCTACTCTGCCAGCCAGCTCACGGTCTCACAGGTTCTACAGCCTCTCTCCGACAGTGCCACCAGTGCCAACCGAAGCGTGCAAAGATTTCAGCGGGTGAAGGTCACTACAAAGTCAAACTGTAACAAACTTGCTACATCAACATTCACTGCTGTATTAGTTAAATATCTGGTTCCAAGTCTTTGACCCACTGAAATAAGCAATCTCATGAAGTGATTCTTCCGCCTACTCAAATTTTGGAATTAGGAAAATTAGGCCATGTTTCCCATATGTGGAATGCTCATCATAAGCTGAAGTTACCACTCTTTGAATACATCACTCTGATAAAAGCAGGAAAGATACATGAAGCTTTCCAGGAACACTCGGGGTCTCCTTGCCCACCTGTGCTCGTCTCTCTCTGACAAGCTAAGCTCCAAGCTTGGGCTCCTCTGGTACCCAGATTTTTAGATATGACACAGCAGCATGGAATGATGGAATAAGCCAGGGGCTCGAGGACATGAACTCACCACGGAGGATCCCACCTTCTGTGTGAGCAGTGAACAGTTACTGACTTCCAATGAGCACCGGTTGGCTCATGGATGATATAGGGTTAGTTGTATGTATGCTGTATGTACCGCAGACTTGCTCTGAGAATTGGAGAAGAGTGTGAACTCTAGCAAGTCAACTTTACATGGTCAGATTCAAGGCCATGACCAAGTTCCCATGTAGTGTTGGGATAGCTGCATTTGCTCTGAAATAATGGGACTTGACTTATGGAGACCTTTTGTTCTGTAGTCAAGCATCTGAAGGTTTGAGTAAGAAAATACGAAGACTTAGGGTAAAAGAGAGAAGAATTATTAATTATTAATAAAATAAATAATTATTTTGCACATGCTAGGCAAGCACTTGGCCACTGAGTTTTATCCCCCATCTTAATGTATTTTTAAATGCACACATAATTGCAGCTAACCAATTTTGAACACTTACTATGGTAATCATTCTACACAAATGATTTTATTTTCTTAAAAAAATCTGTTGAATATACTATTATAGTCATTATTTACCAGCTGAGAAGATTGAATGATTTTTAAGATTTGTCAAGTGTATATGTGGGAAAATCAGGACAGCTTTAAAGTAACAGAGGAATTAGGTTAGTAATGGGATTAGATTAATTTGGTAATAGCTATTATAACCCGTCTTCCTGGACTATAGACCAGAGAGCCCATGGGTAAGAAAGGAGGGGAATGGACCCAGAAAAACATGCTGGATATTTTACAAATCTGCACATGGAGAAGGTGAGCTGTCGATACCCAGTAATCCCAAATACACACAACTTCCTTTGCACTGAGTGTTTGTAAGAACAAGACAGGACTAATGACAAAGAGAAAATCTGTTTCTCTGGGGGCTTTTCAATTATTGTGTATTTTATTGCCTGCAGTTGTAAATATAATCCATTCCAAAACAAGAAAGGTGTGGTAGAACATGTCCTTGAGTCTTTCTGACTCATCTAAGTTGCTTTTTGTTTAGTTCAATGGGATTAGCCAATTTCTGTAAGAATATAGTATCTAATACAGTAGTAAAAGTTTACACTGTGCATTAAATAGTAGGAATAGTTATTTTATTTTTTTTTTAATGGGTGGTCTGTAGGATCTGGGCAAGTAATGATCACCAGACCCATTCACATAGAGTGCACACGTTGCTCTACCTCACATGGAAACCCAGTCTGGACTCTTTCATGTGGATGAAGCTGAGGGAATTGATATTGTTCTACAACATAGTACTTTGCCAAAAGGATCCAGATTCTTTCAGATCCCATTCAGATTCTCCTAAAGCATCTGGATCCATTTCCAGATGAGCCAATGTGAGCTAATGAAATTGCCAGATGTGACTACCAGCCAAACATGTTGTGATGCTTTCTGTCAGTGGCCATGACTTTAGACGTGTATATGATAGGGTTGGGATTCCATTCTGAATGTCTCCTGAGAAACAAATGGACATTTTCAAAGCTTTACAAGCATATTGCACTATTTGAGGGGTAAAAAGGTTCTCTGCTCCCTGGGTAGCATTGCTCTCAGCGCTCTGGCAGAACACATCTCTAGATCATTAATATATGAAGCAACCAAAAAAAAAATTGCTTTAGATATCTGAATTGAGAGATGTCCAGTTTTGCTCTTGTTTTTCTACCTCAGTTTCAATGTGAACATTGGGAAACAATCTCTCTTTGCTCTTGAGAGGCAAATATTTCCTTCCTGAAGGGTGAATCACTCAGAGAATAATAAATCCTGCTCCAGAGACTCTTGTTTAATGTTTCAATTCCTTCCCTAATGGGGACATATGACCCCAGTAACCTCCTCTTCCCATTCCAAAAGTACAACCTCAAACCCAAATAAATAACTTCGCCCATCAAAGAGCTGGGGAACAAAATGCTTCCGATAAGAACAATGGTGACTGTGCCTTCAGGCTTACTGTACCAAATAATTTTAACACAATCCCTCTGAACCCCTCACAAGATGTTAAACCAATGATGCAGACAGATTATCAGCCACAAAAATCAACCTAAGACTCTGAAACCAGCTTTCATAAAAGTTCAAGTTGTCCTAAAATGGTGTAGACAAGGCTGAATAATGATGAGATTTCAAGGAACTGAGATTTAAAATTTTATTTTATTTTGGTCTGTCTCCAGGAAGATAAAGAAAATTAAAGGGAGTAGCAGGTATGACAGATGAGCTGAGGTAAGAGAATGTCACTGCCCTACAGCCCTGTCTGTCTGCTGCAAGAAACAGTCCCCGGCACCCCCTCTTCCCCACCCCCCCCACGACACCCAGAGCCTCTGCTCTGCAGGCAAGAGGAGTGGCTTCCCTCCTGGGCACACCACAGGTTTGCTCTGCCTTTGAAGTAAGAATGTATAAACCATGTCTCATAGGGTCAGTAAGCTCCCACTGATTCAGGGAGAGGGCTTTCTTCTTTTAGGAAGGAACTGACACCAAACAAAATAATACATGCAGGCAACCAAGACGGGCCAGTCATTCAGGAAAGAGAAGCTAAAAGGACTGGGTCCCAGCCACAGTTTGGTAGGTCTGACGTAAGGGTCCAGGTTTTTGGGGGTTTTCAGTGCAGAGTAGCTCTGTGAAGGCTTCAGTTGTGAAGGAGCCCCTGACTTGAGAGTCAGGAAGGCTGTGTTCCCCACCTATGGGCACAAGTTACCCAAATGGAAAGTTGGGGTTCTTAAATTGGCTTCTTTTTCTCTGTATCCTATTTATTTATCATCTTTAAACCTGCTTACGGGGGGGGGGTACCCTAGTTCTTTCCCTCCCTCTCTTCTTGCCTTCATGAATTTTGTATATTTCTCCTGATTACTATGTTGTTGTTTTCTGTACCCATTTGAGCCTTTGATTAATGGATATCTTCCAGATGAAAGCTTTCATGCCATTGTTCATGTGTTATAGTGTAGTTCTGTTTCCCAATATGTAAAAGGCAGGCCAGTGTATGAATTTCCCTGCTCCTCATTGAATGCTTGAACCTTCTATAGGTAGGTTTTTGACTTTTTAGAAAAGAAACAAAAGATGTTCAGGTGACCTGTCATGTTCCTTGCCTTCAGTTTGTCACGATTAATCATTAATTGTAACTCAAATGGAAAGTCCAAATATTTTGTCACCCCACCTCCACAATCTGATATTCAAGTAACAAGACATCAGGACTACCTAAAATTGTTCTTTTTTCTTTTTTTTTTTTTTGATATAAAGTATTTGGGGAATTTCAGGTAGAAAGAATTCAGGATTAAATACAGTACATTAGGTCAAAGTCGTGCATCTTGCCATGCATTTTCTCCGAATTTCTGTCTCACTTGAATATTTCTTTTCTTTTTCTTTTCTTTTCTTTTTTTTTTTGGTTTTTCGAGGTAGGGTCTCACTCTGGTCCAGGCTGACCTGGAATTAACTCTGTAGTCTCAGGGTGGCCTCGAACTCACGGCGATCCTCCTACCTCTGCCTCCCGAGTGCTGGGATTAAAAGCGTGCGCCACCACGCCTGGCTTGAATATTTCTTACAAAGTTTTAAAACAGAATATTTCCCTTTCTCTGTGTGTAAATGCTAAATGTTCCTTAGTGGGCTTTGTGTGAAGAACAAGTAACTCTGCTTTAGAAACATGGATAGTAGTTCTCTGTTCCTCTGCCTCACAGGGCCAAGGTATTACAGACCTTGTAAGTTGCAGAAACAACATTTCTGTGAAAATAAATAACCAAAGCCACTTCAGAAAGCAGAAAACTCCAAACAGCTTGATAATTTGTGGGCCCTTATGATACCCCAAGTGCGTAATGGATTCGCACTGTTGCCAAAGGTTCAGCGCGATGACTATGAAGTTGAAACTCCACTTAAACTGTTTTCCTTTAAACTAAAACCAAAAAAAAAAATTAGAAAATTTATTTTGTGATCAATATTCCACTAGCAGCCTCTGTGGTTTCATCCTTGCCCCAGGTAGTCTAAGTACCCAAAGAATGCAGTTGATAAAATCCACAGGCTTAAGCCAAATTTAGCCTGTGTGAATCATAAGGTCCTATTAAAAAGTCTCAGACAACCTAAGCGTTTCCTTAGAATAACACTCACAAAGGTATTTTCTTGTTGTATTATATACGTTGGGAAAGAAAACTGTGGTGTGTTTTGAAATGAACCATTTGAGGCTTGTGTCCGGTGATGGGGCTGCTTTATTGAGTACCGTCATCTACTTTAAATTTATGGGCCCTAGCAGGAAGGCTAGAACTGTAAATTTTGAGGCCTGATTATTCGAACCCAAGAGCATTTGACAATGCACATAATTAATGATCATTTGCTAAAAGTATTTGGGGGGATTTTATTCAAACAAAGTAGAAAAGAAACACATTAAATATTAGTCCTGTTATATATTATGGGACATTATATCCATTTGTGTGCCCATAAATCATTTAGCTATGAATACTTAAGAAGAGCAAGAAAGTGATATCCTCGGTACACCGAGAGATAATATTATCTTAGTATTTGATTACAGCACGGTGTCCTTAATGGACAGAATCATGCCCCATATCCAGTGTCCAGCTGGAGCGAGGACGCCAAGCACTGGGACCGGAAGGATGCGAGGCCAGGATCCAGCAGAGTTCAGAGTGTGAAGCTGGCGGTGAAGTAAGACTTTTCCTGGGCTTGTCAGAAGCGTCTCTGTCTTTTATTGTATTGTTTCCTGCAATTGCTTTGGTTTCCCCAGGGTGGGCTTGGAAGAGAGAGAGCGGGGGGGGGGGGGGAGACTCACTTTTGACCTTTACTGGGAAGAAGGTTTTAAAAATATTCAGTGGACACAGTGTTTGCTGCACAAACATGAGAACCTGGTTTCAGAACCTGGGTTTACATCTCCATCACCTGCCTGAAAGCTGGGTGTATTGGCATAGACCTTAAATCTCAGCACTGGGGAGATAGGGAAAGGAAGAAAGAAAGAAAGAAAGAAAGAAAGAGAGAGAGAAAGAGAAAGAAAGAGAAAAAAGAGAGAGAAAGAGAGAGAGAAAGAGAGAAAGAAGAAAGAAAGAGAGAAAGAGAGAGAGGGAGGAAGGAAGGAAGGAAGGAAGGAAGGAAGGAAGGAAGGAAGGAAGGAAGGAAGGAAGGAAGGAAGAATTCCCAGGGCTTGCTGGCTAGCTTATCTAGGTGAATTAGTGATGTCTGGATTCAGAGAGAGAGAGAGAGACTCTAAGAAAATAAGGGAGAGAGCATAGAGGAAAGTTACCTGACATTGGCCTTGACATTTTTAAGGGCTCATATAAATGCATACACATATACATATCACACACAAATATACATCCATTTTTTAAATATTCAGCTTGATTTAACTGTCTTTTTACTGGACCAAGGGAAGTGGGAAGAGCAGTGGCTACTTCTGTGACAATCAGAGAAATAAGCCTGACATTTATAACAAATAAAAGATTCATGCAGGCTGGAGAGATGGCTTAGCTGTTAAGCACTTGCCTGTGAAGCCTAAGGACCCTGGTTTGATACTTGATTCCCTATGACCCATGTTAGCCAGATGCACAAGGGGGCACATGCATCTGGAGTTCGTTTGCAGTGGCTGGAAGCTCTGGCATGCCCATTCTCTCTCTCTCTCTCTCTCTCTCTCTCTCTCTCTCTCTCTCTCTCTCTTTCTATCTGCCTCTTTCTCTTTCTCTCTCTCTCTCTCTGTCACTCTCAAATAGATAATTAAAATGAACAACAACAAAAAACATAAGAAAAAAGATTTATGCTTTTATGGCTCAGGGAATTTTGCAGAAGAGGGGGAGGAAAGTCTGTTAAAGCCACAAGTTGGGACATTTTGCACAGAGACACTACCTCTCCCCCACCCCCAAAACGCATGACCCACAGTCCCCATGGAGTTGACCTGCATCCCCAATGAGGAAGGCCTTTTCAGAAGAGGGGCAGGGAGGAGGGAAAGGAAGGTACCAACATGGGATGTTTACATACAAAATGTGTCCATATCTAACAATAAATTTTAAAGAAAATTATGCTTGTAGAACAGCTACAGAAAAGAAATTGGTATCATTTGAGTTAAGCCAGAGCCAAAGCTTTGTCTGAATGCAGAGAAAAGGTGAAAAGCCTGAGGGGAAAAAAAGGGGGAGGAACACAGAAAGAAGTACCCTCTGAGGAGTTCAAATGTACAATGCAGGCGGGCTTTGCCGAATGATGGCGAGAGCTGAGGGCTGCTTGCACGTGTGGATGGGACAAGCTACTTGAGCTTTTGTGTCTCAGCATACACTTCCGAACAATGAAGGAAACTTCATCAGTAAGATCCCCAAGGGTCCTCAACCTCAGCGCCAGTTTCTTAGCAGAAACTTCTGTGCCATGAGTGTAAAGTGGAGGAAGAAGTGAGTGTGGAGACCAGTGCAAAAGAAGAAAGACAAGGCAGAGGTCCAAGGGAACCAGTGCATGTACCCGTGGGAGCTGCGTGAGCCGAAATGAGCAATGCGGGAGGCTGGAGGCTGAGTGCGTGCTGACGAATCTCTTGACGTATCAGGGTCTTCCACCACTGTGTGACTGCCAAGACCACCATTCAGAAATCTGCCCTGATCACTCTGGAACTCATAGGGACACCAGTTTCCTCCCAGCTAGCCCTCATACTGTTGGAAAACAGTGCGAATAAGCAGGGGACCCTGCAAGCTATGAAATCAACCAGCTGGCAAGAAATACACACTTGTACAATAGTGGCACACAGCATTTGTGGGTAACCGTTCTGGGCAAGCTCTGTTCATATTTGTGGCCAAGGGCCACTCAGTGGGTAGGAACTCATATCTAGTACTGGAAACCAAGTCAGAATTTTATGCTTAGAAACTTGTAGACTCCACAGAGTTGCCCCCACAGCTCTCTGAACAAGAATCGGGTGCTTACACACCAAAGACACAAACTACACATACCCTGTTTAATCCAAGCTGTTCTCACTCTTGGTTGAAGAATCTGTTTTATTTTACAGATGGCAGAGAAAGCTCAAGGGACTAAAGACCATTAACACAAGACAATATAGCAGAATGCCACCATAATACATGTCACCTGTATCACCTCTTCAGGGACCCAAGGCAAACTGCAGAGGAAGCAGTGACTTGAGTGCTGCTTACACTGCCAGCCTGACAGCCAACCTCAAGGAAAGGCAACAGGCACTGTGAGCAATCAAAACACATCAAATGAGAAACTCAGAGGCCCTAACACTATCCCAGACTGCTAATAGAGCCACCAAGGCTCAGGGGCCATTGTGGAAGAGTGGGGTGGGACGATTGTAAGAGCAACAAGTTGGGTAGAAATACTCAGAGACACAGTTGTCAAAGACTGAGTGAGACCTTATACACAGAACAGTGAACACCAATAACCCTTTAAGGAGATCCCTCAGAGAAAGTAGGAGTGGTCTTGGAGAGAAGGGGTACAAGACCACAACCTCTATAAAAAACTGAAAATAAATATATTGAAATAATTAAAAAAATATATCTTCCTTGTTTACAACCAGAACGGTCCCTGTTGCTACTTTGCCCTAGACCTCTGCCATTCTGGGCAAGTTCATTTGTGGCCAAGTGTAACTGGTGTACAATAAATCACCTCTTTCTTCACTGTCTCAGCTAAAGAATAAAAAGGGTGTGGGGGGGGAATCCCAAGCACCACCTAATTGTCAATATTTATGACCAAAAATTGACATTTTTAGGAAACACACAGTCACCATAAATGGTGGCTCTTTCACAGTTCCAGTGATCCATGTAACAGCATTCAATCCCTGGCTCAGGAGACATGGCCCACTGCCTGACTGCTACTGTGTGTCTGTCTTCTGAGGTGCAGAGTCAATGCTGCCTGGGAAGGAAAAAGGCTAAAGTAAAATTATTTCAGAACAAATGGGAACACTGGGAGAACTCCAAAGGATCTTTTAAAGAAAATGAACTGTCAACTTTTAAGGTTTATCTATTGATAATTTCATATATGTAAATAATGTATTTTGATCACATTCACCCCCATTACCCTCATCTTATTTCTGCCCTCTCCCACTGAACCCCCTTTTCCCCAGCCACTCCCTCTTCTACTGTGATGTGACCCACACTGTTTAATTAAGGTTGATTAATGTTTGGCTGAGGGAAGTAAAGGACCCTGATGGTTACTAAGATGAGAGTAAAACACCTATGTTCAAATGCACTTCTTTGGAAGATGTTGATATTTTCTTGTTAGTGTCAAAATGATGCTATTGGTCAGAGATGAGTAAAGAATCATGCGTTGGCTTTTAAACCCTGGTCACCTTACTTTCTAGTGATGGCAGGCTTCTTGGAGGCCCAGTTCTCTCATCGATGTACGTGGGTTATACAGCTCACCTTCAGCCTTCCTCTGAGGATTCTGTTACTCATCGAGTGGCTGCCAAGAGGCTGAGTTCTCATTGGTAGCAATTGGAGCCCACTTTTCAATCAAAACTCCGTGGACAGAAGCCATCTCCAGGGAATACTTCTTGAAAGCTACACTACATCTGTCCCTCCAAATCTTCATGTTTACTCCTGGATTAAGCCAGATCTCCAGCAGTCTGTGTGTCTGCACCACATCATACATAAGCAGCCCGTCAAGATGTTTACACTCCCTTGTCCTTGGAAAAGTCACTGCAGGATTTTAATGGGGCGTACTGTTCAACAGTCCTATAAAACTTCCATGCAAGCCTGCATGTGGTCTTCTGAATGTTTTCCAATAGCACCCGTGGGAGACATTCCTGTCTGGTCCTATCCCACATTGGTGTGTTTCTTCTGAATGACTCTTTTGCATCTTTCTTCTAAACACTCTAAACTGTCCCTGTGCTTGGGCTTTCCTTCTGGCGAAGATAGGTAGAAACTCAAGAGCTGGATTGGGGATCCACTCGGAGAGTGGTGTGAGCTGTGCTTTCACTCTGCTTTAAACCCATGTTACACCTGTTGTTGTTGTTTTCCTGACTGCCCTCCACCCCACTACCACTTTCCTTAAATCTGTGTCACGTTGCTGTAGTTTGGATGTTCTTTTAAGTCATTCTAAGCTCTTTAGTAGAACAAGTAACCAAGTGACATATAAATCAATCGATCGATCAATCAATCAATCAATCAGTATACTGTAACCATGATTATGGACAATAGCAATGTAAACATATAATAAATGGCTCAAGAGAGAAAGAGCCAAAGCCATTAAATCTTTCTAAAGAGATAATGGACATCACAGTGATACTGAATACATAAATGGCTGAAAATAATGTTCTTGATGCTGCATTCATGAAGAAAAGTAGTTCAAAAATGTTTGTGAAGGGCTGGAGAGATGGCTTAGCGGTTAAGCGCTTGCCTGTGAAGCCTAAGGACCCCAGTTTGAGGCTCGGTTCCCCAGGTCCCACGTTAGCCAGATGCACAAGGGGGCACACGCGTCTGGAGTTCTTTTGCAGAGGCTGGAAGCCCTGGCGCGCCCATTCTCTCTCTCTCCCTCTACCTGTCTTTCTCTCTGTGTTTGTCGCTCTCAAATAAATAAATAAATTAATTTAAAAAAATGTTTGTGAAGTGTGTGGTATGTGCTAGACATGACTATGGCCTCCAGTAAGACCGTCTAGAGTCTACAGTAATCTGAGAGCACCTAACATGGTAAAGGAACTTGTTAGAAATATAAATAGGGGGATGGAGAGATGGCTTAGAGGTTAAGCACTTGCCTGTGAAGCCTTAGGACACCGGTTCAAGGCTTGATTCCCCAGGACCCATGTTAGCCAGATGCAAAAGGGGGTGCACGCATCTGGAGTTCGGTTGCAGTGGCTAGAAGCCCTGGTGTGCCCACTCTCCTCTCTCTCTCTCTCTCTCTCTCTCTCTCTGTCTGCCCCTTTCTCTCTCTGCCTGTCGCTCTCAAATATATAAATAAAAATTTGGCTTGGTGGATAAAACATTTGCTGAGCAAGTGTGAGGACATGGGTTTGGATCCCCAACACCCCTATAGAATGCCTGACATGGTAGTACACTCCTGTCATCGCAGAGAGGTGGTCCCCAGGGCTCACTGGCGATCTAGCCTATCCTGAGCAGTCAGCGAGAGACCCCCATCTCAAAAAATAATGTGGAGAGTGACTGGAAGGGTCACTGGTTGTCAATTATGTGGTTTTACATGCACTGCATACAGCATGAGCACCTGAACATACATACATACAGTATACATACAGACATAGACATGTCTAAAAAGAAACAGGGTTTTGGAAGCAGATGTGATTGAAGATCATGGATGTGCAAAATGCCACAGAAGTACTGGATTATAATGATGTGAGGGGATGAAAACACAGAATGAAAAGGAGACAGGAGTTAAGGCATTATGTAAGATGGTACAGCGCTGTGCTTGGCTGGCTGGTTTGGGCTTAAGGAATAGGTCAGAGGAGCTTGGCTAAGCATAAGGGTCTTTGTGATATATGTGAGGAAGGAAGTTGAGGAAACTGGGAATCTGGAAGCTATGGAATTTGTTCAATGTGACAATAGATTCACCATGACTCAGACAGTCTGCCATCTGAATTCAGTGATATTTGCTAAGGGAAGGAGACCTCATTATGCAGAGAGTAGCACAGTATAATTGCATTGAATAATAAAGGATGTGTGCTGGTTAGATACTATTGCATTAATGGAATATTTAATGAACATGCATACGGATATGTTTTATAGAAACACAAGTTTTCCAGCGGATGAATATAGTAAGAGAAAGGAGGATTTGTTCTGGAAACCTTCCATGAAGATCTTGATCTTTAGAGTAAAACAACAAAATATTATAACAATAAACTAGTAGATATTCCTAGTCTTTTGAAGCAGACTTTATGGACATAAATATGATGAAAATGATCTCAGACATTCTGGATGGTTAGGCAGTAAGCCCTTGAGGCATGAACTGTGTGGATGGTAACAAGTGTTCAGAGAATGTAAAAATCTATACACAAATATGTAACAAACAGAGAAGACACAGACCCTCTGGTGACTATAGTCAAGTGTCCTTCCCAGTGCTCCTCACTGAACTTAGCTTTGCATCAGAAGTACATTTTTTTTAATTTAGAGTCAGTAAAACCAAAAGCATCATGTACATGAGGAAGAAATGGGATGAAACTACGCTTCCTTCTGAAGCAGCGAAGGGGAAAACATTGCTTGGCCATCCCAGAGCAGACAAGGTGGCCTGCGAAGACAGCATATGTCACGTGTCTGCCAGGAGTGTTTGCGAAGGGCGGGAAAAGAGACAGGTAGAGATGCTAGTGGAAGCTATGTATCCTCTCATCGAACTAGTGGCTCTGATATATAAAAGAACAAGGTCTATGTATAAGAGAACCTCTCGAACTACTCAGGTGTCCCCAAATCAAGAACAAACACACAAACAAACAAATAAAAATAACAAAGCAAGGACAGAAACATGTGCTAAAATGGGATGCGTGGAGATGGAACAAGAGACAGATCCAAGGCTGAGTTGGGAGTTATTTGCACAAACTTAATGGGTATGCTTCACATTATCCCTATCAGCTGATTGGTGATGCTCTTGGAGCAGGAGTGTAGCCTTAAAGAGACAAGACCATGGGCACAGCTGGACAATGAATGATTCAGATAGATGTCCTATGCTATGTCCACCCCGGTGCCAGAGAATGTTCAGCAGCTCTCCAACCACAAGAACTGCCAAATAGTTGGGAATAGATCAGAAGAAACTTGAATAGAATATTAAGATGCACAATATAAGCATAGAAAAAACATTAGACTATCAGATGAATTTCATAAAAGTTTTAGGGCTCATGCTAAATGTTATACAACTTTGTGTAAGAAAACTTCTTTAGCTGATAGATATTTATTGTGTGTGCCAGCCAATGCATGTGATGTTTTTTTTTGTTGTTGTTGTTTTTGTTTGCTTGTTTGTTTGTTTTTGTTTTGTTTTTCGAGGTAGGGTTTCACTCTGGTCCAGGCTGACCTGGAATTAACTCTGTCATCTCAGGGTAGCCTTGAACTCATGGCAATTCTCCTACCTCTGCCTCCCGAGTGCTGGGATTAAAGGCGTGGCATGGGATGTTTTGTACAACGTGGAACAAACAAGGCAAAATCCTTCCCTGAGCAAGCTTACCATTCTAGAGGAGAAGTTCACCCATAAAATCAGTGTAGTTATTACATGATAATAGGTGATAAAAAAGGAAAGCCCGGAATATTCTAAGAGAAAAACAGACACATAAACTACTTTGGGATGATCTAAGGGAGGGAACCTCCCAGCAGACACTTAAGAATTCACGGGGAGAGGAGGAATGACATAGGTGAATAAAAGACATTCTAAGATGTAGGCCCCAAGCAGGCAAGTACTTGGTATAATTGAGAAACTTAAGTCTTCTGTGCCCGGAAATCAGGGAAAATGGGCAGGAGATAATTGTTAGGAGTTTGGAAAAGTGGAGGAGAGGCTTCAAGTAATCCCCACAGTGAGCAAAAGAGGGTCAAAACTGGACACTTTCCATGCTCAGGGTCTCTAGCCCATAGAAGAGGCCTAACTCTTATAGTAGCCATACAATCCTATGCTGTCTAATATAGTAATGACTAGTTATATGTTCCTATTCAAGCCTACATTAATTAAAGGGAAATGATATTTAAAATGTCACTTCACTTAATTGCACAGGCCAGATTTTAAGTTTTCAGTAGCTATATGTGGCTTGAGATCTTGATGTGGAATAAAGAATGAATGTGGAACATTTCCTTAGGCACAGAACATTTCACTTGACAGTTCTGGTGTTATATATCATTTAAATGTGGACACTTGTGAAAGTGAATGTGGAAATTATTCATTGTCACATCAGGACAACAGGCCTGGATAAACCAGGACACGTAGACACCTTGGCTAGATTGGCCACCTTAAGAACCTTATTTCAGGGCTGGGAATATAGCTAAGTGGATCAAGAACCTTACTCTTACTCTCGTTGAACCTCTAACTGATGATATCTGGGTAAAACAAATAGCATAGGCACCTCCATATGTGCAGGTAGCATTACAAGTAACATCTAAATGGTCCTCAAAGAGCCTTGTATTTTGCTCCTCAGGGCCATATGTAATCCCTACCCATGGAGGATGAGCTGCGCCTAATGACTTGATTCTAGCAAGCAGAATATGGAAAACTCAAGAGCGTGTCATTTCTGAGATTGAATTACATAAAGACCACGGTGCTTATCACAAGCATTCTTTCCTTCTTGCATGCAGTGAGGGAAGCCAGGAGCCATGCTATGGAATGCCCCATGGAAAAGGTCATGAGAAAGGAATTACATAAAGGTCTTTGGTCACCAGCCAACAAGAAACTGGAACCCTCAGTCCGAGAACTAGTTGGAAACTGGGAACTGTCAGCATCTAAATGGGGTGAACTTGTATCTGATCCTCCCCAAGCTGAGCTATCGGACATGACTGAGGCTTTGGCCAACTGTTTAAGGCAATCTGTCAAGAGGCCCTGAGCCAGAGGTGCCCAGCTAAACCACATCTGGATTCAAGATCCAGAGGAAGAGGGAGTTAAGGAATGTTTGCTGTTTTATACTACTAAAAACTTCAAGTAACTTACTATATACAGCAGCACATAACTAATATATTTGATCCGCTCTTGGTATGATTTTCCAAATTTTAAGAATATGCAAGCATTTTATGTCACTCTACTCTCAATGTGTCTTTTAATTCTTATGCCTTTCTTTAAAACCTTTTTTTTTCTTTCTTTTTTTGTGGGTAAGATAGCATGAAGCTTAATTGGACCATACCAAGTCTTCAATATATCGTTGCTGATTAAGTGAGAAACAAAACCAAACAAAGCAGATAGCTGCTAGTACAGAGCGGACATTTTTCCTCCTCCTCATTCACAGTAGGAAACCAGTCTTTGATTCGAAAGAATAATATGCCAGAAATCTGAAATAAAAACGTTATTTTTAAAAAATTTTTGAGCAAAAGGAATTCAGAGAACCCTCTGGAAAGGCATTTAAAAAGAAAGCACATAGTCTTCCTTTGTGTTGTTTTCCCTCTGTAATGTGTATTGTATTTCTGTTTCATCCATTATTGCTCCACATACGTTAGTGGCCATGGACATATGTAAACTAAGAACATAGGTAAGTCTTTCATCAAGATTCCTCAGAGCCCAGTAATGAAGGCGCAATAGAGCACAATGCTATCTGTGAGAATCCAAGAGCCTCCAGGTCAGACCTGAGACCCTTGCTAAGGTTTCATGCTCAGAGCACAAAACTGGCCACTGGAGGAGACATTGGCTCTACAACCACGAAGGAAGTCTGTCATGACCTTAAAATGCCCCTGTTCAAGAGCAGCAAAGTCCCTGATAGTATTTTTTTAAAAAAAATATTTTTTGTTCATGTTTTATTTAGTTATTTGAGAGCGACAGACATAGAGAGAAAGAAGAGGGAGAGAGAGAGAATAGGCACGCCAGGGCTTCCAGCCACTGCAAATAAACCCCAGACGCGTGTGCCCCCTTGTGCATCTGGCTAACGTGGGACCTGGGGAACCGAGCCTTGAACCGGGGTCCTTAGGCTTCACAGGCAAGCGCTTAACCGCTAAGCCATCTCTCCAGCCCGCTGATAGTCTTGATAAAAATCTATTACAGCTGAGGTGGCACAAACTCATTAGCTCTGGTGGCGGTATTGGCAAAAATTTTACAGACCAATTTTTAAAGGTAAAAACATGTAAATTGCAAAGTGAATGCAAGAGCTAGAGACCAAAAGGAGAGATTTGGAATTAGTACTCAGTAAGTCAGTCACTCATGGGAACCTAAGATAACCAGATTCCAAAAGAGGAAACTATAATCTAAAGGAAGAAAAAAAAAAAGTTTATGATTCTATTGAGCAAAACAAGCAGCCATCATCTGATGAGATCAGGACAACAATCACAGAGCCTGATGATGGTCTGAATCATGGCAAATTAGCTGCCTACCTCTAGTACTTCAGGGACAGCACAATTACCATAGCTGGCATCGTAAAATTAATATTTCAAACAAAGGCTCACACAATGGTCTTTTTGTTAAGAACCCCCTTGGCATCTAAATGAAATTCCCTAAGCTACCTCCCATACCGTAAATGTAAGTTTCTCTTTGGAAGGCTTCCATCGAGCTCTGCAATCATGTGAGAGCTCAGAGACTTGGAAAAGCCCTGGGGAGCTGTGACTGGAAGGTCTCCATGGATTCTGAAGCCATTTTGGTGGGATGGGGGAATCCTTTTTTCTTTTTTTTTAATTGAATAATTTTGGACTTACCTTCATGAAACTCGAAAAGGATTTATGCAGTATATAAAAATATGATTATCAGGGGCTGGAGAGATGTCTTAGTAGTTAAGGTGCTTGCCTACAAAGCCACAGGACCCAGGTTCAACTCCTCAGGACCCAGGTAAACCAGATGAACAAGGGGGTGCATGCACCTACAGTTCATTTGCAGTGGCTGGAGGCCCTGGCACACTCATTCTCTCTCTCACTCTCTCTCTCTCTCTGCCTATTTCTGTATCTCTCTCTCTGAAATAAATATGAAAAGAAATATGATTACCAAATAGTTGGATGGCTATTATTAGCATATAAGTTCAAGACAGTAGAGGAATTAGGACCTCATGACACATAAACACTATTTTATTTTAGATGTCCTAGTAAAAAATATAGGAAATAAAACAGGCCAAGGTGGTGCACGCCTTTAATCCCAGCACCTGGGAAGCAGAGGTAAGAGGATTGCTGTGAGTTCGAGGCCACCCTGAGACTACGTAGTGAATTCCAAATCAGCATAAACTAGCGCAAGACCCTACTTAAAAAAAAAGAAAAGGAAGTAATTCATGCTAGAGGAAGGAGGAGGTAAGGAAATCCATTTCTCTAGGTCACTGAAGGCTTTGCATATTGATATATTTTGCTCTATTAGACACTGACATGCTCCTGTTTATTTTATTTTATTTTTATGCTAGATTACTTGGCTACAAAGATTCCCACAGATTTACTCCTCCTCTTCCTTCTTCTTCCCTTTCCTCTTCTTCCTGCTCTTCCTCTTCCTTCAAATAGGGTCTCTTGTAGCCCCTTCTGGGCTCAGACTTGCTATGAAGCAGAGGATAGTCCTGCACTCTTGAACTTACTGCCTTCACCTCCTGAGTGCTGGGATTATAAGCATGAATCACAATTCCAGGTGTACGTGGTTCTGGAAATCAAACCCAAGGCCTTGTGCATGCTAGTTGAGCACTCTGCCAAGTGAGCTGCATCTCCAGTCTCTTCTCTCTCTTTTTTTGCTAACATCATATCCTTCCTTAGTCGCTTTCTCAAGAACAGTACTCTTCTATGAACTCTTATTGTCCCAACCTTTATTTTGGGATGTCTCCAGTGATCATGCTATTCTTGAGTTCAAGTATCCTTTATTGATAATGGGCTTAATTGTTTATTTTAATATATACATACACACACCCCATATACATAGTATGTAGCTTTGCACTGAACTTCTGCATTATATATTTAAGCTTCCAGGAATATACCAACTATAATTTATACTTTCTGTGCCCACCCTCCACATGACTCTATTCAAATGCCTTGACTATGTCTGGCACCTGACTGATGATTTATCCACTGGTGAATCCCCGCAGGCAGGTGAGGCCACTTAGGGAGAATCTCAATATATACAGGTCAGAGGAAGCATGACTATGGTTGTAATTGTGCTTGTTTTAGAACTTAGTGAAGGCAGCCCTTCTTGGAACTGTCCATTTAGAACTATGTAGCATAGGGTTGCTCTAGTGAGTGAGTTTAATTGTGGAAGGAAACTGTGATGGGCTAAGTTTATTGCCACTGGATGCAATCCTATAATAAGGTACAAATTTAGATTTTGATAATTATTAAGTGTTTACCATGTGCCAGGTATTTACCCTGTTTTACCTCTAAATCATAAATTACTCTGGAGCAGAGATGCCAGAAAAAGTAGGTGGGCAATGGGATTCTTTTTTGTTTTCTTCATTTTTTTTTTTATTGACAACTTCTATACTTACAGACAATGAACCATATTTCCCTCCCCTTCCCCATTTTCCTTTCACAACTCTGCTCTCCTCATATCCCCTCCCTCTCTCCATTAGCCCCACTTTAAAAAAAAAATGTTCTTTCTTTATTTATTTATTTGAGAGCGACAGATGCAAAAAGAAAGGGAGAGAGAGCGAGAGTGAGAGCGAGAGTGAGAGCGAGAGCGAGAGCGAGAGCGAGAGAGAGAGAGAGAGAGAGAGAGAGAGCATGCCAGTGCCTCCAGCCACTGCAAAGGAACTCCAGATGTATGCACACCCTTGTGCATCTGACTAACATGGGCCCTGGGGAATCGAGCCTCGAATTGGGGTCCTTAGGCTTCACAGGCAAGCGCTTAACTGCTAATCCATATCTCCAGCCCTGTTAGCCCCTCTTTTATTTCAATGTTGTTGTCTTCTCCTATTATGCAGGTCCTGTGAAGGTGTTTCTAGGCACTGCAAGGCCATGGATATCGAGGCCAATTTCTGTCTGGGCAGTTGCATTGTAAGGAGTGGGGGCACCGGGATTCTTCATGTAATCACCATGGGCTTACAGCTATGTGATGGGTGCTCACCTTACCCAGGTCACTATTTTTCCATGTTTTTAAGATGCAGTAATAGAAGTGGAATAAACCAAACTCCAGAAGAATTTTTCTGTGTTATTTTCAATTATAACACCAAACCAAGTCTTGATTGGCAGATAAGGGGCAGAAGCTGTGCACTTTCTGTTTCCTGGTGACTGAGGCTTCACCATCTCTGCTGTCAATAGGACTTTGGATGCTGAGTGAAGTACTTTCACTGAGGATGAAGGCGTGGTCCAGCTGAAGTGATGGGCACAGTGGAGTCCATGGTGAGTCGTGGCACAGCTTTTCAGAGGCCGTGGTGGTGGTAGAGGTGATGATGGTCTTCCAACAGTCTCATCATTCACTATCCTTGCTTTCCCACAATTCCTGCCTTGCAGTTTTCATTATTAAAATCTCTTCATTCAGGGCTGGAGAGATGACTCAGCAGTTGCAGCACTTGCCTGCAAAGCCTAAGAACTGGGTTCAATTCTCTAGTACCCAGATACACGTAAAGCCAGATACACAGGGAGGCACATGTGTCTGGAGTTTGTTTGCAGTTGATAGAGGCCCTGGTGTGCCCATTCTCTACCTTTTCTTCTCTTTTTTTTCTTTTCTTTTCTTTTCTTTTCTTTTCTTTTCTTTTCTTTTCTTTTCTTTTCTTTTCTTTTCTTTTCTTTTCTTTTCTTTTCTTCTCTTCTCTTCTCTTCTCCTTCCATTTCCCTTTCTCTTTCCTTCCTCCCTTCCTTCCTTCCTTCCTTCCTCTGTCTCCTCCCTTTCTTCCTTTCTCCCTGTCTCTCTCAAATAAATAAAGTATGTTTTAAAAATCTCACCATTCAATGGTTAGCAGTGATGCTTCTGATCCAGTAGAAATGCATGTGTGTCTGAAACAAGATAGATTTGTTGTTAGGAAAAATATACTAGACAAACCATCATGGCTTGGGAATGGGAATGATTAATTGACTCTTTGTATCTCAAAATGTTACTAGGGACATGGAGATCATTTTCAAATCATGGTGATTCACAATCCAAACAGACTCCTTTGGGTGCTCAGTGTTAATGACCGAAGTCTAAATGGGATGGGATATTTGATGTCTGGACTGATGTTTAGCCTGGAGATGTTGGTTGTTTCTCAGGGTGGGGAATGTCAACACCAGAACTGAGAGGCAGAGAGGTGTCATGCGAAGGGCACAGCTTTGAAGTCGTTCCTGTACTAACAGCTGTGTGGTCCTGACAGTTGCTCAGCTTCTCCAAGTTTTAGCATCCTTGTGCATTGAGAGGGGACAAGCTCATATACACTTTAAGTCACAGTTACAATTCGTGAATCTAAAGTACTGGGATGATATTGAACTTATGCTAACTTCCATATGCTGCGGAAGCTGAGATCTACATAGTGGGGATAATCAAAGAACACATGATTCAAGGAAGTGTCTGCCAGAAGGCCAGAGGGAAAATTTCATTCAGGTATGTGTGTCTGTGAATGGCCACTGGGACTCATAGAACTAATATTTATAATTCTGATTATCTAGGAGCAGCCCTAGAATTCCATGAGAGAAATATTTCACGTACAAGTTTGATTTTCATCACTATAACCAGATGTTTGCAGCAGCCTATCTTTAAAGAATAGACATTAATTTAACTCAGAGTTTTCAAGGCTGAAAATCTAAGGCAGGGTGTCTCCATTGTTTTGGCTGCTGGTGAATTCTAGATGTCTAAAGTATCATGGTGGGGGCCATGTAGGAGAGCAAGAGAGCTCACATCACCTGACAGAAAGCCAAAGCTTAAGGGAAGAAGCCAGAGCACAGGTGGGGGAGCCTGGATCCCTCAGAAAACTAACTCAGCTCCTATGAGAACTGCTCTAATCCCTTCTGAGGTCTGTGCTCAATCACCTAAGGATCTTTCTCTTGATGTGTCTGAAGCATCACCATACTGAGGACCCAGCTACCATAACACGGATCCTTGGGGGAAACACTCAGTTGCCCCAAATCAGTGAACTACGTTTAGCAAGGGCAGAATGGAAGGGCAGAGTGCTCTGCTAATGAGTACACCCAGCAGACTAACTTAGCATCAGAGCTTCAGCTCATCTTTCTTATTTTCTCTAAATCTTCATATGTAGCATATTTTTACAAGGTGGTCAGATTTCAGGTTCTTTGTGGAAGAGAACCTCTGAAGAGGAATAAAGGTTCTATATCACAAAGAGAATGAAGAGATACCAAAGGAAATGGATACAGGTTTTGAAATAAAATAACTCTTAAAAGCTGAATCAAAGCTAGGCGTGGCAGCACACACCTTTAATCCCAGCACTCAGGAGGCCCAGGTAGGAAGATCACTCTGAGAATACATAGTGAATTCCAAGTCAGCCTGGGCTAAACTGAGGCCCTACCTCAAAAAAAAAAAAAAAAAAAAAAAAGGTGAATCTGATCTAAGTAATAGCTTAGAACCATCATGAGTGAGACTCAAGGTACTTTTATGTAGGAGTGAGGCATACAACTATGTGAAAATATTTCAGCACTTACTTGCTTAGTAGTCAATTTAGAATTGTTTCTCCAGCAAAGAATCTTAAGAGGCTGAAGGGTCATTTAAAATTTGTATTCAACTTACTAGTCTCTGCTACTGAGTTTTCTTCCAACTCACACAATCAATCATTTGTAGTTAGAATCTACATGTTAGAACATGCAATGTTTGGCTTTCTGGGCCTGGGTTGCTTCACTTAGTATAATCCTTCCCAGATCCATCCATTTTCTTGCAAATTTCATAACTTCATTTTTGTTTACCACTGAGTAGAACTGCATTGTGTAAAAGTAAGCTAGAAAGGTGATATAAAGGGAATAGAAAGGGAGGGGGGACTTTATAGGGTAGTATTGCATATAAGTAAATAGAACAGATTAATGGAGGTAAAAAGGCCTAAGTGAGGTCAGAGGAAGAGATTGAGTAAAGGAAAGGTGGAGGGAGAGCTAATAAAAATCTAAGAGGATATAAATAAATCATATGGAAACCTACTTTTTTTGGACAAGGGAACACTCAGGATCCATATATTGTTACTAGAAAATGTTCAGTGCCAGGGATGGGATACCTTCCAGCAAATTGTTGGCCAGGGAGGCCCCTGATGCCCCCAAAACATTACAGGCCATTGCCGAGGCCCTTGGTTTCCCACCAGAAAAAGATGGTAAGACCCTATTGCTGAAGACTCCATATACTTGGGCAAGGTCACTGAGAAATCCTGATGGAACTGAGCTGAAAACCTCCTCTATGTAGACCAACTAACAAAAAGCTGGAAAAAACCATGTTGTATGCAGTTCAGTAGGAGAGACAGAAATCACAAGTGAAGATACTCCACAGTGGGCACTGAAAGTCTTATATTTGGCGAGCCAGGCCAAATGAGCCAATGGGTGCAATAGTGGCATATCTGTTATGGGGGAAACCAACTGACCTCTAATTTGTCTGGAGGCCCACTCCATAGGGGATACATCCCTGATACTGAAAACCTGAAACAGGGGTAGTCATGAGCCCAAGGTGTGTAACATCTACTGTGGTCTGGCTAAATGTATATACTATGCTCCTCAAACTGCCCAGTATGCACTTCTCTTAATGTTCATATCCATATATTACTGTTACTCTCATTTTGGGTTACAGAACCTTCTCTTTTCAGATGGCAGCGACCTTGGGATGACTCAGAAGGCACCATGGTGCTGAGGGAAGAAATTACAGAGAAGTGGTCAATCACACCTTCCATGGTCAGGGTCCATTGTGGAAGAGGTGGTGGAAAGAATGTAAGAGCCAAAGGAAGGGTAGGCCTCCTTACCACATGGTCCTCCAGATACAAAATGCCCTGGACTCTACCAACACATGACCATCATAATAGGAGGAAAAGGTGATGACATCAAAATAAAAGAGAGAGTGATTGAGAGGGGAAGGGGATGTGATGGGAGAATGGAGTTTCAAAGGGGAAAGTAGAGGGAGGGAATTACCATGGATATTGCTTATAATCATGGAAGCTGTCAATAAAAAATTAAGTAAACATTAAAAAAGAGAGAAATTTGTATTCATATTGCACTGCAGTGTATGTCCAGAGGCATTTTCTATGATAGTATTGGAGAACTTGTTGATTGGCAAAAGTTTAGGAATAGCAGATTTTTTTTTTTCACTCTCTCCCTCTGTGGGTGGAATTTAAAATAATGTTAAGAAGCCAGGATTTTAAAAGAGAAAGGGAAGCCAATTCTATAATGTAATAATGAACTGATCATCTCAGGAACAATCTTGGTGGGAATTATCAAATAAGCAGAGCAACAGAGCACTCCAAATTGCCTTTTGGTGGAATTAGCTACCTTTTAACATGATTATTCTTAACTGTGCTTCTGACACCATGGGCTTTGATATGCATGGATGCCAAAATGTTAGCTATTACCAGGGTGACAAATTGTGATACAATGATTTGCAGGGAGGCAAGATCAATCAGCTACTTCCTCATTGCTATGAACAAATACCTGATCATAAGCAACCCAAGGAAGGAAAGCGTTGATTTTTGGCTTGTAGCTTCTAGGGGAAGTTTCAAGACAGAAATGGCTTTGTGGCAGGAGGTGGCACCAGCTCTTCACAACACATCAGCAGACAGGAAGGAGAGAGAAAAGGAAGTGGGGCTGAGCTATAAAACCTCTAGACGGGTCCCCAGTGACCTCCTTCCTACGGCAAGGCTCCATCACCTAAAGTTGTACCACCTTCCCCGTGTTGCTTACTGGGGACCATGAGGGACGTTTCTCATTCAGACTGCAAGGCAAAAGATGGATGTAGCTGATCTTAATTGATCTTGACTGAGGAAATTCTACAGCTATTGAATATATGGAGACTTGATCTTAAGAGAATTGAGAACGTGTCTGGTAATTATGCCTTCCACTATTGGGAACTCAGTTCTATGAAGCAGTGTGTGATGGGAAAAATAAAGCAAGAAGAAAAACAAAGGTGAATTAGAAAATACATGAAAATCTTATGTGGCCTATTTCAACTTGAAATGAGAAGAATTGTTTGAAATGGTAGCTTCGGAATTCTATGTTGGTTTTTGTGTGTCATGTTGTTTTTCAGAATGCATGACCATTTTACTGTATCCTTTGATGGATAAAAAATATTTCCTCTGCAGTCTGCAATTAACATTATTTTGCTTGATTTCCTCTCTCTGAAGGACACATTTTTTTTTTTAAAAAAAAAGATTATTTATTGTCCAGGCAGGTCCTCTCTCTGTGATTCCCTCCCCCTGAATATGTGACTTGGAATATTATTCCACAGATATTCAGGAAAACTCAGTAGCAAAGAAAATAATGGTGCCATTAACCTCCTTAACACTGGAGATAAATTAACTCTAATAAGATATTTACCAGGGTAGTGAATGACTTGACAGAGGAAATTCACCAGCCTAAAGAGACAGAGCTCACTTCTCACTCAGTTGTGTCCTGGAGGGTTGCATGGACCCAGAGGCAGGGGAGCCTCTTCTCTGTCCCTTCTTGAAGTTCAAGGTGCACTGTACTGAATTACAAGTCCAGCTGCTCTAGCATTCCCCTCCCCCACAGCTGCTGGTCCTGCTGATGAAAACCAGGGCCACCATTATTAATTTAAGTCTCCATGGATCAAATAACTCATCTCATTTCATGACAGGCTATCATGACAGCTTCATGGTAGATATTCATGCCAGGACTAGAAGGAACTCTGTCTGCTGGAAAACATTTTGTCAAGATATTTAAATGAGCTACTGTGAGGAGAAATAGGTCAGAGTGGTCGTCCAGGAGAAGCAAATTAGAAGCGGGAGGAAAAGCAACAATCTTCAGACAGGAAGAAAAAGATACTAGTGATTTAAGGGTCCCCAGGACACCTTTGGCAGGCCATGAAATGCATTTTATGTTTTCATTTGTTAATTGAACACTAAATGAAAATGGCAATAATTAATATTTTTTATTGCCTATTAATTAGGAAATTGTATCCTTAGTAAGCTACCTGGGAAGGTGATATATGAGGCATGACTAAGTTGGAGTGGGACTCTGAATTGACTGAGGCCTCCCACGTGGAAATATAAACGTGTTCATCATTTTGCCTGGTTATCAGAGAGAAGTTTAGTATATTTCCAGTTCTGATGGTTGTTTTGTGTGTGATAGACTGCGGTTCCACATCAGGAGATGAGGGAAGACTTGATTTTTTTTTTTTTTTCTTTCTGCTATTTACCATTGCCAGAGACCTGAGACAGGATTCAGCCTAAGGCTCACAGAAGGTTCCCTTCTCAAGGGTCCTGGCCCATGGCATGGGGAGCTTTTTTCAGGTCTGTGCCTTCATCCAGTTGCCAAAACATCTGGTTCCGTTTTGAAGAAATATTTGTAGCTATTTTTCCATCCGGATTTAATTACTGCCACTGAACATTAATGGGTGCCCTGCTGGCCTAATAGATTTTATCTGCATGGCCTCATATCTATGAGGTATAGCTGACATCCCAGAGGTCTGTGTCACTGTAAGTGTCATAAAACAGTCACATCCCAAAGAGCTGACGATGGATGGAATTTAGAGGATGAGCAGATAACAGGTTTGTGGGACTGGGATTCTGATGTGCAACCATTACTTAGGCATGTGAAACAACTTAACATGTATTGAGAAAATCATGCTCTATCTTGCCACATCAACACCTTCAGTAGTACAGATAGTTAATATCAATCTTAGATGTATATATTTCAGTATTAAAATTATTGCAATCTCCAGTTTACTTAATGGAAAGTTTCTGTTTTATTATTTAATATTTGAAACAACAAGTTAGGTAGGAAAGGAAGTGAAAAAGCAAGGGTTACTATTTGGTACATTCTTATGTCTGGTAATCACTGGAGTATCGAATCTCATGTTAACTGTGCATATAATACCAGGTAGGTATGATGATGGTGTGTTATTGGTCAGGATATTCAGCTTAGTGAGATTCTATGTAAGATCAAGCATTGAATAAGTAGACCTAGGATTTGAACACAGGCATTTCTAACTTTTGAACTGCATTGTTGTACTTCTGGGGCAGCAATATATCACCTATAGCATCCCAAAGACACTACTAGCTGTAGCTTAAGTAGGAAGCTTAATCAAAAATATCTGAGGCTGGGGCTGGAGAGATTGCTTAGCAGTTAGGGCATTTGTCTGCAAAGCCAAAGGATCTACATTTGATTCCCCTGGACCCACATAAGCCAGATGTACAAGATGGTGCGTACATCTGGTGTGTGTTTGCGGTGGCCGGATGCCCCGGAGTTCCCATTCTCAATCTGTCTCTCTGATGCTGTCTCTCTCAAATAAATAAATAAAAATAAAGTATTAAAAATAATATCTGAGGCTACAGGGGACATTCACATTTAAACGTCCACAGCCAATTCTGCTCTTCCTAAAGCACCAGGGACAGGGCCCAGGCGCTTCTTCCTAATGGGCCAAGTTCTGCTTGCTCTTGGGTATCCATGCATTCTTGGATTATTCATCTCACTTTGTAGGTATATCTCTTAATCCCTTCATTGTTTTGCTTATTTCCCAACATTACTGCTGATTCCTTTAAATCCACCACTATTCTTGATTCCCAACAGAAAACCCTGAATTGTATTTATCTTGACCATAGTCTGTTCCTGTGCTAACTGTAATGTGCAGGCATTTATCATGTAAAACAACAAGACACGGGCAATGTCTAGGTGGAGCAGGGGCATATTTAAAGCTTGACAAGTTGTCGTTTGACTGTTACCAACAAACAAGGCAGTCATGAAGAAAATGCTAATTTTTAAAGAAGACATGTAAATATCTAGAAGGAAAAATGTTTTAAGTACCTGTTATAATGTAGGATATCACGTAAAAAAAACCAAGGCCATTATGTCTCTAGGGAATTCTCACACTGCTGAAAAAAACAATCACATAATGAAAAGAGTGCATGTAGTGGTGTGTGATAGGTCAGAGTATGAAACTCAGGTCTCACAGTAATTAGATGTATAACTTTGAGGAAGTCACATCCCCTCTGGGAGTTTTGTTTTATGCTCTATAAGAGGTTTGGATTACAGTGCATGCCTTAGGTTGTTGAGAAGATTAAACAAAATAATTCAAAGTAGTTGTTATGTTTCCTAGTTCTCAGTAGCTATGACAATTCCTGTTGTATAGTCTTTCTTATGCAGCAGCTGTCTATGTGGTCTAGGTTCAGAGGTGAAGAAAAACAAAGTCTGGAACTCAGGTTTATTTCATCTTATTTTACTAGAAAAGACCAGAGAGTTCATAGGCATGCATAAAATGATAATCTGTGGGAGGGGCAAATGGGGACAATTCTGGGCCTCTCCTATGCCCATGTCATGCAGAACAGGTTGCTTAATTGTTTTCTAATTAACACACTTTAATTTAAAAATATTTCTATTTATTTCAGAGAGAGAAAGAGGGAGAGAGAGAGAGAGAAAGGCAGACAGAGAATAAGAGAGAGGGAGAGGAAGAGAGAGGTATAATCTGTAGCCACTGCAAATGAATAGACACGTGTACCAACTTGTACATCTGACTTTACACATGAGTACTCAAGACTGTCTTCCAGCATAGCTGCCCCATGTTGCAGTTTTGCTAGTTCATGGGGCTTCATGTCCTGGTGTTGTCGGTGTTCATGTTTTAGTCATTTCAATGGGTGTTCTAACCTCCAGTGTCTTAAGGGTGTGTGATGTTCAGCATCTTCTTAAATTTGTTGTCTCTGTGTGCATTTCTCTGCTGAAGTGTCTGCTTGACTTTTTTGTTGTTGTTGTTGGTTTTGCAAGGTAGGGTTTCACTCTAGCTCAAGCTAACCTGGAATTTACCATGTAATCTCAGAGTGGCCTCACACTCACAGTGTTCCTCCTACCTCTGCCTCCCGAGTGCTGGGATTAAAGACATGCACCACCACATCCTGCAACTTGAATTTTTAAAATTTTTATTAATTTTATTTTTATTGACAACTTCTATACTTAAAGATAATAAACCATGATATTTCCCTTCCCTCCCCCATTTTCCCCTTCACAACTATGTTGTCTATCATATCCCTTCCCTCTGGGAACATGACTTCCCCTGCCATAGGCTTCAGTACTAGGCATATATTCCCTTCAATAGAGTGGACCTCCAGTCCAGTTAGAGAACAGCAGACATGCAACTGTTGTACCTGTTTGGTAATTTGGGCAAACTTGAGGCTTCCAGTGCTTACTGTTTTCACCACTGATCACTTCTGTCTCCCATAGGGCTGCATGCAGCGCAGCTTTTGCCAGTTTTCAGTTGGCTGGTCTATAGGAAGAAGGTTTTCAGTTTAGCACCAGCTTGATTTTTCAGTGACTTTGCTGCCCACGTATGTGAAGTCTTCAGCAGTAGGGTATTGCCATCTGTTACTCATGGGAAACCAAGGGCCTTGGCAACAGCCTGTAATGTTTTGGAGGCAACAGGGACCTCCATGGCCAACAACTCACTGGTTGGTATGCCATCCCTGGCACTGAAAATTTTCTAGTACCAATCTATGGCTTCTGGATGTGTCATTATCTAAAGAAATAGGCTTTCAAATGTCTTATTCAGAATATCTTGAAACTCATCTCTTAATAAAAGATAGACACAGTGTTATGGTGAAAGGATGGAAAATGATATTTCAAGCAAATGGGCCTTGGAAACAAGCAGGGGTTGCTATCCTAATATCTGACAGGATAGACTTGAAACCAACATTAGTGAGGAAAGATTAAATGTGGTCACTTTATACTGATTAAAGGAACACTCCAACAGGAGGACATTACAATCCTAAACATATGTGCACCTAACATGAGGGCTTCCAATTTTATCAAACAAATACTATTAGACTTAAGGTCAGAGATAACATCAAACATAATTGTAGTGGGTGACTTCAACACCCCACTCTCATCAACTGACAGGTCATCCTGGCAAAAAATAAACAGAGAGATATCTGGATTAAATTATATCATGAACCAAATGGACCTAACAAATACCTATGGAACATTCTATCCAAATGGTGCAGAATATGCATTTTCCTCAGCAGTAAATAGAACATTCTGTAAAATAGACCATATATTAGGACACAAAGCAAAACTTAACAAATACAGGAAAATTGAAATAATCCCTTATACTCTATCTGACCACAATGAGATTAAACTATAAATCAGCAACAAGAAAAACTACAGTGCATACACAACTTTATGGAGACTAAACAGTGCACTATTGAATGATGAGTGGGTCATTGAAGAAATCAAAAAGGAAATCAATAAACCCATAGAATCAAATGATTATGAGAATATAACATACCAAAATTTTGGGACACAATAAAGGCAGTCCTAAGAGGGAAGTTAATAGCTCTAAGTGCCTGTATTATGAAATCAGAGAGTTCACAAATAAACAATTTAATGCTTCACCTTAAGGCCTTGGAAAAAGAACAAGGCAAAGCAAACTTCAGTAGATGGGAAGAAATAATAAAGATTAGGGCAGAGATTAATGAAATAGCAATCCAAAACAATTCCAAAGAATCAATGAAACAGAGTTGGTTCCTTGAAAGGGTAAACAAGATTGATAACCACTTAGCAAATCTGGCTAGAAGAAAGAGAGAAGAGATAAAAATCAATAAAATTAGAAATGAAAAAGACACCATTACAACAGATACCAAAGAAATTCAGAAAATCATAAAGACATACTTTAAGAATATATATGCCTATAAGTTTGAAAATCTGAAAGAAATGGATGATTTCCTTGACTCATATGACTTATCAAAATTAAATCAAGATGAGGTAAACCAATTTGAATATTTTGATATTTTTATTTTTTTAATATCTATGTGTGCATGTTTGTGTACATATATGTGCACATCTGTGCATGTTGTGTGTGTATGTGTGTGTGTGTGTGTAGGTCAAGGGACAAACTTAGGTGTTACTCCTTAGGAACACCATCCACCATTTTCCTTTGCTTTTTTTCCTTCCTTCCTTCTGTCCTTCCTTCTGTCCTTCCTTCCTTCTTCCTTTCCTCCCTCCTTCTCTCCCTTGTTCCCTCCCTTCCTTCCTGTTTTGAGACAGGGTCTTTCACTGGCCTAGAGCTCACCAAGTAGGTTAAACTGACTGGCCAGCAAATCCTAGGGACTCAGCTGTCTCTGTCTCTCCTGCACTGGGATCATAGGCATACACCACAGTACCTGTCATTGTTACTTGGGTTCTAGGGATCAAACTCAAGTGTTCATGCTTGGAAAGCAAACATTTTGCCCCTAGCCACTGCAAACGAACTCCAGACGCTTTTGCCACCTTGTGAATCTGGCTTTACATGGGTGCTGGGGAATTGAACTTGGGTCCTAAGGCTTTGTAGGCAAGCACCTTAACCGCTAAGCCAGCCCATGTACAGCTTTTTATTGTGTTCACAAATGGTATTGGGGGAGCAGTATGAAAATTCTTAGATCTGTTGTATAATGCAAGGCCATTCTGATGGTCAGTGAAGAATGAGGCAGTCAACTCATGCTCAGTTCTTCTAAAATAGTCAGTATTATCATGCAGCAATGTCCACAATCACCAGGTTTATCTGAAAATTATTGCTTGATCCCAGCAACTTCTGTGAGTTATTCTAGGCTGTCAAATATGTAGAGTAGTTGCTGCAGTTAGTTCCTCTGGATGCTGAATATTTTACAGGGAAGAACTTTGATATAATTCTCTTGGCCTCCACCACATCCTATTTGCAGCAGAGTTCTGTGTGACTTCAGACAGTCCAGCCCCAAAGATGGTAGAAATAACACAGCTGACTATGTGTAAAGGGAACACAATAGCATATTTTCAGGATTCAGTAAAAGTTGGGATGGCTGTTTGCTTGTTTGGTAACTGAAAATGAGCTTTACATACTGCGCTGCCTGAACTTTAATGTGTAATTGAGTATTTGAAAGGGGTCAATTCAAATGTAGATTTTGATTCAATAGCTCTGAGGATAGTACCAAAGATTCTGTGTGAAACCTCGTACATTTAGGCACAATGCCTATAGTACATTACATTCAGGAGTCCATGACAATGTTCAATTTCTTTATTTTTCAATTAAAAAATATCTATATGTGGGTTTTTTTTGTTGGCTTTTTGTTGTTGTTTGTTTGTTTTTTTGGTACAGGGTCTCATGTAGCTCACGCTGTCCTGGAACTTGTTATATAGATAACAATGACCTTGAACTCATGATCCTCCTGCCTCTACTGCCCAAGTTCTAGGACTGCAGCACTGCAGCTGTATGCCTCCATATTCTCCATGTCCATGTTTAATTATTTTTATAATCAGAAGGAAAAAAAATAGGTTAAATAAAAATATAATATATAAAACCAATATATACTTTTAAATGAGCCTAATCATAAAATATATATTTTTTAATTTTACTTTATAGAAGAAAAGTCCATGAAGGAAAAAGGTGCCTGTGGCCCACATAACACAACGGTGGAATAACAGTGCTTCTGGTCCAAGAACCACACTTTAAATAGCAAGGTTTTAATAACAGTATCTCTTATAGCGATTGAGGACAGGAGTATCTGGGGTCATGTAGAATTTACGGGGTTCTTTATTGTTACCTATTACCTGAACTTTCACACAGCTTGCAAGGCACTGCCTCATGAAGGCTGGCATATTTTCTCTTTTGGCTGAGCTTCCTCCCGTGTGGCCCAGTGTGTATGGCACCTGTGACTGGCATTGCCGAGTCTGGTCAGTGTTGCCCCAAGTGGGCACTCTCTGTGCTACAAAAAAATCTGGTTAAAGCAGTCTTTGGAATATATGGGCTGTTTACTCTGGATTCTTTTTTCCACTAGGAGTGCAAAGCCATGTTCTCTTCTGTTCTTAGTAGGCTTGGCCATGCCCTAAATTCAACCAAAAATTGTCACTAGGCGTTTACATGGTCCTTGCCTTCAAGTCACTTTTTATTTCAATTAAACCTAGAGATTTCTTAGTTAAGAAAAAACAAAACAAAATTATCATCTGGTATACAAGGTATGCAAAACCCCAAGAAATCTCAGCTAAAGGTAAGGTCTTGGCTAGGGCCGTACCACTGTGGAAGTGCCCGATATCGTCTAAAGGTAAGGTCTTGGCTGGATCACTGCTCTATCCTCCATAACAGAGATTGTTGAAGCAGAGCCTTCAGGTCAGCAGCACCACCGCAGAGGAAAGTGTGAGAGGAAGGAACTCTGGGGCCCTAGGAGAAGGTTTGACCCATAAAGCACCTGCTGTGACGGTGTGAGGATGCACCCACCTAAATGTCAGGCAGCCATGAAAGTCTGTATGTAATTCCAGCTCAGAGGAGGAGGAGACCGTGGATTCTGGGGCAAGCTAGATAGCTGGATTAACTGAATCGATAAGGTCTGGGTTCAAGTGAGAGACCCTGCCTTACTGAAATAAAAAGGAGAGCAATCCAGGCAGACACTGAGAATCCACCTCCAGTCTCCATAAACAACATGTTTCCCACAAACTTACAGACATACATGCATGCCACACACACAACAAAGGAAGGAAAGAGGAAGGAAGGAGGGAACGAAGACTAGAAAGACAGCTCGGCAGTTCAGGTGCTTGCCTACAAAGCTTAAGGAGCCTAGATTTGATGTTTCGGTATCCACGTATACCCATGTAAAGCCAGCCGCACATGCATCTGGAGTTTGTTTGCATTGGCTAGAGGCCCTGGCATGCCCATTCATTCTCTCTCTCTCTATCTCTCACATCTGACTCTTTCTCAAGTAAATAAATAAAATATTGACAAAAAGAATGAAGGGAAAGAGAGTGAGAGAAGGAAGGAAGGAAGGAAGGAAGGAAGGAAGGAAGGAAGGAAGGAAGGAAGGAAGGAAGGAAGGAAAGAAGGAAAAGAGAGGAACTCTAAGACCCTCACAAGTGCTCCTCTGAGGACATAGCACTAAATAGCTTGAACAGAGGATTCTGCTATGGGTTAGATGTGGACAATCACTGCTCTAATATATTAGGTCTTAACCAACCTGAGAACTGGAATCACCTGGAGAACTTTACAAAATATGGAAACCTGGGCTCCCTTCCAGACATTCTGATGCAATTAGTGTGTGCTGGGGCCTGCACTCAGGTGTTTTAAAATAACTTTTCAGATGATTCTATTGTGTAGCATAGGCTGAGAACCATGAGCCATCGATTTTATTGAAATGAATTCATCTATGGCAGGCATGTAAGTGTGTAAAAGTGTGTGTCAGTGACTTAGTGTGTGTGAATCCTGACTCTGCCTCATTCTTAGGAAACTGACCACCACTGAGATTGCTCTAGCAAATTCACATGCTTTCAATAGACAAATGTATTTTACATTTATTAAAAAGATTTGTTCTAGTGGTTGTCACACTGTGGTCCATAGGCCAAATCCAGTTCAGTTTTTGTATGGCATGTAAGTTAATGTTTTTCACATTTTTAAATGATTAAAATAAGAATATTCAGCAGAGACCATATGTAGCTCAAAAAATCTAAATATTAACTGATTGATCCTTTGCAGAAAATTTTGCTCACTCTGCTGGGGATGCAGCAGGGACATTGTTGGAGGAAGGATTCATAAATGAGTTTTAGAAGGAAGGGTAACCCACAGAACAGCATCAGCACAAAATTATCTGGGCCTTAAGTGATACAAAACAGACAGTGAGTGTTATGAGACCCTGAAGTAACTCAGGGGAATTAGAAATTGTTTATGCTTTAGAAAGTGAAACTTCTAGTAAGAAGGAAATCTGCTCTCCATGGGTAAGGGTATATTCACAATTTTGGAAAGTCAGATTGTAATATGTCTATGAACTTAGAACCGTGGGTTCCTGACATTGGCTTCTTGGCATGCCTTCAAATCTCTGCCAAGACAATTTTCTTCACATGGGCCATGGCTCTCTGTCTTCCATTGGATCATGATCATGGGTGTAGGCAGCCAGGATTATGCAGTTTTTGAAGATAAGTCTGGAACACTTATTTATTTTTAGGTAGGTGTCTATGTCCGTTAGATGATAGGTGACTTCCTCAGAAGTAGACACTTGTCTCACTGTCCTCTCTGCCCGCACTGTGTCCTGTGTGTGTTTATACTGCTGGGCTCCTCTCTAAAAAGACCTGAGTTGTTTATGCAGTACTAACCTTCTGCCATACTAGCTCAGCAGCTCAGAGCTCAGCTGTACCCTGAAGTAGAACCTAGCTCATAAATCCAATCACTGTACCGAGTACAAGCACTTGTGTTATCCTACAATACAAATGGAACAGGCCACGAGAGTGGAAAACCTTGAAATCTTGTTATCTTTTCTGAAAGGCTTGGGGAATCTTTTCATATGAGGGGAAGTTTCATCCCAGATAATTATACAATCATTCAGTTAACCAAATGCCATTATTGTTATTCTTATGTGTTTTTTTTTTCTATTCTTTCTTTTTCTTTTTTTCTTTTAGGTAGGGTCTCACTATAGCTCAGATTGACCTGGAACTCACCGTGTAGCTGCAGGGTGCCCTTGAGCTCCCAGTGATCCACCTACCTCGGCCTTCTGAGTGGTGGGATTACAGGAGAGCACCACCACGTCTGATTTACTAACTTATTCTTCTTTTTGAAATCAGATAAGATTCTGTAGTCAATATCAGTCCAGTTTGAAAATCCATCCAGTAGCTTAACAAAAATGGGATTGACTTCTGGTGTTGTGCTACCTGGCTTCCTTGTGTAAGAGAAGAGGAGTGAGTGATGACTGGTTCCCCTAATCCCGATGATTAAGCAGGAGAGTAGGCCAACCCCACTTTTAAAAGGAAATTTAAGGGCTGGAGAGATGGCTCAGCAGTTGAAAGCATTTGCTTGCAAGTCTTTATGGCCTGCGTTTGATTCCCCAATACCTACTGAAAGCCAGATATACACAGTGGTGCATGTATCTGGAGTTTATGCGCCCATTCTCTCTCTCCCCCTCTCTCTTCCTCTCTCAATAAATAAATAAATAAGCAAATAAATATTTTAAGGGAAACTTAAAGTAAGAAACTCAAAATATGAAAGCCATAAAAATAATTAGCAGCACAAATGTTTATTACTTTAACATAAGGAAAAGCATGAGATGTTTATTCATCTTATCCTAGCAAAGAAGTGATTCTGTATGGTAAAGGAGAGTAGCTAGCACATTGGCAGGCTCTGAACAGACTTTTTGTTAGAATGCTTGACATGAGTGCACCGTCTTCTCCTTCCTCACAGGGAAACAGAGCTGTGTGCCGCACATTTCACAGAAGCAGCTGCAGAACCATTGATCTGTCTCTATATGATGGATTGGAAGCTTTGGTGCTCTGGGGATTTCAGTCTTGTTATAGCTGTGATAACTGGCAATCATGGAACAATTGGGGCGTCATATAGATAAAATGACCAAAATACCCTATTGTACATGTTTGGTTTATGTGTTTTTTAGCTACCAAGATAGGACAGTCCAATCTGTTTTATGCTTGATAGCCATGACTATGCCCCATATGCATTTGGTTGGGAAATGTTAAATCCAGTCTGAAGGTGGAGGTCAATGAATCTATTTCATTAATGATAGCTGAGAATAGTTCAGATCATAGTCCAGGTCAAGGCATCCCAACATTTAAAATATTTTATTTATTTACTTATTTACTTGCAAGGAGAGAGAGAGAGAGAGAGAGAGAGAGAGAGAGAGCAGGCATGCCAGGGCCTCTTGTTTCTGCAAATAAACTCTAGACTTCTGCACCACTTTGTGCATCTGGCTTTACACGGGTATGGAGGGATTTAACTTGGGTCAATAGGCTTTGCAGGCAAGTGTTTTAACTGTTGAGCCATCTCTCCAGTCTGGTCCCAACATGTAAATTAGAAATTCTGACTAGGGGTAGTGAGGCCCTTGTCTTTATTTTTCTCATTCATCTTCACTTCTCTTCCCTCTCTTCCTCCCTCATAGAACAGGTTTACAGAGCACACTTCACAGGGCAATGGGCTGGTAGTACCAAGAGTACCAACCTCAGCCCCTTGTTCTTTCTTGATAATTTCTCATCATTTTCTTTTAAATTTTCATGACTTTGAGTATCAGGAATCCTTGCAAAGAGAACTTGAACTTCTAGAAACAGTAAGGTTTTCTTCTATTTATATTTCCATATGATTTTCCCATCATTAACTTTATAGTCCTATAGATTTTTTTTATAATTGAATTCAGGAATAAAGCTACTATAGATCATGGAATTTCTTGGTACTAAGGCATGCAATGGCACAGCGTCATACTGGGAACCATATGTTTTTACCTTATGAGTTCTAATCATCATCCATTCTCAGAGTGCCTTTGAAATGGTGAACCAAAAGTTGATCATCAACGATGATCTCGCTATAACAAATGATAACTCACCACCTAAAAACAATTTTAAGAGGATACAAACTGAATGCTGTTTTTCTTTCCCTAAAGGAAAGCAGGGAAACAAGAGTCACCCCAGAATAGGGCTCTTTCCCTTGCTTTGGGGAGCTGATGTTTTACAGAAGTTGGAGGGATGGATTGATTTGTGTAGGTGTTGCCTCACTTTGATGTGCAATAGACAGATGCAGCGGATGGTGAGGAAGACAAGGCAGCCTCGTCTGTCTCCTGGGGAGGCTCAAAACTCATCTCACAACTCATTCATTAGAAAACCAAGCTCCTCTCCAAAGAGGCCAACGGGAGGATCCAGAGGCCCTGCCCAGCAGAGGAGAGCAACGCTATCCCGGGAGGCAGATAAAACTCCACCTCTGAACCTCAAAGAACACTTTGGTGCTTGTCAGCAGCAAATTTATGATAGTTGGCAAGGCAAAGAAGCCCAGGGCATTCGAAGAAACAAGGTTAACTGAACATTCCTGTCTTTTTGTTGGTGGGGATGGATTTGTTCTTTTTGTTCTTCCCCTTTTGAAGTGATGCTAAAAGAAACATTCTCTATCTCAGTCATATTAAAAAAAATAATCCACAGCATATTCTAAATAGCACACTGGAAATTTCATTGTCACAGGTATGAATTTCAGTCCCTTCCTTGAGAGAGGCACTCCACTCAGTAGATGGCTCCTGCTTGAGCCAGGGGCAGTAGTGGACGGTCCCTGTGGATCCTCTGTAACCTCCAGGAAGTCCCAGGATCACAGCTTGATGAGTCCACTCAAGGCCTCTGCACAGGGACAGTAGGTAAGTTTCCCTTCCTTGTTGCTCAGGGAGGTAGTCAGAGGTGTGTAGTTACCCAAACACTGGGGCTGCAATCCAGATTCAGCACAGCCACGCACATACACTGGTTGAACCATGTATCCCTCTGGGGTGACACATCGGGCGAACAACTTCTGTGTGCTTCATTCAAAGTCCAGCTAAGTGAACGCTAGCTGAGCTCCTTACAGGGAGCACCTACCAAGCATATGTGGAGTGTCTCAGGGCCTACACTGCTGTGAGGGAATAAGAGAAGGGCATCTTAGAAGCAGAGCAGTCGGCATCACTTAACCTTCATCTTGACTCCTGCACTTCAGAATTTCTGCTTCTCTCACGGGATCCTCAATTCTAGCCTCACGGCCTTTGACAGTTGGTTTTTCTCAGGCTCCAGCCTCTTTGAGTGGGTTCCAGTACTGGCAGTCTATTCCCATTCCAGCTATGCCTTGGGACTCACATACCACAGCCACCACAATCAATACCTAAGACACACAGGGCAGAATTTTAGAATCACAACAAAAATGGCCAAAATCTCCTCGACTGAGAGGCCTCTTTCTCATCATGTGGGAGTAATGAAAAAAAAAAAAAAAGTCAAAACTTCAGGAATGGCAGTGTGTGAAATATGTACACCAAATAAATTCCTAGGGTAAAATTTTTGTTTCTGGTGAAATTCAAGGGCGTCAAGCCTGGGGCCAGAATTTTTATTACAATCAGAACAAGATTCATGTAGTTAAAATGAGCAGGTGTTTGCATGGGGTAGTGTGAACGGTGCCAACTTTTCAAATTACAAACGTGCTTGCCATTTGCATCGTTACCCTGTTAACTCCTGCTTCTGAGATGGCCTGGGTCCCCTGCCCAAGAATTCTCATTTCTGAAGGCAAAAGCAGTGACAAGAAACTCAGGACTCCAAGTGTGGACCAGGTCGAGGTACCAGTGAGTGAGTTCAAGTAAAGGGAGAGAACTGAGCCTTCACCAAGTTGACAGATTGCAGGTCCATCAAGTATCCCATCAAATGAGAGGACAGGGTGGGGAGGCTGGTTTAGTGGTAATGTGTTTATTGTGCAAGCATAAAAACCTGAGTTTAGACCCCGGGAGCCCATGTAAAATGCCAGGCGTTGTGGAGCATACCTGCTGGAATCCTAGCACCGGGGAGGCAGGACTGGGAAGCCCTGGGCTCACTGGGTCACTAGTCTAGCTGGATCAGTGAGCTATGAGTTCAGCGAGATGCCCTCTCTCAAAGAACAAGGGCAGAACAACAGAGAACAGCCCCGGGTTTCAACCTCTGGCCTCTGCCTGCCTGCATACACACACACACACACACACACACACACACACACAAACACACACACAAACCCATGTGCATAGAACACACGCATGCAAATGAAAAGTCTCCACAAATGGGTGATAGTTCACAGACCACGGTGAAGAATTTGCACAGTGAGGCCAGGAGCCCTGCAGAGCCATTGGATACAAGGACTGTGGATTCACAGGCAACAGCATCTGCATGAGAGCTGCCCTCCACATCTGTACTGAATCTTTTTTCTTTCTTCTCTTTTGAAATCTTCCAGACCTTCTGTTCATGTAGATAGCAGTGCATGATTTAGGGCAGAGAACATGTGATTTGCAGTTTGCACGGCTTTGGCATTTGCTGCCCCTTTGGCACACTGGGACATTTGTTCCATGGTGCCTTATATAGGTTCTCTCAAGTCTCACAGCACACATTCCATACCAGGTATTATATACACATATATCATATAAATCATGTTTATAAGAAAATACATATTTATATATGTGTTATGTGAACATGTGCTTTGTGGGTATGTATAATAAAAAATTCAGGCATGAAAACAGAGTCTCAGACAGGTTAAGTAACATCCAAAACTCATCCCATTACAACATGGTATTGGAGCCCATTAATCAATAAAACTTTAGGTTGTAAGAAAGGAATCGCTAACGTGGGTGTGCTGTGAGTATTCAAGCATGTTGCCGGGTCCACGTGCTCATCTTTGAATTCAGACCTGTTGTGTTGTATGCGGTCTTGAGCTCCATGCCATGTCACAGGGACTCACCTTATCTTGGTGTAGACAAGGCATCTCCTAGGGGCTTTGAGTGACTGGGGAGAGATTCATGAGAAATCAAAACATGCACTGTCCAGCATCTGGTCATTGGTTTCAGCTGGCTATAATTAAACACTTGAAATTAGACTGGTCTGAAATGAGGAATGCAGCTGTGTAAATGACAAAGCATTGATCCAAAAGAAAAAAAAAACACAAAATATCTCTGTATTCAAGTTTATATTCATTATACATTGTAGTAATGTTTATATCTTTTTCTTACTATTTTTATTATAGCTTTAATTTTAAAATTTATATATATATGTATGTGTATATGTGTGTGTGTATATATATATATATATATATATATATATATATAATGTATACACACACATATCCTTTCAATATTTTTATTATTCAGCATCAGCCCAGAATTTGGTCACTTACTGCCCCTTCATTTTTTGGTATTGCTGGGGGACATTGCATTAGAACACAGTACTGAAGTTATAGGCAAGTGCTCACTACTACAGGTGATCTACCACTGAGCTACATCTCCAGTTCTAATACAGCAAGCCTGTTTCTACTATTGTACTACTATTGTACAATACTATACAATACAATACTATTGTAGTTTTGAGACAGGATCTCATTATGTAACCTAGGATGACCTCAAGCTCTCACTCCTCCTGAGTCAGTCTCTTGAGTACTAGGATCATAAGCATGCATCACCGCAGTTGGCTCTTAATACATAATAATAATATTATTAGTAATAATAATTAAACACCTTATCATAATCTATGCATACGGGCTGGATGACCTTTGCACTGAAGCATTCCTATTTCCTAGAAATAAACCATTGTGTTCCCAGCATCCATATGCATTGAGTAAAAATTGATTACCTGTGCAGGTGTCAGTTTTCCTGTAGATTTTATGTTGTTTTTTTTTTTTTTTTTTTTTTTTTTTTTTTTTTTTTTTGATGATCTAGGAATATCTACATGGGAAGAAGCCAGAAACTGGTAGGATACACAAGGGTGACTGGTGTGCCAGGCAGGAGGGGACACGTGGTGCCAGATTAGTTGGTAGTGAGAAGCACCTGGTAGAGGGGTCCAGGCTCAGAGAAGAGACGACTTGGGCTCATGCACATCTTAGGATTTCCTCTACAAGCTCCATCTCCATCTCACCATTGGACTTGGAGGTTTTTCTGTTATGCCCGCCCTCCCTTCCTCCACCCTTCCTTCCACCCTTTTCTTTTTTTTTTTCTTTTCCTTCCCTTCCCTCCTTTCTTTTTCCTTTATGTGTATTTAATTTTCTCTTTGTATACATGGATATTTTATATATATACTCTGGTTTTTCTTTAAATTTATATATATATATATATATATATATATATATATATATATATATATATTTGCCTTTTAAAAACATAACCTCTGTCTCTCTCTATGTATATGCACTTATTTAAATATTTATATACTTATATTAATATGTATTTATATATTTTTTCTGTGCTGGTGACTGAACCCAGCCAGATCCTTATACTGTCTAGGCAAGCTCTCAACCACTAAACTATTTTTTTTTAATATATCTCTGTCATGTACATTCAGTATCTAGAAAAATGTAACGTAATTGTTTTTATTCCCTGGTGGTGGGGGGGAAACAGCTACAGGTGCAGGAGGTCTTTCATGCTACAAATGCCCTGATTATCACTTTACAACTTGGAGCTTTCTTTGCTTTCAAAATGATAAGACAAGCTTGGAGAGATGGCTCAGTGGCTAAGGCACTTGCTTACAAAGCCTAATGAACTGAATTTGATTCCTCAGTAGCCACATAAAGCCAGAAGCACAGTGGTGCATGCATCTGAAGTTCAATTTCAATGGCTGGGGGCCCTGGTGTGGATTCTCCCTTTCTCCTTCCCTCTTTCTCTCTGCTTACAAATAAATATTAAAAAAAATAATAAGAAAAGAATATGCTTACTGTAGCAAAAGTGAGGAGTTTAAGGTTCAGAGAGAGCTCTAGTCCTTGCTCAGGCAGGGACCGGAGGGTGGTGATGAAGGAGTAAAGATTTACCCATTGGTCTGTTGAAATACAAAATTATTCTCTCCTCTATCAATCAAGGAAGGTATGTAGCATTTGAAGGCATGGGTCTGGGATTCCAGGACTCCCATGTGGTAAATGGCATAATTTCTCAGCCCTTTTATTTCATCATCTGTAACATGGAGATAATAATAATATCATTAACTTCAGGGAACTGATGTGAGAATAAAAATGGGAGTATACTACATGTCAGATGCTTGCATGGTATTAGATATATAGCATGCACTTAATTAATAATTAGAGCAATAATCAATTCACTCAATAATGCTACATTGGGCCACCTGTCCTTTGGACAATGAATGAGCCCTATTCGAACCCCCTGCCAACTTCCACCCCAGGGTTTTGAAGCTCACTGCTGCTTGGTGAGCTTCCAATGTGCTTGTCTTGTTGTACACAGCAGCTGCCTTGGCTGCTGCCTTTCTATTGCTTATGCCTCCTTGGTCCTGGAATAGTCCAGCCATAATCCTTAGTAAATTTAGCTTGGAAATGCATGGTCTTGGAATATTTTACAAGCCTTCTCCACTCTCCAACTAACTGCTCTAATGAAGAGAAAAATGGTAATTGAAAAGAGACTAATTAGATTGTCAATTACCTGCCTTCTCACATAGGTAATTGAAATCCCCCTAATTACAGTGTCTGTGTGTCCTGGTGCTTTGTACTGAGGGATTATTAATGGAAAGCAGCTTTAGATGAAGTAACAGGAAATCTTGAAAAATGATTTCGAAAAGATTTGTTCTAAAGTGTTCATTTTTTTTCAAAGAATTGGCATTATATATCCAGTCCAGCAATGAAGTCATCAACTGGGAAAGAAAGTCAATCAGGTATTTTGTCTTGACTGTAAAGTTCAGGTTTATAAGATGATAAGTAGACTCTTACCCTTAACCTTACCCTTGAGTTTTTCTCTGTCCATGTAGTCCTTTTGTTTGCTTGTTTGGTTGCTAGTTTGATTGTTTAGAAAGTAGGCATGGGTATCAGCAGGCCCTGAGCGGGTCTCAAAATAAATATAGAAAGTGGAATTTGCAGATAGGGTGCAGAAGTGTACAAGAAATTAAACATATACATCAAACAAATGTCTTCCTATGAGTGCCACCAGGAAGAGCCTTTACTGAAGTGGCTTCAAGGGTAAGCAGGGAGAGCAGCTTTCATTCTGGAAAACAAAAGTTATAATGACGAAATCCTTACAGTGCTCACAGCTAGCGGGGATGGTTTCTGACTTTAAGCAGAGTGTGTTCTCAAACAAACACAGCCTCTTCCATGCCATTTCGATTTTTCACTGGGAGAGTTTCCTGAGGGAGAGTTCTAGTGTGACACTGAGGTCACATTCATGATTCCATTCTATTTGTATCAGGATAACTTTAAATTTTTTCCCCAGCACTACAGCATATGGTTTCTCATCAGCCTTGTAATAAACTTGAAATTGGACAGGCAAATGTATGATGTCTTCTGTCTGGGGCATGCAAACACAGCCATATGGAAGGAAACAGAGGCTTATCCAGCGTGACCCAGCTTTCAAGTGGAGTCAGACAGGAGTCCTACCCCTTCTTATTAGTAGTGACACCTAGATTGGTGAGACATCTTTTTTTTTTAAAAAAAAATTATACTAGTGAAGGTACAATATAAAATGCAATGGGCATCTTCTCTCTGTAGAGATTGCAAATGGGCAGACTGATGGTGAGTTTTGCAGCATCTTCTTTATAATATGTATATACTGGGAACATTAGGATTTATGGACATTCAATACTATTCTAGTCATGACGGGATCCCGTGTGTACCCCAGGTGGGTGTCAGTTTAGAGCTAACCCCAGCATGTGCAATGTTAGCACAGAATGGCAGTATTTTGCTAGGAGCATGACTAAGTGATACTTTTACTATAGTGTCCATTACCTTACCATACCTCCTCCTTCCTCATAGCAAAGTATTCATATGTCCGAGACAATGAAGCCACAGAGTGCTTACTGTCTAGTCCCGTGGAGCAGGGCTGTGGTTGGTGCATGTTGATATATTCAGAAAGTGGTAGGTGGTGTGGTGGTTTGAATGTGACAGCCTCATACATTTATGTTTAAACATCCTCCTGGATCCCAAGTGGGTGGAGCATTGGGGAGGTGGAGCCATTCTGGAGGAAGTATATCACTGGGGGCAGTCCTTTGGATTTTGTAGTCTGGTTCCCCTTGCCACAGCTGGAGAGTTCACTCTTGCTACTTCCTCCACTCTGATGTGACAAGAGGGGACATACAACTCTGCTTGTTACACTTTCCCCGCCATGATGAAACTTTCCCTCAAAATTGTAACTTGAAATACAGCCTTTCTACCCATAAACTGCTTCTGGTTGGGTGTTTTGTCCTAACAACTAGATGGTCACTGCTGCAGGTGGTGTCCTTGTAGCCGACAGGAGGCATTGTTTGTTTTCCCTCACAGTGCGGAGTGACAGCAGCAGACAAAGGTTGACTGCTCATCCCCTGAGGGAGATGGTCTTAGGCTAAAATCATTTCATAGGTAACAATAAATACATTTTACAATTAAATAGTATATATTAGAAAACATTAAAATATTAAGCACAGGGGTGGAGAAATGGCTTAGTGGTTAAGGCACTTGCCTGCAAAGCCTAAGGACCCAGGTTTAACTCACCAGGTCCTGTGTAAGCCAGATGCCCATCGTAATACATGAATCGGGAGTTCATTTGCAGTGGCTAGAGGCCCTGGCACACCCATTCTCTCTCTCTGTCTTGAATAAATGAGTAAATAAAAATAGATCTTTTAAAAAATAAAATAAAATACTAAGCCCAAATAAAATTAATTTCTTCTATGAGTTGACTTAGCATGTGTTGAAAATGCCTCACTTTAAGATATGTGGAAAGTTCCCAGTCTTTTCTCCATGCGACAGGTGATAAGATAGAGCGTAAGAAGCATCTTCTGATTCATGGCTGCTATGCATGCGGTGAATGGAGTCTCGGAGAGAGAGACTTGGCTTATACAGGCAGGGAGAAAACAAAAGCTGTGCTGTCTTTGTTTTGTTTCCCAAGATGGAAATGTGGGCCAGGCTAGCTAAAGTGAACATAAAAATTTGTTTTAGGAATTCCCAAAACTGCTTGGTGCCTTACAAGATCATATTCTAATACATAGGATTCTCAAATTCCTTAATCTCTGATGTCTCAATCAATGAAGTGGGAAAGTGTAGTTAATAATTTTCCTTCCTCCATCTGTTCACTCTGTCTGCATGACAGAGACCTAATTAAGCATGTTCCTATATCGTTAGGCGAAAGAAATAAGAATGAAAAATTAAAAAAAATAGTCTGGTCTTATAATTATTTGGTGCCTGTAGGCTGAGGAGAGGGAAACAGCTACAATGCCATATAAAATTTTTTTCACACTTTCTAGAAATTGCTCAGTAATTCTGGAGTGTACCTAATATGAACAATTCAGATTTACCCAGAAGGAGTTTGAAGAACAGAGCAAGTATTTTAGGTGCTAACATTTGCCTCTCTTTTCTGCTGCTTTTGGTGTAGGTGTGGGATGGTTTCCACTGTAAAGATTGGCACTCATGATACAGCTTGATGAGGAAGTTTTTGTTCTCCTATCAAGACTGATTGCCTCCTGCAAGCATTGTCAACCCCATGTTACTCCTGTTCCCAGCCCAAGTCCTCTCGGGCATCTGTGTTGTACTTCCCCAGTTCCTGGCTCCATTTATCTCTTCAACCCATGATGCATCGTTTAGTTAATGCTCCCTTTGTTCTGAGGACACAGCGAAGGGGAGGAGATGACAGGTGATCATTCCATCTTCTTCAGTGTCCTCCCCACGCTTCGGCTAAGTTCCTAAGCACACAACTGCGCTGAGAAGCACACCGGCTCCGCCCCTTGTTCTTCCTTCTCTCCCTCTGCAGAGTACTTATCTCCGCCATCCCTCCCCCAGGTGGCTGCTAGTGATCATGAAATATTCTCATCAGTGAATGGTAGGAAAATCCAAAAGAGATGGGGGTCATTTTAGATACCCTAAGAAGAGGCATAAGAGTGGCTGCCACCACTTTCATTTTTCTTCTCTTTTGGGCAACCATTGTGAAATGCGGAAGTGACAAGATGGAAAATGAAATGCTAAGAAAATCAAAACCCAGCAGGCTGTCTGAACTAATGCTTCCCCCATTCTCACCCCCCCCCCCGAGGCATGCCCCCTACCACCCACTTTCTCTAGGTAGACTCCACTTGCCAAGGTTTCTACCATTTCCCCTCCCAAAATCTCACCACCTGCTGGGGACTTGGAGCCTGTGAGAGGATCCTGCATAATTCAAACCATAACAAGATCCAAGCATAAAATATGCCTTCAAACATGAGATCATTAAGGGTGAGCTTTTTGACCTATGGAGTCCCCAAAGCTTCTCAGATGCTTCCTGGGTAGAAAGCGAGGAACGGAGGTCTTTCTGCCATGTGCATCTGTCAAAGTCTATTCCTCACATGCCTCCCACCTGTCGATCAGCAAATGGTCTGGGTACAGCCAGACAAGTCATGTTTTCTCAGTGCTCCAAAGAACCCGAAAGATAGAGCACCAGCCGGAGCTGCACAAAGGCTGGAATTCCAGGACGTGCTTCTTTCCAAGTGCAGGTTGGGTTTGGATTTGAAGTAGTCCACTGTCACCTGGTAGATCAGCTGACCTCTGGTTTAGGCAGGTATTTTTGTACATGAACTTTGTGTGAACCTGGAGAGAGAGAGAGAAAAAAAAAAAAGCATGATATCTACTGGGTGAGGGTTAAGACGGTGACCTTCCCTGGGTCATTATGAGGTCCGCTGGGGACATTGGAAAAGGGCCTGCCATGCATTGTCTAATAAAGCCCACTAAAGGGGAGAATTCATCCTGGTGTGGTGTCAGCACAACCATAAATTCTCATGCAATAATAAAATAATAGGATGTTATTAATTCAGCCATTCTGATCTCTCCTGAAAGGATATTGAAGTCATATCATTGATTCATATTTTCAACTGCTAATATATTATTTTCTTGAACTATTAACTGCTTTAAAACCAGTGTGCCATAATATAGTTGGAAGAGATGGTAGAATATTTCAACTAATTCTGGCAATTAACTTAATTTAAGGCTACCTTGAACATTTTAAAAGTAAGAATTATGCTTTGAAACAACTTTTTAAAAAAGTTAAAAGGAGACATTGAGTACTTTTATTTTTTAATCTGCTCCACTCAGTCTTACCTGTAGGTGAAAGTTGGGTTACACCTTATTTTAAAGAAATAAACATTTAAAATGCTAATCTTGCAATAAATTTTCGCCTATGGTTGACCAGAGGAAAGTATATGCCTTTATTAAATACCTACTATGGGCAGACTATTCTTCTAAGAAATCTTACACATATCTATCTGTTCATCCAACCATAATCTTGATGTAATTGAAACAGGTTTGTTACCTTCACTTGGCATAGACCCATATCTTAAAAGAAAACTACACCTACTCCTAAATTATAGGAATATGTTGACACATTTGAGTTATGAACTGCATGACACCTGTGTATACCTGTGGAGGCAAGAGATCACATGGGGTGTGTTCCTCAGTTTCTCTCACTGAACTGGAGCTAACCAATTTTAGAAAGTCCCAGGAATCCTCCTATCTCAACTATGCTGTAGTTATCTTCCCACTGCTGGGGTAAAACCCACAACCAAAAGCAGCTGATGGGATGAAAGGTTTTATTTTGGTTTACAGTTGACAGGGGACAGCATGGCATGGGCAGGAGCAGGTGGTCAACCGCATCAGGAGAGTGGCGACGGGAGCTAGCTGTAGCACCCCAAAGCCCACCTCCAATAATGCGCTTCCTTCAGCGGCTTCCACCCCACAAGTTGCCACCAGCGGGGACCATGCATTCAGAATGCGCTGGTTTATGGAGAACATCCGGTTCAAACCAACACACTCTACCTCCCTAACCTTTATGTAAGTGTTGGGGATCCAAACTTGGGCCATCATGATTACATAGCTCCTTACTCATGGGGCCATGTCTCCGGTATGGAAATTTTTGTTTAACTTTTATTTATTTTGAGAGAAAGTGAGAGGCAGAAAGAGAAAGAGAAAGAGTGTGTCAGGGCCTCCAGCCACTGAAATAAACCTCCAGACACATGAGCCACAATGTGCATCATAGGTACTGGGGAACTGAACCTGTGTCCTTAGGCTTCACAGGCAAGTGCCTTAACAGCTAAACTATCTCTCCAGCCCACAAGCATGGAAATTTATATTCATCATTTTGTATTCTTTTTCTAAAGAGGGTTCTCAGGACTAGAGAAACTTCAGGATTCTACACAAACCTGAGAGTCTAGTGAGAAGAAAAACAACAATCCCAGCTACCAAGTGCCTGGGCCTTGAAAAGCAGCAGGAAGCATGAACCCTGATCACATTTCCTGGACCCAGTGCAAGATGCAAAAATGGGTCCACATCCCATCTTGGGAAATCTTCCAGTATGCCAGCCTCCGAGCAGCAAGCAGGCTACTTTTGGGGCTGTCCTTTACTCTGGGCCAATGAGCCTATGACCAGACTTATGTCCATGAAACCTAACTGGACAGGAGGGTTGTGCATGGTTACACTGTATCTCTGATTATCTGGTCCCTAATGGGGCAGCCGGTTGACTGGCTGAGCAGCCACTGTGATTGACAGCGATTCTCTTGCTTCTGCCAATGAACAGGCTCAGCTCTGCTCTCTCCTCCTCATTGTACCTGCTAGATGGGTATGAAGTATGCTTCTGTTTTCTACCATGACTCACGGTCAGATTGTTGAGGGTGTGGGGACTTGTTAAGTTTACTAATAATTATCCAGCATGAAGTTGCCTGTTGGTTGAAAGACTTGGGTGCAGCTGTTTCAGGCTCACGAGATAGTCTATACCTGACTCCACCTGATAGTCTTGGTTTAATCAACTTGTGGCAAGGACGTCAGTGTTGTTTATTTTATTTTTTATTATTTATTTGAGAGCAATAGTCAGAGAGAAAGAGGAGAGAGAGAGGGAGAATTGGCGTGTCAGGGCTTCCAGCCACTGCACACGAACTCCAGATATTTGCACCCCCTTGTGCATCTGGCTAACGTGGGACCTGGGGAACCGAGCCTCGAACCGGGGTCCTTAGGCTTCACAGGCAAGCGCTTAACCGCTAAGCCATCTCTCCAGCCTGTCAGTGTTGTATAGTTACAAAATGTCTCTAACTCATCTTGTGGGGTTATGGCCTTGGTAGTCCTGAAAGGCATCTTAGAAGAAGGGATCTCTGGATGATGCTGGATGTGCCCTGTGCACCCCAGCACACACATGCATGTGTAAGGCCCAGTGCTGTGCTCCTGGAAAAATATTTAGGCATGTCATCTATTGCATCACCAAAGTTGACATTTACAAGTTAAGAAATATTGTTGCTCCCAAATTGGGATGATTTGAACACTAGGAAGACAAAGCATGAGGCGAGCTCCCTCTGAGTATCACAGCCTGCTTTCTTATCAGATTTCAGCCTTCCGCAGAGGCGTCTTCCAGTGGGCCGTAATTGCTTGCCGGGATACATCGAGCAACCTCATAAATCTTCACCAGCCCTGGGAAGTAAGTTGTGTTGTCTTCGACAGAGGTTTGGCAATCCAGTGCTGTGGGCTAGTGAGAAGTGTGCAAGGACAGCGGGGGGCGTTCTCAAGGTGAGAGGCCACCGCTGCAGGCAAGGGGCCCGGGACCCGCTGCGCGGGCAGCATGCGCCAGAGGGGCTGGCTGGCAGAAGCAGTCGTCCTTTCTAATTCAGAATCAGCACAGTGCTGGGGCAGCTGTGGCTGGCACATACTCAGACAACCCACAGAGGTGATAAGCCTGTGTCCTCTGGGAGTTTACCGTGTTCTTTGCTTGCAATTGTGTTTTATTTAGTGTGTGTGTGTGTGTGTGTGTGTGTGTGTGTGTGTACGTGCGCACGTGCACACAGGCAGGATGTGCACGCTATGGTACAAATGTGGAGGGGAGAGGACAGCCTCGAGGTGCCTTTGCTCCACCTTCTATGAGACAAGGTCTCTTGTTGCTGCAAATAAAGCGCCAGGCTGCAAAGGAACGTTGGACTGGCTGGCTTGTGAGCCTCACCTTCTCCTGGCTCTGCCTCCCATTGTGGTAGGCACATTGGGATCACAGATTCACACACCACTTTGCATCTGGCTTTATGAAGGCGCTGGGGAATTGAACACAGGCTAGCAGAAGTAGCTAACAAGTGGTACCATGTCCTTTTAAAAATATTATTTATTGATGAGGGAGAGAGAGAGAGAGAGAGAGAGGGAGAGAAATGACTGAATGAGCACTCACAACCTCTTGCCACAGCAAACAAACACCAGACTCATGCCATTCTGTGCATCTGGCTTCATGTAGGTGACTGGGGAACCAAGCATGGCCTGGCAGACTGCAAGCCAGCCCGTCTACACGTGCAGCCACCTCCTTGGTCCCTTTTTCATGAGGTGAGTGGAGTGACAGAATTCTGGTCATCATCATCCTTCATACTGGCAGAATGTCAGCATCACCTGCGTAGGGTTTTTTGTAATACAAAAAATTTAAAATAAAGTCTCTATCAGTGCAACATAATGTGGTGTTTATGAGTCATAGCATTGGTTCGAATCTTACCTTAGTGACTAAATATGCAACTTGCCCAAGTTGATAAAAGGTAAGCAATAATCTCATCTATCCATAAACTTTTATGACAAGCAATGAGGAGATCACAGTATGTAGAACTTTGGGATCATGCAAGAAACCCCACTGATTTTGCATATACATTATGGCATCCCATATGTAATTCAGAAGAGAGGTGTTTGCACCCACATTTATGAGCATGGGCCCTCAAAAGCACATGTAAATCGCATTAAGATTTAATGCTCTATCGGAAAGGGGATACTATACCATAAAGTTTCTTTTGAAATCTCCTTCTGAAAGATGAGCAGAACCACTCAAACATGTGTTAAAAATTAAGTAAGAATCTGAAATGAAAGATGTGTACCAGGACACGCATAGCTACATCTAGAAGAACTTCAGATGTGATAAACGACCTGAAGGTAAATCTAATTTTAAGGGAAGAATCTTCCGAGGCTCAGGAGGTCAACTTCCGCGTTTCTAGGTACAGAGAGAAAAAAACAGCCCAGCAGACAGAGTTACTTTCAGTTTTCCCAAGCAAAAGTCACAGTGATTCAGAGCGCCATCCACCAGCAGTGGAGAACAGGAGCGAGGTGCCATCTCTTTTCTTCCACTTGCCACTGGAGCTCTCTGGAGTGGCAGCTCCTGCAGGGCACGGACTATGGCTGCTTCACTCCCTGGAGCCAGAGCCTGACATATCACCATGCACGGATTAGCATTTAATAAGTATTTGGGAAGCCGAGCGAGGATGCACCAGTGCACTCGGTAATTTAGAGCAGGCGGTGCCGCTAGTAGGAGGTTTTATTTTCTTTCCTGTGGGAACCCCTTTTCTACTTGATGTTTTGAGTTGATGGTCAGCTCCCATGGGAAGGAGACTTGTTTGTCTGTACGTTTATAAAGAGGCAATGAGCAAATTGCAACAAACTACACAGTGACAACAGAGTAAAATTTTCATGAGATGCTATCAAATGATTCATTAAAAGAAAGATCTGGGATATTACCACAGACTGTTATATTAACTAGTCATGTCAGAACACCATCAAAATGCTAATTGGGTTGTCTGGCATGATTTGTTATCAGAAAAAATAATATTCAAGTGTCCTGGAGTTCTTGAGTCTGGATGGTTTCCTCTCTGGGATATTTGCTGCAGGGTTTGTTGTGTCCCATCCTGATTTTTCTGAGCTAAACAAAGCTTTTGGGAGTCGCATGTGCCACCATCCTTGTGAGCCCTCTGCCCCTCCCCATCACTCTCAGCTTTCAGACAGGTCTGCAGAGCCCTGAATTCAGATGCCACTCAGTGTGGGTGAAGCACATTGTCAAAAAGGTGCCAAGAGAAAGACATGGCTCAGGCAGTGCATTTGGGGGACTCTAGCCAGCACTGACCAGATGCCTGCTTGCAGCTGGTCAGGCAGGTGGGGAGAGCAAAGACCTTGGGCTCAAACACCCTCTGGCACTGAGCACAAGCTGGCAGGGGAGTAGCAAGGACAGGTGCCCACAGAGAAGGTGCCATTGGTGTCTGGACACTTGGGGCCAGGGGTTTCGGAAGCAGTGAATGAAGGCCGAACTAGAGCTGAAGAATGAGTTTCCTGGCAAGGGTCAGATAACAGTGGAGAATGCGCAAGAGATGCTATGTCCAAATTTAAAGGGGGAAGTGGACCAGCCTCAGGGAAGACTGAAGTGGCAACGCTTTAGACTAAAACTAGGGACAGGGCTCCAGTCCTTGTGAGAAAGTAAACTACATCACAAGGTAAGAAGTCAACTTTGAGGGGAAGGGCTGGTCATCACATGACCTAGGTGTCTTAGAAGCATCAACACCAATGTCCAGCTAAAAGGAGGCCAGTACCCATAATGTACTGATGATGGAGAAGAAAATAAAAAACTACTTTCCAGATGTAGTATGCCATATTATGGCAAAACTGATTACAAAATGCCATATCGTCACCACCAAGGCCAAAGAGAGAGCAGTAAGTACAGCTCTGGGATAAAACAGTCAAAACTGTTACCTTGACTCTTCTGCCTCAAATATCCAGAGTATGAAATTGGCATGAGTCCTGAAGACAGAGGACAAAAGACCTTTGGTCCCTATAATTTCTAACTATGGTTCACATTTATTTGCTAGTTAAATGCTTAGGATACTGAGTGGGATTTAAATTTCAGATAAACAAATGGAGAAAATTTTTAGTGTAACCATGTCCCATATATTATATGACACATGCTTATAGTAAAAAAAAAAATTCCATGTATTGCAACATAGCTATAGTAAAAATTATTGTTTATCTGACATTCAAATTTAAGTTGATGTCTTATATTACCTCTGGCACATACACAATTTTATATTCTAGATATTAGCACTTGGGAACATTATTGAACACTCTTCTCTTGAGTAGAGTGAGAAAATTTTGGCATTTTATTTGAAGGCTGAATGAGTTAGCTAATAGATGCAAAGTGCACATATCAGTGTCTGGGACGGAGTCGGGACTCAAACATGATGATTAATTTTGCTGATTGTTATTAATAGTAGCATTGGTAATAGTGTTAGTACTGATAGTATATAATTACTATACTGAGGGTTATTTGAGCAACTGGCGATCAGAGTGAAAATATGTATTTATTTATTTGCAAGCAGAGAGAGACAAATGAGAGACAGAGAGAATGAGTGTGCCAGGGCCTGTAGCCGCCGCAAATGAACTTGAGATGCATGTGCAACTTTGTGCATCTGGCTTGTCTTGGGTACTGGGTAGTCGAACCTGGGACCTTAGGCTTTGCAGGTAAGTAAAATAATCACTAAGTCATCTCTCTGGCCCCAAGAAAATATATTTTGATCCATATCTTACCAAAGAGGAAACACAAACTTATAAATCACACAGTAAGTGAATGAAGCCCTGATGAATTATGTCCTTGATTCTCAAATAGGAGCCCATTCCAGTGGAGCACATGTTAGGAAAAGGTAGAACCAGCACATTTGGAGAGCAGGTGAAGTATCTTCCCCTTGTGATTTATCTTCATTCCTGACCATACTATTCTGTATTATCTATCAGCCTGTGTTCTATGTGGTCATGCAGGTCAGATCTGTGCCTTGGAGAATTGTTGGGTAGAGCTCGGTAGTTTGCCTTCATACTAACATTGTGAGCTCCCCATAAGGTCTCTGACCCTACCCGCACCCCTCCCCCACACACCCACACTGCACACCAATCAGCCAGTCAAGCCGCAGATCAACTTGGGCCTTGCTGGACGCATCTGCCTGAAGAGAGATATGCGGATGGCTGTCGGGTTCTCTGCTTGTAGTCAAGCAGGGCCCTGCACGGCAGGTCTAGCCAGTTAAGCAGGACTTGCAGTGTCTGTGCCAAGGGCAGTGCTTGAATGAAAAGCTGGAGTGAAATTAGGGATTCACAGGCCATTTCAGCCCTTCTCATTCGGTGTTAGTTAACTATTTTACCAGGGAAGCCCTCTTTTCTAAAAGCAAATGCAATGTCATTGAGTGCTCTTTTTACTTAATGCGTAGAAAGATTGACCAGCTGGGTTCAGACTTGGCACAAGCCTGGACTTTTGAGCTTGTATACGTGTCTGTGCCTTTCTGGCTTCATCCAGTCACTGATCACTTTTGGTGTGTGTACATGTGTGTGGTATGCACGTGTGCACATGTGAATGATCATTTGTGAGTCTGTGGCTGTGTATGCACTATGTGTCCACAAGTATATACAGAGACCAGAGGTTAATGTTAGATATATTTCTAAATATCTGTCTGCCTTATTTATTTAGACAGGATCATTTACTTGAGCTTAGAGCTTGCTGATTTGACTAATCTTGGTAACCAGCTTTCTCAACAACCCACTGACCATCTCCATCCCTGTAGCAATGAACAAGCTCTGAGGATCTGAACTCGGGTCCTTATGCTTAACAACAAGCAATTTGCTAACTGAGCCTTCATCTCAGGTTTCACTCACTGGCCATTTCTTCACCTAGTCATGAATAGGTCCATAAACTCAGTGTTTACTAAGAGCTTTCTATGTGGCAGGTTCTGTGCTAATTCTGGATATTTCTAGTGAGCAAAATCCAAACTGACCTCTAGAACATGGACGTTCTCATATAGGCATGATGGGGAAAGCTACGTAGTAAACAAATCAATTATATGTTTTCCACATATAATTATCACTGTGATACAGGCTATTAAGGGGAGATTAAGCTTTGATGGAGAGAATGTTGAGAGTTGCAAACAGCCCTGGAAAGCCTTCCTGAGAAAGTCGTATTGGAACTAAGATGTAACTTTCCAACTGTAAATGTTTCTGAATTCTATTTCCTTGTCTGGTTCTCTAATTCTTTCCCCTGCGTGGCAAGGGCAATGCACATTGTTGTCAGACTTCTTTCTTTGTATACATAGATTATTGAGGTGAGCATTGTGGGTAGCTGTTCATACATCCTGGAATCCCAGAGGGTCTCTGTAGCTTTTATCTATGGATGGACCCTTTCAACATCATTAACTCCTTATTTGGGAATGCACTTTGCTATTTGCTGTGCACTTTGACTTGTATCACCCAGCTGATCTCTACGGACAGCCCATAGGGGATAAGAAACCTGATCTCCCTGCTACAAAGTGAGGAACTTTCTTGTGGTCTTTTCCAAGGTCATGTAATAGTAAGTATTGGAGACAAGAGAAGAACTGAGGAAGTGTTTGCTCCCACGCCAGAAATCTTTCAAGCATGATGCCTGCCCTTTTCTCAACCTCTGTTCCCCAGTATATACACATTTCTATCTCTAATTCAGACCATTTTGTAAACTCTTGATTCTGAGAGCATGTGTCTTTCTCGTGCACGAGCATGGGCCACGCAGCGTGTCCTCTGGCCCAGCCGCACCTCTACCAGCTGCAGTTAACAAGCAGAGGGTTCATAAGTGACCATGATAATTTGGCAATGGTGTGTGTTAGGTTTCATGTACTGGTGATACATTGCTGAGCACCAGCGTGGACTCCTGCTTTCCCTGGGTGTATGTTCTCCCCAGGGATGTGAATCCAGTAAGAAAATGAGATGGAACACTCCAGCTCGCCACACGGTGTGCTCTGGAGGAGGAAGAGCAGGAAGAGAACGAACGAGGGAGCACTGTGGATATTGGACGACTAGATGAGAGGGTCAGGAATGTGCTATTGCCGTCATATACAAAGGTCATCTGGGGAAAAGCGGGGTAGGACGCTGGACACTGGCCCAGGACCAGTCCAGGCATCCCACCTTTGAACTTGAACCCTGCTTTTTTCCAAAGACACAATATTAAAAATGCTGGTTAGACATTGTTGAAATCATATTTTTAAGGATTAGGCTGTGTATTCAATTTCATTCTGGGTTAAATATCCTATTGTGGGTTGTCTCAAGAGCCAAACCACTATGAATAATGTTTCCACGGGAAAATGTTTTCTGAATTTAACTTGTTGACTTATGAGTGAACTTGAAGAGAGTAGCTGCTCGTTCTATCAGGCCTTGCTGCTGGCTGGCTGTCTTAATTAAGGGACAATCCTCCTGAAGTCATCTGCTTTCTTCTAGGACAGACATGACTGTACGGGGCCTCCTCCACCCTAGAGGATATACCCAGGCTCTCTTCTATGCCCATTTTCTTCTCGGCTTTCCTGTCCCACCCTGCATTCTCCATTTCCCCTGCAGGGTTTCTCTTCCCCCCTTAGATCTTTAAATAATCCTCCATGAAGCCACAAGGACAGCCTTGATTCCCTTCTCCTTCTTTCACAGAAGGGCTGCTCCCTCTCTCTCCTCTCTGTCATCTCTCTCGCCTTAATTGTAGTGCCTCACGGACTTCTCAAGGCTCCCTCTCTGTGCACACGGACTCATCTGTATTATTTCACTGTCTGTGTCTGGCAACCGCAGTACATTTAATACCAGCAATAACACACCTGGAAGGTTCTGAGCCCCCCACAGAGGATGAATGCATATATAACCCACGTTGCTCGTGAAATGAATGGCACGCTTCTCTCCGTTAAATGGCAAATTCTTCAAGATTCTTTTCTCTCTTTGAAATCCACGCAATATGATCATAACAGTTCTTTTCTTCCTTCAGTTCTGTTCCTGTTCTTGCAGATGGACAGGTCAGGTTTCACCCGACAGTCAGCACGTGTGCACTGGTGGAGGGGGAGAGGGCATATTATAGGACCAGAGTAAGAAATTAAAGGAGGTTTGGGGCACTTGTGCCCTGGAAAATTGGGAATATTCTCTTATTTTGCCCTTGGGGTTTGCCCAGATCTGCCTGTGTGTGTATTTCTGGAATAACGTACAGTATTTTTCTCGGCCCTCGTTATTTACGTAGTCCGTTGTGTAGTTGGTCCTGGTGCACTGACATGAGCTGGCAGGAAGCTGAGTCTAGAAGGTAACATGAGCCAGTGCGGTCTTTGTTCTTGGTCTGTGCAGGTAGGAGGTCTGCATGAGTTAACTGTGCTTTCTCTTAAAGTTCCGAGGCGAGACCGGAGACGCAGTGTGGTCCCTCCTCCCAAACGTCCTGCAAGGGAGGCAGGGCAAGATTCCACCTTAGGCAATTATAGGCTACAAAATCCTCAGGCTGGCCTAGAACTCACTATGTAGATCAAGCTGGACTCAAACTAGGGAGCCCTCTGCTTCTGCAGCACCAACGTCATCTGGGCACAAACTTTCCACCATGATCCAGCATTGCTTCCGGGAAATGAAATGAGACTTTTCTGTTACTTCATGAGTTCTAGTCCCTCTTATGACTCTTGCTGGAGGACCTACCTAAACCCCCCATAATGGATCGTAGGTCACTTGCCAGCTTATTGATTCTCCAACTATTAAGACAGAATGTTGGTCCTCCCCTAGCATTTAGGAGTCAGAAGGAACTGACAGGTTTCCTGGAGAGGCTGCTGCTGCTGCTGACCAGGAAAACACAGTTTGAGAACTCTGCTATAGCCACTCTCCCGGACCCTCATAGGTTGTCCCCATTAGGAGTGACACCTTTGCACTCTACAGCATCTCCTTGCTTTGAGAGCACTGTGTCAACGTTGTCTCAGGATTCACACCACTGCTGGCCTTTGTCTCGGTGAGTCTTCCCTTGTGTGCGTTGCATATTGCCACCATTCCAAACTATGGCATTTGTTTTTAAATTTTTTATTAATTTTTTATGTTTAAATATTTCTATTTGAGAGAGAGAGAGAAAAAAAAAAAAAGCAGATAGAGATAGAAAGAATGGTCGCACCAGGGCCTCCAGCCACTGCAAATGAACTCCAGACACCTGTGCCACCTTGTGCCTCTGGCTCATGTGAGTCCTGGGGAATCAAACCTGGGTTCTTTGCTTTTGCAGGCAAGTGCCTTAACCACAAAGGCATCTCACCAACACAACTCTGGCATTTCATTCTTTACTCTTTGCATGCTAACAAAGACTTGCCTAACCATTGGTGGTCTCTAGCATATACCTCACAAACTGGTTTTTGCACTTTCCTTTTGGTCTCCAGCTTATAGGAATGAGTGAGCTTAAAGAAGAAACAAAACTATGTCTCCAGAGGTATAAAGCACTGAGCACAAAGGTGGGTGGGTCTGTTTGCCTCTGCAAAACAAGATCCCCACACTTATATCCAAATTAAAGGTCTTTGAACTTGAATGGGGCTGGCTAATATTTCTCTTTCCTTCCAGGTTTGCTGAGCTTATAAATATCAATTATAAGGCTGAGTAAATTACAGGGATGTGAAACTTCCAATTCTTGAAGCACTTTACAGTGTCTATATAGGGATAATAAGGAGATTGTGAAAATCTGCTGAAAGAAATCTCACACATATTTATAGATAATTAATACAGTGAGCGGAAACTGGAAATCAGTGCTGAATTTTTTAAAGCAGTAATTTAAAAATGCATTATGGCAACACATTAAGTTAGCAGTTATTCAACAAGGAAATGTGAAGATTATTAAGCTAATTAAAGGTAATAAAAACAAGCTAAGGTAGTCTGCATATAGCTTTGAAATTAAAAAAGAAAAAAAAAATCCCTTTAGTCTTACTGTTAGACCGGGCAAGTCATAGATGGCAAGGAATACATTGATACATGACCAGAATTTTAAGTAATAAGAAGAGATTTCTGTATTGAAAACGTATTTCCTAGAAAATGCATATTTGCATGCACACATGCACAGATAGTTTTGAGAAATTCTAGGTCCTTTATCAGGCCTCTGTAAGCCCACGTGTGCTTTCGCTGTCACCAGGGGATGACAGATGGCCATTTCAGAAACTTGAACTTGGAAAACTTTCTCCCATAGATCTGATCCCACTTGGTTTTCAGAACCTCTTGCTCTTCTGATATTTAGTCTCCCTGCTATTTCAAGGAACATACATGACAGCAATTTGAGGAATGGTTCCTAATGCTCTTCCTTGATTGTAGGGCCTATTCTCCACGTGGAGCCACTGCTGGTGTAAAATGGGACTGTGCTCTGCAAGGGGTAAGCTGAAATTGCTGGTGGGAATGGAAATAGACAGTGCTTTGTGGTAGGTATTTCAGTTAAATATGTTCAGCTCTGTGGGGTTTGTAAGTTTCGTTAGAGAGAGAAACTGGAGATGTATAGTAAAATGTTGAAGATAATAATTAGGGAATAAAAAATGACATTCATCACATGCAATAAAAGAGCATGTCCATAATTTTATTTTGACTGGTTTTGTTTACCAATTATTGGGGTCAAGGAGGTAGCAACAGGAGGGAACAGCCAGACTTCCAAATTAACCATTGCTGTGTCTGCCAGCACAATTAAACAGATTATTACATGCTTCTGGAGGAAATCTTGGGGGTGTTTATTGTAGCAAGGGACTTGGCCATTTCAAATTAAAGTAGGCTCACATTTATTAATTCGGGTAGAGGACCCTTGTAAAATTTACCACTGAGCAAATTGAGGTGTGCGCAGTTTAAATGGGGTCAGGGGGCAAAGCTTATCACAGAGAATTGTCCAATTTATCAGAAAAATGGGGCTTTAGTATGGTAAAAACTAATAAGAAATTAGAAATAGAGTATCAGCAGAGGTTCCAATTTGTTACCAATCCTATAGAAATTACAAAGAACCTCATCTGTAGAGATGGAGCTAAACACTGGGTTTTACATTCCCAACTAGTTTATTTTAGTTCCCTAGAGTATAAAACTTTCTTTAGGAAATCAGAATTTCCTAAAAAGAGATGAAAACATTCATCCCTAAGAAGAATCTGGTGCACCATTTAGATTAAGAAAGACATGGGCTTTAATATTGCAGAGTTACTTAGTCCATGAGTATGCAAATGTGTCTTAAGGTACCTGTAGCCTTGGAAGATTGCAAAGAGGGAAGTGCTTCTTGGGGAAAGCCTGCATCATACTTTTATCAGCAAGTTCACACTAGGAATTTTAGCGGGACAAGTAAAAGTAAAAGAAAGGACTTCCTTAAGCACGGAGTCTTTTTTTTTTTTTCTTTTTTTTTTTTTTCAGTCACCAGAGTAAATTAAAAGCTTCAAAGCTGTTGGTGCTTCTCATTACACGAGCATGCCTTCCCACGGAATGCCTTTTTTCAATTATTCTCACTTTTCATTAGAAGCCTCTGCAGTTGTTGTTCACCTCATTAAGCTCGCTAAGATGCCATGTAGTTGATTTCCATGTTACAACGTGTAGTAAACTGACATGATGACATGAAACCTGCCCTTCTGAGGCCGTGATTCCTGATGGTCTTTGCCTTTCTTCCCCTGCTCCCCCCACTAAACCAGCTACCTTTGAGAAAAGTGAACAAATTAAAGTAATTAATGCAATTTGTAACTTAACTAGTCTCAGTGATTGGAGCTTTGTTGGGAGAGGTTATCCAGACTACTGTACCTTCTAAGGGCCCAGGCACTCATTACCGCATTCCTTCTAGAATCTGCTCAGCCTGCTTGTAAAAGGTCCCTCCTGATCCAGCCCTCGCTTTCATTATGCAGTAATCGGTTGGCTAATTGAACACTTTCACAAGATCTTTCTGCTTCTCAGCCAACACTTTCCTCTGCTAATTTACAACACAGAGTGCTTTCTGTCCTTGCTGTTTACACATACCAGGTATTGTAGCTTTTATCATTTTGCCCCTCAACTATCACTTAGATTTCGTGATGTCCCTCCTTTAATCTTTTCTCATCAGTCACTTCCAATTCCCCCTTGCCTTTTATCATCTGCTTTGAACTCAACCAGGGCTTTGGATGCTCAGGCACCCAAGACACAAGGCAGTGGTCTAGGTGAGGACCCATCCCAGCCATGTGTGCTGAGAAGGAAAAAGAGTATAGGAGTCTTGAATGAATTTTTTTTAAATTATTTATTTATTTATTTGAGAGCGACAGACACAGAGAGAAAGACAGATAGAGGGAGAGAGAGAGAATGGGCGCGCCAGGGCTTCCAGCCTCTGCAAACGAACTCCAGACGCGTGCGCTCCCTTGTGCATCTGGCTAACGTGGGACCTGGGGAACCGAGCCTCGAACCGGGGTCCTTAGGCTTCACAGACAAGCGCTTAACCGCTAAGCCATCTCTCCAGCCCTTGAATGAATTTTTAACTTCTCATTTCCATTTCAGAAATGGGCCTACTTTTCCTCTCTCTCTCTCTCTCTCTCTCTCTTTCTCTCTCTCTCTCTCTCAATATGCCACTCTTTCCCACCTTCTCATCTTTTCTCACTTAATAAGAAACATTAGGGCATAGGCTGCTCTGTCATCCCATGTCACACGACAGACCAACCATCCCACCTTTTAGAGTCAGTGCTGGTGTCCTTGGGCCTAGCAGCAGGGTCATTCCTTCTGGGACATTAGCTCTCAACTGCATGCTTTGTTATCTATTGTTGGAAATTTCTTATGCATTTTACTTTGTTTCCCATCTCCTGCTCATTTTCCAGAATCAGGGAGGACATCTGGGGTGTGCTGATTCCCTGCAGTTTGGGCAAGCATCAAAATGTTGTCAAAAGTTGTTGCTAGATCATGGCATTTCCTGAGATGCACTAGTATACGTGCCAAAATCACCTTCAGCGCCACATTCAAATAAATTCTAAGGCTTTCCACAGAGCTCTGCAGCAGCACAGCTTTGAGAAGGGATCAAGGTATTTCTGGGACTAGGAGAAGGGGCCAGCTGAAGCTTATGACCCCTTCAATTCCCACACCATGAGTGGGCTCATTGAGGTTTTCATATTAGGTTAGTAAATGTAAGACATGTCACTCTGTCAGAAGACAAAGGTTTCTACCATCGCCCTTTAGGATGAAGTCTGAGGACCTTGCCCCTCTTTCGAATTGAAAATCAGGCTCATGCTAGAGACAGAACTGGTCCCTCAGCTGCAATTCATGGAATTCCATTAAATCCACGGCAGTTTCCCAGTGAAGGGACATAGTAGTGTCAGACCCTTCATTTGCTCAGGGAGTCAGTTCTTCATTTTACAGCTCACCCTCTTTCCTGGTAATAAATTGACCCAGATGGGAGTCCTCTGACTGTCAATTTGCACTTTACTTTTCCCTCGATCTCCTTTCTTTCCTGTTACAGATGTGCAGAAACACCGCAGGACATTAATATCGAACAAGAATTTTTCTCCTTGTTACATCATACCCACCCACTCCTGTCTTTTGCTTCTTCTTCTAAGACAATTTTTGTTCGGCAAAATCCTCTAAGTTAATTGAACGGAGAATTCTTCCCTGAGTTTACCAGAGTTTCCTGCCAATGGGTGACCTGTTCTACCAATTGATTTTGTCACTAAGCAATTAAGAATGTTGATCTTGTTTCTTTTGAGTTCAGAGAGAACAGAGTGCCTTCAGGTCAATATCCCTCCTAACCACAACAGAATGTAAGCCTCATTCTCAGACAGAAAGCAATGCATTTGTTCAAAGATGAAGAAAACATAAAAGGGGACGAGGCTGAGGATGGAGACAGTTTCTGGGCGTTCACAGGTAAGCTGATACTTCGAGATTCTTGGAGATTAGTGTTCTATCAAGCAGCAGAACATCTTTGGCAAGAAGAAGCTGAAGGGATTAATGGCAGGTGGGGGGAGCTGTCTGCAGGAGGATGGGGGACAGATGTGTGCAGAGGGTGTGAGAGTCATTCTTAGAGCTGGGAAAAGTTTAGACATTCTGGGGATTGAGCCAGATAAATTTGAATTTAAGCCTTTCAGATCACAGATTACAACAGGCTTGAACAAGTTTAATTATAGTAGACGAAGGTTAAAACGTACACACACGTTTATGCCCGTGTATGCTTGCATGTACACATGTAGACTCAGCAGCACTCTTTTCTGTCCTTGATTTTTTTTTTTTTCTGGTGATTTCATGTTTAGGGATAAAGCTTTATTGGAACAATAGTAGGAATTATTGGCATATGCTATAAACAATTTGAAGCTTATCAAAAGAGAAGTAAACTTTGAAACCTAACACTTTGAAAGCATAAGAAAATAAAAACAGCATAAGAAATAATATCTACATCTTGACTGAGTCTACATATTATGCACGTGCACACGTGTGTGTGTGTGCGTGCATATGTGTGTGTAACTCCATCATGAGATTGAAAAATAAATGAAGTTTCAACAAACTCTATTTGACTTCGTACAACAGACCAAGAATAATGTATACACAAAACTGCATTTTAAGTTCCAGTGATTAAATTAGATGATTCCCCTAATTCTGCTATAAAGTAATAGACCACGTGTCACAAGTTGCTGACTCATGTGAGTTCCACAATTTTCAGTAGGGACTGAACTGGGGGGGGGGGGTTGTCCTCATGGCTTCAACAGGAGTCTCCCACTTGTCCACGGGCAGCTGGAAGGACCAAAGTGCCTAACATCCAGATGTTCATAGCAACCTCACTCTGTGCTCTGATGTGGTCAGCTAGCTGAAAGGCTGGCCCTGTCATCTCAGCTAGCTCCTGGGTTGTGATATAAGAAAAAATTTCTAAATGGTGATTGCAGAAAGACATACACACCGGCTCAAAGGAAAAAAAAAGTCAAATTGTAAGTTATTAAAGATAGAGCAAAGAAAAGGGATTTTAAGGAAACATCTCCAAATGAAACGATGGTGTCGCTTTTTGTACTTCTTTCTTAAAAGTGGTGATTCGGGTTGGACAGATGGATTAGTGGCTAAAGCTATTGCCTGCAAAGCCAAAGGACCTTGGTTCAATTCCCCAGGACCCATGTAAGCCAGATGCACATGTTGGTGCATGTGACTGGAGTTCGTTTGCAGTTCGTTTGCAATGGCTGGAGACCCTGGCATGCCCATTCTCTCTCTCTCTCTCTCTCTGCTTCTCTCTCAAATAAATAAAAATAAATAAATAAAAATTTAAAAAGTGGTGATTCTAGGCTTCACATATAGACAGCAGTCCATTAAACCTCATGTATTTCTTTTCAGTAGTTGTTCTTTTTGTCCAGACTAAGAAGCAGCACAGGGAAGTGATCATTAACTGAGAAAGCAGGTGGGAAGGGGAGGAGGGATGGAGGACCAGAGCTGATGAAATTATATATAAAACTACAAAATGATTCCAGGAGAGGCGGTGGGGAATCATTTACTTCGTGTTATCAGGCAGTTCATGCATGATCTAAGCAGGAATTTGGGGTGGTGAGTCAAGCAACCTGAACCTCCACAAAGATTGTGGGACTTCCGATGTGGACAGTTGATCGTGGGCATTCACTTAATATCCTTTCCAACTTTTAGAGGGGGTAGAAAATGCATTTTGACCAAGGATTTCCTTATTCTTGCTAAAGAGATTTCTGTTTATTATACTTCTAATAATATTATTACTTAACCGTTGATAAAAGTTAGAAGCAAATTAGGCCATTAGCCATTACAACCTGTTATATCTTTTAAGAGGATGATGTTTTCCAAGTACCATGAAAGATCTAACAGTCAGTAATTACTGAAGAGTTAATACCTGTGTCCCTTTATTTTAATGGCACCATCAATTTTATAGATGAAAGTTAGAATGAAAACTTCAGGAAACTTTTCTTGCAGGCACCCTGCCAAAGTGGGTTCACTGTGCTCAGGCACTCCAAAGAACATAACTCATGGGAGCTCACAAACGTCTGTGTTCTCCATATACTGTTTCTGTGTTCTATGTGTATCTGTTCTTTAAAAAGTAGGAAAGACCATTTATTTTAGAAATTAAATGGAGTCAAAGGGCATATATAAAGATAATGTTTTCTTATTATTTGATGGGTGAGAGCAAGAAATAGAGAGATGGAGGGAGAGACAATATGAATGAAAATGGGCATGCCAGAGACTTTTGCCACTATAAACAATGAACTCCAAACACATGCAACGTTTTGTGCATGCATCTGGCTTTACATAGGCACAGGGGAATTGAACCTGGGCCAGCAGACTTCACAAGCAAGCTCCTTTTACTGCTGAGCCAGTTCCCCAACCTCATTCTTTTTAAAAAAAAAAAAATTGAAAAACATGGCCATTTCTATTATTTTCCGATACCTCGCAGAATCATATTTTAACTGGAAAAGACCTACGATTATTGGACTTAGTGGTTCTCAAACCTATGTATGCTTCAGAAACTCACTGAATCCCTTGTTAATAATCATTCTTGTACCCCACTCCTTGTACCCCACTGTCTAGGACAAGGATACAAATTTATATTCCTAACAACATTTCAGGTGATGTTGATGGACTGTCTCTGTAACTGAACTGTGGGAACCAGTCTGTTCTTTTAAACTACTTATTTGCCATGCTTTGGAATGGGCCTCACAAAGTTAATTGAATTACCCATGCTTACTCATCAACTTAGCCACTGAATCAAGACCAGCAAAACCCTAGTCTCCCACATGCTGAGGTCAGAGCCTTTTCCAGGATACCACAATTCCCCTTCTTTGAATTTGAGTCATATGATACAGACTGAAAAATCCAAATGAATTTATTCCAGTCCACACTGCTGCTCAGATTGGCTTCTGTTGAGAGGAAAATTTTCAGTCAGCAGCAGATTCCAAATAGCCAGTATTTCTCTCTCTTTCTTTTCCTTTTATTGTTTTTTTCCCTTCCTTCTTTCCTTCCTTCCTCTGTGCTTCCTTTCTTTCTTCTTGTCTTCCTCCATTTCTCTTTTCTCCTTCCCTTCTTTCCTTCTTGTGGCCTGAACCTGGCTTTTGCTTCCATGATGAGTCGAGGTTAAAGTTAGGTAAAGGTTAGACTCATTATGATTGAAAGACTTCTGCCACAACAAAGATAATAGATGGAATCAAAGAAAACAACGCTGTTTGTTTCTACCACACACGTGTGCGTGTATGTGTGTGTGTGTGTGTGTGTGTGTGTGTGTGTGTGTGTGTAGTTAAAACTATTTTCATGCTTGAGTTTTATTTCATTAATAATGTAAATGCATACTGAGTGGATTTGCATGTCACAAAGGATCTCAGTAAATTTGGAAACTTGTTTATTTGAAAAACACTGTGTCCTGACAGCACAGAGATGTGATTCAATTTTGTCCCTAGAAATATGTACAAACAGAGTGCTGCTGAAAACAGCTAAGGCATGGAAGAGACTTACTGGTTATCCCAGTACACTAACCTTGCTCCAGCCTCTTACTGCTTACTTCATCTTCTGGACACTCCCCTTCTGCATGGACACTCACTTTCCTTCCATGCTGATTAGGCAGCCCTCAAGTCTAAGCAGAGCACTCAGCTGACCCTCTAACTAAGGGTGGGGGCAGCGGTAGGCACCCTCTGTGACAGCTCTCCCCATTCTGGCACTCTTTCCTTGGCTACAGCTCCACTTGTGTTTGGACTAGACCTAGTGACCTACTTCTAATTATTTATTACCATCGTCCATACTGACACTCTGAAGTCCCAAATTGTCCCAAATCTGAAACATTTTAAGCACTGACCTGATGTCACAAGTGGAAAATTCCACCCCTGACTCCATGTGACAGATCACAGTCAAAATACAGGTGCACTAAAAATACTGTTGACAATTACTTTTAGCTTATGTATATAAATTATATATAAAACATGAAACAATTTTGTATTTAGACATGTCTTACCTCCAGTTATCTGGGTCCTTTGCAAGATTCTTAACCACTGAGACATCTCTCCAACCCTCCATCTATTTTCTTAGTGGTAATAGTTAAGCCTTTGCACATCAAATCTTCCCCTCCTTAACAAGAACTGGGTCTTACCATTTTTTCCCCATCTACCCTGACCCTTATACCAAGGAAAGCATTTTGTCCTGATCCTACATCTGCTTAGTTCCCTCTCTTTTCTTTCTTTGCAAAATAACACTATAATGAATGAAAAAAAAAAAAAAGCCAGTAATTCCAGCTTAATTTGTCACATGGCCATCAATGTGAGAGTCACTTTAACATGATAGACAGAACAGGGCTTTCAAAATATACATACCTGATTTAAAATTCCATTTCCCATATTTAATCCCTGTGAGAACTTTGTCAAATTAGTTCACTCTGTGAGTGTAGTTTCTTCCCTTTTCCAGTGGTCTCTGCTCCCATGAGATCTGAGGGTGGTACTAAATGAGGAGACTTGTTTAATGGCTGTTTGAGCCATACCATTTCCACCCATATTTAGTTATACATTTCACACACTCATATTTTCAGAATGTGATGACCTTTGAGATGCATGCTTTAAAGAGGTAATCATATTCAAATGAAGTCATTAGGGAAGATCCATTCTGATTGGTATTCTCATAAGAAGGTGGAATTCACACACAGAGACACTAGGGGATGAATTGAACAGGGGATGGGCCACGTGAAGCCATGGGTGTAGAAGATGGTCAGCTACAAGCCAGGAAAAAAACCTCAGGAGAAAAAATACCTCGCTGACACCATGACCTCAGACTGCCAGCCTCTAGGGTTGTGAGAAAATGAATTTCTGCTGAGTAAGCCACCAGTCTGTGGTATTTTGTTATGTAGTCCTAGCGAAATAAAACATTTTGTAGCATATGTTCTCATGCTTCTCTCTGTTCACAGTCATAAACTTACATGGCTCCATCCTATTCTACAGAGTCACAGTAGTTTCTATAACAATCTCATTGGTTAGTTACCATATGTGTTGCAGTGCAGACAGAGAAGCTCTTTCAGCCCTGGTCTGGTTTCTTGACTAGGCTCATGTTTGATGACTAATCTTGATTGTTAACCTGACTGGATTGAAAGAGCCTAAAAAACATAAATCATACTCTGAGTTGCAACTGTGAGGGTGTTTCTAATGATGGTGGACATGTGGCTGAGCAAACTGACTGGAGAGGACCAACCCTGAAAGGTGTGTGTGTTACAAACGTGTAAAGGAAGAAGGATGCAGCCTACATGCCTCCTTTCATCTCTTCTGGAATGGGTAGGGTTCTTGCTATTGCCATCAGCTGTGGAAATCTGATTCTAGGTTTTTCAACCTGTGAACACAGACAACCTTTGGACCAGCAAGCTCTGAGGAGCTACTGGCTTTTGTCCTCAGATTAGGGCTGCATCCTTGCTTCCCTTTGTTCTGAACCTTCAGCTTATTTGCGCAGCTTGGTAGCTTTCAGATGGCCACTGTGGGGCCAGCCAGTCTCTAGACGCACAAGCCAATCTATAAGTTCCTCCCATCTGAAGATTCACTGCTATTTTTGTTCTCTCTGGAGAGCCTTGATTGGTACAGCTCCTCTTTCCCTTTCACAGGCAGTTGTAGTATTCAGACAGACAAGCTTTCCACTCTGTTCCAAGCACTACCTCTGACTGAGAGAAAAAGACATCACCCAACAGCTCTGTGTTTCTGCTGATACAGGCTCAAGACTCAAGACTAGATTGTCCTAGAAAGGATTTGCTGCCCCTGGACTCTGTGTTCCTGCTCTGATTTCTGGCCTTTTGACTGTTTGTGGAACCTGCTGATTTTCACTTAGAAACTGAAGGAATCTACATGATCAACTTCTCAGACATTAACTTTAATTTTAACCAGATTCTTCCTAAAACCAAGAGCCAGGGATAGTTCAACCAGTTTTGTTTTAGAAGTTAAACCATGTCCACGTGACAAGAAAAGCATTAGAAGGACAGTGTGTTATACATATGGGGAGAGAAGAAGGGCTGATGTTGGTGTCGGTGAGCAGAAAGATCACTGTTTCCTCTTCCAACGCTCCTATGGGTCCTCTGCGTTAGGGGTTGGAGTTAGTTACAGGCCATGGAAAATAAAACCAGAAAATATTCTACTTCCAAGTAGAAAAAAAAAAAAAATCACAGAATTAGCTCAAATTTCAACTGCAACCAGGCTTTTGATTGCAAATAAGAAAAAAAAAAAATTCTGAAAAGACGATTGCTGAAATGTTATAGGATGCTCCTAAAGGGAGTTGTTGAATTGCTGTAATAGTGGGCCTTTAAAGTACAGAATGTCTCCTCTGCTTAGACTCATGAGCACACTTGATTCAAGCCTGAAGTAGATAAAAATAAGAAGGGTATATGAAGAGCATAGTCACCCCTATAATTCTATGGTCTTCATGAATCAGCAGCCGGCTCACAGTCGGTTTACCAGTCATTAATAGTTGATATTATTTTAGGCTTACCAGTAGCTGATTCCGAAGCCTGCTTCAGGCTCCAGCACTGTGCATACCACGATTTCTGGTAACAGCTGGAAACCCATAATTATAGTTCACAGGGTACATGCTCATCTGGCAAAATCTGTAAATAAGGCTTAAAAAGCAAATATCCCATTTATATAAACAGCTTCTGAATACTAGGAGATCAATTGCCAAGGGAATGGAGAGCCAGCTTTTCTCAATTATTTCTTCCTATCAGAGGGTAATAACTTATTATTTCCTGCAAGAATAAGGAAAATTTTAATATTTAAAGACTTGGGTATAAAAGTGGAATTTATCTAAAAATGTTATCTCTTTTTGTTCCTCATATTAACTTGAAAAATTGGTTGACTTTACATTGTTGAAACATCAGAAAGAAAATTATTGCTTGAAAGCAATTTGCCTGCTGGAAACTATCCCCTGCAGGTTTGTTTTAAGGAAGCTTCTGGGTTAGCTGCCAAAGACTGTGAGGTCTTTCTTCCTTAATGTCTTAAAAAAAAGTCTCAAATACTGTAAACCAACAGGAATGAAACAGTATGAGATCAAGAAATAATTTCGTTCATAAATAGAGAAGAACTTACTGAGAAAGTTGCATTTGAAATGAGCACAATTTATAATTGAGTGTAGGAAACAGTTAAGGTTTGCTTTGTAAAAGCCATGCCTTCAAAACCCATCACTACTTCCCATTTTATTCCAAGTATTTATTTGAGAGTGGCTTTTGATGGAAAATATTTTAAACTGAATGAACTCTTAAGCAATTAATGATTACAATTCTAGTAGAAGTGACATGATATAAACCCACAAATATACCACAAGAGACATTCCAGTGACTGCTTAGTGTTTGTGGTGGCAAAGTAATGAGAATATGGTTCTTACTGATTCCAGAAAAAGCAATTATGATGGTCAATCATGCTAAATTCTATGCAGTATACCACTGGTTAAAGAATAAAGGCAAACACATTCTTTCTTTCCCTTTGAATTTTTTTTTTTTTTACTTTTGTTTGGCTTTGAACATATTTAAACTAATTATTTAGATACTTAACACAATTTAAACAAAATAAATGAACCAGAAAAAATGCAATTTGCCTGTATTCGTCACACATTACCCTTATTGGCATCAGTCACTGTCTGAATGTCCTGGGGCACAGGCACATGTAAAGTCGGATTTGAAAAGATGCCAAAGTAGATGATTGCATATTTTAGCATATATAGGGTCGGATTATTAAATGTCACATCTTTGGTGGAGCAACCAGCATTGTATGCAAACCACCATGACTATCCATGGATGCTTGTCTTCTTTCTCCTGCTGCCCTTGGACCTGAGCCCCATGGCTTATGATATTGCTTACTTGACTCCACTTAGCAATGGACAGCTACTATATGTTCAGTGAAAGTTAATGCAAATGGACTCCGAATCAACATCATGAGCAACTTACACATATCTAGTATAATAATAAGCTACAGTGATCCTTAAGTGGTATATTTTTGCATATACCAGTGTAATCACCATGTACATGAGAACATTCTTGTCCACCAACCCACACATCTCTCCTGACTCACAAACCTCTCCTTCTCTAGCAGGTTTCCACTATTCTGGTTCTTAATGCCATCTATTAGTTTCACATTAAAAACATGTGTGTGCATATGTACAGCATGTGTGGTGTGAAGATTGTGTGCATAATGTGTGCACATGTATGTGTAGACACATGTATACTGTGCATATATGTGCAGAGGCCAGAGGAGAATGTCAGGTGCCTCCTGTCGCTTTTCCATATTGTTTCCTTGAATCTCGAGCTGCTCTCATTTCATACTGGCTGATCTGCTAGCCCAGTGATTCTCCTGCCTCCCAGCCTCTGCAGGACTGAGGTTCCTAGGCATGTATGGCTAAACCCAGATTTTAAGCTGGGTGCTGGAGATAAAAGTCACTTTCCTTCTTCATGCTTGAGTGACAAGTGTTCTTTACTGCTGAGCTCTTTTGCCAGACCCAGTTTCACATTAAACAAAATAATGTTAATTGAAATATATGCACTTGTATAATATGCATATAGTGTACTTTTTGGTGTCTGTGTTCACATATAAAACTGTTAGTATTTTAACTCAAATCAGTACTAACTAAGAAGAATGACAGGCAAATAATTTTTCATGTTTGATATTAATCACATTGCTATTAAGGATTTCTATCATATGGTAGACACTTGTTTATGGGAAGGTTTTGTTTCAAATGAACAATACCAAGATGAGAAAAGAAGCATGGATATTTTATAAAGAGAAAAAGTGGGCTTCCACCAGTGTGCTAAAGTCAAATGTGCCTTTCTCAGAGTAAGAGGCAAAGAGACTAGCTGGAAACTAAGCATCTACCCACATGTGACTGCTTTCAGTGAAGAGATTCTAAGCTCAGTTTATGCAAATTATGACAAAACAAAGTACAGTTTGGCTAGTAAAAACTGAAACACTTTAAATCAAGGCATAAGAAAACAGTGTGGTGTCCCTTAGAAGTGTTATCGGGGACTCTCTGGTGTGAGTTTTAGGTATATCACTAACTACAGTGCCAGTAACAAGTGACTTCTCTGTAAGAAGAGAAGGTTGAGCTGGATTTGGAATTACAAATTCAAACCAGGCCATGGAGGTGATCTCCAGGTGGGGAATGGTCTATAAGTGGCTGACTGGACAGAAACAGCTGCTCTGTAGCCTTAGCCCCTCATAGCTACCCAATGGAGAATGATGCCAAGTGGTGCCATGTTGGCCAACCTTCCAATTTTAAGGATATCTGGAAACCTGAAATTCATTGTATATTTCCCATTTTAATTCCTTTCTCTCCACAAAACAAATAAAAAAAATCTCAAAGACAAAAATAAGCATACCTCTTGTCTTGTGCTAAGAAGTCAGCAGATCAAGATCTCTGACAACTCTGAAAACCCATGGTTACCAAGCATGTGGAATGTGACTAATGCCAATAGACTCATTGTCAGCATAAACCTCATTTAGTTTTCAAACTTAATTGCAAGGAGAAATGGACATCTTCTTAATAGTTTTTATACTGATCACATGTTGAGACAGTATCTTTGCTATATCTATCATGATTAATGAAATATAAATTTCAAAATTAATTTTACATGCTTTTTGTTTATATTTAAATAGATAGCTGATAAAAATATTTAAATTATCCAGCTCAGATTTGTGGCTGGTGTTACATGTTTGTGGAGCAATTCTGACCTTGATGAGTGATTTTTATACATATTCCATGGTCATGAGCTCTCATAAGATGATATTTCATACATAGCCCCTAACTGTAAGCAGCATGATTCTAATCTCTCTATTTCTTCCTGTTAAATAATGCAAGGGTAGACATGATAAGATAAAAGGTACTTTGATAGAAAACTTTTGAGTACAGTCAGTCAGAGAATTTCATAACTAGTGCACACAGAGGTGCGTCACAATGAAAGACTGTGTGCTATGTCTTCCATATGTTCTCCTGCACATATATTCTGTTGGTCCTTATAGGAAACACATGAATCACAGGGCCCTGGAGAGGGTAAAAGAAGACTAACCTTAATTTTCTCCTATTTCTCTCTCTCTCTCTCTCTCTCTCTCTCTCTTTTATCTCTTTCTCTTTTACATTACCTGTCTTTTTCTTCCTTCTTTTCCCTTGTCACTGGCCTGTAACTCCCAGTATCAGGATGTGGTTAACATCCACAATGAGCTGTTGATCAGAGAGACCTACAAGGTTTCCCAAAAGACTTCATTCAGAGCACGTGATGACCCACTAAAGGTTAATGGTAAGACCCTACTGCTGAAGACACCATATGCTGTTGGTATGGAACATGGAGAGACCTGGCAGGAATCTGAAAGAGAGCCAGCCCCTAGACAGTTAGCTAGTCTAGTGCCAGAAGGTACTCCATAAGCTACTGGGGAAAAATGGCCAACATTTGTCCAAGCAATTCATGGTCTAAGCTGCTTAGCAGCAAACAACCTGACATGATGCTCACCCAAGTGCAATAGTGGCACACAGCTATGGTAGGTAACCAACTGCTCTTGGACTGACTAACAGATCTGTTCAGTGGAACAGTACCCATAGCTGGACCTTGGAAACAAGTCAGAACCATCCAAATACAGAGTTCACTCTCCAATATCAAGCTCCCACCAACCTCCTGGGTTACAGGAGGACCTACACCTATTGAATTCTCTCTAAACTAATATTGGTAATCCCATTTATCCCTTGCTGACCTCACTCTCTGATGGAGAATCTGCTTCTCTTTTTCAGATGAACTTATAACCTGAAGAGAGAATCAGCCCATCACACCCACCAGCGCCCCAGCTGAAACCATAGAGTAATTGGGGAAATGAGCAAGAGTGCTGCTTTCTTGGTGAACCTACTATCAGCACAAGGGTGAAGGAGATAGACACAGAGATCACTCAACTCCTACCAAACCAGAGATCCAGAGACACGAGGCTCCCAAGACCTCATCACAGAAGTAAACCTAAAAAGAACCCAACATGGCTTAGGGAAATTTGCAGAAGAGGGGGAAAAAAGATTTTTATAGCCATAGGTTGAGACACAATGCACAGAAACATTGCCTCTTCCCCATAACTGATGGCTACACTCACGATTCACAACCCACAATCCTCGTGGGGGTAACTGGCATCCTCAATGAGGAGGGTCCCTTTGGGGCAATGAGGGGCAGGGATGAGAATAAGGATGGTACCAACGTGCTGTTTACACACTGAGTATGTACATAATTAATAAAGAAAGAAACAATAAAGGTAAAAAGAATGCCAACTTTTACAAAAAATTCATTTCTGGAAATTCAGTGTTTTTTAGAAGCCCTCTTACCATATAATTCTTTTTTTTTTTTTTTAAGAGAGTGAGTTAAAGAGAAAGGAACCACTGAAATGTAGAGACCAGGAATAGACAAGAGGAACAGGTAAGTGAACTGCAAGGACATTTTACCACAAATGTTGAAAATAATCACTAGAAAAAAAAAAGGAATTAGGGGTTCTAGGAAGGAAAGATCCAAAAGAAATTTGTTCCAACATTTGATAAAAAGTAGTGATAGGTACATAAAAAGAATAACAACAACAACAATAAAAAACCTTAGTTAATTATTTTAATGGTTACAGTTAATTGCCAAAGAACAAATCATGCTAATAAAAAGAAAACAGCCATATACTATTTTGTTCAGCAATGGCCAATATTTGCAGTTATAAAAAAGAATAGATTAACACCATTTTACTTAACAAAAACATCCTAATGTATAAATTGAAGAAAGGAAATGGGGTCATAGATTAGCTGAGTGCATGTTGGCTGAGAGCATTTATTAGTATAAAAAGCCAATGCCTAAAATTTATAAATCCAGGAATAGTAGAAGATGCGTTACTAGGAAATAATGAAAGTCACACAAGAAAGAAACCACCCAGGAGAGCTGGATTTGTTGCCTCTGCTGAAGATGCAGGAGTTGAGGAGGAGAGGGCTGCTTTTCATTATAATCCATGCAGTACAACTTGGCTTTTAAAAACATTCCCTTAGACTTATTTGACAAAAACACAAAAACATAATTATTAAAGGGCTTGAGCCATGAAGTTCATAATCTAAAAGAAGTGCTTATAATTAAAAGTCTTTAAAGCTCACAGTGTTAAGGATGAAGGGACAGTGCACACAGAATTCAAACCATGGTGGACTGGATGAATGAGAGGCAGTGAGGGTGTACCTAAGGATGACTAAATTCTGTAAAATCACCTCAGGCAAATGAGTACATGAAAGTGCTGAGGTTAATATATGGAAAAGGGGAGTTTTGGTTGATTCTTGGTGTTGGAGAGCTAGATATTCAACTTATTTAGATATATCAGAACCATAAATATGAATATTTTTCTCTTCTCAGATATTCATTTTTGAATATTTTAATATAAATCATCTTAATATATACCTTCCGTTAGTATTGTTTATAACACTGATAATTCAGTGAGATGTTCCCCACAGTAAATTTTTGTGTCATGGGTTGTGTGTGTGTGTGTGTGTTTGTGTGAGCATATGTGTTTGCATATGGTATGGTGGCCAGAAGTCAATACCAGGGAAACTCCTCAGTTGCTCTCCACCTTATTTTCTGAGACCAGGTATCCCACTGAATCTAGAACTCACCAATTCAGCTAGACTATGTAGCCAGTAAGCCCTGGAGATCTGCCTGTCTCTGCCTCCCCCAGTGCTACAGTTACAGGCATGTACCAACATGCTCAGCATTTTTATGTATATCCTACGGGATCTGAACTCAGGTCTTGATGTTTGCACAGCAAGTACTTTATGAATTAGCCATCTACTGATCCCTCTTTCCAAATAATTCATGTTGAGAAAATGCCTACCTTCTGCTAACATCTTCCTAACCAGAGATGATAGGATGAGGCAAAAATCTAACTTGTATATGCTGAAAGACAAAAGATTATTTAAGAATCCATTCCTGACTATGAAGGCTACTATGTTTGTGCTATATTTAAGAAATGAGAAGAGCTCAAAAATAGCAAACAAAAATCACTTATATCAACCAAAGATGACAAACTAATTAGTATATTGTAAGTGTCATTGTGCATAAGGACAGTATCTGCCTTTTATCACACTGTATTTCCAGTGCTTAGCATGACACTTGAAAAAAGCAGGCATTTCACTTAATGCCAAGTGATGGGACAAAAGTACCTATGGCTCTTGTTTTGGTAGTACAAATTTAATTAGTTAATTAATTTGTAGTACTTGTATGTTTAACCCAGTGCCCTACAGGTTCTAGGAACACACTCTGGGCTGGAGAGATTGCTCAGTGGTTAAGGTACTTGCCTACAGAGCCTAACTACCCAGGTTGGATTCCTCAGAACCCACACAAAGCCAGATGCACAAAGCAGTGCATGTGTCTAGAGTTTGCAGTGGTTAAGGCCCTGGCGTTCCCAGTCTGTCTACTGGTTTCTCTTCTCTCTCTCTCTCTCTCTTTTTTTTTTTTTTTTCCTTTTTTTTTAAATTTTTATTAAAATTTTCCATGATTATAAAATATATCCCATGGTAATTCCCTCCCTCCCCACCCCCACACTTTCCCGTTTGAAATTCCATTCTCAATCATATTACCTCCCCATTACAATCATTGTAATTACATATATACAATATCAACCTATTAAGTATCCTCCTCCCTTCCTTTCTCCACCCTTTATGTCTCCTTTTCAACTTACTGACCTCTGCTACTAAGTATTTTCATTCTCACACAGAAGCCCAGTCATCTGTAGCTAGGATCCCCATATGAGGGAGAACATGTGGCGCTTGGCTTTCTGGGCCTGGGTTACCTGACTTAGTATAATACTTTCCAGGTCCATCCATTTTTCTGCAAATTTCATAACTTTATTTTTCTTTACCGCTGAGTAGAACTCCATTGTATAAATGTACCACATCTTCATTATCCACTCATCTGTTGAGGGACATCTAGGCTGGTTCCATTTCCCAGCTATTATAAATTGAGCAGCAATAAACATGGTTGAGCATGTACTTCTAAGGAAATGAGATGAGTCCTTTGGATATATGCCTAGGAGTGCTATAGCTGGGTCATATGGTAGATCAATCTCTAGCTGCTTTGGGAACCTCCACACTGTTTTCCACAATGGCTGGACCAGATTGCATTCCCACCAGCAGTGCAGAAGGGTTCCTTTTTTTCCACATCCCCGCCAACATTTATGATCATTTGTTTTCATGATGGTGGCCAATCTGACAGGAGTGAGATGGAATCTCAATGTAGTTTTAATCTGCATTTCCCTGATGACTAGTGACGTAGAACATTTTTTTAGATGCTTATATGCCATTCGTATTTCTTCCTTTGAGAACTCTCTATTTAGCTCCTTAGCCCATTTTTTGATTGGCCTGTTTGATTCCTTATTAGTTAACTTTTTCAGTTCTTTGTATATCCTAGATATTAATCCTCTATCAGATATATAGCTGGCGAAGATTTTTTCCCATTCTGTAGGTTGCCTCTTTGCTTTTTTCACTGTGTCCTTTGCGGTGCAAAATCTTTGTAATTTCATTAGGTCCCAGTGGTTAATCTGTGGTTTTATTGCCTGAGCAATTGGGGTTGTATTCAGAAAGTCTTTGCCAAGACCAATATGTTGGAGGGTTTCCCCTACTTTTTCCTCTAGCAGTTTCAAAGTTTCCGGTCTGATGTTAAGGTCTTTAATCCATTTGGACTTAATTCTTGTGCATGGCGAGAGAGAAGAATCTATTTTCATCCTTCTGCAGATATTTATCCAGTTTTCAAAACACCATTTGCTGAAGAGGCTGTCTCTTCTCCAATGAGTATTTTTGGCATTTTTATCGAATATCAGGTGGCTATAGCTACTTGGGCTTACATCTGGGTCCTCTATTCTGTTCCACTGATCTACATGTCTGTTTTTGTGCCAGTACCATTCTGTTTTTGTTACTATGGCTCTGTAGTATAGGTTAAAATCAGGTATGGTGATACCACCAGCCTCTTTTTTGTTGCTCAGTATTATTTTAGATATTCGAGGTTTTTTATGATTCCAAATGAATTTTTGGATTGTTTTTTCTATTTCCATGAAGAAAGCCTTTGGAATTTTGATAGGGATTGCATTAAATGTGTAGATTGCTTTAGGTAAGATTGCCATTTTCACGATATTGATTCTTCCAAGCCAGGAACAAGGGATGTTTCTCCACTTTCTAGTGTCTTCTGCAATTTCTCGCTTGAGTGTCTTAAAGTTCTCATTGTATAGATTCTTTACTTCCTTAGTTAGGTTTATTCCAAGGTATTTTATTTTTTTTGATGCAATTGTGAATGGGAGTGATTCTCTGATTTCATCCTCTGTGTGTTTGTTGTTAGCATATACGAAGGCTACTGATTTCTGTGTATTTATTTTGTATCCTGCTACATTGCTGTAGGTTTTGATCAGCTCTAACAGCTTGCTAGTAGAGTCTTTAGGGTCCTTTATGTATAGAATCATGTCATCTGCAAATAATGATAACTTGATTTCTTCCTTTCCAATTTGTATCCCTTTTATGTGTGTCTCTTGCCTTATTGCTATGGCTAAGACTTCCAAAACTATATTAAATAGAAGTGGAGACAGTGGACACCCTTGTCTTGTTCCTGATTTTAGTGGAAAAGCTTCCAGTTTTTCCCCATTTAGTAATATGTTGGCTGTAGGCTTGTCATAAATAGCCTTTATTATATTGAGATATGTTCCTTCTATTCCCAGTCTCTGTAGGACTTTTATCATGAAGGGATGTTGGATTTTGTCAAATGCTTTCTCTGCATCTAATGAGATGATCATGTGATTTTTGTCCTTCAACCTATCTATGTAATGTATTACATTTATAGATTTGCGTATGTTGAACCATCCCTGCATCTCTGGGATAAAGCCTACTTGGTCAGGGTGAATGATCTTTTTGATATACTCTTGTATTCTGTTTGCCAATATTTTGTTGAGAATTTTTGCATCTATGTTCATGAGGGAGATTGGTCTGTAATTTTCTTTTTTTGTTCTATCTTTGCCTGGTTTTGGTATCAGGGTGATGCTGGCCTCATAGAAGGAGTTTGGTAGGATTCCTTCTTTTTCTATTTCCTGGAAAAGCTTAAGAAGCAATGGTGTTAGCTCTTCCTTAAAAGTCTGGTAAAATTCAGCAGTGAATCCATCCGGGCCTGGGCTTTTTTTAGTTGGGAGATTATTGATAACTGCACGGATCTCCATGTTTGTTATAGGTCTATTTAAGTGATTAATCTCATTTTGATTTAAGTTAGGTAGGTCATATAGATCAAGGAAATCATCCATTTCTTTCAGATTTTCATACTTTGTGGAGTATATGCTTTTATAGTATGTCCCTATAATTTTTTGAATTTCTTTGGAATCTGTTGTGATGTTACCTTGTTCATCTCTGATTTTATTAATTTGTGTCTCTTCTCTCTTTCTTTTGGTCAGATTTGCTAAGGGTTTATCAATCTTGTTTATCCTTTCAAAGAACCAACTCTTTGTTTCATTAATTCTTTGGATTGTTCTTTTTGTTTCTATTTCATTAATTTCTGCCCTAATCTTTATTATTTCTTCCCGTCTACTACTTTTTGGTTTGCCTTGTTCTTCTTTTTCCAAGGCTTTAAGGCGAAGCATTAGGTCGTTTACTTGCGACCTTTCTAATTTCTTAATATAGGCACTTAAGGCTATAAATTTACCTCTTAGAACTGCTTTCATTGTGTCCCAGAGATTTTGGTATGTTGTGTTCTCATTATCATTTGACTCTATAAATTTTTTGATTTCCTTTTTGATTTCTTCATTGACCCACTCATCATTTAGTAGTGTATTGTTTAGCTTCCATGATTTTGTGTATGCTCTATAGCCTTTCTTGCTACTGATTTGTAGTTTAATTCCATTGTGGTCAGATAGAATGCAAGGAATTATTTCAATTTTCCTGAATTTGTTAAGATTTGCTTTGTGTCCTAATATATGGTCTATTTTAGAGAATGTTCCATGTGCTGCTGAAAAGAATGTATATTCTGCAGCCTTTGGATGAAATGTCCTGTATATATCTGTTAGGTCCATTCCTTCTATGACCTCATTTAGTCCAGATGCCTCTCTGTTTATTCTTTCCCTGGATGACCTGTCCATTGATGAGAGTGGGGTGTTAAAGTCACCCACCACCACCGTGTTTGGTGTTATCTGTGACCTTAGTTCTAATAGTGTTTGTTTGACGAATTTGGGAGCCCCCATGTTAGGTGCATATATGTTTAGGATTGTAATGTCCTCCTGTTGTAGTGTGCCCTTAATCAATATAAAGTGACCTTCCTTATCTTTTTTGACTAACTTCGGACTAAAGTCCACCCTGTCTGATATTAGGATAGCAACCCCTGCTTGTTTTCTAGGCCCATTTGCTTGAAACACCGTCTTCCAACCTTTCACCCTAAGATAATGTCTATCCTTTGTAGAAAGGTGAGTTTCTTGAAGACAACAAATTGTAGGATCCTGCTTTTTAACCCAGTCTGCAAATCTATGTCTTTTCGTTGGGGCATTGAGACCGTTGATATTAAGAGATATTATTGAAAGGTGTGTATTTATGTTTGCCATTTGTGTGTGTGTGTGTGTGTGTGTTACTTGTTCTACCTGTGCTCTCTTCTGTTAACTGGTATTTGAGTATGGCTGGTTTTTTCTATGTTCCTTATATGTGTGCTTTTCCTTTTGTTCAGCATGGAGGATTCTATCAAGTATTTTCTGTAGAGCTGGTTTTGTCTTCAGATATTCCTTTAACCTGCTTTTGTCATGGAATGTCTTTATTTCTCCATCTATTTGGATGGATAACTTTGCAGGATAAAGTAACCTTGGTTGACAGTTGTTATCTTTCAGAACTTGGAATATATCACTCCAGGCCCTTCTGGCTTTAAAAGTTTGTGTTGAATAATCTGCTGTAATCCTGATGGGCTTGCTTTTGTAGGTAACTTGATTTTTCTCTCTAACTGCTTTCAATATTTTTTCTTTGGTTTGTGTGTTTGGAAGTTTGAGTATAATGTGGTGAGGAGAGTTTCTTTCTGGGTTTTGTCTGGCTGGGGTTCTAAAGGCTTCCTGTATCTGTATTGGCACCTCTTTCCCAATTTGGGGAAAATTTTCCTCTATGATTTTGTTGAAGATGCCTACTATGCCTCTGGAGTGGAATTCTTCTCCTTCTACTATGCCCTGAATTCTTATATTGGATCTTTTCATAGTGTCCCGAATATCTTGAAATTCCCACTCATACTTTTCTATAAGTTTGTCTTTCTCTTTGTTGGACTGCATTAGGTCTGCCACCTGATCTTCTAGCTTAGATATTCTGTCCTCTCCCTCATCCATCCTACTGGTGAGATTTTCTACAGAGTTTTTTATTTCATTAACTGTGTTCTTCATTGCTAGTAATTCTGACTGGTTTTTCTTTATTATTTCTATTTCTCTATTTATGTCTTGTATTGCCTTCTTTATTTCATTAAATTGGTGTCCTGCCTCTTCTTTGATTCCTTTGATTTCCTCTTTGATTTCTTCTTTGATTGTTTTCATGTGTTCTTTGACCTCTTTGAACATATTTATAATTATTCCTTTGAACTCTTTCTCAGGCATTTCCTCTAACTCTTTCTCACTGGAGGACATTTCTGATGCATTAATACTTTTGGGTGGATTTATATCGTCTTGCTTTTTAGTGTTTCTTGTGTTATAATGTATATATTTTTGCATCTTGGATTAAGTTAATGCTTGGATTTTCTAGCTAGCTGTGTATTCTTAGCTGTCTCAATTGATTTGATGTAATATATTTTCAGGGTAGGACCTTAAGGTATTAGGTGTGGCTCTTAAGACTCTCAGAGTATCTACAAAGATGTTCTTAGGGGTTGAGTTTCCCTGCTATAGGAGTATTCAAGCAGGCTGAGTGGAATAATATACTGGTAGATTCTAAAATTTAGCTAAACACTGTACCCATTCCATCAAAAACAGCCCCGAGTATGTATGCAAGAGTAGTTATTATAATGACCAGATCCTCTATCAACAAAGAGGTTTAGATTTCTGGTCTGTTGAGGGATCCAAGTCAGCTTGTGACCAAGTGAGACCCTTCCCTGGTGCAATCCCAGTTACCTTGGGTGATTGTGGTCTCAGTCAAGTTGCTGCCTGGGTCGTCGGGCTGCTGTTCTGATTTCTGGAGCTGGGCACTTCCTTTTCCTACGTGGCAAACTGAGCCGCTGCTGCCACCTCTGCAGCTGTTATAGGTGCCATCCCCGGAGCCCCCACCGCTGCTGAAGCTGCCGTTGCCGTGTCCACCGCTGCTGCTCACCCCGAAGCCGCTGCTGCGGGATCTGTCACCGCTGCCGCTCCTGGGTCCGCTGCTGCTGGGGCCACTGGTACCGGTGCTGGAGCCGCTGAAGTTGCTGCCGAATTCTGCTCCTGCTTGGGTCCCGCCGTCAGCCCAAGTTGGCGTGGCCGGGTCCCGGGCCGCTGCTGTGTTCGCTGGAGCTGGGTTCAGGCGGCAGGGGAGGGGAGGGAGCCGCGGCTGTTCTGGTTGTATCGTTTCTCCACGTGTGCTTTTACCTTGCGGTCTCCTCCTCCCTCCGTTGCTCGCTGCCGCTCTCCCTTCACGTTTCCCGAGTTGCGGAGAGCGCGGTGTGAGGGGAAAATCCCGCACCTGGCTTGTCCTGCGGCTCGAGCCGAGAGTCCGGCGGTTTTCTGCCGCTCCGCGGTTGCGGCGGGTAGCCGAGCCGCCCCGGAGCCGCTGTTCCCACCTGTGCAGGCTCTGGATGCTCTATAACTCTTCCACTTCTCCGCTGCCGCCTCAACTTCCTATACACCTCACTTTTTAGTAAAAGTGTGTATTTTGCTGAGTTTTTTTTGGTCTTTCCCCCCCCAGGCTGCTTTGGCGTGGTACCTACGCCGCCATCTTAACCGGAAGTCCTCTCTCTCTCTCTCTTTCTCTACTTACAAATAAATAAAGATTTTTTTTGAAGTGCTTGACCACTGAACACACTGTCTGCCCACCCATTTCACTTTTATTTTCAGATAACATTTTTTTAAAAAAAATTTTTATTTATTTATTTGAGAGCAACAGACACAGAGAGAAAGACAGATAGAGGGAGAGAGAGAGAATGGGCGCGCCAGGGCTTCCAGCCTCTGCAAACAAACTCCAGATGCGTGCGCCCCCTTGTGCATCTGGGGAACCGAGCCTCTAACTGGGGTCTTTAGGCTTCACAGGCAAGCGCTTAACCCTCAGATAACATCTTACTAACTAAGATGCCCAAGGCTGGCCTTGAACTCATTCTGTAGCCCGCACAAGTCTTGCTATCCTTCTGCCTCTCTTTCCCAAGGGGGCTGCATTACAGGGCTGTGTCACCAGGGCTGCCCAGACGTTTAATTTATAAAGATTCAATAATGTCATTTCTGGGACAGAATGGTATTGACAAAACAACTAGACAAATGAGATTCAAATGAATTTTGAACTTTCAGTAGTCATTTTGTTTTCTGTGGTAATGAGGGATTGATCAGAGTTCTTCTAGAGTGTTAAAATGGTACTTCACGACAACCAATTTGTAATAATAGTGACGTGCCATTATTTTATGCAGCACTGTGGAAGCGATGTCTAGCGTATGACAGGACCTCATCAGTGGCAGCTCTCCCTCATTCTTTGCCTGCCATGGGTAAGTGAGTTTTGTATAAAGACTGCTCCTCATTGCAGATTAAACTTCACATGTATTCTGTACACGAGGAAAGAAGGAAAGGAGTAAAAAAAGGAAAAGATAAACGCCATTATTTGTGTGTGTGTGTGTGTGTATTTTCATGCATATGCAGATATGTGTGCATGTGCTTGTACGTATATTTGTGTATGGAAGCAAGAGGCCAACCCTAACCCTAACCCAAGTTGTTCTCCATCTCATTCTTGGAGACAGGGTCTCTCTCTGAACCTGGGTTTCACTGACTTGACTTGACTTGACTTGACTGACCAGCTAACCCTCGGAGTTCTAATTATGGCTCTACCTCTCACCCACCGTGGGATTAGAGCCCAGCCATCACACTCAGCTTTTTCACGGGGCATGGGGATCCAAACCCAGGTCCTCATGCTGGTGCAGCAAGCACTTCAACTGAGCGACCTCTGAGCCAGCCCTGGAAAGTAGCCTTGCTACCAAGTTTGGCATGGGATGTTCCGTCATCAAATATGATACTTCTGACTTAGTGATTCTCAGATGAGCACATATGATCTGGCTGTAATTGGAAAGTTCAAATTCATTGGAAATAGACATTATGTGTTCTGGGAATTTTTATGAGTGGATACTCCATAAAGACCCTTCACTCCATTTTACGCGTCAGCTGCGTATGGAGTCTTCAGCAATAGGGTCTTATCACTGGCCTTTGGTGGGTCATCAAGTACTCTGACAGAAGTCTGTCATTGTTTTGGGAAACCTTGTAGGTTTCTCTGATCAAAAGCTCATTGTGGATGGTAGGCCCAAGCTGGAAGTGGGGGTTACAGGTCAGTGTCCACTAAGAAATTGAGGAAAAAGATAACTAATATACAAGAGTTAGAGAGGAGAGAGATAGAGGGGAGAGGGGGAGAGGGAGGGAGGGAAGATGTAGGAGATTTAAGTCAGTCTTGATCCTACCCTCTCCAGTGTCTTGTGGTTCAGGTGTTTCCTGTAAGGGTCTAGTGAAGGTTCAGCCATTTGGTCTGTCTTTTAGGAAGTAGAATTTTATGGTACCATTGCCGTTTGGGTCCGGATTACTGTTTTCCACCCTTTGATTCCCTCCCCGCCCTCCCATCCATCTTATTGTCTAGTCCATGAGGTGCTTGCTGGGTTTGTAAGGCATCTTGGGCAGATTCAGGTTAGGTGTTGCAGATGAGTGAGACTATGTGTCGATTTTTTTTCTGTGATTGGGTAAGTTCGCTGAGAATGATCTGTTCCAGGTTCAACCATTTTTCCTCAAATTTCTTTATGTCGTTTTTTCTTACTGCTGTATAGAATTCCATTGTGTAGATATACCACATCTTTGTTATCCATTCTTCTAATGATGGACATCTGGGTTGATTCCAGCTTTTAGCTATTATGAATTGAGCTGCTACAAACATGGTTGAGCAAATCTCTCTGGCTTTTGGTTTGAAGGTTTTAGGGTATATGCCCAGTAATGGTATAACTGGGTCTGTTGGTATTTCTATAGTCAGCTTTTTCAGGAGTCTCCATATTGCTTTCCAAAGTGGTTGCACCATCCTGCATTCCCACCAACAGTGAATGAGTGTCCCTGCTTCTCCACATCCTTGCCAGCATTTATTTTCATTTGACCTTTTGATGTTGGCTATCCTTATTGGGGTAAGGTGGAATCTCATAGTTGTTTTAATTTGCATTTCTCTGATGATTAGGGATGATGAACATTTTCTTAGGTGTGTGTTTGCCATTTGTATCTCTTCCTCTGTGAATTGCCTGTTTAACTCTGTGCCCCATTTTGTGAGTGGGGTATTTGTGTTCTTATTGTTAAGACCCTATTGCTGAAGACTGCATATGCAGCTGACGCTTCAAATGGAATGACATGGCTGGAAGCCAGGAGAGAGTCAGTCCCCAGACAGTCAGCGTGTCTAGTGCCAGAAGGCGCTACATAGGCGACTGGGGGAAATGACCAAGATCTGTCCAAGCAACACATTGTTTAACCTAATTAGCAACAAATAACCAGATGTGATGCACACACAAGAGCAATAGTGGTACACAGCCATGGTGAGGAATTAATTGCTCTTGATTTGGCTAACTGATCCACTCAGTGGTACTAGACCCTTAGCTGGAGCTGGGAAACAAGTCAGAACCATATCCAAACACAAGCCCACTCTACAATATCAAGCTACCATCAATCACGGGGTATAAGAGGGCCTACACCTATCAAACTGTCTATCAAAAAAGTAAGTGTTATCTCAATTTTCCGGGTGCTAACTTACTCTCCGTTGGAGAATCTGCTTCTCTTTTTCAGATAGATGCAGATCCTAAGAAGAGAGCTGCCCCAACATACCTCAAAAGGGGCCCAACTGAAACTAAGGAGAACTGGTGAAATAAGCAAGGGTGATGTTTTCCTGTGAACCGGATACCAGCACAAAGGGGAAGGAGATCAACGCAGAGAAAAATCAACTCCTACCAAATCAGAGAGCCAAAGCCTCAGAGGGCCCCAACACCTCATCACTGAAGCAGACTAAAAATGAACCCAACATGGCTCAGGGAAATCTTGCGGAAGAGGGGGCGGAAAGAATGTCAGAGTTACATGTTGGGTCATGATTTGCAGAGACATTTATCATACTAATAACTGGGGGCTAACTCCACAATGCACAACCCATTTTCATTAACAAGGAGGGTCTAATGGGAGGGGGTAGATCACAGATGAGCCTAAATAATGGTACCAAACTGCCTGTATTTACTGAAAAGAAAACTAATAAATTAAATTAAAAAAAAAAAGACCCTTCACTCAAAGTGACAGGACGGATCTCTCTATTTTTGAAAATGATTCCATGATACTTACTTCCATATTTACAACAGTGTGACATTTAGAGCTGGGTAAAAGCCTGGTGCTCATTGGATCTGAGATCCCTATCTTAAAGATGAGGAAATGAACTCTCAGGGGGTCAAGTCATTGATGCAGGGTCAAAGGGATTAAATTGCAACCTAGGCTTAGCCTAATGCATTGCCATTATTTTATACAGCATCTTGTACCAGCATGTCACAGCCAACATACCCTGTTGTCTCTGAAATCAGAGACTCTTTCCTTGTACGTATCCCCTAAACTCATATACAAATGTCATTAAATGTTCTTTACATTCTGAGAGCACGTTTGTGCATTCTAGAAACCTTTTCCAGCTGACCTAGGGTGTTTTGGTTAAAGATTTACAATTAGATAACCAACTCTGCATAGGAAAAATGGGTGGTCTTGAGCCATCTGTTCTTGATTCTAAATTAATCTCCAAAGGGTTGAGATAAATGGGATTCTTGATGAACAGAGTTCATAAGGCCTTCATCTTCTGATGTTAAAAACTAAGAGATAATCATTCGTGTGTACAGAAACTGAGCATCTTCAGAATGATTTTGGAGAACATCATTTCACATAGGAATGGTATAAAGTCAGGCATCATAGATCCCAACTGCCTTATTTTAAACATTTTTATTATTTGTTTGCTATGAAGGGGAGAGGAAGAGAGAGAGAGGGACAGAGGGAAAAAAAGAAATAATGGGCAATCTAGGGTCTCTCTAGCAATTGCAAATGAACTCTAGATGCATATGCCACATTGTGCATCTGGCTTTACATGGTTACAGGGGAATCAAATCCCTGTCATTGGGCTTTGCAGGCAAGTACCTAAATGGCTGAACTATCTCTCCCCACCTGCCTTTTTCTTTTCCTGGTTTTTTGAGTTAGGGTCTCATTCCAGGCTGACCTGGAATTTGGTATGTAGTCTCAGGGTAGCCTCAAACTCATGGTGATCCTCCTACCTCTGCCTCCCAAGTGCTGGGATTAAAGACGTGTGCCACCACACCTGGCTTGTGCCATATCTTTAAATAAGAAAATTCTGACCATTGATGTGAAGTGAACTTCCCCTGAACATTCCTCCTGGAGGTAGCAGGAAAGGAAATTATCAAATGATGGATACTTTTAAGAATATTTTACTGGGGCTGGGGAGATGGCTCAGCAATTAAATGCACTTCTTTGCAAAGCCTTTTAAACTGGGTATGATTCCTATTACTCATGGACAGCCAGATCCACAAAGTGGCACATCCATCTAGAGTCAGTTTGAAGTGACAGGAAGTCCTGATGTGATCATGAGCGCATTCCCTCTCTCTCTCACATAAATAAAAAATGCTTAGCTAAACACTTTCATGGGTATGTATATGTAGTTTATCTTCATTATTTTAAGATGGGAATTACTTTCTCCAACTATTCATTGAATCATTGAATAGATACATCTCCAGAAACCTGTTTTTGTTTTCAAACAACATCTAATTTTACAATGTAATCCTTTACCACTGTATATTTTGAAGAAGAGTCCCAGTCTGAATTTGATTTATGGTTTTGATTTCCAATTTTCCTACATTATTTCGAAATGGACATTTCCCTAGTGTACTTTATTTTTCAAACCAAACCATGCATCTGTCACATTTCTAGAATGGCCCTATGGCAAGATGAAGGTGTAATGTTGTCCGTTCTTGGTGGAAATAAGGGCTTAATGCTCTCATGTCTTCAAAACCTCTACTTAAGCAGTAGTAAGTTCTACATCAGAAAATTATGCATAGAAAAAAAGGCTTGAAATCTACTTTTTCAACTTACACATGAAGACATAATGAGTTTGAATAGATCTTTAATTATGGGGCCAAAACTTGTATTATGGGTTACATTTACTATATATTTTATGTTTTTTTTTCTCTAGGTAGGGTCTCGTTATAGCTGAGGCTGACCTAGCCAAGGCTGACCTGGAACTCACTCCGTAGTCCTAGGCTGGCCTCCAATTGACAGTGATCCTCCTACCTCTGCCTCTCAAGTGCTGTGATTAAAGGCTTGCATTAGCACATCCTACTACTGGTAATGGAATTTCAATCCAGACCATGTTGCATAAGCTGCTTGCTAGAACTTATTTGAAAACGCATTGTATATCTGCTTTGCCAAATATATTCATTCAACATAAAATAAGTTGAACTGAGTGACCCTTCAATGAACCATATGATTTAGCTACACATATGACTTCGAAACACATTCACTGTTCCAAAATCATTCTTTATGTGTAATACTATAGACATAGGGGGATTTTAATGGAAATTAAACATTTGGAAAAAAAGCATTTTACATAATATTTAAGAGAATTATTGATTATATATAATATATTTTCAGCTAGGCATATAGTTTTATAGAGGAGGAAAAATGGCTATAATAACTGGAACGTGGCATGTAACACCACAAGGGTGGGGCAAGTCCTCATTTAATTCTCTCTAGGAAGACTTTAGACATTGACGCAATGACAGGATAAATTGAGATAAACTATCTCACGTTGTTTCTACCTGCCTTGTGGCTCTTCAAATCTTCCCGCCCTCTCTTCAACAACAGACCCTGAGCCTTGGCAGGTGTTTTACTGGTGACTAGTGCTGACTCTTTCTTAATGTCCTTCAGGTCAGTTGCTTTTCCTGGGGGTGGATGTAGGGCCAGCATTGGGAGTGATACTCGTGTTGCTGCCTCCTCAGTCATTTCTTCTGGATCTCAGTAGATGTGGAAGACATGGCACATCTCTTTACGAGGATCCTGCTGTCTTTTCTTGTGTTGATGGATGATGGGTCTCCCCAGTAATCGCTGCCATCTACAGAATAAAACAGATTCTCTGAGGAAGGGTGAGAGCAGTTTTGATTAAAGGGGAGATGCCTAGGAGCTTGAGAGACACCATTCGATTTGTACAGGGAACATGGCAGCCTTCTGTGGTTTCATTGTATACATTTTTCACTTTCTTGGTAAGTAAAAGTCCAAGATAACTAATATTTTTGAGGCTATTGAAAGCAGGAGAGCCTCTCTGATCTCTTTCTCCATATGCTTGCTTTTTGCATATATGAAGGCTACTGATTTTTGTGTATGGATTTTGTACTTTATTTTTATTTATTTATTTATGAGAGAGATAGAGATAATTAGAGTTAGTGCACCAAAGCCTCTAGCCACTGCAAACAAACTCTAGATACATGCACCACATTGTGGATCTGGCTTATGCTGGTATTGGGGAATCAAATCTGAGTCCTTAGGCTTTGCAAGCAAATGCCTTAACCACCAAACCATCTCTCCAGCCTTATGTATTGATTTTGTATCCTGTCACCTTGCTGAAAGAGTTTGTCACTTTTAGAAGATTTTTCTGTTGCATCTTTTGAGCCACTTATATGTAAAATCATTCATCTGCATGTAGGGCTAGTTTGACTCCCTCCTTTCCAATTCATATTCCTTTTATTTATTTCTCTTGTCCTATTTCTTGGGCTAGGACTTCAAGCTTTACTTTGAAGAGAACTGGTGAGCATGGGCACCTCTGTCTTGTCCCCAATATTAATGGAAACTCTTCAGGTTTTTTTTTTTTTCCCACTTAGTATAACTTGGGCTTTGTCATTTTGTTTATAGCCTGTATTCTGTTAATATGCTGTCCTTGTGGACAAAGCTTTCGATGGGCTCATGAATTCGGATTGCAAGAATCTTATTGAGAATCTTTGCATGTAGTTTCATCAGGAATATCAGTCCATACTTTTCTTTCCATGTTGTGTCTGTCACTGGTTTTGGCATCAGAGCAAAATTAGCTTTATAAAAGAAGTTTGGGAGCATCCCTCTTTACCAATTGCTTGAAAATAACAAGAAAAAGCATTTTAGTTCATCAGTGAAGGTTTGGCTGAAAATCCATTATGTTCTAGACTTGTTCTGGTTGGGAGATTTTAAATTAGATATTCAATCCCATTGGATATAATAGGTTTGTTTAGGAAGTTTGTCTGTTCTGGGTTTAGATTTTGTAGGTGGTGTGTGTCTAGGAATCTATCCAATTCTTCCAGATTGTCTAATTTAAGGGAGTAGAGGTTTTGGAAGTATGCCCTGATGATTCTTCCAGTTTCATTCGTGTCAATTCTGACCTCTCCATTTTCATTTCTGATATTGTTAATTTGAGACTTCTTTTCTTTCTATCAAATTAGCCAGGAGTTTATTGTTTTTGTTTATTTTTTCAAAGGAACAGCTCTTTGTTTCAACTGTCTTTTAAGTTGTTTTCTTATTTTTCAATTTATTGATTTCTATTCTGATCTTGAGTATTTATTTCCATCTTCAGACTTGGGATTAGAATGTTCTTGTTTTTCTAACACCTTTAGCTAGATGGTTAAATTATCAACTTGAGATCTTTTTTCTTTGATATGGAGGCAGTTATGATATTTCTTTAGTTAAGCAATAAAATAGTTTACTTAAAAATATGTACATATGCATATAATGCATCTAAAGGACTAAAATTGAAATAAAATATTTAAGAAGATATTTTATAGTCACTTTGGAAAAAAATGCCAGTTTTTTTTTTTTTTTGTGGGTGACCAAAACTCACAGTTAACCTTATTATTAAATACATGTCATTCATTTAATGTAAAACATAGAAAAACAAGGATATAAACCAGTAATTCCAACTTTTTTTCATTATAATTTATTATGGTAAGTGTTTCTAAGCATATTTGACTGAGGATGAAAAAGAAATCCATAATCAACCTTCAGTCTTCCTAAATATAAGAATTCCCTGCAGGTGTGGTGTTCTTGACACTGGCAATTGTGTGTGCCTGTGTATGTGTTAGATCAAAAGGTGACGTTCAGTTTGAATATGTCTCAGTAAGCTGAAATAGCCTCCTTCTATTTTCTACTGCATGGGAGTTCAAACAAGAAGAAAAACATATTATAAATAAGAAGTCATTATAACTTTTATAATATAAACTGGGAGCTTAATGATGCTTTTAAATGAATTTATGCTGATATGATTAGAATGACATATACACATACTTTTTAAAATGCTTATGTGTGAATAGGAAGAAAACTCAGTAGCAAAGGCCAGTAAGCTGGAAAAGAGATATAAAGGGAATAGAAAGGAAGGGAAGGCAACACTTGATGGTATTGTATATATGTAAGTAGAAGAATAGATTAATGGGCGTGAAAAGGCCCAAGTGAGGCCAGGGGAAGAGATTGAGTAAAGTAAATGTGGAGGGAGGGCCAATCAAAATTTAAGAGGATATAAACAAATCATATGGAAACCTACTATTTTGGACAATGGAGCACTCAGGAGCCATATATTATTGCTAGAAAATTTTTAATGCCAGGGATAGATACCTTCTAGTGAGTCATTGGCCAGGGAAGTTCCTGATACCCCCAAAACATTACAGGCCATTGCCAAGGCCCTTGGTTTCCCACCAGGAATATATGGCAAGATCCTATTGTTGAAGACTCCACATACTTGGGCTGCAAGGCCACTGAGAAATGCTGCTGGAACTGAGCTGACAACCTCCACATGTAGACAGCTGAAAGAAAGCTGGGATAAGCCACACTGCATGCAGTTCAATGGGATAGAGACAAATCACCAGTGAAGATACTCCACAGTAGATACTGCAAGCCTTAAATTTTGCCAGCCAGGCCAAATGAGCCAACAGATGCAATAGTGGCATGTCTGTCATGGTGGAAACCAACTGCCCTCAATTGGACTGGAGGCCTGCTCCATGGGAAGGAATACATCCCTGGCACTTGAAACTTAAAACAGGGGTATTCATGAGCCCTAGGTATGTAACATCTGCTGCTGTCCGGTTAGATGTATATAGTATACTTATCAAACTGCCCAGTAAGCACTTCTCTTAATGTTCATACCTGTATATTAATGCTACTCTCACTTTTGGTAGAGAACCTTCCCTTTTCAGATGGCAGTGACCTTGGGATGACTTTAGAATGTTCCATGGTGCTGGAAAGAAGTGACAGGAGTGTTCAGCACTACAATATTTCTATCACACCTTCCAAGGCTCAGGGTCTATTGAGGAAGAGGTGGCAGAAAGAATGTAAGAGTCAAAGGAAGGATAGGACTCCTTACAACATGCCCCGCCCCCAGACACAAAATGGCCTGGATATCCATGACCTCACAGTGCCTGACACTACCTACACAAGACCATCATAATAGGAGGAAAGATCATGACGTCAAAATAAAAGATAGACTGATTGAGATGGGGAGGGGATATGATGGAGAATGGAGTTTCAAAGGGAAAGTGGGGGGAGGGAGGGCATTACCATGGGTTATTGTTTACAGTCATGGAAGCTGTTAATAAAAATATTTTTTAAAATGCAAAAATGGTAAAGACTGTAGCAAAAACTGCTTATGTGATATATATGTATTCATGTCTGGTATGTACATACATAGGACATATATATTCATAGTACATGCTGATGTATCTAGGTAGATATATTCTTTCTGAAACTCCTTTTTTTAGAAATAAACTATATTTATTTATTTATTTGAGAATGTGCTACTTGCATCTGGTTTTATTTGGGTTCTGGCCATCTGAAATATGGTTGTCAGGCTTGCACCACAAGTGCTTTTAACGACTGAACCATCTCCCAAGCTTGCCTACCTTTCTTTCCTCCTCCTCTTTTTGGTTTCTTGGGGCTAACAATATACTTTTACAGAATCATTTCTTTTGCAGATATTTTAAAAACTGCTACCTATGTATGACCAGTTTTTTTTAATTTTAGAAATTCTATCTTTGTCTAAAGATTAAGTAGTAAACAAGAGTGTGCAGGTTCTCAAAATCTTTTCCCATTGCAGCAAATAATACCGAATTTTACACACATAGGCAATCTATATTTATCTATCAGCTATCTACCTTTCACTACCTTTCATCTATCATCTATCTATCTCTATCTATTTATCTATCATGTAGCTATCTATCTTTCTTTCTTTCTTTCTTTCTTTCTTTCTTTCTTTCTTTCTTTCTTTCTTTCTTTCTTTCCATCATCTAGAGATATGTGAAAGTTCGGTGGAGACCTTTTAAAAAGAAAAGATTCCTTATATACCAGTTGAGGCCTAGTCTTCACCTGGTTTGAAAACAAAGGATCCTCTCAATTGAGGTCATAAAATCTCAGAAATTGTCCAGGATCCTGGCTGTGGCAAGGCCTGTGAAAATTAAGTGAGGGGTGACATGCAGTCATGGAGCAGGTCTATCCTCTTCAGCACTGTTGTCTTGCAGGAACTCATTTGAGTCCACACACAGGTATCTTCTTCAGACTTAATGCTCACCATGTACTAGACTGAACCCTGGAGGACATAGTTGCTGATTCTTTCCTCAGAGTCTTTAACTTAACAGCATGGACTGAATGAAGCATCCCCTTTTCAGGAATGGTTTGAGATAAGCGGCATTCCTAACAACTGTCATTTCCCTTTCCTAGAAACATACTGCCATTAGTGCAACTCAAGAGAGCAGACATGCCACATCATTCGCCAGTTATGGTCTTGTTCGACTCCCTTCCTTCCATTCTGTGATTGCACAGCTAAGACCTTTTCAAACCCTCGTTACACAATGCCTTTGGATTTTCTGTTACTAAGAAAAGAGATACGTACTACGTTGTCACCTGGGAGTTCTCAAGAATGGAGAAGGTAATTTTCTAGACCACAAAAGGAAGGAAGAATTTCAGTTTAACTCTTTTGATCTTGAAGCCCAGATGATAGGATAAGAATGGGAAGGACAGGCACTTCGCCTATGGCCCCTTCAGCTGCTACCTATTTGCCTTACATTCTGTCTCGGTTAAATTCTGGTGAAGATAATGCATTCAGACTTCAGTTGATTTTAGGTTTTATATTATCCATCCACACGAAGTGATGCTTATATATTATCCTAAGAACCTAAGTGGTTCTACTGGTCAGCTTGAACGATTCAGCACATATTCCCTGCATGACTCAAATAAATAAAATCCTTAGAATGATTTGATGTGACATCATGAATAAGCAAAGTGTCTTCATAATTAATTGCTCCCTTTGCTGGCCTCTTCAAGCTGGCCTCTCAGCAGTGTAGAGGCACCAACAGAGATATTTAGTTGCATGGAAATTTTCTAGTGTAAATGCATGCATAAATGTATAAATAAATTTATATAATTGAAAAACTGTGCTTTGGCCATTCTTCCCTATTTGTGTATATAATACTTTTCTTGGCCACTTAAAATTGAATATCATCCATAGCCATGAAAATTTTATGAAGCATATTTGAAGAATCTTTCTTTTGTTTCCATTCCCAAGGAAATGTCCCTTGCTGTGTTCACATGTGTATCATCAGTGGCACTCTTTTTATTGCCACCTGGGATTACTTAATAATACAAAAAAGAAAAGAAAAAAATGATATCTAACTATTACTAAAGAATGTTTGGATCAGGAAAGTATGATACTCATCACGAGAAAGCATGCTTCGTGGGAAGGTTTTACATTACTATGAAGGGGGGGGGGAGAAAGAGGGAGAGGTAGGAGGGGCTGGCTCTGAAACTGAAATTTATTGACACTTGTAAAAGCTCCGTTAAACTCTTCAATTTATGGCAGTTAAAGAAGTTTATATCTTGGAAATCACTTGAGATTTCACTTCTAAGGAAGATGACTTGGTGTTTTATAAATTCCAAAAGGTCTAGGAGACGGATTCCACATAGCATCATACGTTCTGGAAGACATGCTCTTTCTATTCATCTAAGCTTCACTATGCCCTCCCTTTTGTCCCTTCTTTTCTTCTTTCCTGTCTTTCTTCCTTTTATTTTTCTTTCATTCTTTATTTTCTTCTTTGAAGTTCAAGACAGTGTCTTGCTACGTAACTCAGCTGACCTTGAACGGCCAGCCCTCTTACCTCAGGCTCCCTAGTACAAGTGCTAAATTTACAGATATGCATCATCACTCCAAGCCCGAGATCTTTCTTTAGTCATTGCTTTCCGCAAGAGCAAATCCATGGAGTACTCACTAATTTATAGGATTGTGAGACAGAATAATGGCACAGGAAATAATAAGGAAATTCATGTACTTTGGGGAGCATGTTATTAAATAATGCACAAGAAAATCAAGGACTTAACATTAAGGCTAACAAAAAGAGAGGCATGTTCAGGATGGTTTTAGCATAGAATTTGCAGGTTTTGTTTATGTGAGTTTGACAGGGAATCAGAACTTATGGTGATCCCCTGTCCCATTGTCATCTTTGCATTACGAGCGTTTTAATGAACAGGCATAGCATCTACTTTAGTTCTCCAGTATCCATGAAAGAAAAGTCAAGGTCCATTGAGGACTAACAATATACTTTTTTTTTTTTTTTTTTCCTTTTGAGGTAGGGTCTTGCTCTAGCCCAGGCTGTCCTGAAATTTATCATGTAGTCCCAGGCTGGCCTCAAATTCACAGTGATTCTTATACCTCAGTCTCACTATTGCTGGGATTAAAGACATGTGCCACCATACCTGGCTCAATAATGTATTTTTTATTTTTAAAGAATCTATCTTTAGAAAATATTACAGTCCAATAATTGGGTAGAAATTCACAGTGTCTTTGAGGACTTCTAATGACAGGGTTTTCAGACTTTCATCTTAAGCAAGTTAAGTTCTTGGATCAACCATATCTTTGCTGGGCCACAGAATAAATAGCTTAGAGTAAAAAATGAAAATCAGGGGCTGGAGAGATGGCTTAGTGGTTAAGCACTGGCCTGTGAAGCCTAAGGACTCCAGTTCAAGGCTCGTTTCCCCAGGTCCCACGTTAGCCAGATGCACAAGGGGGCGCACGCGTCTGGAGTTCGTTTACAGAGGCTGGAAGCCCTGGGGCGCCCATTCTCCCTCTATCTGTCTTTCTCTCTGTGTCTGTCACTCTCAAATAAATAAATAAATAAATAAAATTTAAAAAAAATCATATCTGAAGACATTTAAAAAAAATTGAAAAAAAAATGAAAATCAGAAGTGCTGATGCTATCCTAAAATTTAGCTATTTTATTCATCACAGGCTTTGTGCATTAAAATGATCATTTATGTTGAGTAATGAGACTTTTGTGCCCCCTTAAATGTGGCCATTCCAACTGCCCAACCTAAGCCAGCAAATTGCCATTCATGTACAATCATGGAACCTGGGAACAGAAGGAATTCACACCTTCCTTAGCTCTGAAACAAGTTGGAGGGCAGCCTGGCCTACATGGGATCCTGTCTCAAAAACAAAGAAAATACAGAAACAAAATCAAAGAAGTTAAGTGCCTACTAGCTCCCTTATCATCATCTCTCAGTTTTCCCACACTTTAGAAATTATTATTTTAGAAATTATTATTTATGCCTAACCCTAACCTTTTCATTTAATAGTCAAGCCTCTTTCCTTCTCCTCCAGCAATATTCTTAGTGAGGCTAAAGATTAATCATATTTTATAAGTATTTTCCTCCTATTTCAAGGTTAGATCTTCCCGTATGCTTTCTTTGATGTTGATTAACCTCTGTGTGCTTCACTTTTCCTTAGTTTAGTTATCTACTTGCATAGCCTTGAGATAAGTTCTCCTGCAGTTTCCCCAAATAGTCTGGTGTTATTGGAACAGCTGATCTTATGGTTCTTACTTTTTGTGTGTTTTATGCTGTAGTTTTACTTTTCAATCGTATGAGTTCCACTTTCTCCATGCTCATTTCCCTTTCCTGTAGTTAGGAGTGAGACCATGGGGCATGAACAGCTTTCAGGAACAAGTTGTTGACGGAGGACTTCATAGGGTAAGTTCAGTGTGTGAATACATGCATATGTGCAATTGGGCATGGCAAATAAATGTTCTGCAGATATTGCACAAAATGCAATGTAAGCTTTTGGATTGAAGCTAATCCTTTTCTTGTGAGATAATGGCTCTTTTAAAAATACAGCAAGTTTTTAAAAAACATATGTAAGAAGAGGACTGACGAGATAGCTTAACAATTAAGGCACTTGCCTGCAAAGCCTAAGGGACCATGTTCAACTCCCCAGATCCCAAGTAAGTCATATGTCCCAGGCGATACATGCGCAAAGTCGCACATGTACACAAGGTGGTACACATATCTATACACATATCTAGAGTTTGATTGCAATGGCTGGAGACCTAGGTGTGCCAACTTCTCTCTCTCATAAAAAAAAAAAAAAAAAGATAACAGACAGTGTTTCATCACACCTCCTTTTGCCTTCTCTTCTTGAATGTTTCAGAGACCTAAGTTTATCAAGTACCACAGTACAAGCTTTGGGTAAGCATGAGCAGAGCAGAGCTTCACAGTTGCCACCAAATAGGACCCTGGCCAGAAATTCTACATGGCTTCTCTTGCCAGACATACATACGCATATGCTTGGCTTATTCCTGTCTTTGTTGGGCAAAACTTTTCTCCATACTCCACCCTTCATCCTGTTCAACCTAATTTGAGTTGTAGCCGATTGCTTTGGATTTTACTGCCCTGTTTCCATGCCTCCAGCTGCCCCATTTCCTCTTGAGAGCTTAATGAGAACCTCGAGGTCACTGATAGATACGTTAAACCACCACAGACTCAGAGCCGACCCTGAGCAACCAAGGCACCATTTGTTGTGTGTCCCTCGGTTGACACGGATCCATTGATAACCTCTCTCTGGGTCTCGCTTTCCAGCTGGTTTTCCAGTCACCCCATAGCCGAGTAGTTCAGACCTTGTTTTTGCACTGAACTGATGCGTGTGCTGTATGGGGCAGAGTTGCAGTCCGTGCTATAGTGCAAGATTGATTATACCCCTGGCTCCCTTTGCTCCCCCGCAGAACTCCCACCGGGATGTTAGCTTGGTCAGACAAGATGTAGCGTTATCAGAGCACCACTGCTTTCTTTACCACAGTGCTGACTATTTCTTGTTATTTGCTTTCTCTGTTTATCTTTTTTCCTATGTCAAAAGTCCTGTTGGGTGCCGGGCGTGGTGGTGCATGCCTTTAATCCCAGCACTCAGGAGGCAGAGGTAGGAGGATTGCCGTGAGTTCGAGGCCAGCCTGAGACTACATAATGAATCCCAGGTTACCTGGGCTAGAGTAAGACCGTATCTCGAAAAACCAAAAAAAAAATCCTGTTGGGGGACTGGAGAGATGGCTTATCAGTTAAGGTGCTTGCCTGCGAAGCCTAAGGACCTTGGCTCAATTCCCCAGGACCCATGTAAGCAAGATGCAGAGGTTCGGACATGTGTTTGAAGTGTGTTTGCAGTGGCTGGAGGTCCTGGCATGCCAATTCTTTCTCTGTGTCCCTCTCTCCTTCTTTTTTCTCATAAATAAATAAAAAAATAATCCTCCTGGGGAGATTGCTTAGTGGTTAAAGAGGCTTACGTCTGAAAATCCTGCTGGGGTTCCTTTCCCCAGCCATCCACATAAAGCTGGATGACCATTTGTTTGCACCAGCAGGATACTCTACTGTTAAATACACACACATGAATACACAATAATAATTAATAGTCAATAAATTAAAAGGTACTTAGAATCCTGCTGAAATTGGAAACTACCGAATATCTTTTTAAATTTTTTTACTTGTGTGTGTGCAGGTGTGCATGCAGGTGTGTTTGGAGGTCAGAGCACAGCTTCAGATACCATTCCTCAGGAATTCCATGTGGTCTGGCGCTTGCCAGTGGGTTGTACTAGCTACCCAGGGGACACCAGGGATCCCAGACTTTGCCTTCCCAGCACTGGGGTTACAGGTGTGCAATACCCAGCCTTTCAGGTTTATATGGGCTCTGGTCCTCCTGCTCCTTGAGAGGCAGTCACTTCATGGCGCATCTTCCCAGCAGCTCTTTGGGAACACTCAGACAAAAACCGTAGAGTAGAGGGAAGACTGCCAGGAGCAGAACAAGGAACGCTGGACTCTGACAGGACCTTTCTGTCTATGCCGCTCCTCTCCTTCCTGGACTTGGTACATATCCCGACAGCCATTCAGGTAAGAAATCACCTGATTTTGGGAACTATCCCTTCATCTTCTTCATTAATGTCTCTGCTTTTAGGTACAAACACCAGGTACACCAATGTCTACCTGCAGATATAATGAAAATAGCTGTAGCACAGAGAGATGGAACATTTGTGTGGTTTGTAGGGAATTCCTGTGTGTTCCCAGAGAATTTCAGCCTTAATTTGAAAGGAGCTGCCGAGGCAGCAAAGCCTGTGCCATTCTCCACTTGCCACAAAGCTGTAATTCAATTAATTTATTACTTTGAAAGACTTTGACACAACAGTGGCGTACATGACCTATGCATGGTGGGAACAGATGAAAATGCTGTACTGGCAAAAGGCTTCCATCTCTTTCATGAAATGTGATACTATTTAGGGCAATCTGAGGCAAAGGAACATGGTGAAAATTCAAACCAAAGGAAGAGAACATAGAAAAAATTGGCCAGATAAGATGCATAAAACTTCTCACATATTTGTCAATATTTCCAAGTGTGAAACAATAAAATTCATTTTATTTTTGGAAAGGAAAATTTTATTTTTGCCTGTCTTAATAGAAAGATTTTAATGTAGTAGTTCCTTTGAATAAAAATGTCCTAAAAATAGAACCAAAGACACAGAATAAATGGTGGAATAAGCTGGTTTCATGGAACAAGCTTGCCATCACAGTATTCAGGAAGTGATGCAGGAGGGTTACAAATTCAAGGGTAACCTGGGCTACAAAATGCAACTCAGTCACCAAAACAAAAACAACCAACCATCAAAAAAAAAAAAAAAAAAAAACAGGCTGGAAAGATGGCTTAGTGGTTAAGCGCTTGCCTGTGAAGCCTAACGATCCCAGTTCGAGGCTCGGTTTCCCAGGACCCACGTTAGCCAGATGCACAAGGGGCACACGCGTCTGGAGTTCGTTTGCAGTGGCTGGAGGCCCTGGTGCACCCCTTCTCTCTCTCTGTCTCTATCTGTCTCTTTCTGTCTCTGTCTGTTGCTTTCAAATAAATAAATAAAAATAAAAAATATTTAAGAAACTTCACCTGTCTATCTATCTATCTATCTATCTATCTATCTATCTATCTATCATTAATTGTCTACCTACCTACCTGACTTTATCTACATCTATGTGTGTGTGTATGTACATATAACCGATAGGTACAAATTTGCCATGATATTTTAAAATAAGGGGACAGATTGCCATGCTAATGAGCCTGCCACACCTACCTTATCTGAGGGCTCCCTGAAGGCTGAGAGTTGCCAGAGAGGAGAAAGATTTTGTTTTGCCACTCTGGAGCCTCCCATGTAACTGGGATGACTGAGCCCTCCAGGTGAGACCCCCTAAGCATTAGCCACACTGCCCATCAGGAATTAAAATCAATTATAGCACAGGCCACTGGCTCATTATAATACTTAAAATCAGGACTGGGGAGATGGTCCAGTGGTCAAGGGCACTTACTTGCAAAACCTGCTAGCCTAGTTTGATTGCCCAGTATCCATGGAAAGCCAGATTCACAAAGTGGTCCATCTTCTCTCTCAAGTAAATAAATATAATAAAATGAAAATAATTTCCCTCAGCATTTTTCGTAATAGACTCTCACATCTTCTATGAGCCCATGGGCATAGTCTCATCAATAGGTTATAGGTTTCCTCAAATCGTAGTACTTTGATATGAGTCAGTAGCATAAATAAAAAAATAAACCACACTGATAAAATGTGTGTGAATTTCAAAGGCAAAGATTTAATTGTATAGAGCTGGCATGTATGGTGGTAAGGTTTGGACCTGAAAAATCTACAGGCCCAAGTGTTTGAACAACTGTTTCTCAGCTGATGGCACTGTTATGAGAGACTGTGGACATATGGCCCAGCTAGAAGTGGGTCACTAGAGGTGGGCCTAAAAGGTTATATCCACTTCTGCTGCTAGCCTCACCTTTCTGCTCCCTGATCGGCTGCTTATATGTGAACAAGGCATGTCATAGGATTCCACTGCCACGGACCAAGATGTTTCAGCCTCTGTCCTTTCTCTAACTTGACGGACTTTATCTCCTGAAACCATGAGCCAAAACAAGCCAGCGTCCAAGTTGCTTCTGTCATACATTTTATCAGTGACAAGTGAAGCTGCTAATGTATGTGACCAGGCAGGCTGTGTACTGCACAAGGGCCCTAGAGCAACCAAGCCAGCCAGTGCTCTGTTCGCTGAGCCTTATGCCATTGGTGCTGAGCAGGTCATATTGTGGGCTGTTGCTCAATGGGCATTGCATATTGCTCTTTCAGTGTGAATCTTCAATATCTACTTAGCAAGAAAACAACAAGTTGTCTATGATTTGATTCTGGCATCCCAAGGTAGATGGTGTAGGATCCAAAAACTCCACAAGAAAGAAAGGAATCTAAGTTGTACAGAAGTCAAATCAAGCCGGGCATGGTGGTGCACGCCTTTCATCCCAGCACTCAGGAGGCTGAGGTAGGAGGATTGCCATGAGTTAGAGGTCACCCTGAGACTACATAGTGAATTCCAAGTCAGCCTAAGCTACAGCAAGAGCATACCTTGAAAAACCAAAAAAAAAAAAAGAAAAAAATCAAGTCAACTCATTTTCTTTAACCACACTATCCACTGATGACCACTGCCACACTTATTGGGAATTAAAAATGAGAACTATGTATCCAAAGCAGATATTTGTATTTTATTTTTAACTGTATTTGTTAGTGACTCTGCTTCTATGTACCTGGGAAACTGGTTGCAGGTCACGTCTACATGGGGGTTTTCTTTCTCAGTGGTGCCTTCTTTGTCCCAGTGACTTGAGATGAAGAGCCCTGACAGAACATACTTGTTGCATTTCTGGCAGAAATCACCCAACCAAGAGCAGCTTGTGGGAAAACAGATTTATTTTGACTTACAGACTTGAGGGGAAGCTCCATGATGGTAGGGGAAAATGATGGCATGAACATAGGGTGGACATCACTCCCTGGCCCACATAAGGTGGACAACAGGAGCAGGAGAGTGTGCCAAACACTGGCGAGGGGACATCAGCTATAATTCCATAAGCCCACCCCCAAATTTAATTCCCAAATCTCTATCAGCTGGGAACCTAGCATTCAGAACAACTAACTTTATGGGGGACACCTGAATCAAGCCACCACACCCATATGTGGGTTCTCATTCTCTGTGGTGCCTTCTGTTGTCTCTGTGACTTGAGGGGAAGAGCCCTGACAACAGTCATGACAGTACAGAAGACAGTCATGTGAAAACAGTGCCGCAGGTTGCTGTGATTATGGCCAGGTGTCAGGGTGAGTAACCCAAGTAGGCACACGGCACAATGCCTTTCACGGCTGTAACTCACATGTGCATCCTTTTAGGTAAGCTGTCATTCCTGCTACGTCCTATCTAACAGCCAGGAGAGGAGAGGGGATCTTGATATGCATGTTATCAAATAGGGGAGCTGAGCATGAAAATACCAGTTTTGGAACAAAGTATTAGGAGGAAGTCCCATGAGGTGGGGGAGAAAAGTTTTCTATGTAGTGCTCACATTCTGGAGGTTGACAAGCTCAAGTTGGCTCTTTTGTGCATCTGATCCAGTCTGGAGAAAGTTTATACAAGAGATAATCAAGAGATAATATGGTTGATGTTTAAGTAATTGTAGCACCTAAACTTTAAGCCAGTAGCTTTATTTGGTCCCGAATGGACCAAATAATGGTCCTAAAAGGTTTTTTTTTTTTTTCTTTAAGTTCCAAGTATGTCTCATTTCTGGAGTAAAACAACAACAACAACAAAAAAAAATAACTGCATTTAAAGAAAATAGATTGGAAACCTGAGCACACATATCATGCAGTATTAAATTAGGAACATGATTTGAACATTCCTGAAAAATGGCTCCCCTTGATGAACCTTACTGGATAGAACTTCACAAAAGTGAAGGCAAATTATTTCCAGGATGCGGGGATTGTGTTTTATATGATGAACACTGAATGAATGCCATAAACTGCAGATACACATCACTTGAACAAAATAGAACTGTGACTCTTGTAACCCATTCTCGAGTCCTTAATTTAATTGAGGGGGAAGAAGAAAGCCTTTCATATTCAAAATGCAATAAACCAAAAAAATAAATAAAACCCAATTCTGTAATTATATTTTTGAAAATATTTGAGGTTAGTGAATCTTACCAGGAATAACATCATAAAACTCAGCCCAAATTATTTCCAGGGTGTGTAATTTGTGTTTGACAATAGGAGTATTGAGTAAATATTTTAACCTGCACATACATCTCATATGCACTCAAATCTGTAATGGTTTGAAAGAGTTTCCACCAGATCACATTTTAAAGAAAATATTTATTTATTTTATTCTATTTATTTACTATTATAGTTATTATTATTTTTTGTTTTGTTTTTCGAGGTAGGGTCTCGCTCAAGTCCAGGCTGACCTGGAATCCACTATGGAGTCTAAGGCCGACCTGGAACTCACAGCACTCCTCCTGCCTCTGCCTCCCGAGTGCTGGGATGAAAGGCATGTGCCACCACCACGCTGGGATCACAGAATCACATTTTTGTTTTAATTGAGGCAGAGGTTTAAGGATTTCATGAATGAAATTTGGGGCCAGAAGGTGTTGGTGAAGGGGGAGCTATCACCAAAATAACTTAATAATCTGCGGTTCTGCTGTGCGGCTGCTTAATACTGCTGATCTTAGTCTCATCAGTACTGGGAGCTGAAAATCTGAGCCCACAGCAGCAGATGCCGCTCTGAAGGAGCACCGGCGGGACGTCCTGAGTCATCCAAGTGGAGCAAGGCGGCGGTCTCCCAGTGCTCCGAGGGGTCGGACCAAGGGGCCCGCCGTCGCTCGCAGAGCCCTTTCCAGCCTCTGCTGTTGAGCATTTGGCAAATTTCATGTCCTGCCCCATGCTATTTTATGCTTGCTTGGGTATGAAATGTATTCTAAATTTTGTAGTATTGAGCAAAAGTGCTGATGCTTTTGGGAGCATTTCCCGTGCCCTGGGCTGTCGGGTGAAGTCCGGGAGCTGTGCGCGTGCACCGGCGTGAGAAGCAGGATGCGGAGGGCAGAGCGAGGCTTCCCGGGGTGGACGTGTCAGCGCGGGGATAAGCTCAGCTCCAACGAGGCGGGGAGGCCACAGAGCCTTCCCGAAGGATGGCTCCCTTTCTGTGTCCTCTCCAGCCTGGCCTTCTGTCCTAGCCACCGGACACGGAAAAGGGACATTGGCTGCGGTCACTGGTACATTGGAAACTATCTAGGAATAACAAGATCCGGCATCTACCAGAGGAGAATCACTCCCAGCGCACTTCAGGTGCTCCCAGCTTCTTTTTAAGCTCTCTTGCTTAACGCCGAATGGGACATCCACAGCAGCCTCACCGCCCCTTCACTTTCCTCTTCAACCGACTTCTGGTTTTCAAAGCTGTTGTCACTTTCTGCCAAGGTCTACTTGCAAAGCGCTTTGGCTAACCATGCACATATGATGGGCTCTGACAAACATACAGAATTAAAGTGAAGTGCATACGGTGTTTAAAATAAAACCATCTATGTCATGAATAAGAAAAACAAAACAGATGGGATTGTGTCTTTGGTCATGCCTCAGAAGAGTTTGAAACTCTTCTAAAGTACTTAATTTAATAATGAAAGAAAAAAAGTCTCTAGTATTCTAAATGCAATAAAGCAAAAAGCCTAATTCTCTAATCACAATGGAATTTGGTATCAATAGTTTCAGACTAAGGAATTCACTGGTGAAATGACTTTAAGCTTATGGGTGGGGAGTAAATCATTGAGGCAAAATGACTATTGATTGGGAAATCAGGGACCCAGCAAAGTATCTTTGCCTCAGCATATTCTTTCGTGAAAGAAGGATTCTTAGCTAAGCAAGACTGTGGTCAGAAAGAGGAACCCTCCTATCAAATTGGGTGAACTTGCTTGCTGTTTCTTCAACCCAAATTCTCAGTTCCTCCCAAGGCATACAAAGCCATCCATTCTTTACAGTCTGATTTTCTTTCCTAGCCTGAAAGAGGGTTACATTTGCTGAAATCCTTTGGTTAGCTCCAGAGCCACCAGCAAAGTCCACAGTCTTCTCTGGATGGAATCCTTCAACTTGACACTAACAGGAAAACACAATCAGTCTTGGAAGGGCAATGATGAAAACCTCCCTCTCAACTGATTGAGGAGAGGAGAGGAGAGAAGGGAAGGATTTACTCCATACCAGGAGAACCGAATAAACAAGTGCCATGGTCATTTCCTGCAGGAAAGTGGAAAGATTAGTCTGGTTTATACTGAGATGAGGAGAGAGCTTAACACGAGTTGTAGCTGATTAAGCAAGAGTGAATCATTGCACGGTCCCATCTAGATAATCTTCAGCCATTATCTCTCATAACAACAGGGAATTCCCGAGCTTTCTACTCTCCTCTGACTGATCTCCTCAAAGAAGGAGAGTAGACTCACAGCAGACACGGCATGCGTGGCCATTCGATTGTCACCTTCTCGCCACAGTATTTCCATTCACTCTTTACTTTTACGATTATACACAAGATACCATGACAAATCCTAATTGTAAGCCTTTAAAATCAGGTGTTAAGAAGCTCAGGATCATTTTCAGGGTCTCAGAAGAAAAACCTCTCTTGCCAAATGTCCTTGGAGACTTTTGTTACTGGAGTGGGCATTGTGCCAGATGCTACAGCAAAACCTTATAAAAATAGACAAGATAAATGGACTTCAAGTACAAGCTTGTGCCAGACTTTTGATTTTTAGGAAATTATTATTATTTTTTTTTAACCAAGCTGAGATTCAAGTCAATTTGTGACTTAGTTGAGAGGATGGCCGAATCTGGGGTAGGGGGAAGCTTGTGACATTTGAAGTCAGAAAAGCCCTGCCACACAAAACAGGTTCCTCTTGGCAATCAAGATAAGTTAAGAACCATAAACACAGTGTCAGAGGGAAAAATTACATTTTGCTCTAACACAGATCATATACAGATGACTGATTTTTCTTTCAAGTTCAAACACAGAAAGATTGTTTATATTTTTGCACTTCTGACCAGGCCGACAGAACAATCTTTGAGGCCTGAATAGAGGTGGTAAAGACATTTCAACTATTTCTTTGCTCAAGAAATAGCATAATAATGACAGCATGTACATTAGCTCAGCTTCCTGAGATTCAGAACAGAGTTGCTGCTGGTGATGGTTTTCTGCCTGTTCAGTTTTTTTATAACTCATAAAAGACATCATCATTACAGTTTTTAAATGATATTTCCCTTTGCTTGGTTCTTTTGGGACATCTCAAACTCTCTCCTTAATGTTGTTGTGGGGGTCTGTCTCTATCTATCACACCAAGCTGTCCCAAACTGACACCTCACATTTTTATTTTTATTTTTATTTCATCAAGTTATGTGACTGATCATTTACATGCTGAACATAATATAATTGTACAATACAGTTGAAAAATGTTAAGAACTATATGAATCCAAGGCATCATTCATGCTTCATAATTTTTATAAAAATCTGTTCTCAAGAATTAAAAGATATAGCAAAAAAAAATTAAAATTCATCCATGACAGTGTTTCATCTAGTCCAAGATTATTGAGCCAACTGTTTTTATTTAGTCAGAGTTGAGGGGAGTGGAAGGTTGCCCAGTTCTTTAGCTGTTTGGCCTTACTTACTGCAACAAATGCATGATGAGTCTACGTTCATGGAACCCTTTGATGTGCAGAGCAGTGTGATGGAAACAGATATTTCTGAAAAGCAACAAACAGTCCCTGCTCTCTAAACGTTTGCAAACTTGTGATAGAGGAAAGAGCTGCTTGTGTTTAGAAATACACAAACACACATGCTCACCATTAAACAACAATAGAGACCATAGTGCAAATAGTGAAGGAGTTAAAATAAGGCATGGTAGGTTATAAACATCTGCTTTCATTACAAAGTGTGTGTGTGTGTGTGTGTGTGTGTGTGTGTGTGTGTGTATGTGTGCATGCGTGCATGCGTGCATGTGTGTGTGTATTCCCTAAAGGATCCTTGACAGAGGACCTATGCTAGGCCTGTGCCATGTATTATCTTATGGAATTGTCATATCAATAACTGAAATAGGTATATTGATTAATTCCATTTTACAGCACTAGACACAAAGCCTCAGACACTAAGCAATTTAGTCAAATTTACCAGCTATCAAATAGCAAAGCTGCGCGTCTTCAGATTTCTATCATTTTGATTCCAAGCCCTGTTGTTTAACAGTGTTGGTAACCTGAGATCTGCGTGCCTGAAAGGTTCCCACTGGCAGAGGGAAAGTGCAGTGTCGACCGCACCACGCCCGCTGTCTTAAGTTGGAACATCAGCAGGCCAGAAAACCTTTGCTGCACTTGGGCCCCAAGTGTTCCTAGGATGTAGGTATTTGGTGCTTCATATAAGCACAGTTGTGTGAGAAGAAAGAAATGGAAAAGAATAAATCTGAATTCATTGTTACTGTGGCTGAGGTCACCTGGGCAGAGCTTTCTTCAGTTTCCACTACAGTTTTTCAGGAGTCTAAAAATCATTGAGCAAGTAAAAATTCTTCTCCTTCTCCCACGGGAAAACAAGGGGAAATAGAGTTTCCTCCTGAGTGATTAGAGTCTGAAGGATGGCCCATATCTGGAATTTCCAGGTAGCTAATTGGAATCTACTGTACATTTTATCCTTTGTCTGGAATCTTTCTCCTTACATATTGTCCCCTTCCCATGCAGAGCTGGAAGAGTCAAATCTTATTTAGCCAGAATTTAGAAGGGAAAAAGTATTCCCATTAGATTTTGAAATGAAATGAATGTTAATTGTGGCAAGGAAGTGTTTTTATTACATTTTATATGATTCTGTTGGGACATAATGGGTAATTGCAATCCAATTCCTAAATTCAAAGAATCTCAAGATCAAGTTGAAATGTGAGTGTGTCTGTTTAGGACAAGACACTTGTAACTTGCTTGTGTGTTCCTTCCCCTTTCTCTAAGCAGCGTGATGCCTACACCAAGCTCCGAGCTGCTCTGGGAGAGATTCTCAAAGTGAAATATAAACTTTATTTTTCCTAGCTTGACTGCACGTAAATCTAGTGATGATGTTCCGGGCACTGTGTTTTACAGCACTGCCAGTGGGGCCAGGCACTGGCTCCAGTACTTCGCTGCTCCTCTGCCTTCTTGTATTTTTCACTGTCACTCAATGATAAGTCCTATATCTGCATTTGTTTTATGGAAAAAGTATCAAATACTGCTTTTTAATTTAGTTTTTTTTTTTTTCCTTGAGCAAGCCCAACAGACTGGCTTTCTTTTTTGTTTTTTTTATGTGAGAGATCAAGTGAGAGAAAGAGAGAGAGAATTGGCATGCCAGGGCCTCCAGCCACTGCAATCAAACTCCAGACATGTGCGCCCCTCTGTGCGTAAGCGTGACCTTGCATGCTTATGTCACTTTCTGCATCTGGCTTACGTGGAACCTGGAGAGGAGAACATGAGTCCTTAGGCTTTGCAGGCAAGTGTCTTAACCACTAAGCCATCTCTCCAGCCCAGATACTCCTTTTTGCAACATCACATCATGTAGCTTGGAAATGTGAGCATGAATTCTCACTTTATCATCAACAGTATCCTAACGACAATTTGGATCCTGTTTAACCCCCTTGAGAACTCTGCAAGCCAGGCTGTGTGCCTATCATTGGTGGCGACATGATGTTTAGGGAGGCTCAAGACTAATGGCCGCTGCAGCAGAACGTTAGCCTTACCTTGCATTACTTGGAGGACTTGTTTAAAATGCAGCATTGGCTTCCACACCCAGAAGAATTTTGGGTTCAGTGTATTTGGAATCAAGGACCCCACTGGCTGTGCATATCTCAAATAAGATAATATGTTCCCACATGTGCACATCCCTATTTAGTATCCTTTCTTTAGGAGTATCTTGCAATTTAGCAATATTTTTCTTTAAATGGAATTCAAAAACATTAGTATTTTTTTCAATTGGGAAAGTCGGATTTCACTGTGGACCATGATGCATCCTCGGTGCTGGAGAAGGGTGGCCACAGGGAAAGAAGGCAGAGGGTCAGAAAAGACAGTGGTGTGAGGCAAAGCACGCATCCAACATCTCTGCTCCAAATAGTTTTACTACTTGTGCCATTTTGTATCCGCAGCCCACGTTCTTGGAAAGCGTGGAAACCAGGGACAGAGGGGACACATGGCAATGCGTGCCATCGAGCTGTCACTCTGGAGACTCCACCTTGCATCGCCTCCATTTTTTCCAGAATTGCTATGTCATGAAAAATGAAGGAGTGGGGTATATAAAGCAACAAGAGACACTTAAGGAGAATATTTTTTCAATTAATATGTCAAAAGTTAAAGCAAAGGTTTGCTGTAGCTTTCTCTGTCATTGAGGACCCGGGGGGCTGGGCTGGCCCCTCTGCTGATAGCCATGCATCACGGGCTGAAACATCCTGCAGCTTTCTGTCTGTCTTCCTTTGCTCCAGGACCCCGCAGACGCTTCAACTGGGTGCCATGTCCACACACATGTACAGCCATGCTAATGGCACATGTGACTTCTCTTGCTTCTCTATGAGGGACTCTCAGAGAACTGGTGTGTTTGCCTATCCAACATCTCTTTCCCAGCCTTTGCCGCGGCGTGTCAGGATTCCCTGCGGCATCCCTGGAGTTGACTTCATCTTGCCTGTGAGACCCTTGTTCAGTGCCAGGGCCATCCGCACTCTCATGTGAGGTTGGATTTTCTTGATTTGAATTTCCCACTGGCTAGAGGGAAGCTATGTGCTTCCATCTGCTCAATACATGGGGAAAACCCACTTGAAAAGGAAGGGAAGGCTGGACGAGATGGGATGGCTCAGTAGATAGCATACTTGCTGAGTAAGCCTCTCTGCCTGAGGTTGTATCCCCAGAATCGGTACAAAGCAACTCCACAATGCTATAGTCTGTAACCCCAGCATGCCCACGGCAAGAAGGTGATCCTGTTTTGGGTGAGGGCACCACTGCCGCTAAGTGTGAGAGGTGGAGGCGAGCAGGAGGCTGCATGTGAGGAAGGAGGGGCAACCTCTGAAACTTGTCAAAGGAAGGGCCTCCAGGGCAAACAAGAAATCTGGCACCAAAATTTTCACAAAGCTGAAATGTCACATTTCTATTTCGTGTAGGACTCCCCAGCCCAGTCAAAGTCCTGTCTCTGGCGTTCTGGTAAATGTTTAATAATTAGCTCTTTAGGAAAAAGTTTTCTATTTTTTTTTTAAACCATGGTTACTGCAAGTTCTGGCTTTGTAAATTTAATCCCCTGATTGCCAATTTCCAGCAGCCAATATATCAACTGACTCATGAAATTCCTTAAAATTTAACAATTGCCTCTGGTAGGAGCTGACCCCGCCCACACTGGGAGTACTGAGTGGAAGCTGTAATTATCAGTGCTTCGTGTATGTACTGAAGATCTGTCATGTGTCCTCCACAAAGGACTCAGACGTGAATCAGAGGCTTCATGGGCTCAGAAAGAAACCCTATGCGTTCCTTTGGTATCCTGTTGGCAAAAGGACCTTTATGATGCGGTTGGATGGGGAAGGGACTTCTGAAGAGAACCCTGGCTATGGAGGTCACAGACCACTGCCACGGGGTCATTATGGTGCTGCCACCTCCCAGGCAGCCTGGCTGCGGTATGCAGCCTGCTTTGCGGTGTTAGGCAGGTGCTCTGGATCTGAACACAAAGGGAACCATTGTGGCAAGAAGGACCTGCAGCCTCTGCAAAGGAGAGAAGCATTCGCCCTGGAGGCGAGAGACAGTCGCTGGGGAAGGGTGGACGCCCTCACCTGTCCCAGACCCACAACAAGTTCAAACACACCGGGGAGATCAGGACTTGAGGGAAGAAGGCAAGGGTGGGGACACTTTCCAAGTGGCAGCTGCAGCAGGAGGAAGGAGGCAGAGAGAGAAGAGGCTGGTTGTGCAGAGAGCCTTCTGCTCAGGTGGCAGAGGGCACAGCAGGAGAAGGTGGCAGGTGGGGCTGGCTGGGACGTCCCCTCAAGCCGGGTGTCGTCTTGCTTTAAGATCAGCCCCGTCACCCAACCCAAAGAACAGCAGCGAGCACAAAAGTAAAAAAAAAAAAAAAAAAAAAAAAAAAAAAAAAAAAAAAAGTGTGGCCGAAGAGATGGCTTAGCCATTAAGACACTTACCTATGAAGGCTAAAGACCCAGGTTTGATTTCCATGAGAACCATGTAAGCCATGCACACAGGGCGGTGCATGTACCTGGAGTTCCTTTGAAGTGGCTAGACGCCCTGGCCTGCCCATTCTCTCTGTCTCCCTCTGTGTCTCTCTTTTTCTTTCTCTCTCTAAAATAAATAAGTAAAACATTTATTTTTTGAAATGCGCAGTGCCCCAGAAATTTGGAGCACTTTGATATTGCCTTGACCTATAATACTTGGAAAGATTCAAAAAGTACTAGTTCTCTTCACCACCTTTGAAGAATAAATTAAACTAAAATAAAAAAAAAAAATTAGCTTTCATGCTCAGCTGTGATCCCAGCACGCGGGTGGGAGGGAGTGAAGGGCTGAGTCAGGAAGAGCTCTGCACTTAAGGCCAGCATGGGTTACATAGTGATACTCTTTCAAATAGAGCAAAGATTCTTTGGAAACTTAAAAAAAAAGGAAGGATACGCTTTGTGAGAGATTTATGCACACAATGGACTGCCTTAAGTAAAACAAAACTAAGAAAAATGCTGCTTGCTTTTGAGGAATGTGATTTCAGCTCAGTTTCTTTGGACTTGGCAGGAAACAAATGGCAAGAAAACTTATTTCCTATGTGTTTTGCTTCACACAATGATGCGTATGTGCTGGTGAGATGCATGGAGACATGATGTGACATACCTTCAAGAACATGCCAACTAGTGAGCATATTTCCTACCCTTGTCCCCTAAAAATCTCTTTAACCAGGTTCCTTCCTAAGCAACAAAGGTATCATACAATTGATATTTCCCCCTATCCCCTACAACCCACATCTGAGGAAGATCTATGGATTTCACAGCAGAAATGAATGTACAGGCAGAAAAATAAAGAATAAAAATCCAAGTAGCAATATTCCATCTTCAGCTTAAGCATTTACCAGACTTCAGCCCAAATGGGTTCTCCAGCATTCTCTGTTATTTGAACAAGTCAGTCTCTCCCCAGCCTGTCCTTAATTAGTACCGAAACTAGGACAGATAGATTCACAAGGTTTCTGTTTGGCATGAAATTGACAAACCAATTTACAATCAAGTTAGACCCAGTTCCTCTAAATATAAGGTAAATAACTCATTTTGAAGCTTAGCTAATTCATCTTAAGTGCATAAATAATGCATGAATAAGTGTTCTATATGAAACATGTCAAATAATTTGAAAGCCTATAGTGATCTGAGTTACTAAATCCAATCCTCCTGCCCCTGTGGTTTCTTCCCGTCAAAGTGACGATCACTCTTGGTATCCCAAGTATAGTTCTGGAACTTTTTCTATTCACTTATCTATAATGTTCATTTTTTTATGTAGCTTGCTATAACATGATGCAATCCAATTAGATAAAACTCAAAAAGCTAGAAAGGAAGGGCTGGAGAGATGGCTATGTGGGTAAGCAAGGCTGAGCACTTGCCAGCAAAGCCTAAGGACCCAGGTTCCATTCCCCAGTACTCATGTAAGCCGGAGAAACAAGGTCATACATTCATCTGGAGTTTGTTTGCAATGGCTAGAGGCCCCACAAGGCACATTCTCTCTCTCTCTCTCTTTCTCTTTCTCTTCCTCTTTCTTAAATAAATAAATAAATGTGAAAAAGTTACAAAACTACAAAAGTAGAGTAGTAAAAAAAAATAAAATAACTATAATCCCACTAATTAACATGAAATCAGTAGCCAACTTCAAATATTTTCTTCAAGTTGTTGCCTATACATAATTTTCTGCACTGGTTAGAATACATGAAGGGAGAGATGTTCCTAGCTTGGATCGGGTGGTTATTCTATTCTCCATTCTGCCCTGAGGTAATGCTTTAATTTTTATCTATTGCTTTAATCTACCAGAAGTCAGACAATTGAGAAACATAGAAATGAATTTCATTTTATAGAATGCAACATCTGAGCAACTTTTTTAGGATAGACCAGATGGATGATGTATGCAAGCAAAAATAAAGGCAATGTTTAATACCAGAATTAGAAAGTATTAACATCTTTGAGGACAGTTGGTATTTAACGTAGTTCAGTATTCCATGGGCAGGATAATATAAGCATGTGATGGCTTTCCCAAGACCACAATGATAGCAACAATAAAACCAAGAATAGATTCTCTCCCCTACTCCCAAGTTCCCCTTTTCCCCCAATGAAATGGAGTAAACTCTTAGAAACCTCCAGGGCCCAGAGAACGAGACCTCCTAGAGAAGAGCATTTAAACCAGCAACTTTGAGCCAAATACAATCCAAATGGTATCTCTAACCTCTTATCAGAATTAGTTCCCAATATGTAACAGTGTGAGTTTTGGGTTCTCTTGAAACAGCCAAAGTTCTTTCTTAAGACGTCAGAACCAAATGCATGTGGCAGTTTCAGGCAAGCATTTTCTTTGACCTGACGTCTCCAGCATCCCCTTACCTGACAACTTGTAAGAAATCTGGTATAGCCCCATCCATGTAGAGCCCCAAGTCAGGATGACATCTAGACAGTTCTGAAAGTGAAAGTCTTTTTACTAATAATTACCTTGAGAAGAGAGACAACACTCAGGCTGCCCACAGACCAACTGAAGATTCTTGTCACCTTCCACACATTGAGTATAGAAACACTGTTTTAGACTCTGAGGCCCCACGTGTTTATGTTTTGTCTCAGCATGAAACATATAGCTTAGCTGTAGAGTCACTCCTGTACCAGGCACAAAAGGGTTCCTTCTCTGAAGCTGGTTTTTCCTCCTATGATATGAGAAACAATAAGTAATGGGAATTAGGACTCTGTTTATAAGAATTAGTGGGCTTGAAAAATAATAGGACCACATTTTCTTCATTAGGAAATGATCTTTCAGGGCTGGAGAGATAGTTCAGTGGTTGAGGTGCTTGCCGGCAAAGCCGAACAACCCATGTCTGATTCCGCAGTACCCATGTAAAGTCAGATGCACAAAGCGGCATTTACACCTGGAGCTCATGTGTCAGGTCAATGGCTGGAAACCCTGGTGTGCCCACTCACTCTCGCTCTCTTCTCTCTGCTTGAAAATAAATAGATTAAAAACAAGAAGAAAGAAAATAATTCTTCAATGACACTACCTGGTAGACATTTAGAAACTATCAGGGCATGTAAGCCATATTCCTTGCTTGGACTTGAGTTAATAGGTTAAGCTGCCCTGTGAGAGGGAAGGCATGTTCAAGGGGAGTGAGGGTTGAGAACAGGATTGCCGTTGCTCCTTCTTCCAGGAGGATTTCATGATGAAGCAAGCCTGGAGCACTTTCACACAGTACGGAGGGAGCAGTCAGAAGAGCTGAGGAAAGGCAGGTTAGGCCCCCCGTAGGCAGCGGCACATGGGTCTGTAGGAATGCTAAGGTAGATTGTTCAGGCATTAACTTGCATGTTATGGTTTTCTGAAATGGAAAACAACACTTACTAATATTCTGAATAAAACGAAGTTCAATCTTCTTCTATCCAATAGATATCGCAGAATAATAAATGTGATATGTGAGTAATAAATGTGATACATTGTTTCTTTCATCGAGAACTGACCCTGTCTGTCCTGGTTAATTTTAAGAAGATATTGTCTTGTCATAATGGTGTGAGTGGAGGAAGTGTCGCCTTTTATGAGGCAGATACTAGCCGTACTAGACAAGCAACGGTATTAACTCTATGTTGCTTCTGTAGGTTACCAATTTACCATTTTTTTCATTTTCCTATTAAATGTTTTCTTCTTATTTATATGTAATAATATTTCATATATTTTCTGATTTCTAGTCATTGACATGGCAAATACTTTCTTTTCTTTTTTTTTGTATATCTTTCAGCTTTATTTATGGTAACGTATCTTATCAAGACTTGTGTACTTTACATTGAGAGTAGTAGCACATTTCTGTAACCCTCATGAGAGTGTCAAGAATTCAAGACTATTCAAGACTATATAGTGACTTTGATGCTAACCAGGACTGTGTGAGACCATATAACCATATATCAAGATACAAAAAACACCATCTATTTTGGTGAAGTAAAATTTATCATATTTTATATTGTGATTTCTAGTTTTTAAAATGTATTTTTATTTATTTGTAATCAGACAGAGAATATGAGAATGAGCAAGCCAGAGTCTCTTGCTGCTATAAACCAATTCCAGGTATATGCAGATTTTGTGCAACTTGGTATTGGGGAAATAAACCCAGACTGGCAGACTTTACCAGCAAGAGCCTTTAACTGCTGAGAGATCTACCCAGCCTGTGATTTCTAGTTTTGATAATTACTTTAACATATCTCTTATATTTTTCATCCAAAATACTTTTGAACATCTATTTGTTGTGGACATTCTAGTTAATAGAGAAAATTCTGGTTGTACAGATAACAGGAAAGATATAGTCAGAGTCAAAGCAAATTAAATTTCAGGTGTTGATAACTGTTGAATAGAAGGGAAGAATAACAATACAGCTAAAGGCGCCGCCTCCAGAACTTGATTTTCTAGGTTTCTATCTCGGCTCTGTCACTTATGGGGTAAGGAGAGTTATTTAATTCCACAATGTGCCTCAGTTTCTTTACTTTTAAGTGAAAATGTTATCCACCAGATACTTCCTTTAATCATTTTGAAGAATTAAGTGAGCGTACATTATGTATTTTATGAAGCATCTAGTGCTACATAAGCATTAAATCAATCACAGCAAACCTGGTGTGGTAAGATCAGATGACAGAGATGAATGCTTGGTGAGAAGCTTCATTAGAGAGGTGATGTTTGAACACAGTCCTACGTGAAGTGTCCAAGAGAAATCCCTGGTGGCACAAATTTAGGTGGCTTTGCTACAATTTCTTTGAATTACTTACATTTCTTTTCACTTTTTTATTGTTTCTTAATCTGGCATTTAATTTCATTCATGGCATGAAGCAAGACAATCATTTTATTTCCTCATAGATAAGAAAGCTAGTTGTCCCAACAATATTTCCCAATGTCTTCCCTGATTCCCTGATTCAGTAATTTCTTTTCTACCAAGAGCAGGGGTGTTCTTATGTGAGACTTTAATCCTCTTCCCCTGATCTATTTCACCATCACCATACCCATGCCGTGCAGTATGACTGTCTAATGCTGAGTAAGGTTTGGTTTTTATAGAGTTCTAGTCCTTGTCTTCCACAGAGTCTTGTGCATTATTTTTCACTTATATCTCAACAATATGTTTAGAATCTTTTGTTCATCCCATGAAGAACTGGAAGAGATTTTAGTTTCTAAAATTACATCGAGTTTGATGGGGAATTGGTATCTTACTGAGTTTTTCCTTCCATGCAAAATGGGATATACATATATTTACTACTATCTCATTTTAGAGCAACTTCTAGATTTTTTAGGCACAAAGCACTAGCAAAATTTTGCTGACTTACTACTGCATATTTTGCCATCTTCATGACCGGCGAGACTATGTGCTCTATGCTGTTTCCTCTTCCTATCACTGAGTTGGAGAGTGCTAAACTTCCATCGTTATCTTGTATTCTGTAAGCATGTCAACCCTTCTTACTAATTCAAATAGTTTTTCTTCCAAAGTTCTTTTTTAGCAAAAATAATCAAAATATCTATAAATAATAATACCCTTTCTCTTCCTTCTCTAATCATATACTTCTTCAAGTAGAGTCTATTATAATGCTGAATTAATGGGAGGCAGAGGACATATTTATAGTACTCCTGATTTAATGGGAATTCTTTAAAACTTCCATCATTAATTATTTATTATGCTTGCTGTAGGTGTTTAATTGGTACTGTATAATAGGGCAAGAACATTTTTCTTATTCTTAGTTTGTTCAGAATTTTAAAAATCAAACGATTTTTTTATACTTATGTTTTTAAATTAAATCTATCTTCTTATGATGTTGAATTGCTATAACACTGCTTATTCAAGGTATGAATTATGATATTCTGAAATATAATGTTAAATTCCTGACACCAACATTCTGCTGAGAACATTTCTGTCCATGTTCACATATAGACTCCCATTGTTTACCTGTTTGCTGAGTGGTGATCTATCCTGTTCTGCCAAATGCTGTAGGAAACATTTCTCTCTCTTTTCTTCTTTTTATTGCACTAGCTGAGTGTTATGGGAATTCATAGGAAATACTGGATGTATGCTGGGTTGTGGGAAAATGAGAAAGCTCCTGTATTTTGGCTCCCTACTCTTTACTCAGTTGTCTGCTCATGACTGTGTGTCCATCACCTTCCCCAAATCTCTTTCTGTCTCTGAGTTTTCTGTATCCTACCAGACAAGGAAGGATAGCCCCCGCTTATGAGCTTTGTGACCCCTAATGCTAAGCTTAAGAAAAACGCACAGCCTTTGTCTTTGTATCTTTTCCCATAGGGCTAGCGCAGGTTCAGGCTCAGGCTAGCCTCTCAGTTGCTTCATAGTCATCTTTAGCCCTTGTCCTCTTCAAAAGAAGAAAAAAACAAAACAAAACAATTCAGTTTAGTTCACCATTCAGGAAGTACTTTGGATGGTTTATTCCACGTGGACCCAGGTGCAAAACTGTGTGAACGTGGTGCCTTTTATATCTTACATATATACCCTCATAAACTCTCCAGTTATCACTCTTTTAAAAACATACTGTGTGGGCTGGAGAGATGGCTTAGCGGTTAAGCGCTTGCCTGTGAAGCCTAAGGACCCTGGTTCGAGGCTCGATTCCCCAGGTCCCACGTTAGCCAGATGCACAAGGGGGCGCACGCGTCTGGAGTTCGTTTGCAGAGGCTGGAAGCCCTGGTGCGCCCATTCTCTCGCTCTCCCTCTATCTGTCTTTCTCTCTGTGTCTGTCGCTCTCAAATAAATAAATTAAAAAAAAAATCATACTGTGTATAAGATATAGGTCCATACAGACAATCTTTCACGGAGCAGAACAACTATATTTAAAGATAAATGGAAGTTGTATGTGTTTCTGAGATGATATTTTAAAAGAACTGAAATTAGGTTAATTTATATCTTTAGAACTTCTATAACTAGTTTCCTTAAAGGGGATTTAAAAATATTTTATTTATTTATTTGAGAGAGAGCGAGAGAGAAAGAGCACTAGGGGCTTAATCCAAATGCATATTACCTCTTGTGTATCTTGCTTTATGTGGGTACTGGGGAATTGAACCTGGGTCCTTTGGATTTACCAACAAGTACCTTAACTGATGAGCCATCTCTTCAGCACAGGGACTTTTTGTTTGTTTGCTTGAAGCATACCGGCATATGGATTAAACTGTAGAATTATTTCATTCCAGCCTTCGCTTTGGTTAGCAGCTGAGAGAAGACGTTTGCATTGCAGGATCTTGAGCACAGGGGCTGCTGGGCCTGCCGGCTGTCAGCTGTGCCGTTGTTATGAGAGGACGGCTTCTGCTAGCCAGCGGAAGACGACTCTACATGACTCCACCCAGGTTTTAACACCCACTTTCCCACGAGGAAGTGAAAAAAAAAATACTTGAGACATTTTAAGCTTTGTAATTCTAAGCATGACAGCTATGGGGAATATCGCCTGTCTATCGGAAAATTTGGATACTAATCTTTCAATGTGGAAATAAGAAAAGCATGTCATCAGAATGGGAAATCAGCTTTGAACCTTCTCTTTGGTATACAAACTTCAAAATATTCTTCTTGGTGCTACTTCTTTTCTAAGTAATTGCAAGGCTGAGGATGACTTTATTTTAAGCATTTACTAAGTAGTACCATTAAATTCTTTCACATATGTTCTCATTTGCTCATTATAAGATACTCTACAGTTATAACCATTTCACAGATGATGAAACAGGCTCACAAGAGGCAGGTTGCTCAAAGTTCACAGTAACTGTCCAGTTAAACCAACTTGCCTACCTTTAAACACCATACTGCTGACTCCAGGTTCTTATTTCCATGTGCAGTCTTATCCCTATGTCCTAGGAGTCTGTACTAAGGTCAGGAGCACATGAGAAGCACTGTAGGGAACTTTTTCTCAGCAACATGCTCTGCAGTAGACTTTGAATAGGTAACTACTTCTTGGTCTTAGAATACCCACAATAGTGCCAAACACAGAATATCAGTCTTCTGTATACTCAGTCTCATCCCTTTCTCCTGTGTGATGGTAGGCACTAAGGGTCTGGCTCATTTAATTTAATAGTCCATATGAATCTTCTGACATATGTGGAGGAGATGGACGAAAGGAAAGTCAGGGGCCATTTACCACCAAACACCTGGCTCCCTCCAGATGCACCACACAGGTGTGTTTGCTAAATAATGAATCATGTATGTCTCCATCTTCCAGAACCCCCACATTCTCCCCCATCTTTCCTGGACTACTCAAGTTCTGCTTTCTTTTACAATGTCCAAAGCCAAAGGAAGTAACCTAGGCTGTCACAGCACACTAAGAGTGGTATTGGACTATGGTATTTGTTCTCAAGGATGGTACCATTTACCATGCTCTGAGTTGTTAAAAGCACATTAATCAAGTTTGCTTCTATCCTAGCTCTGGCCACCCAGGCCTACACTTGAGATGACAATGAACATTAATTCCCCAGGTTAGATGCTGCTAGGAAAGAATGGCGGTTCCTTTGTCTACAGCAGATCTTCTCCATAGGAAACCAGCTTTGTAAGCTTAAAGCACCAGACTTCTGGTAGGATCCAGAAAAGATGTGTAAGTGGGAAGTATTACCACTGGCTCAGGACCACCCTCAGAGGTATCCGTAGTGGAAGCCTATCTATGAAACCAAAACCAAATGATGATCTGAACAGCGTGGTGAAAGTGGAATCCTGAACAAGCGCTCTTTTCCTCCACTGTCTCTGAACTCTTACTACAATGGAATGGACTGAACAATCTTTGGGGGTAAAAGCAATGCTTACCTTTTCCTCTTCTCACTCTCTTTTTCAAGGTTCCACATTCTTGTCTGCAAATTTCCTTCTTTCCATTACCTTCATAATTTTCAGGTTGTACCATTCTCTCCATCTTCCAAGTTCCATATTAAAATTTCCATGTAATTCCATAAATTTAAGTACAACTTTAAGACTAGAACATGTTCACAAGTGTTCATGTTTAGCTTTTGGTGCCAATCCACCTTCTACTATGGCTAAAGTTTGTTTTTATTTTGTATTTAATTATATCAGGGGTGGTATGCTAACACATGTTGGTTCTTTATCAAGGCTACTAGATAACCAATAATCTTTACAAAGTTTTGTTAACCTCTCTGCACCTTAACTGCTCATCAATAAAACGGGAAGCAAAGAATCAGAGAAATGAGCCATATATTCTTTCCGGGCTGGCCTTGAATTTACAGTGATCCTCCTACTTCTGCCTCCTGAGTGCTGGGATTAAAGGCTTGTGCCACCATGACTGGTTCCTTCTTTCTTTCTCTCTCTCTCTCTTTCTTTCTTTCTTTCCTTTTTATTATTGAGGTCTATACTAGTGTTTTGTATAACCTAAGCACTCATTGAATTAAATTGTATTTTTCTTCTCAGTTACATATGCCAAAGGCAGAGATCATTGATTGTACCTTAATTATTAGTGAATTGTTTAGCAACTTCTTTAAAAGCCAGAGAACATGGCAGAGTCAAATCATGAAGAATAAAACTCCACAATGAATGTCAATTGATTTTCACTTTAACACAATGGCATCAAAGCTGGGTTATGAGCTGCATGAGGAAGAAAGGGGAGAAAGGTCAACCTCTTTGTTTCAGTGTTACACCCTTTTTGGACCAAAATATGAATGGGTTGGTTTGACTCCTAACCTGTTTGCTGTACTTGGCTCAAGATAACTTTTAATTGTTCTACAAAACCAAATCTATCTTCAAAGGGTAGATATTTCTTAACACTGAATGGATTCAAAAGATTATGCCATAGGCTTTAATCTGAATGCAACAGAAAGAGGACCCAGCAGTCTCTTTGTTGTGAATTAATGAGCAACAAAGAAAAAAATGCCGGATCGTATTACCTGGACTCTAGCCTTAGCTTTGCAGACAATTAGCTGAGTTAGAGAAGTCATACAGTATGAACCTTTGTTTATCCATCGCAACAATGAGGGATTCTGGCAAGAAAATTCCTTTCAGTTGTACTATTTGGACTTACATGTTGAAAGGGACTATGGGAAAACATTACTTTTACCCATGCAAGACTTATGAGGAGCTTGGATATTGTTATTATAGAATGTTTGAGGGTTTATTATTATTATTATTGTTCTTGTTATTGTCGGGGATAGGTCTCACTCTATGTTCCTGCCTGTCCTTGAACTCAAGGCAGTTTTCTTGCCTTGGCATAACCCACCCAGTGTCAGATTTCATGCCTACTGTCACCATGCCAGCCTCTTAGGTATTTATTTAAGTGGAATCTTTTAAATGGGAAAAGATCAAAACAAGCTGAAGAATAAGTGCTTTTTTTTTTTTTTTTTTTTTTGGTTGAACAAAACAGTTGTTTTGAAAAGCCTATGTAGTACTGTGCTCTAAGTAACATTGATTCTAAGTTAGGCAAAACAATCAAGAAATGTACTGTTCATGTAACCCAGTCATTCAGGGTAAGGCCAAGCCTCATGTATGCTAAGTTTAGGACTCAGAAAATATCAGTGGGGCCCCTCCATTTCTCCCTCTTTATCCCACTGTCCTATTTATTAAGTTATTTGTCTAAAGAAAGAAAAATATCTTCTGGTAAGTTTTGTAAAATAGAAAGGTTAATCATTTCTAGAAAGTTACAAACCTGTTACTAGATGTGTTTTCCCATAGACTCAGCTGTTTTATTGAACCTTGTAACTTTGGTTTCCAGCTCTTTGGCTGGAAGAGGTGTCACTGGGGGCAGATCCTGGGGTCCAGTCCTAAGGTGTGTTTGGGGGTATGCAGAGAGGTCTGAGCTCTGGTGAGATCCATACTGTTTACTGCTAATTTTGTGTTTGCTGATTTTCTTTCTCTTTCTCTTTCTTTCTTTCTTTCTTTCTTTCTTTCTTTCTTTCTTTCTTCCTTCCTTCCTTCCTTCCTTCCTTCCTTCCTTCCTTCCTCTCTCTCTCTCTCTCTCTCTCTCTCTCTGTCTCTCTTTCTTTCTTTCTTTCCCCCTTTCTTTCTTTCTTTCTTTCTTTCTTTCTTTCTTTCTTTCTTTCTTTCTTTCTTTCTTTCTTTCTTTCTTTCTTCTGTCTCCATAGCTGCTTCTCTCTGCTTGGATGTATGGAAGCAGCCTCTTCCACCACTGCATCTGTAAGCTTGAGCTAAACCAGTTTCTCTGATAACTGTGTCTGGTTTGGATGTTAATCTCAGCAATGTGAAGCTATCTAAAACAACAGTTTAGTCATGGTTGGATAACCAATGCTACTTCTCTGAGTCAATCATGAAAGACAGTGAAATCAGATAGGAATTCTGAAGTCAATCAGTATCTGATCATGGATCTGAGAGATAATCTTTCCATTCAAAGCATATGGCAGCGAATGGGCAGAAGGAAGATCTTCCAAGGGGAAATTGTTATGTAAGGAGGGAATGTGGATACTGGAGAGCAAACACAACAAATGCTTCTGATATGATATTAAATAGCACCACCCCAGAACTGAAAAGGCATCTCTGAGTGACTAGGTATCATAATAGCTATGCATTAGACAGAGCTTGGATTCTATGGGAGTGCTTTAGTATGTGTGACAGTCAAAATAACCAAGTAAAAGAGACAGGACATGAGTCCAGTTGTTTCTCAGATAAAGAAACCAAATCTTAGAAGCAAAATCCTCGCACTAGCCACAAGCAGAGGTGCTGCCGGGCTCTCGATGCTCTGCTCCTAGCACGCCGGTGCTCGTTTGGCTTGATTTTGAAGCAATTCTAGCTCTACCTACTACTCATCAGAGCCCTTGACTTCTCTAAACTTGTTTCCTCACCAGTAAAATATGAAAATTATAATGCCAATATAATGTGTTCATTAGATGAAATAACTGAATTGCTTATTTATTTAAAACAGCCAGGCAATGATTGCCTAATAAACAGAAAACACTTAGTAAACATTAGTTATTATTATTATCATCATCAGCATTCCATAATAGCTTTGTGGAAAATTATTCTCCATGGAATCCATATTGTACCTTAGTAAAATAACAGTGCCCTAGGCCACCTCATTGTTACCACGCTTCACTTAAATGTCAGCCTGAGCATCATACTATAGGACCTGTTTGTAAGGTGATTTACTTACAACTCCCTAGGCACTGCTTGTCATTTGTGAGGAATTGGACTGACTTTATTTGTTTATGACATTTGAGTAATAAATAGCCATCTTTCTCAGTTTTGGAGACTATCCTATACATTATGTTTTCCATGCAAACTGTCCCCCACAGGCTCATGTGTTTAAAAACTTGGTGCCCAGTTTGTGGCACTGTTTTGGAAGATTATGGAACCTTCAGGAGGTGGATCCTTGCTGGAGGAAACGGGTCTCTGTCAGGGAAGTGCCCATCTGAGCTTCTGGCCCCAGTCCCTGTGTTTCCTGATTTTCTGAGATGTGAGCAATCAATCTCATACTGCCAAGCCAGAGCTGCCTGCCACCATAATGGACTGTATATTTTCAAATTGTGAGCCCAAATAAATCCTTCCTCCCTCAAGTTGCTTCCTTCTGAGATTTGATTATAGCCCCAAGAAAAGTAACCAAGACACTTGTACAATGGGCTGGTGAGTGGTTCACTTCCCAGCATCCTTGGAAGCCAGAACGTGGAGAGATTACTTTAATCTCTTAGTATCCAGGAATCCACCCAACACTACAGTCCAGTGAGCAAGCACCTTGAGGTGTTAGGTGCACTGGGCTCATCGTCTGAAAGGGGCTGCTCCATGTTTGGGGGAGTAGTGGGAGAGTTTGGGATATCGAGCCCGAATCAGTTTCCATGAACGTCATGGAAGGGCCGGGGCAGGCAGCCCCGCACTGTCTCTGAAGAGGCTCCCAAATGTGCTGAGCTTTGGCTCGCTGCGGCTCTTTTGATTCTGGATCCAGCAGGTGTCCCGCGCGACCGCAGGTCTGAGGCCCTGAATTCCAGCGACTACAGTACACACTTCATACTCTAATGTAAGTTATTTTTCGGCTTAATCCACGCAGAGTGGATCTTGTTGCTTGCAATTAGGCTGCTGACTGACATGTTGAGTCGGTGCCAGGTTCTGCCAATCAATTTTACTCCTACAGCACTGAGAAGACTATCATGTGTGCATTATCATTTTTCTCATAGAATACATTGGTACAAAAGTCCAGTATTCTTCAAGGAACAAAGGGAAATTGAGCATGTAATTTGGCACTCATGACATTGAGTACTAGCTATGTATGGAATCCCTTGTTTCTTTTGTGAGCAAAATTTCCCATCAATCCCAATCCTGACAGATTGGATCTAATTTTTAAATGACTAGAAACAATGAAATATTTATATAATATATATATATATATATATATATTATATATATATAAAATGTATGTATATCCCAAATTCCAATTCCTTACCTGGAAAACAGTTTCATCTCAGAAGCAAGACTCATGCGGATTTGACCCTTGACCTTTCCTTCAAAGAATTCATAACTTTGAGTAAGAATATTAAATTAAGCAGCCTTTCAAATAACCCCATGCTCCCATGGACCTTTTAAGACTAATTAGGCATAATTAATAATGTTTCTCATATTTTCTGTTTAATTTTCTGGTGTTTATTCCTGTGTTAGCCTAAGATGCTAATAATTTCTGAAGCATGAGGGAGGTCACATCGTTCAGGTGTAGAAGGTATGTTTCCTAAGTGCAGGAGAAACAGGAAATTCTGTGACTACTTTAGGTGGAAGCAGAAAGCTGAACTCAATGAACCAGTTTGCATTTGTGTATGTGCCTAAGCATAATGGAACCATTCACAACTCCTTTCCAAGCTTGTTATCTATTGGCAACATTTCAAGCCAAATATTTTTCCATTTAGGTTCATAACACACACACACACACACACACACACACACACACACACAAATCTACAAGAGTAGTATTGGTGATTCCTGAGCTGTTCTAGAAAAGATGATAATAAATTTTTTCTTTTTAAAAAATGGCACATTAATACAGAAGAAGGACTACATGGAAAGTGGAGGGTCCTCAGTGGATAGGATTGGGGGAGAGAACCACAGAGTACCAGCAATGGGACAGCAATGGGATTAAATTACATTACCTGCATGTATTAAGAATTCTCAATAAAAATGCCAAAGAGAAGCAAAAGACTTTCAAGACTGTCAGTAAATTGCTTCAAAACTGACTTACATGAACTTATATTATTTTGTTTTTCTTTTTTATGAACTTATTTTAAATCTTTTCTGAATGGTAGGCAAAAATATAATTCATGAAGATTAGAATATTAAAAAACTTGAGAAATATATATTTATATCAGTTTTAAGTTAATTTTAATGCTTATGAAAGGAAAATCTTATATGTTAAAATGTCAAATTTTCCTTTAAATTTATAAGCAAAAACAGTAGCTATCTTCTAGAGCTCATAATTCCATTTCTATTTATTTATTTACTTATTTATTTTCAATAGTACCTTGCTATATCTTAGACTGACCTTGAATTCACTCTGTAGTCTCAGAGTGGCTTTGAACTCCCAAATACTGAGATTAAAAGTGTGTGTCATCCTACCTGGCCTTAGTTATTTTTAATTTTATTTTTATTTCTTTGAGTTAATAGCTTTGAGTTCTTTTAGTTATGCTTTCTGAAATCAAATTCATATCCCAAAATAATATTCTTACAGTGATTTTATCAGAATATACTTAATTTGCTCTATAAAGAATATATTTATTAATACATATATGAAAATATCATTATTGTGTACAAGAGAGAGAGAACCTTCCATTTCCTCTACTTTATGTCTGATTTCACATATTTACCTGAAGCAGCTTAGGCTGAATTAGTATGTATGCTACAGCCATGCTTCTTTTTGATTATTCAATCCTTTATTCAGAACCCAATAATCACCTTTCAAGTGTTTTGGCTTAGTTTTCTTGTGCGTGTTGCTCATTTTTCACAAGTGTTCTGACCCACACATGAAATACTTATAAGCACGACTAACCAGGAAAATCATCTGAGAAGCCCTCACTTTCCTCTGGAATCCACAGGATTCCATTGTGTTTGTTTCCTTCTCCAAATGTGTGCCCTTGCTCTCTTCCTGCTCTGCACGCTGTGTCCTCCCTTGTCCTGACACTGGCTGCCAGCTGGAGGTCACTTTTTGTTGCTCTCCAAGATGGGGAACAACACAGATACACAGCAGACAGAAAATGAAATTGCAAGGTACTGACTGAAATAACCATAGGAGTTCAAACCAAGGGGATCCATGTAGGGTATAGGGATGGCCAAAAACATTTTTAAAAGTCTTCCTATTTTCTATTTCATGTCAAATGTGAAATCTATTCCTATGTGTTTAAAATGATTTTATTCTATCACATATTGACATTACTCTTTTAAAACAAGTTATTATTTCAAGTGCTTTCCATTGTCTGGTGAAAATCAATATCTGTAAGAGGAAGTGTAAGATTCAGAAGGCCCTTTTGTCATCTGGCCCACTTCTTAGATATCACACTGCTCCATTGTCTTGCTCACTGTTCTCTTCAGTCCCACAAGGTTCTGGGGTCTATCTATACTGTATGGGGTCCTTTTGCTTCCAGGGCTTCATCTGATCACAGCGCATTTTTACATGTTTGGTGGTACTTAAATTGCCTAATTCCACTAGGAATTTCACTGGCTACATGACAGCTGGGGCCATGCCTATTTTGGTTCACCATTGATTCCAGAAGACCTCAAGATAAAAGCACTTAATAAGCACTGACATCAACAAATAGCTAAATAAATAACCACAAGTTAATGAAGTTTGTTAAAGAATAGGCATGACAATTGGTTCAGGTTTTTTTGTACATTGGACACAAGACAGTGTCTTCATGTGACTACCACTTCATGGATATTGGTTGGACTAATCCATTAATTGCTGAAATTAACTGAATTGTTTCAGTGTGACACATTATGATAGTTCTGATCCTGAGAGAAATTTGAATGTGGGCATATTTCTTTCAAAATTCACAATGGCCCAGATAATCATTGAATTTACGTGCCGCTCTCTTGTGCCACCGTTTTTAGACTTGATCAGCCATTCTCTCTGAGACCGAGCTGACGCAGGGGTGAGCATAAACTACGTACCAGGATCTTTTGGTTGTGTTGGGATATCACAAAGTGCATGACATAAAGTTATCTTAGAGCTCTTTAAAAAAAACCTCAAGTTTTTTTTGTTTGTTTATTTTTAATCTATTGTTATAGACACTCTTATTTTACAATAGCTTCCACAGGCTTGGTTATAAACATTCCACTTGCAAATTAAAAGGAAAAATATTTTATTAAAGAAAGAAATAGAGGTCATTTCAAATAAAGTTACAGAAAATCTTCCAAAGGCACACACAACACACACACACACACACACACACACACACACACACACACACACACATACCACAAATGATGTAATTAATTCTGAAAATTTTCTTGTATTCCTAGACTGCATTTCAGTACATTTAAGTAGTGTTGAAGTAAATGATTTGTGTCCAAATGTTTTTGATTAATTATGAAATAACCAACATAGTTTAACATGCAGGGAATACATAAGACATTGTCAGAATGTTTCAATACAAAATAATTTCAATAACCTAGTTCCAAGACTTCAGGGAGTTTGCCTTCAGGGATTTCTAATACTTGGATTGCTGGAAGAACCCATTCTCTAAGGGTTGTGAATGGCTAAGGTTTTATTGTACTTCCTGAGTTAAATTTCCTGCTGGTAATTAAGAGAGAGAGAGAGAGAGAGAGAGAGAGAGAGAGAGAGAGAGAGAGAGAGAGAGGGAGGGAGGGAATTTCCTCTTTGGTTTCCTCTGTTTGTGTGTTTCCATAGAACCCATGGTTACAGCATAATTTAGATGTGGTAAGAAAAATTTAAAAATATGAAAAAAATGATTTCTGTAATGTCGAGGATGAAATTTTAAAATGGTGTCTGTGGCCGAGTTACTGTTGTTAGTTTTAAATGATACTGTGAGGTACAGGATTAACATATGTTTAGGACAATAATTACCAGTAAGATATTAGGGTTCATTCTCTTTTGGGTATCACAAAACATGAGAATATTTTTTTCTATTGAAAGAAAAATAAGAAGATTCAGTTGTAGAATCCTGTTACTATCCACTCTGACCACAGGTATCATGAATAATTTTGTATAACACCTTCCATTATGTGATGAAGAAATGCCAAAGTTCATTCTACCAGGTGTCCTGGATTTGGAAAAGGCAGGGTTGTTTCAACATAAAGTTGGTTTTGAAGAAAACAAAACATCAACCACCACATTTTATTACATTCATAACAGAAACAACATGACTCATGGAACTCAGCACATTGTATAATTACACTGCTTTTCGACAGTCCTTCTTGCTATTATGGATATATTACTCAACTCAATTAGATGTAAAGACCTCAATAAGTACAGTGACAATATTTGCTGTAATAACCATCATCACAATGATAAAATAACTCAAATTAACAACTCAATGAGGAAAGGTTTATTTTGGCTCACAGTTTTGGAGGACTAAGTCCAACATTGGCCAGCTGCATTGCTTTCAGCCTGTGGGGAGGCAGAACATCATGGTTATAATGGGTACTGAAACAGAGATGTTCTTCTAATGGAAGCAAAGAGAAAAGGAGTGTTAGGGGACAAAACCTTCTAAAGACATACCCTAGTGGCCTACTTATACTACTATCAGTGAGGCCTCACCTCCTGAAAGTACTGTCAGCCAAGAACTCATCAGTGTAACAATATGTGAAACAAAGTTAGTGCCCTTGTGTCCAACTGGGCACAAAGTGTACACACAAGGCTTTTTTGGCAGGGGGAGCACTTCATATATAAGCCTTAAGACTCATTGTCAGGATTCTTCTTGTCCTAAGGGTTCACTTCCATTGAGGACAGTCAGATCTCTTTCAAGTTGTAGATCTATGCTGGTTGCCACACATGCAGCAGACATTTTGGAGAAATGTTAGCATTTCTCTGTCTGCTGGGTTCATTATCTTCACATAAAGGTTCCCTGAGCAGCAACCCCTGAGAAGTAGAGAGCCAAGATATGCTGTCCAATTCTACTGAATACATATATGTACATATCTTCTTATGTTAGATGTAATGTCAAATAACTTAGTTGTTTAAATGTTAATTATCTATGAGCAAAATTGACAAAACATTTTGGCAATGACCTGAATATTTTTAATATATAGGAAATGATAAAAATTTAAGTATCACATTAATCATATGTTTTCAGTGCAATTAGATTTTTCTGACACTTTTGGAATTGGAAACTAATTCATGAGAGTTCTATCAGTCTTCATCACAGAGTCTGCAAAAAGAATGTCTTTAATGGTCTGATCTCCTGGGTACGAAGATGAAATATGTGGTTTCAAATACAAGGAGTGAATGAACTCACCAGTAGCTACTTCTGTCTTAAATGTTTAATGTTTGAGTTATTTCTTCCCTACAACTGGTAATATATGATTTAAATTTCATATTTTCAATTAAGAAGTTCAGAGTCACAAAGGAGAAATTTCCTACCATTTCTAAAAGGCATGTAAAAGGAAAGAGCCTCAGGAAGGAAGCAGATGGGCCTCACCAGGTAGGCTAGAACCATAGAACCAGGGTGTGGGAACAGGACTCGTTCCATCATTGATATGAGAATGAGGAAGCAGATATTTCAAAGATGCACACGGGGAGCTATTCTTAGTCTCTGAGTTCACAGGAGATGTCAGCAATGTGATTTACTGAGGGAATGAGGCAGTCTTTGTTTGCATCTTGTTTTTTTAGCACAGGTTTTCACTATGTTGCTTAGGCTGACTTTGAACACACTGTGTAGTTGGCCTCAAAGTCACTATGATCTTCATGCCACAGTCTTCTGAGTGCTCCACCATACCTAGTGATCTTATCCTTCTGTGAATCTTATGCACTATCAAGGGAATCTAAAAGAAGTCATTTGGGCATTCTTTCAAAGACGTATTTGCTGAAAGAACATAACAACATAGGCTTCACTGAACAGTAAGCAAGCTGTTGGGTAAACTGCTTATGGTTTAAGAGGTCAGCCAGAGAGACATAGGCAAAACCAAGTAAAGTTATTCTCCTTTTGTATGTCTTCCAAAAACATTGACAAGAACCTAGAAATTTTCCTTTGTTTTTATTTCTGAAACTTTGCAAACCACTTTGTTGTTCTGACTGAAGCAAGAAAGCACACACTCTAAGATCTGTATGGATGGGCTTTGCTAGATTTCCATTATTCAGTGAGCTGAAACTGCTTCTTATCATTAATGGGAATTCTGTATAAGGACCAGAGTATTTTAAAAAATACTTACTTCCTGTTACAGAATACGAATTGTAGTGACTATACTTCAAAGATAATAGATAGGCCTGGAGAGATGACTTAGTCGTTAAGCACTTGCTTGTGAAGCCTAAGGACCTGGGTTCAAGGCTTGATTCCTCAGGACCCACATTAGCCAAATGCACAAGGGGGTGCATGCATCTGGAGTTCTTTTGCAGTGGCTGGAGGCCCTGGTGTGCCCATTCTCTCTCTGCCTCTTACTCCCTCTGTCTGTTGCTCTCAAATAAATAAATAAAAATAGACAAAATTAAACAAAAAAGAAGTCCTCTTAAGGAGCTTACTTTTAAAAAAGATAATAGATAAAAACTTCTTGTGCAGGTATTTTTTTTCCCTTCTTTAACATTCTTTAAGTCTCATTATTTGAATCACTGTTTCTTTTATCTTTTTTTTTGTATGTGTGATATACCTGTACATATGGACATGCCCATATGTATGTGTATGTAAACTAGAGGTAGACTTCAGTTTCTTCCTCAATCATTATCCATCTCTATTTTGAGATGAGGTTACTCAGTGAATGTAGAGCTCACTGATTCAGCTGGACAAGCTAGCCTGCTCCCCAAGGATCTTCTTGTCTCTGCTTCCCTGGCACTGGGTTTATAAGAGCATTCAACATGCCCAGCAACTCACATGAGTGCTAGGACTCTGACCATAGGTCATAATGTTTGTGTGGCAAACATTTCACCTGCTGAGGCATCCATGCTGCCAGCCCTTAAGTCCCTGTTTCAAATTCACTCCTAGTTTTGCCCACAGTGCTGAGAATCCTCTCCTGCAAAGTATCAACATTAGAGTTTGGCCTCAGAAACACAAGGTGGTAAAGAAAAATCTAGAGGTTTGTATAACCCACAGAAAACACTGGATTTTTCCAGGGCTGAGATGAACTCTGATTGCACTTGAAGGTGCCTGGTTTTGAATTCAACAACTCCATCATGTTGATTTATTAAATCCTAATAAATCTGGGAACTAAGAAAAGGGACACAAGCTGAGATTCTGTCTTCCTGGCAAACACTTTGAAACATCCATTGTTCTCTTCTTCCTGCTCCTTTCCAACAATATTGTAATTATGGCCAAATTTAGATGATCTTTCTATTAGCTGAACAAAGAAGTTTTGAAAGACAGTGAGAGATAATTGTTAACGATAATGCAAAATTAGAACTTATTCAAGACTTGAAAGTCTCACTTTGGAAAGTTAAATTTAATAGATTGTTAATATATGACAAAATAGCATAAAGACTTTCACACCAGGGATTGGTTGTCTATTGCCCATGGGATCAATTTAGTTTGCTGCCTTTTTTGGTAAATAAAGTTTTATTGAGGAATGGGTGTGCCCCTTTGTATGTATCAGCCATATCTTCTTGCTTTTCACAATGGAAAAGGTGAGGAGATGGGGAAAGAAAGGCCACAAGTATTTATCTGACTCTCCAGACACAAATAAACTTGACTTTTCTTGTAACAAACTTATAGTCTCACTCTGAAGGTATAATATAATGGGAGGAAAAACCTAATTAGCTTGGTTGGGTAGTTCTCCTTGATTCTCATTGTGGTTTGCATCTAAAACACCCCCTCCCTCAGTGGCTGATGGGTGAGCCTTTGTTTCTTAGATGGTCACACTATGTTAATAATTTTAGGACATTGGACCAGGCTGGTGAAAGTATGCCATTAGAGGCCGACCTTTGAAAGTTGTAGACTAGCCCCTGGTTCTGGTGTCCTCTCTGCCTCCTGCCTCATTTGCATACTTCCATGGTTATGGGCACAGCTGCCCTTCCACACTTTCTCTACCCAGCTGAGTTGAAAGCCTCTAAAACCACAAGGCATTGGGAATCTTTCTTCTTCTATGTCACTTCTGCCAAGTATCATGGTGATAGCAGTGCCAGAGTGGTTAATTTATCTCCCTTGAATACTTCCCTATGATATGTCCAAGGTTAAGCACTGAATATGTATTATTCCATGTATCCTTAGTGTCATCTCTATAAGACAGGTAAAATTCACCTACATTTAGTTACAAAATCAGAGGTTTTTAAAACTGAATAACTCATCTAAATTTACACTGTTGTCATTGAAGGATTAGATTCTAAATCTCAAGTATGATTCCAATATACCTATCCCAATTTTAGATGTGTAAGTATGTTTGTGTATTCAGCAAAGGGGTTGATGTAACCAAATAATGCATATAAAGTACACCAAAGTACTAGACACAGTAGATGCCAATAACTGTCTTGTTATATCTGGATATAGTGATCTTTGTGGAATTGAATTGAAATCGACTTAGAAAAAAAATCAATGTGTTTTCAGCATGGGAATAGCATATCTAAGCTGATGAGAAGGTTGAGGCCATTGGAAATTCCCTTGTTTAGAAGCAGTCCACTATAGGTTAGGCAGGTGGCAAAGAGAGGCGGCGCTCAGCCAGGTGAACGTGACGTTGTCTGATTTTAGTTACGGACAAGCTTTTGTGAGCAGGATGTGTTGGACAGAGGACTAAGCTATGGCCACAGAAATGATCTTAGTTTATTCTACTGCTCAAAGCTCTTGGGCTCTGAAGGGTTGAGCACTCTGACCTTAGCGTCATTAGCACTGTGCTCTACCCAGCTAAGCTAATTACACTGTTAGGTTTCATAAACCCAATGGTGGCATCCCTGGACTCAGGAGAGAAACTTCCCAAATGAGGTACCAGTTTGGTCACTTACTTGACAGACTCTTTTCTGTGCAAGAAGGCTTCTAAATAATGCATATCTGAAGTAATGAATTATAATGTCCAATTATTTTTATAATTACATTTTCAGGAAATTTAGGATTGGGTTGAAAACAAAACAAAAGGAATGAAAATTTGGGGCTGGGTGTTGAGTTTGTGAACTATATGCATCGGGCTCTGCAGAGAAGGTGGATGCTCTGTGCCTGGGTTCCTGCTGATGGGGAGAGAATGTGCCCATATATGTGGCCTGATCCTCTGTTTCCAGACTGAGCTTGACCTTGTTCCAGGGAGGCTGTTCATCAGTGAACAGACATCTGGTTACACCTGGCAACAGAAATTATATGAGTTCTCATGCTTATGAGCCTGAACATCAGTTCCAATTCATCTTCAACTCTTCCTACGTATAGTCACTACCAACTGAGTATAAATTGACACTTTGTGATCTCTGCTTTAGAGATTTTTTTCATTCAAAACATGTACTACCTTTTAGCTGTAAATTAGATAAATTTGTCTTCTATTTTCCTTAAAATAAAATGAAGCCATTTCCTCTGTAAAATAAAATGTTATCACAATATCAACTGTATACATATTTAAGACATAATTTAAGTAAGTAATAATTTTCTATAATAAATCTTTTTCCCTTGCTCACTGGCTTTTGTGAACAGTTGAACTGTACTTTTACTCTGAATCACTTTGCCTCTTGAAGATCATGGAGCCTTTGGCTAGGTGTGACTTATCTCAATGATGTTTTGTGCAAGGAAAATGGTTTCCAGATGTCTCTACTACTTCATAGGCAAAATTTTTGCACACAAGTTGGGTGAATGCCTCCCACAGGGTGCATTCCCTTTATTTCAAATCATGGATGGAAAGGCTTTGGATTGTAGAAATGAATGTGTCTTCACAGTATGTGCCCTAACACACACACACACACACACACACACACACACACACACACACATGACGTCTTTTAGGAACCCAAACTGATATTAAGTTCATGAACCTGTTATATTTCCATTAATGAAAATGTAACTATCAGTGCTGATGAGTGAATTTAAGGCAATGTTATAGGCAATACAAAATATACAAAGGAAATGGCTCTAAAAATATGTGGAAATTTATTTTCATGTGAATCTCAGAAAGTCTTTGTGGTCCAAGTATGTTGCATTGCTTTCCTGTATTCCTGTCTCCCCAGAGAAGTACACCATTCCAAAGCCAAGCAATTTTGAAAATTAAAAACATATTTTATTAATAGCTCAAATACAGGAAGAACACAACAGCCCTTCCTGGTGATGTAATTGAACCTGATGATTTGAATTAAAAATATGCTAACATCTGGTAGTTCCGAAAACATGGCCTACCAGGAATGGAATAGCCTAACCACTGAAGTACTATTCATGTTTTCCCTATGCTCTTTGGAGAAAGAACTCCAGTCCTTCAAGAGCAATCTACATGATTAGAAAGAAAAGTTGAAAATACTTGGCTTTAAAGCTATGTTCTTGTTTACCAGAAATGCCAGTCATGTCAAAAGAGGCTTCTGGAAACCAAGGTGTCAGACTGGTGCTGAAGAAAGAACATTGGCCTTCCTGACATTCCTGGACCTTGTTCCTTCCAGTGCAGAACAAAAGTGAGGTGTGTGCCTTTCTTCATCCCAATAGAATTTGCAGTCAAACACCATAGACAAGCACTTGGACATAAAGTTAAAGTCGGAATTTTAAGCAGGTCCTTAATGCTGTATTGTTGTTCAGACATTGTCAGACTTTGAAAGGAATTAAATCCTACTGCAGCAATTTGAAATATTTACCTTTGTATTCATATACCCCAAAAAATCAATATACCAAATTCCTTTCATTTCAACCTTCTAGAAAGGCCTCAACAACATATAACAGCTGTTTGCTTTGTTCTAAAAGTAGGGAGGGAAAGAAATTGGAAATGAATATGTCACATAATTCTTAGAAAAAGGATAGTTTGTTTTGGGGAGTCAAAGTTTCTCATCTTTTTTTGTCCAGAGCATGGGAAATTATCAAAAAGATTACAGAAGTTATTCTTCAGGAAGATTCCAGTACAGTGGTGCCAGCATTTGATTTTCATTCCCCCATCATTGGCCCAGGCAAGTGTTCTTAAAAGAAATGATGCTTTCTGCTTTGGCTTCTCAGGAACAAACATATCTGTGCCACTTTCTTCCAGAGAATGTGCCTTCACTTCCACATCTGCCTTTCCATTGTGGAAAACAGTGAGCCCCACCTAAGGCAGGCATCAGGGCCAGACTCATGTCCTTTCCAGGTAGGAGTGTACCACTTAGCCATTAAATGATAAAAAAAAATATATATATATATATATATATATATATATATATATATATATATATATATTCATTTGCAAAAACGATTTATTCTTATGGGTTAGTAAATGGCTCCATAGTTAAAGAGCTTGCTCGTAATGACTGATGGTCTGGGTTCAATTCCCCGGTACTTACATAAAGCCAGATGCGCAAAGTGGCACATGCATCTGGAGTTCGTTTGCAGTAGCAAGAGGCCCTGACTTACCCATTCTCTCTCTCTTTCCCTCTTTCTCTACTCAAAAAAAAATATTTAAGAAAACATTTTATAACTTGTTTATTCTTGAATGGTATCAAAATTTCTAAAGAATAACTCAGAATAGAACAAGGAACTCACTACTTGCTAAAGGGTGACCTTTTGCTTTGTTTTCTGTTTCCCTTTTTCACACATGCTCCCACACCCACACAAATATATTTTTCTTAATTATTTGGGAGTAAGGTACATTTTGCATCCAGTTCCAAACAAACTCCACATTTCATTTTTTTATGTATTTGATATTCTCTTCTCCAAAAGTAAGAAACCTGGTTTCCATTACCTGTGCTGCAAATAGTCATTTACTCCAGTCTAGAATATGTGTAAAGCAATTTCAGAATTCCTCATCGTGTTAATGTGAAACACAAACTTACTAGAATTCAATATTGGTTTTCTGTTTTGTTAAGGTACAATTTATATGCAGTAAAGCAGAAGAATCTAAAGAACAAAATTTGATGAGTTTTGACAAATACAGATCGTCATTCTTCTACACTCTTCCCAGGATAAAGAAGTTTCATTATCTTTCTTCTTGACAATCTACCCCTTGAAGCTAATTAATACAATGTGAAATAGTAACATAACACAATAGATCCATGAAAGCAGAAAAATGACTACCTGTAAAGGAAGAGTTTTAAAAAAGTTGTTGAGGGCTGGAGAGATAGCTCAGTAGTTAAAGGGACACCAATTTTCTGTCTCCACTCCGTCTCTCTAAAAAATATCCTTAGCCATACTGATCATCCCTAGCAATAGATTGGAGACATGATTATATGTGTTTAGTAAGTTATAAAAAGTGATATTAAATGCATGTCATTCATTTAATTTATTATTGTCAATGAAATGGACGTATTCGTGGAGAGACATAGTCCAACATTGTTAACACAAGAAGCAACAAAAAAACTGGACTAGCCCTTTTCCAGCAAAAGACATTCAATGCACAACTAAAGAACTTCAAACAAATAGATCCCTGGGATCCAATGGCAAACTGAAAGAAACATTTAAGTATAAAATAATACAAATCTTCATAGCATTTCCTTTTAAGGAAACATAAAGGAAAACCCATCATTATTAAATCGATTGATTGATTTTTTATTTGTAAAGAGAAAGAATGTGCACACCAGGGCTTCCAGACACACTGCAAACAAACCCTGATGCATGCACCCCTTTGTGGGTACTGGGAAATTAAACCTAGGACATCAGGCTTTGGAAGCATGTGCCTTTAATTGCTGAGCCATCTCTCTAGTCTGAGAAAAATCTTGTTTCATCTTATTTGGTCAACCAAATTCTAATATGAAAGTACGATAAATAGATTATGATTAAATAATATTGATAGTCTAATATCTCTTAGAACACAAATTCAATCTATCTTAAGCCAGGCGTGGTGGCACACGCCTTTAATCCCAGGCACTTAGGAGGCAGTGGTAGGATCACTGTGAATTTGAGGCCACCCTGAGACTACAGAGTGATTTCCAGGTCAGCTTGAGCTAGAGTGAGACCCTACTTTGAAAAAGAAAAAAACAATCTATCATATAACACAGTAATAGTCATATACCAGTAATGAAAGCCTGGCTTAACATTTGATAACTCAGTGAATGCAATTTACTCTGTTATCAAAATAATTTTTTTTACACCTTCATTAGTTTATTGTGACCTTCACCTGGTTCACAGTGACAGCTGAGGTTATCCAGGTCCTGGCTGCCTCTCAACAGGCTAAAGACAGTGACAAATTTCTATTTCTTTTTATGGAAATTTTGAAGCATCTTGGATTACATGATTTGGAATCAGATGATGCTATGATTAGGTGAATTCTATTTTCTCCTGCTGACAGGTGGATTCCCCCACACACACATACCATCCACAGGGCATCTGATGTCACTTCCCCGAGAGGCCAGGTAGGCATACCAGAACAGAGCCACCAGGTTGGCAAAAGGCACCTGGGACTCCAACAAGGTCATGATGAAGAAGAACAACAGCAGGAAAGATAGTGCCTCTTGACTCCAGCTAAGGGCACCTCAGGAGGGATCCAGAGCTCCATAACGAGACAGAAGTAGTGACTCAATGGGCCTGTGACAAAGAACCCATAAACTGCGTATGTGAGAGGCCCGCTGACATCTAGACGTTCAGAATCTTTTGTCCGCTTCTTAATCATCTGGGCTAGGGAATTTCCAAGCGCTGACACAATGCCACAGCTGGCCGCCTGGGTGGGCACGGGATAGAGTTTGAGGAGCAGCAAGTCGTGAGCAAGCGCGCCCTGGGAGAGACCCGAGCCGGGCTTCGGTCCGCAGCCAGGGCGCCGCGGGTGCCAAGGCCGTCCCTTCTCCCAACTGTCCGGGGCGACGACCCCATCGCAGGCGGGCTGGGCATTGGGCCCAGGTTACAGGACACAGGGCAGGGACAGCCTGCCATTTCCAGCTACACCGCAGTCCGCAAAGCGGCTCTGGGCTGAACCCCGCATTTTGCGGCCCGCGCCTCCCCACACTTCTCCGTCGGTCCCTGCCGCAAAATAAAATTTTTAAATGGGCTATTATCTCAATATATGCAGAAAAAACTGTAACAATACTCACTCATTTATGTATCAATACAATGAATTTTTAAAATTTTATTTATTTATTTGAGAGAGAGAAAGAAAGAGAGGGAGAGAGAGATCATGGGTGTGCCAGGACCTCTGGCCCCTGAAAACCAACTCCAGAATTATGTAGCACCTTGTGAATCTGGCTTGTGTGGATCCTGGGGAATTGAACCAGGATCCTTTGGCTTTGAAGGAAAGTGCTTTGCAAAGCCATCTCTTCAACCGAAGACACTAAACTTTTAAAACTCCCAGAATTAGAACAAATCAGTAATTCCTAATAAAATCTTTACAAAACTCACAAATGGCACTGTAAGAAGATTGCACCTTCCCCAGCAAGTCTGGGAAGAAAGCAAAATTGTTCACTTTAAAAATTTTATTCTGAAGCATGTAAAATAATCTATGGTGATAGAAATTCGAATGTTTGCTGGGAAATGGGGAGGATTGATTGAGAAGAGGCCTTACAAAATTGTGACAGAGGTGTGCTTTCCTGAGACGTATTCAGTATAATGTTAATTTTCATGCACATAGATCATCATTAAATGATAATTTCCATTTGAACTTCAGTTGTCTCTGTTCTTAGGCCATTCAGCTTTTTGATTTCTACTTTCCATTTTGAAGATAACATTTAAACCTCTTCATATCTCTTAAATTTATAGGCAAGATCCTACACCCTCCTGTTGGTACCTTCACGTTGCTGGGACAAAACAGCAGACCAAAGCAGCTCATGGGAGGATAGGAAATTTTTTGTCTTATAGTCTCCAGGGGAGGCTTCATGATGTCAAGCAAAAGTACACGCGGGCAGAGGCTGGGCATCACTTTTGCCTCTGCAGTGGAAAATAGAAGCAGGACAGTGGGCTGAGCTAACAGTAGCAAGCAAAGTGTTAATAAGGTCCACCCCCAGTGACACCCACCCTCCAGCAAGGCCCCATCTCCCAAGTAGCCATTAGCTGGGGACCAAACATTCAAAAACACATGAGTTTATGGTGGATATCTGATTCAAACCACCACCGTAACCTGTATTCCAACACTAGCCACAGTGTCGTCATAACATCTTTGAACATTTTAGCATTGTAAATTGCACTCCCTGATTTTTAAATATGAAGCCAAACTTTCATTTCTGGGCTGTACCTACTTGACACTACTTTCTGTATTCCTCTAATATCTAAACTGAGAGGAGATACTCTCATGTCATTGTATGTAATGCAGGCACGGAGGGACAAAACTCTTCCAAATGATGTTCTTTAATGACTTTACTTATAGTGGCATAAATTTACAGATGAGAAAATAAAATTGAAGATGAGTACATGGCCTATTCAAAGTCACTCCTCCTGGCAAACTGTACAGCCTGAAGCTGAATTTAAATCATCTATCTCTTAATCCCCTGTTATCTTGTTCCTAAATTACCATGCTAACATGATGAAAGTCCTTTCTCACAATACACAATGAGCATTTATTGTGTACTTATTTTCTAAAGTAAATTACTTTGGGATTCCAGGAAACCACATACTGAAGCATATAGTTCAGGGACTCTGGAGGTTATAATACGTACTTTAATATCTTCGGAATTCAGACTGAGGCATGTGATTTCTTTTGCTCCCAGAGTTTCATGTTTTCTTGCACTCAGACCCCCCCCCATACCTATAAATTAGTAAAGTAACCCTTAAGACAGTGTGCATGCATGTGAAAAGTATGTGGAGAAGAACCAGCTTTCTGTGGGCATACAAAGCCATCTTCTCATCGCTCTGCTTCCCAGTGTTTTTTTCCATAAGTTGCTAAGCAGTGTACATTCACATACCCATGGTGAGGAGGGATTCCTTCTCTGCCTTTATAGTGGTTCCTGTCTCATCATCGCTCAGCTCCCTCCAGCTGGTTCCATCAGTGCTCAGGTCAGACCTCTGCTGGTGTTTCTGGCTCCCATGCCATGTTTATGTGAACACTGCAGATACGGACTGAACTGGGGTTCTCTGCAGATTAATAGAGGGTTTGAGAAGCTCTGTCAAAACTTCTAGTTTAGCAGAACACTCCTAGTGGATAAATAACATGGATTTATTTATTTTATTTTTTAAATCTATTATTCCCATGTTCCAGACCTGGATGACTGCAGGTCCAACGTATCCCTCTCCCTTATTCTCACCCAAGTGACAATCTGTTTGCTCTAGCTCCAGGAAGGTGCAGGCTTTTTGATAATTTGAATTTTTTTTAATGTTCCCTGTTGTTGTGTTTGCATTACAGACTTCCAACAAAGCCTGAACCCACAGTGCCTCTGTGACAGAAGCCCATGACCTCTTTCGTAATTGGGAGCTCTTCAGTGACAAGTTTCCTCTCATCTGTTGGATGTAAGGGACATGAACTGGCTCCTCCTCCCTGTGTTTTCCAAAAGTTCACTGTGTATCTGATTCAAATAATCTGTAATTAATTTATTCACTTGAGTGAATGGTTAACAGCAGGACTAAAACACTTTCAGATCACACTTTACGCTAGCCAGCTCAAGGGCCGGACAGATGCCAAAATATTTTTCATTTGTATTTTGTTATTTCATATTTGCTAACTATGAGCCACTATGTGATATATTTACATATATATGATGAAAATTGAATCAAAATATTTTCCTTATGATTTTCTTAATTGGTTGTGGAAGGAAAAATGTCTTTAATCTTGTTTGTAAATGATGTTCCATTTTCTTAGTGTTAATTGGTGGCAATACGAAAGACTCTGAGTTGGTAAAACACATACAGGAAGATCTTATTTACGGGTTTAATATCCTTAGTTAATGATTCTAGCACCTGGAGCTATTCTGTATGACTTGTGTGTTCTGTATGACTTGATTCAAGCAGTAACACTAGAAAGGTGAGTTGATATGTCTTGTAAATAATAGACTGACAAGTTCTAAGGCATAACATTGTGGGAGAATGAATTAATCAAATCAATCTTTAGCAAAACATTTTCATGGGTACTAATCAGAGGTTTTTCATAACCATGTCCTGCCAGGCTAATCGAGACTATTATGAAGGGCAAGCAAGCAGGTTCAATCAATGGGAAATGATAACTACGTGAGAATTATAGGACTAAAAGCAGTAGGGAAAGAACAATCTTTTATAATAGAAGGCTTAGAATTTTAAAATCTCAATTGGCCTTTTATTGACGCAAATATTGTCTGCTGTCTCATAGAAGCCCTCACATCATTTCCCAAAGGTTTAAAATTTTAAAAAAGGCTTTTCAAATTCTGTTTACACTTGCATTCAAAATAAAGTGAATAACCTTGTGATTGAAATCACTTCCATTTGTGACAAGGGCTTGTTTGATGAAAGGTTGAACTGGCCACACACAGCACTGGGCAAACGCTCCACAAGCAATTGCACAGAAGGCAACGACACTCCCACCCCAACCTCTACACATCCACGCCTGTGCAGGGCACATGGCAAAGGGGGTGGGGGGCAGTGGATTCTATAAAAGGGTTCCAGTTAGCTAGTTCCTAGGAATTTGAGATACACAAGGTGGAGGAACCTTGTCTTCTCATGACATTTTTTTTATAGAGATGCAAGAAACCACCTTGCATTGGTCTTCCTTCCCAGCTACCTCCCTTCCTTCTACAATTCTCCTGGGATGGAGGAGGATATGACTCCTCACCCACTCAGGACACTTGTGTATACTTTGAAATAAGCAATCTCATTAGTCTTATCATTATTTGGTCTTGCCTAATTCAGATGTGTTTGGAACCCATAAAGTCACATGGATCTTTTATTAGCCAGGTTTCCTGATGTAGTGATAAATAAATAAATAAACACTTTGATTAATTGTTGACTGCTACAGAATTATGGAAAAAGTCCTTTTTGTAGCTGCTAAAAAATAAATCAAAGAAAAAAAAATGCATGAAAACAACTCCCAAAATGACCCATAAAAGGGCACAATTTTATTTAGGGTCAAGCAAACATGGCTAGAATTATTTTTATCATTTGTCACTATGCATAGTTTTGTCACAAAGGCATAGTGAGGAAAATAAAGAAGCAAATTCCATGATGAATCATATGAGCTAACAAATGCAGACAGTTCTTTGGGGTGAGGAGTTTAGTAAGTAAATTTGGGGAGGAACAGGGGATCTATAAAGGAGAGAAAATTTTACTAATTGTTTTGAAGCAACAAAGCCACTTGTACTGACAGTAAGTTTTGGAAGACAAAGGTTGATTTTTATGTATGTTACCTCCAAGCCATGGTGTCTTCCACCCATCAAGGACAGTGTGATCCAGCTCAGTCTGGATCTGATATGACAGTGAAGGAAAAGCAGTACTTCCAGATGTGAATTCACACAATTGGGTCACAAAGATTAACAGCTGCACACATCAAGTCATATAATTCCTTATAACCTAAGATATCCTGCATGAAATGTACCATATTCCAAAACAAAATTTGGTTCAAGTCATGACTTTGGATAATATAATGACTTTGAAAACCAGCAAGACAAGAAATTTAAAAAAAAATAAGCTGAATATTTCTTTAATGAGAAGTTAAAGTGGTGAAATGGCTCATAAGATTTGCCAGAGTTTCCCCAGGTCTTCTGTCTGTGCCGTTTTCAACATGTGTGCTATAGACACAGGGGTTGAATGAGTAATAAGGAAGGAAAAAACAATGAGGGTAAGAACTATTTCTGGGCTAAGTAGTTTAAGAAAAGCCAACTTAAACACATAGACTTGTTTATTGTATTTTTATGTGAGACTTTTCAAGCTCTTCACTATGAAAATGCACTTTGAATTCCCCAAAGACGGGATTCCCCGAGTTGTAGCCCAAGTAAAGTGAGTGTGTTTGTGTATATATGTGTGCATCGGAACTCTCTAGTGTACATTGGGAGACTTTAAAAGTTCCACTTTCCCCCACCCCATCTTACAGAGATGGAACCCAGGGCAGGCAGCTGAGGCCTACGCTTTGTCTAGCAAGCAAAATAGTCATTGGCCAAGTGTATCCCAGAGTCTGTTCATCGGTTCAGGGTTCTTCACTGTGAGGAAAGGATGGAAGTCATCATGTGCACTGCCCCAAGCACGGCAGGCAGTGGCTGGCATAGTTTTATACTATAGAAAGAATAAAATTCAAAAATACATGGCTAGACACCTAAAGGCTAACAGCAGTATTCATTAAGTATTTATGGGGCCATAAAATTCCTCACTGAACTTGAACATGAAATAACAGGATGTCCTACATTTAGTCACTGTGCACTTCAGTGTCAGGCACTTTCACTGTTCAGGCTCAGGCAGGAAAAGGTGCAATACAGCATTCATCTTTTTTTTTTTTTTTTTTCGAGGTAGGGTCAGACTTAAGCCCAGGATGACCTGGAATTCACTCCGTATTCTCTGGGTGGCACCTCAAACTCAAGGTGATCCTCCTACCTCTACCTCTCTAGTGCTGAGATTAAAGGTGTGTGCCACCACGTCCGGCCAGCATTCATCTGTTTTGAAAAACAAGTGTCCTATAGAGAGATTGAGCTTAGTCTAAGCTATTGATATTCAGAGTTTAAAACATGGGGCAACTTTGTTGAGTGCAACAACCTGAAGCTCTTCATTTCTACAAGGTCACAGGCCATTCCAATATGCTATCATTGGACTTTATTAAGAATAGTAAAGGCTGGGGAATGGGGCAACAGGAAAATGCTCTGTGTGTCTGGGGGAAAGGAGGATGGCAGGCATGTGTAACCCTAGAGTCTTGGCTTTATTTCTTTATAATTTTGCTGAAGAGAGGACATGTCTGTCAGCTTTCTGCTACTGTGATAAAAATAACTGAGAGCTGTAATTTATAAAAAAAGAAAGGTTTAATGCTACGTGTGGTGGTTCACACCTGTAATCCAATCCCAGCACTTGGGAGGCTGAGGTAGTGGGATTGCCATGAGTTTCAGGGTAGCCTGGGATACTGAGTTTCAGCTCAGCATTGGCTGCAGTAAAATTCTGCCTCATAAAAGAATAGGAAAAGGGAGAAATAAAAAGAAGAGAGAAGGAGGAGGAGGAGAAAAAAGGAAAGAAGAGGAAGAGAAAGAAGAAAAAGATGGAGGAGGGGAGGAGAAAGAGGAGAATGAGAAGGAAGAAGAGCTTATTTTCACTCTCATCTCCAGAGGTTTCTATCCATGGTGCCTTAACTCTTGTAGAACAGAAGTTCATGGTAGGAAAGAAATGAAGGTCACTATATCATGACAAATGACAGCCAGACAGCAAAAGGGAAGAGAGGGTGGATAACAAAAATATAACCTTCAAAGTCATGCCTGAGTGGCCCACTCCCTCCCACTAGGGCCCACCTCCTAAGACGTCTGCCACTTCTCAGCAGTTCATCAATTCTATGAGCCTGTCAGTGTTGGTGATTGCAGAGCCCTCATGGTCCAGTGGCTTCCTCAGTGCCCCAACTCTGTACAATGCTCACTGGAAACCAAGTTTTCACAATGGTAACTGTGGGAGGCATGTAAGCTCCAAGCTGTAACACTGCAGAAATAAAGGCAGATGTTGAAATTGAACTTAATGCTGCTCAGTGGTTGCAAAATGTGGATCCCTGCTGTTTATTGAACCAGCCTCTCTGGGATCTTCCATTTCATTCACCCATTTTTCTTTTCTGAGATGAAGGAAAGGCTAGGTGTAGGATACCCTTTCCCAGTCCATCTCGGTGAGCTTTGAGATCTTTTCATGAGGTTCAGCTTTCTGATCTGTTCAATGAAGATTAAAAAAGAAAAACGCAAAAACCAAAAACATGACCCGTAAAATGATAAATATGTGTGGACTTCACAATATTTCCTGATTTTCTCAGTGGTTGTTCTAAAAGGAATCAATGAATGGAATCCTGTGTTGGAAGTGAATCCATATTTTACATGCCAGAAAAATCTGCACTCCCATTACTACAATTATTTTGTCTCCATCCTCAAGGAGACAGGCACAGGTTTCGGGAGGGCTTTTAACTCTCCACCAGTAAACATGGGTGGACTTTTCTGTTGGAGACTATGTGGTACAGATGGCGGGATGCAACAGTGTTTTCTTGTGGGGGGGGGGAAACACTGTACTTTGTGGCTATTTAAAAAAAAATTGTTTTTGTTCATTTTTTATTTATTTATTTGAGAGTGACAGACAGAGAGAAAGACAGATAGAGGGAGAGAGAGAGAAAGGGTGCGCCAGGGCTTCCAGCCTCTGCAAACGAACTCCAGACGCGTGCGCCCCCTTGTGCATCTGGCTAATGTGGGACCTGGGGAACCGAGCCTCGAACCGGGTCCTTAGGCTTCATAGGCAAGCGCTTAACCGCTAAGCCATCTCTCGAGCCCAAGTGGCTATTTTTAATTAGAGGTACTTATTTCTGTCACACAATGTGTTATATTTCTAGGCAAAAGCTTTGTGTACACTGTCAAGGAGTAAGTTTACCACCATGGTGCCATTTTTAATATTCTCAATGGACAGGAAGAACTCCAGAACAAGTAGGAAGAACAGCAGAAGGCAATGTGGCAGGCTAACGGTACAGTCATGGGGGAGTCCTTGCATCCTGAGACACACACACACCTGTGGTAACCAAAACGTCCTGCCAGGCCAGCCTGATTCTATCTAGGGAAGGTGGGATGTGCCCACGAGGATTTAGTTCTCACTGCAAAGGAACGTTTGGCTTTATTGGAATGGACGCATGCATGGCAGTGAGTTAGTGATTCGGCCACAGAGCTTCACTGACTTTTGTGTGTCCAAGGAGGCAACGGTCTGTTCTTGAAAAACTGGGTCAGTACCAGATCCACCTTCTAACAGCTGTGAAGTGATTTAACTTTTCTGAATGTCAGTTTTCACATCCAGGATGAACATAATACCTCTGCTTTCCTTTGTGTTTGAGGTGAAGCTGGAATGACACAAGTCAGTGTTAGTTACTCTTCTTGTGGATGTGACAAGACACTCGACGAGGGCAACTTGAAGAAGGAAGGTTTTACATTTTTGCTCACAGTTCAAGGGGATCCCCCACATCACGATGGGGAGCTCACGGTGATGGAAACGTGAGGCAGCTGGTCACATCTCATCTGCAGGTGTGAAGAGGAGAGGAATGTACACTGCTGCTACTTGTGCTCTTGTTTTTGCTTTGTTTTGTTTTGTTTTGTTTTTTATTCAGATGGATCCCAGCCTATTGGATTGTGTAGCCTACATCCAGTGTAACTCTTCCCTCTCTCTAGAAAGAGCTTAGAGACTTGTCTGGATGTGTTTCTACTAGGAGATCTGAAATCCAGTAGGGTTAACATTGAAGATTAATCACGACGATTATCATTTATTTTGCTATTTTCGGTGTTTTGGATTTTCTTGTTTTAATGTTTTATTGACAATATTCATGCATGTACATAATAGATTTTGATCATTATCCCCTCCCAATACCTTATTTTTTTTCCCATGTTCTCATCCCCTTCCACTGAATTCCTCCTTTCCCCACCTAGTCATTATAGCTTGAATTTTTTTAAAATATATTTTATTACTTTATTTTATTCAGTTGGGGGAGGCAGACATAGAGAGGATGGGCACACCAGGGCCTCTAGCCACTGCAAACAAACTCCAGATGCGTGTGCCACCTTGTGTATCTCCTGAGGTCTATGAAATTCGTATTCATAGCTTTTTGTTTTAAACTAGCCATGGTTAACTTTATTTGCAAAGTGTTAAATGCCAAAAATATTGAAATTCATTAGTCTCCTGTGTGGGCTGTGAATTTGTCACAATCTCTTGTGATTTTTTTTTTTTAATTTCATTTTTTTAAATGTTATGCCCTTATATCTGGTTTCCCTCTCATTCCCTGAGGGTCCTCCTCACTAAGGTGATTGGTATTCATTGTGGGGCACTGCAAGCCTCCATCAGTCCCTGAGATGGGGAGGGTGCCTCCAGCTAATCCTACCCACCCTGTGACTCTTACAATCTTTCTGCCTTTTCTTCCACAATGCTCCCGAGACTTTGGCCGGCCCGTTTTAATGTTGAGTGCTTTGTAGCCTCTGGATTTCCGTTTTGAGAAGATTTGTGTGACACCAGCGTCTGTCACCATCTCCCTGGAATTTATTTTCAGGCTAGCAGTGAGGATAGTACTCAGGCCACCACTTCCTCTGTGATGAGTACAGGGCCCTGGAAGATAAAGTAGAGGTGACCCATCTTGTGCTAGGCAGCCAGCTGTATTTTCTTGTTGGATGGAAGTATCCGAGGTCTTCCTGGTATTCTGTGCCATTGCTGAGCAGAATTCCATAGGCTCTTGATTATGTTGGAGGTATTGTATTTCCTCCTTGAGTGGGCATCAAATGCAATCAGAGAGCAGCTGGCTACCCCCATAATATTCGGACCATAATCTTACTGGTGAATACATCTTGCCTGGGTAATCCATTGTATAGATTAGAGAGTCCACTGCTGGTTAAGATTGTTGATTACTTTTCTTCCCCAAAGAAAGTGTCACAGCACTTTCCAGTACTATGGCAAGTAATGAGCTGGGTTGCCTGCTCAGTACCATCTTGATTTCTCAGGGTCCTGCAACAGAAGCATGAGGTGTCTTCTGCAGTAGCACCTTGACATCTATTCCTGGTGTGCAACCAAGAATAATGGCAGTAGCTCACATTGTTTGGGGGCCCATGGCCCTCATTGACCAACAACTCACCGGAAAGTGTCCCAATCCTGTCATGGCTGGAAAAACCTATAATTTCTGGATGTAGCATTATCCGTGCCTATAGGATACTTTTGCCCAAACCCTTTATTGTTATTTTCTTTTGATGTCTTTACTGTCTGTATTCTTGCCCTGCCACAGAACATCAGAGTTGACTCTTGTCACTGCCTCTGTGTGGCATTCATGATCTCACTTCTGATCTCAATGTCCCCCATTCTGCTTCCCACCTCTACTTCCCCATCCGGCCCTTCTTCAATTCCTTTATACATCGAACTTCACAAAAGCTGGCAAGCATGCAGGTCCCACTGGACATCCCAGGTATAGAGCCAAGGCACAGAGCCAACTCATAATTACTTTCTAGAAAGTTAGTTTTTAAGTGCTAATGTAGCACATCCTAAATCCTATGCACGTAGGATGTGGGATTAGTTGGAAAGTGTTAAAAGTATTTTCCCTGACTGCTCTGCCTTTTATAACCTTGAACAAGTCATTTTCACTCTTCTCTTCTCACTTCTCTAATGGAAAGATTAGGGAGATAATATCAGTGGGGTGCTATCTAAATATGAAATGAGGTAAAAGGAAATAAATATCAGACTGTGCCTGTCAGAAGCTGCTGATCCTCTCAACAATGTGTTTTTCTGTGACCTTCAGTCTCTGAGGAGTGGTTCAGGAAGCAATAATGCAAGTCAAGAACTACTTCAGTCCTCCTGAGTCTCCTTAATGTGCCTGTCCTGATTGTCTTGCTGCAGGCGGACTTCCAGCCACTCATTCAATAAAGGTGTTAGAAGCACCTACTATGGGTCAAATGATTGACAGGTTAGAGTGGAGGTTTTAGGAATAGAAATAGTTACTGTCCTCTGCCCAAGATTGCATTATTGAGACTCAAGACTCTCAGAGGAGAGTCTCAATAACAATCCTTGTGATGTATGCAGGATGGAGTCGTGCAAAGGATTCCAATACAAATGCAGAGGAAACAGAGAGTGTCAACAAAAAAATTCTGTAGGAAGCTTTCTTAGACCTTGTCCTTCAAAGGCTGAGTTGGACAGGGTGCAGAGCACTGGGTGGGCACAATGAAGAATGAATATATTGTCACTGAAGAAAATACAAAGTGTAGTTTTCTGTGTTCAATGACTCCTGGGAGGAATCCAGAGCAGACAGCTTATGGAGGTAGGGCCAGCTTCTAGGATGCAAAAAAAAAATGGAGTCCTGTAAGGCTAAAGAAATAATGGCCTGTGAAGAAATTTGAAATAATTAGCATTTTCCCCTTGCAGACATTAGAGAAGTTTTTCTCAAGAGACTTGTTTTATTAGAACGATGGCTTCGGTTCTGCCAATATTTGTCTTCCCTTTGAGGTCCATTATTTGTGTTCTGTAATTCCTAGTGAGGTGTGTTCCTGGCCTCTCACTCGGTCATCCAGGTTATTAAGTACATGTAGTTATGAAAATGTAGATTTAAATTAATTAAAATCAAGCAGAAATGTAACAATGTCATTCTTCCTACTACCTAGTCTACTTAATCACACCTATACATTTCAAGCATTCAGAAGTGACATTTAATAGGCCACTGGCTTCTGTATTGCATGTGCCTGTCCACATTATTTCCATCCTCACAGGAAATTCTGTAGAGCAGTGCTACAACATCCTGCTTGTGCAGTTTTACCATCTGCTGGTCCAACCGTCACATGAGGCTATAGAGTACAGTGATAGTGTAGAAAAGTACTAAACCCAGGTCCCAAAGTTCAAATCCTCCCTGTGTTACCTCTAGTAGTTTCCTACCTTGGGCAAGTTACCAAACTTCTATGAGTCCCAGTCCCCCTGGTTACAGAGCTTCTTGATCATGAGGCTTAATAAATTAAAACATTGAGTGTAGGACCATGCCCAGCAAAAGATAGGTGCTCAGAAGTGTTAGCTGCAAGTGTTAAATCAGAAAACCAGACCATTGCTTGCCTGTTTGGTTCAGGTCTGTTCCTTACCTCTTATCCTCAAGATCTGCCTGGTCTCTGAGATTCTAATTTGGGAATCCCTGTCCCATGGATTCTTTCTTGAGCCTCAGATCTATCTTTCTCAGTTTTCTTTCACTTATTTCTGTCCCAGATTTTGGTCGTGTATTTTCTAATCCACTACCTTTGGGGGTTTGACAGTAATATATTGCAAAAATGACCCATTCTTATAAAGTATACATTCAGAAAGTGTCTTGGTGAGTAGAGGGAGGGACCAGTGAAATAGACCTCAGAAAATTCCTTTACATTCTTCCAGGCCACAGGGAGGTCCAAAAATTACCTTGAAAATGGGTCATTTCGAGTACAACACTTCATTTCACTTGAAGTGGCCTCATGAGTAAGCTTGTTCTAGAAGTTTGTGCATATAGCTCCCTGAAAGGTGTATTAATATCTCAATATAGAATTTCAGAGTTGTCACATGATAATTTCTGATTGGTGTGATTGTCATTGCTTGTTGCTTTCATTAATGATGAAAATGTACAAAATCTCTCCACATATCCTTTAAATAGCAATAATATATGCTTCTGTGTACCAGTTTCCTTTTTATTAACCTGATACTTATCTATTTTAGTAAGGTTATAACTTTGTTTATGATTAACTTTTTAAAAAATAATCTTTTATTTTTCTTGCCAAAGCTATTTTCCCTTAAAAGTTCCACCTACCAAAGTGGACATTACCTTTCTACTTTTTAGCCAATACTTTCTATATAAGTGTTGTAAAAAGTGCTATTCACTCTCTCTCAAAACTCTTGGTACTTTTCTTATACTTTAATTTTTTTTGTTTTATTTAAAAAATTATTTTTATTAGATATGGACATATGTAGTATGTAAACAACACATGCCCCTTTTCTGAAAAGGCCTTCCTCATTGGGGATGCAGGTCAACCCCATGGGGATCATGGGTCATGCATTATGGGGGAAGCAGTTCATTATGGGGGAGAGACAATGTCTCTGTGCAAAATGTCCCAACTTGTGACCCTAACAATCTTTCTAGCCCCTCTTCAACAAATTTCTCTTAGCCATGTTGGGTGCATTTTAAGTCTACCTCAGTGATGGGCTCTTAGGAGCCTCTGGATCTCTGGTTTGGTAGGTGTTGAGTGTCCATAGTTTCTATCTACTTCACCCTTGTGCTGATATCAGATTCACTAAGAAAACAGCACTCTTGCTCATTTCCCAAATTCTTCTGTGGTTTCAGCTGGGGCTGCGGTGGAGTGCACTGGCTCATCTATCATCTCAGGCCAATCTCATGTCTGAAAAAGAGAAGCAGATTATCCAACAGAAAGTGAAGTCATCACTAGTTAAATGGGATAACCATTATTAATTTAGAGAGAATTAAAAGGTTGTACACCTTCTTATAGCCCAAGGGTAGTGGGAACTTAACAATGAAAAGCAGAATCATTATCTGGATATGATTCTTACTTATTTCCCAGTTCCATATATGTTTTACTTTCCTCTGAGAAAATCTGTTAGCCAATCTAAGAGCAGCTGTTTACCCACCAAGGTTGTGTGCCACTATTGCACTTATGTGAGCACATGTCAGGTTTTTTGCTTCTGAAATGCTTAGACTTTGAATTGCTCAAACAGATGTTGGCCACTTTTCCCTGGTAGCTCACGTTGTGCCTTCCAACTCTAGATGGGCTCATTGTCTGGTGACTGGCTCTCTTCTGGATTCCAACCAGGTCTCTCCACGGTCCTTGCCAATAGTTTATAGTATCTACAGCAGTGCAGTCTTACCATTAACCTCTGGTGTGTAATCAAGTGTTTTGACAGAAGTCTTTCTGCTTGTTTTGGGACATCTAGTAGATCTCTCTGATAAATAGCTCATTGTGGATGTAAACTGCATTCTGGTACAGGGAGTTACAGGCCAGTGCCAAGGGAAAAGAAAAAAAGGAAAAGACAGAAGAAAGATAAACAAGACAAATTTAAGGTTAAGTTACATCTCACTTTCTCCAGGACCCTTTGATTCAGGTACTCCCTCTAAGGTCCTCCTGAGGGATCCAGTTTTTTAGTCTAACTTCTAGGGTATAGAATTCTATGGTACCAGTTTCTATTTGGGTTCAGTTTTGTCTCCCTCCCCCAAAACCTTCCCCTTCCCCCAATCCCTACTCTCCCTATTGTCCAGGCCTTGAGATGCCATTCATTTATGTCAGCAACTTGGGCTGACCCAGGATAGGAACCACAGATGAGTGAGACGATGGTACAGCTGTCTTTCTGTGATTATGTGAGTTCGAGTACAATGATATGTTCCAAGTTGGAACATTTCTCTATGGATTTCATTGTGTCATTTTTTTTTTCTTATTGCTGATTGGAATTCCATTATATAGATGCACCACATCTTGGTTATTCCTTAGTCCATTGATGAGCACCTGGGTTGATTCTAGTTTCTAGTTATGAATTGAGAAGTTATAAACATGGTTGAGCAAATATCTCTGAAATGAGAGGTGGAGCTCTTAGTGGAAATGCTGAGTAAAGGAGTAACAGGGTCTGTTGGTAACTCTATATTCATTCTTTTCAGGAGTCTCCATATTGATTTCCAGAGCAGTTGTACCAGCTTACATTCCCACCAACAGTGAATGAGTGTTCATATTTCTCTACATCTTCGCCAATATTTGTTTTCATTTGGATTTTTAATATTTGCTATCCTTACTGGGGTAAGGTGGAATCTTACAGTTGTTTTAATTTGCATTTCCCTAATGGTCAGGGATGTTGAACATTTTCTTAAGTGTGTGTTAGCCATTTGTAATTCTTCCTCTGAGAACTCCCTATTCAGATCTCTACCCCACTTTTGGAGTGGGTTGTTTGATCTTTTATTGTTGAAGTTTAGAGTTCTTTGTTGATTCTAGATATTAGGCTTCTGTCAGTGGCATAGCTGATGAAGATTTCCTCCCATTCAGTGGCTCATCTATTGGCTATGCTCATGGTATGTTTGTCTGTGCAAAAGCTTTTTAGTTTCATGAGATCTCATTGGTTAAGTGCTTGTTTAATTTCCTGGGTTTCATTGAGGAAGTCTTTTCCCATTTCCTATATCAAGGAGAGTGCCTCCGATTTTTTCTTCCAGTAGTTGTAGAGTTTCAGGTCTTATATTGAGGTCTTTAATTCATTTGGAGTTGATTTTTGTGCATGGCAAAATAAGTGGATCTAATTTCATTTTTCTACATATGGTCATCCAATTTGTCCAACACCATTTGTTGAAGATTCTGTCTTTTTTCCAGTGTACACTATTGGTAACTTTGTCAAAGATCAAGTAGCTGTAGTTACTTGACCTAATGTCTGGGTCTTCAATTCTGTTCCATTGCTCGATGTTTGTGTTTTTATTCTAGTACCATGCTGTTTTTATCACTATGGCTTTGCAATATAGCTTTAGATTGGATATGGTGAAACTACCACAGTTTTTTTTTTTTATTTATTCTTCTCCTGAGGATATGTTTGGATATCCAAGGCCTTCTGCCATTCCATCTGAATTTTGAGATCATTTTTTCAATTTCTGTGAAGACTGATTCTGGTATTTTTATTGGTATTGTGTTAAATCTGTATGCTGCTTTTGGCAGAATTGCCATTTTCACAATATTAATCCTACTTATGTAGGAACATTGGAGGACTTTCCATTTTCTCAAGTTCTCCTCAATTTCTTTGTTGAGGATTTTTTTAAAATGTTTCCATTGTATAGGTCTTTCACCTTCTTGGTTAGTGTTATTCCAAGGTATTCTTTTTGTTGTTGTTGTAGTTGTTGCTTTTGCAAATGGGGCAGGTTCACTGATTTCTTTCTCTGTGTATTTGTCCTTTGCATATAGAAAAGCTACTTATTTTTGTGCATTGATCTTGTATCCTGCCACTTTGCTGGAGGAATTTCTGACCTTTAGAAGTTTTGAGTTTTGAGTTTCATTTTTCTGTCTTTTTTTTTTTTCCTGAGGTAGTGCCTCACTCTAGTCTGGACTGACCTGGAATTCATCATGTAGTCTCAGGCTGGCATTGAACTCACAGTGATCCTCCTACCTCTGCTCCGAATGCTGGGATTAAAGATGTGTGCCACCTAGCCTGCTACTTTTACTTTTTTAAACACTCATTTGCATACATTCTCAGACAAAGGAAGATTTATTAAGGCAGTCATTATTCAAATTATGTTCCTGCTCCATATGAGGTATGTTGTCTGTTCCAAGGCCAATTGTGTTGAGTCTGACGCTTGACCTTAGAGCCTGTCTGCTCAGGTCCATGGAGTGGTTTATGCTCAGAGTCACTTGAACGGTCTCCTTCTCCGTAGGCCCTCAGCATTACTACACATTCTGGACTTAGATCTCCACAGCTGATGATGTTACAAAGGGAATGAGTGCAACCGATACTGAAAAGATGATGGAACTATAACGAGTCAGAAAGCAGCTGTCCATCTGACAGATATTGCACCATCACAGTTAACTTGCATTAAGCCATGATTGCATAGCTGCAGAGTTTTCAGGAGCAAGTTTCAAATTCGGATTCAGTCTAAAAGCATCATATAGCCATGGTGCCCAGTTCAAACAAAATTTCTCAACTGATTGTCCTTTTGAAAATCAATGCATTCCTTTCTCATATGATATCTAACTCTGCTGGCATAGAATGAGATAAATCAGTAACTATGGACACAAATATGAGTATATATTAATAAATCATGAAAAGAATCAGAAGAATCTCAGAGTTGAGCTAGGGGTAGAATAAGAGGCAGGATATCAGTAAGGCACTTTATTTGGTTAAAAAAAAAGAGAAACCAAATTTTATATTTTTTTCTTATGTGTCTATGTGTGTGTGTGTGTGTGTGTGTGTGTGTGTGTGTGTGTGTGTTTGTATGTGCATTGAACTTTACTCTAAATTTTGAACATCTGAAAGATAAACATTTAACAATTCTCTTCGCCTTTTTTTGCCCTAGAGTCTTATGAAAGTCCACACAAGCACACACAATATAGGAATTTATGACCATAACATCAATTAAAAGAAAATTTCCTGTGTCTGTGATAAAACTAAAGGTATGCTTATGTTCTCAAAAAATGCCCTCTAAGCTTAGACACATTGGCTTCATCAAACACAACTGTCATTTATCTCTGTAGTTGCAAGCAGGTTGCACTGTGACCTACCTCTTCTCTTCACTACCAAATCCCTGAATGCCTGAAAAGTTGATCATTTATCTATTATTTATCTTTCTATCTATCACTGCTCTCTCTCTTTTCTTAGAAAAAAGAAAACCTGGGCTGGAGAGATGGCTTAGCAGTTAAGCGCTTGCCTGTGAAGCCTATGGACCCCGGTTTGAGGCTCGGTTCCCCAGGTCCCACGTTTGCCAGATGCACAAGGGGGTGCACGCGTCTGGAGTTCGTTTGCAGAGGCTGGAAGCCCTGGCGCGCCCATTCTCTCTCTCTCCCTCTATCTGTCTTTCTCTCTGTGTCTGTTGCTCTCAAATAAATAAATTTAAAAAAAAAGAAAAAAAAAAAAAGAAAAAAGAAAACCTAATTGTAAACTAATCTTGAGACATGCCTGCACAGGCCTTTGAAATTCAAAGGCCATTGTTCTGTTTTGTATGAGTTGCATGTGTGGTATGCTATGTATATCATGTTTGTGTGAGGGTTACACGCATGTGCTGGGGCTCTGAACTCAGGTTCTCATGCTTATGTGGTAAGCACATTGCCTATAGAGTCATCTCCTCAGCCCTAAGATATTTTTGTTATTTGTTTAGTTATTTGAGAAAGAGAGGAAGAGGCAGAGAGAAAGAGAGAATGGGCATGCCAGGGCCTCCAGCCACTGCAAACGAACTCCAGACACATGGTCCCCTGTGAATGTGGCTTTTGTGGGTACTGGGAAATTGAACCAGGGTCCTTAGGCTTCGCAGGCAAATGCTTTCACCACTGTCATTTCCCCATCTCCCCTTTTTTAATTTCCTAAGATATTTTAGAGGTGAAATATATTAACTTTGTCACCAATTTTGGAATAAGCAATTGTATACTTTTTCAATGACGATAAAGGGAAAAAAATTTAACATTGTGTTAATATGCGTTCACTTAATGTGTGCATGTGAATAATATGACCTGAGTCTCATAGATAAGAATCTGAGGTTTTAATCCTGCAATGGTGGTGGACATGAATACCTGGTAGCACTGGTTAAAATTAAACAAGGTAGCAGGACTTACATGAAGGAAGCAAGAAAATGCCAAGTTGCAGACTCAGTTCGGTTCTGAGTTATGCATCTTGGGACACTGTTCAATCAAACATTTGAGTGTCTGTAAAACTAAGCCTCGCTGTTTCAATTACGATCTATTACACATCTGCCCATCTTTATGGGGCTGATATTAGGAGATCAGCATGTCTTTTTCTGAACTCAGGCAGATCTGCAAAAGGAGCCTTGCTGATGGGCTGCAGTTGAGAGTGGTGAGGGGACCTTCACTTCGGGGATAGCACTCCAAGCGTAAGCGATAAAGCATATATCCTTCAGGAAATTGCTTGGAACCTAGTCTGTGTTCTTTAGAAGTTATTCTTATGTAAAGAATTTTGAATGTTTCCTGTTAGGATAATTTTTATGGTTTTGGGTTTTAGGGACTTGGGGAATTTCTGCAGGCAGCCCCCCCCACCCCAGATGACTTCCTTATAGTTCAAAGAAGCTGATCCAAATCCAAGGTGTGTGTGCTTCTCATCCTTCTGTGAGCTCACTAGCGCTCTTCCAACCTCTGTCTATCGGAGCCATGCTCCAGCAATGTGTAGACATCACCACCATATTTCATATTGCTCTCCGTGACTCAGTGGTACAAGATGACAAATGAGGACTCCAGAACAGATCTTACCCAGCTGAAAATGGTGGCAGAGAAGCAATCACCAACCATATAAGTCAGTGAGGCCCAGGTTGCTTGCAAAGAACTGATAATCAGAGCAGAAGCACCAGGAAGAGTCTTTAGAAAGTTGCAGACTTCCAGGGTACAGAAGCCAGGCAGGCAGTGTCTCTGAGTGATAAAAAAAAAAACAGATAAAGAGGAGGAAAAGGGTGATATTTACCCTACAAGGGTAAATAGTTGCTTTGTGACAGGCCTTTTTTTTTTTTAACTGCTCATAAACACCCTTTGCATCAGTTAGCTATTGCTGAGTCACAAGCCACTTAAAACTCAGTGACTTAATGGGCTGGAGAGATGGCTTAGCGGTTAAGCGCTTGCCTGTGAAGCCTAAGGACCCCAGTTCAAGGCTCGGTTCCCCAGGCCCCACGTTAGCCAGATGCACAAGGGGGCGCACACGTCTGGAGTTCGTTTGCAGAGGCTGGAAGCCCTGGCGGGCCCATTCTCTCTCTCTCCCTCTATCTGTCTTTCTCTCTGTGTCTGTCACTCTCAAATAAATAAATAAAAATTTGAAAAACAAAAAAACTCAGTGACTTAAAAATTAACCATTTCCTCTTGCTCACGATCCTGCAGGCATCCAAGTGGTTCTCCTAACCTCTCCACATTCCTTCAGTATCTGTGGTCAGTAGCAGTTGGGTTCAGACTATGCTGACCTTGGCTGGCCTCTTTGAAAGTTTGAGGGTCAGACATCCATTGCTTGGTCTAAGATGGCCTTTACTTGTGTCCACGTTCTCTCCTATCTTTCCTGTAGGCTGTCCTCTCTGTGTTTTCACAGTTCCGCTAGAGTAGCATGAGCAAACATGGAAGATCAAAAGAAATGATTTGTCAAGTTTCTGCTTATGTCCTCCATAGTCAGTTCATTGGCCAAAGCATGACCCATAATCAACAATGGGACAGCAAGACACTCTTGCTGAAGGAAAGAAGAAAAAGGGCCATCAGTGTAATGTATCTATCGTTCTTGATGGTATGAACCAGAAGGAAATAAGGCTACAGAAGGAAAAATCATTTTTACTTAAAGGACATACTAAGTGATGGGACCATGTTTCATAACCATGCCCAAGGATTCTCTCTAGCTTCCTAGAGCATATGCTTCAGAAACATTGAGTCTTCTGCCATGTTCTCCTCTCCTCTCTTACTTGCCTGCTGCCCCTCCTACAAGTAGAGCTGGCTGACCAATATTTTGAAACACAGTATTCACCAGGCCATGCACTTATTCAGATGTATTTCAAAGACTTCCTGCTACCTACATGAGCAACACTCAAACCTGTTTCATCTTGATACCACTATACTTGCTTAAAAAAAGATTGAGAACTTTAAAGAACATTTGTTTATATGTTTTATATCAATAATATTTGCTATGTTGGAAATTAAAGGGAGAAAAATAAAATATTTTATGTTTTATTTAAAAATTAAACTTTTACTTGTTAACATGAACATTTTTTTTTAAGTGGCCAACAATTGTTTTCCAAACTAAAATATATTTTGTGAGAAAATGATGGTGTTTGCATTTTCATAAATATTAATGTCTGGTTTGACGAAAGATAGCTGGATTTTCATATATGCTGCTCTATTCAAGTTATTGTGACATTGTATATGAGGTAGCCTCTAGAACATTCCATGATGGACCATCCAGATAATAAGAATAGAGAAAGTCAATGCAACTTTAGAAATTCTATGAAAATATTCTGGATTTTGTGAACTCCCTCAGAGAAATCTTGTCCATATCACGTGAGCAATTCTGTTTTAAAGATTTGTTCTTTAGACACTCTTTATCCCTGATGTGACAGCATTCAGATATCTCTCCTGCCACCTACTAACTATATAATGGATAAATCATTAATCCCTTCCTTACAAAAAGGGCTCACACACACATCCAGCTCCCGGGATTGTCATGTAAATGAATAGGTGCTTTATGTGAAGCAGTTCATCCAGGTGCAAGACACATTGGAAGACCTTATTCTTAGTCACCCCTTGCAATGTCACTATGATTAGTAGTTAACTTTAATCCAAAAAACATGATATAAATGTATATAAATGTTTCTATGAGGAAAAATGCTGCTTTTGATACTGCAATAAAACTTGCTTAAGCAACAGTCCTGTGTCTTTGGATGACCAACTTTATAAGCAGAAATGTCAGTGTATTTATTTCATGAATGTTCATCAAGGACATCTGTGTGCTCTCAGAGTGATGAAGCCCATGGGAGGAGCTCCTCACCTAGACGTGGAGACCAGAGAAGGCCCGATGAGGGTGACATTTGAAGGAATTCTTGTAAATGCACACAATTTTCATGGGCAAAGGTGACCCCAGGAAAGGCATTCTAAGAAAAAAGCCTTCCAAAAGGTAGGCAACACTTTTGTGAAAACCCAAGATACTTTAGGAATTCTGGGCTGTCCATTCTGCAGCAGCCTTTTAGTGCGGTGGTGTGGCACAACCGTAGGTTTAGACAGTACCTAAAGAGAAGACAGGGCTGGATCCCCGTAATATTTAATTGATACACACTGAAATTTGATCACACTTAATTTTAGACATTGCATAATATTGTTCAGTTTTTGATTTTTCCTTAGGCCATTGACAATACTGAAACTCTTTATCTTGTCAGGCCATATAAAACCAGGTATTGGATTAGATTTGGTTCATGGGCTGTAGTTTACAAAGCCTTACTCTTAGAGAAAGGGCTTTATGGTTTTAAAATGAATGTTACACTTGAGAAAAGGTGAATTTTCTAGTATATATTAAAATTGCATACTGTACCCTCATAACTATGTACAATTATGTGATAATTAAAATAGGATATATTTCAAAGGACAACGTGTTATCTAGACTGTTTGTATAGGGTAATCCAAAATATATGAATGAAGGAACAGAGATTGATTTACTTCGAATTCATGAGTAAAAGCAGTGGAATAGCAGCTAGGACTTCTAATGTGGGCATCACAGATTGCAATCATATTCCACTTAATATCTTGTTTTCATCTTACAAATGAGAAAAAAATGGAAATACAGAGAGATTTATAGACGTGGCCAGGTTTATATTTCCAATAAATGGCAGAACTAGAGGAACGTTCTTCCTTCCTCCTCCTCTTCCTCTTCTACTCCCCCTCCCCTGCCGCTTCTCCCTCTTCCTCCAGTTCCTCTGTCTTTGCATTTATATCCCTTCAGCCATGAATAGCATTCATCCGATATGCGATGGTTATACTACTATTTTATAGGACAGTCCTGCAAGAATTTTTATTTTCAACGGATGAAAACACATTCCTTCTTTAAAGAAATGAATACTTTCGATGCAAGACTTTGTTCAGGAGGTGTTCTCCCACGCCTGTGAACCCCAACTTTTGGGTCTTGGCCCTAGTTTAACAAGGAACTGATAAAACATATTTTAAGAAGGGTAAACTATGAATTATTAAGTTCAGTTAGGGAGAAAACATGAATTGTAAGGTTTATATTAGGGGGAATTATGGTGCAGGGTGGCAAGTAGCAGACAGATTCAAGCCAGAGAGTGCTCCTCCCTGCCCTGCTGGAAAGGGAAGTGGGGAGAACCTCCACCACGGAGAAACAAATCTCTGGGGGTGAAAAGGCTCTGCGGAGGCGCACACACCCACACGCAGAAGGCAAAGCATGAGACCGGGAAGATCCGCTTCGCACCGAAGACCAGAGAGGACTAAGAAACTGCGGAGACTCAGAGAGCCAAGAAAAGCCAAGGAGAAAAACACCCAGGCCGCGAAACGCTCTCTCCGGGCGGAGCGGGAAGGTGAAGTCACAGGAAAAAGAGCGCCGGGCTTCGGACCGCCAACCTCCTTTACACGGGTCAGACATCCCATTAGGGCGAGCACGTGTTCAGACTCAGGCGTGTAAGGGAGCTGATTGGTGTGTGACTCAAGGAAGGAAGGGTCGAGACCTGGTTGGTGCGTGGACCAGAGGCCTCAGCCAAGGAGCCCAGGAAGAAGCCGCATGTTCATTGCTGCGCGAGTGGCTGGCGGCCGCCTTTGATGAGACAGGCTCAGATGCCAGTTTCGTGAGGATGGGCATCATGGCATCTCCTTGTTTCCTCTTTGGGCTTCTGTCCCTGACTAACTGCCTATAAAAAGCTGTCTTAATTCGTTTTCAACTTCATTTTGAAGTTTGGTAGATAATTATGTGGATTTTTATTCAAATGGCCTAGAACCCAGCCCCAAATTAGTCGTGTGGTTACGCAGTACAAAAGAGAAGGGGTTTTCTTCGAATTGGAAATTGTGCTAGTTGAGGTTTTAGTTTCCTAAATCGGGTATTGGGTACCGTGGTCGGAGGCAATGATTTGAGTTTTAGGGGCATTGTACCTCAATAGCATGACCTCAGCAATTAACAGACTGGATAGAGAAATTGTCAGAAGGGAAATTCGTGGATAGATATGGTCTATGGACTTTAGGAGAACAGTATGTGATTTTCAGTTGTAAATTTGCTTTTTATACATCGCTTAGATGGTTGGACAAGAATAAATTATCATATCTTATTGCATTCCCAGTGCCTTAAGAAAGAAGGGAAGGGCTTTGATCTTGGGTTGTAGCCAAGTGCTGTTGGAAGTGGCACCAGACTATAGAGGCAAGAAGATTAGAGTAAAAGGTAGGTTGCAAGTGTCTCCGAGGATGTGTGTTCCCAGGAGTTCTCAGGGACAGTTGTGATGCTGGAAAACTGACATATGTAAATATATATATATAATACATAGAGTGTGTATAGATAGATAGACAGACAGTTAGTGTATGTTTTTATTTAGACAAAAACAAAAAATACCCCAGCAATGTGGAAACTTGAGCATACCAGGATCAACAGTTCTTTTGAAAGGAGAAAGAAGTTGCTCTGTGGTACTTTGAAGAAGAAACTCCAGGGGCAGAGTGAGAAGTGCTTTAGGGAGAGAGAGAAGGGAGATAATGAAACCAGTCAGGAGGCTTTTGTAAGAGAGATAAGGAAATCCTGACTCAGGGTAAAGCCAGGAGGTTGAGGGCAAGGAGAGACACATCAAACATTTTTGGAGGTTGGGAACCTCCAGGATGTGGAAGATCAGAGAGGGCATTGTTTCCTCTAAACAGAGGCTCACACACCTGAGGTGTGATTCATATGGGGACAATTCAATTCTCTGCCCACACAGGTAAAACAACTTGGTACTGATAATAGTCCGATTTCTGCCCGAAGTATCTTTTTTTGTGCTTTTTTTTTGTTCTTTTGTGTTTGTTAATTTTTATTTATTTATTTACTAGAAACAGAGAGTCAGAGAGAGAGAATGGGTGCACGAGGGCCTCTAGCCACTGCAAACAAACTCCATATGCATGCACCACCATGCACATCTGGCTTACATGGGAACTGGAAAATTGAACCTGGGTTATTAGGCTTTGCAGGCATACACCTTAACCACTAAGCCATCTATCCAGCCTGATTGTTTTGTGTTTTTAAGACAACTCTAGATCCTGCTGCCTCCACTTCTCCAGTGCTGAGATTATAGGCATGCATTACCAAGCCTGGCTGCTCAATATATTTTCTACTACTGTAGAACAGGTTGAATCCCTTCAACACCTTGCACACCAGAGGGAGAATACATATGTAACATTTGTATGCATCATTGCCCACTTCTGAAAAGTTTGGGAAGACTGCCAGTGTTTTCAGTCAACCCTACGCTTGATATTGTCCCTATCCAGGATGCCTTGTGCCACCTGAGATCAATCTAAGAAAACAAATTGAGAGGGCTGGAGCTTAGCAGTTAAAAGCCCTTACTTGCAAAGCCTGACAACACTGGTTCAAATCCCCGCTACCCACACAAAGCTAGATGCACAAAGTGGTGCATGTGTCTGGAGTTCATTAGCAGCGGTAGGATGCCCATTCTCTCTCTCTTCTTCTCTCTAGGTTTACAAGTAAATAAATGAATAAAATGTGAAAACAAGAAAACAATCTTAGAGAAATACATATACTGTTCTCTAGAGGTTGCTCACCAATGATGGAGCCTTCCTGTGATGAAGGGAAAGATACACAAGTGTAATGTCCAAGGAGAGAATCACTAGCTGCACAGAGCAAGTAAGCACTGGACTGGTGTCTAAGGAGCTGACTTGTGTTTAATTTTATTTAAAAATTAATCCAAATAATTTAAGTTTAGTTAATTATAATTTACATGTATATCCTTTCATTTTCTCATTGCTCTGATTTCTGTACCCAAGGACAACTTAGAGGAAGGAATTAATTCGTTTGGCTCATGATTTTAGAGGTTCCTTTCACGGATTGTGTTTGCTAGATGCACCTGATTACAACATTCTGGGAGTGGAAGGGCGTGGCAAAAGAATTTCACCTCACTAAGGGCAAGAAGCAGAGAAAGGAAATACAAAAGGGCCAGCACAAGATACAGTCTCCAAAGACATGTCTCCACTAACCTACTTTCTCTAACTTACCCTACTTCTTAATTTCTACCACCTCCAGGCATGCCTTGATATTATGAATCCATAAATGATGAATTCTTTTAGTAGGTCCCAGCCATGATGGTCTGTCTTTGGAAACGCCCTTACAGAGACCCACAAGAGCTGCTCTTGAGTAATCTCCATGAATTTCAATCCAATCGAATGGACAATTAACATTAAGCATTGGGCATCACAGAGCCCACACGGCAGGATGCTGGTACAATTCTAGATCTTGGTGTCCAGCATCTATCCAAATCAAGGACACTGGAGAATTTTGATTTGGAAAGATTTTGACATATTTGTCCTATGTGTAGGATTGAGTAGCTATAGCAGCCATACACACTTTCCCTGCTGTATTTTCTTCATGAATTCCTTCCAGAATTATGTTGGCAGCCTGGATTAATTGGCAGCCTGGATTAATTAGCACTGTACAAGTATAGAAACTGAATGTAACTAATTATATGTATTTGAGTAGTCTAAATTTAATTTCTTCAAAAAATGTGCAATAGATAATTAAATACATGTAGGCTTAATGCTCTCTTCTCCTGCCCTGGATTTGCGTGAGAATCACAGTGGCTAAGGTGGAGCCTCTCACCTCCTCACTACCAGAGATTGCAATTGTATTATATGGCAATTGTTTTACGTTTTGATCTTTTGGAAAAGAATTGTGAATGTCTGAACCAGCTTTTTCCAGATCTTTCCAATACAGGGGAAAAGTTTCCTACCTTAATTTCAGTCTCTTGATGCCATGCCATATGTTTGGCCAGCTACATTTGAAATTAGCGGTGCCAAGATTTGAACAGGTCACAACTGTTTCGTCCTTGTTGGATAGCACAGCAGAGCTGTAGGGCAGGCGTGCTTCAGTACTGAGCCACCGAAGGGACCGATAAGGCGTGGCCCAGCCTGCTCCGGCTGGCTCCTGAACAGCAAAATCAACAAATAAATAAAAAAAGCACAGAGCAAATGAATAAATCCAATTCAATAAAAACTTAGAATGTGATAACGACATGGGAGACTTTGAGTTAGAGAAAAATGACTGTTCTTTATTGTGCCAAGAACATTTCAGGGCATACCTTCTATTTGTAAAGTTGAGTCCAATAATATCTGCAATTTATTGGGCCTTTCTTCTAAGGACTTCAAAGTATTATGTAATCAAACCCTGATTTTTTAATTAAATATATATTGTTTAAATGCTGAACTATTCAAGCAAAATGGTAGGGACATTTGGTAACCGTATGGTTCATAGATATATACATACATATGTGCATATACATATGTATACGTGCATGTGTGCATGTATGTGTGTGCATGTGTGAATTTGTATTTTTCTCTCCTCCCCAACTCTAGCTGTGGGTAATGCAGTATTTTTCTTCTGTGTTGGGAATTCAGAAGTTCTACCATTTACTGCTTCTGCAACCCAGGGACAGTCTAAGGCTTCTTCAATCTCCATTTCTTTCTGTATAAAATGAGAAGAATGGTACTTCTGCCAGTTATCGAGAGAATGAAATGGACTAATATATGAGAAATAAGTAAGCTAGCAAGCCACTTAAGGCCAGTGGCGCAGGAGGGCTGGGAACTGCTCTTTCTCCAACATGATGATTGACGGCTCGTGCTGAAGGCTGACTTGAGAAATGTACTGGGAAGCATATGTCTACATTTTCTGGCCAGATGGTAGATACATACTATGAAGTTGCCTCAGCACAGAAAGCCACTTTCAGGAACCTTTATGAGGCTAAAATATGTTAGGTGAACCTCAACAAGCAAGGAGCTGGAAGCCTGAACCTAATGCAAACAGTTGCCCAGACATCCAGAACTGAGTGTAAACACCATCCTGAATGCCACCAAATGTCAATACTGATGCTCAGTGGTATTATAGTAAAGCAGCTTTAACTGAACAAAGCTAGATGCACCCAAATGGGCCCACTTATGTCATTGAATACTGAAACAAAGCCTTAATAATGGTTATTTTATGCCTTCAGTCTGAGATATCTCTCTATATAAGGGGTCTGTGTGTATGTGCGTGCGTGTGCAAACTTCCTCAGCTTAACGGTTCTTATCTTCTTGAGAACAAAGTTTCAAATAAGTAGCCCTGCTCAGATACCAGCTGTTTCAGGGGCTACTTTGTGGGGCTGAGAAAGGGTGATTTATGAACCAGAAGAAATTGTTTATATTCTATGCTAGTATGTCCCTGCTCCATTAGAAATTAGTAACCCAATCCATCTATAACAACTTCAAGTAATAACACAAGTTCATAAGAGGTTCAGTTTCTGGGTGCTAGCACATTTATGACCTTGAAATAGATAATCTAGGGGATTTAAATAGACCACTGAAAATGACCCATATTAGGTGTCATCGTGAAGTACTGGAGCCAGGCACTTTAAGTAACCATTCTCAGCCACAGAGTCAAATGTACCAACTACATACTGCTTTTAGCCAGATGTCTGATGTTAAAGTAGATGCATATAAATAAAACAGAAAAACTGTGAAAGGATATTGCAGCTGGTGAACAATAAAAAATTTCATCTTATAAAAAAAGGTGATGTTTGGGAAAAGATGAGCTATGGTCTCTGCCACAAAACTAAAATATGGTTATTCAAACTGATTTTCAGAGGACAAATAATGTCTCATAGAGCAGAAATGTCTGACCTGCTGTTCATATTCCATCTTCCTTGTTCTAGAACTGGTTGAGGTTGAGAAGAGTTGTTTACAACCTCCTTTAAAACAGAGGTCATATAAGTACATGTGTTAGATACTTTTCTTATTCCAGTGACCACATACCACATACCTTGCATGAGCAAGAGGAGAGAAGTATATTTTGGATCAGAGTTTGCAAAGGTACAATCCATCATGGCGGGAAAGGATGGTCTGCTGTGTCGTGGCAGGAACTTGTGACAGCCGGAAGTAGAGATGGGCTCTAACCGTTTAGTGAACTACATGCACCAAGTGGCATGCACCAAAATTTCTACAGTTTGTCAAGACAGCACCACCAACTGGGGACCAAGTGTTTAAAACATGAGTCCGTGGGAAGTTCACATTCAAATCATGACAGCATGAATTAACTATTCTTTTGTTCCCCATATTGTCTCTCCTGATAGCTAAGTAGACTAGTTCTAGTAGCCTTTCCTTAAGTTGTGGATCACTTCCAATTACTTAATAGACATTTGTTGCCTTCTTCTGAAGGGTTTCCCAGTTACCCTGCCCTGTCTTAAGTTTTTATCATCAAGAGTATTGTTCTTTATGGTAAATGTTCTACTGGGCACAGTGCCAACCTTCATTGTAAATGCCTTCTACCTGCCCTCACATTGTAGGGCTGTGTTACAGGCAATACAAATAGGATCAATGCATTTAATACCACATCAACAATGCATGGCCTCTGATTGAGGAGGAAAGGGAGTCTTAGTCATTGTCTGGCTCTTTTTTACTTTGTTACTCTTATTTCCATCTATGTAGCTTTCTCACAAAGGGATTTTTTTTTATATTCTTTATTTGGAGGACTGTAAGGATATAATTGAAATCACTCAATTTAAGTCATATGGTTTGGGAGAGATGAGTTTGAACCATCATCATGATTATTCTGGGTCATTATTCAGGAAGCCAAAGGAGAAGGAAGTCAATATTTGTAGGAGTCTCTACTGGGTGCTAGTGGGTAACCCAGGGCTATCTATACAACAATAGAATGTTGCCAAGCTGGAAGATCCAGGTAGTAGGAAAGGTAACATAAGAACTAACTAACTACCACCAACACTGATAATAGCAGCATAAACAGCATAGACATAATTATGGATCACACATTCAGAGAACCTCCCACAGCAGCTGTTGAGCAAGGGCCCTTAGCTGTTCTGCATTCTCTTGAGAGTGTCACTCTCTCTCTGTTGAAGTCAACATGGGGACCAGGTGCTGGTTTGATTGAGGTTTGCATCTGCATGAGGAAGCAAAGGAAGAACTCTGAGGGGAAGAACTCTATGTTCAGAGATGGGGAAACTCAGCTTCAAATAATACATATTGGCTATTGAACCAATACCTGGACCTTCTGTCCACCCACTCCCACACTGACTGCTCAGATGAGCAATGGACATTTGCAAAGCCACTGTCACAGTGAGAGCCACCTTCCTACCTTCTGTAGTTGCATTTTCTCTCATTCTTGTCCTTATTTTCTATTCGGGTAAGGATATTCTCTGGTTCTGACTTTGCATTCTTATTTATGTCTTCCTGCTTTATGATAGGATTCATAGACCTCATATCCTTTAAAAAGTAAGGCATAGCATAAATAAATAAACCTTTCCACCCATAAAGCAAAATCATTGAATGGACTGTAAAGTTTTGCTGGTGTAGTTGTGCACTCTACTTGTTGGGGTATTTATTTCCCAATATCTGTCTAGTTCTGCAGAATTTACAATCTACCTAAGAATGAAATGGACTTGTTTACATGTTTTCTTGCTTCCATAAAACATTAAATAGAGAGACCTGATTTATTTGTGTGTGTGTATGTGTGTGTGTGTATGTGTGTGTGTGTGTATGTGTGTGTGTGTGTAAACACTTTTATAAGTAGGTCATCATTTTCTTTAATGGGTCAGAGTAGCACACATGTTCTGTTCACATGTCCCTGCTCACATGAACATTCTGAGAACCATAGTGAATTAATTACCTTTCTATTTTTTTAATTTTTTGGTTCATTTATTTATTTATTTGAGAGCAATAGACACAGAAAGAAAGAGGGAGGGAGAGAGAGAGAGAGAGAATGGGCGTGCCAGGGCCTCCAGCAACTGCAAACGAACTCCAGATGCATGCGTCCCCTTGTGCATCTGGCTAACATGGGTCCTGAGGAATCAAGCCTTGAACCGGGGTCCTTAGGCTTCATAGGCAAGCGTTTAACTGCTAAGCCCTCTCTCCAGCCCAAATTAGTTACCTTTCTCATTTCTGTGCCCTAAATGGATGATAAAATATAACTAAAGTGAGGAAGAGTTTATTTTGGCTCACAGTTTTAGGGTGCTATCCACCATGGTGGGAAATTTGGTGGTAAGAGTGGCCTTGGCTATGGTGTCAGGAACATGAACTCATATCGCACCGACTGTCAGAAAAGTGTAAGCAGTGAGTGCTGAGTTTAACTCACTCACTCCTTCTCATTTAGTCCACGACCCCAGCAGGTGGGGTGATGCGGCTCACATTCAGGGCAGGTTTTCTATCCTTAGGTAAACCTCTCTGGAAAGATCCTCACTGATACAATCAGAATGAGTCTAAATCCAGTCAAGTTGACAAAAGCAGCCATCAACAATTTGTAACCTTGAGGAACAAGCAGTGTTAACCATAGTCCCTAACTCCAGAGTCAGAGTGATACACAAGACAGAGTACAACCCCTCACAATCATAGGCTTTAATTTCTCTGTCGGCGGTGTGCTATGCACTGTTGGCACGGAGGTAGGATTGAAAATGGAACACTAGGTTCTATGATGACAGACTGAAAAAAAAAGCCTTACTGTTCCAAATTTGATTTCACATATTGCGTGAAGAATATTCACAGGGAGGTATAACTTTAGTTGTGCTATTATATGCTCACTATCTTAGTCTAAACATCCTTTCTGTTTCTCCTTTGACCTTGTGGCTCCTCCCAGAAAAGTCACATTCTTTGCAGATAATCAACTAAAACTTGTTGAAATATTTTCTGAGGTCATTCCTCATATCCTTATGTTGAGAGTACAGGGGTCTCCACTTGAGGATCTGTGATTCAGTAGTTATTTACATTGTGCCTTTGAACAAGACATTGAACTCCTCTGAATAGTGTGTTATTTATCTAAAATGATGGCAATACTTCTATTTTCACATTAAGAGGAGCAGCGAAGATAGTTAATGCAAAAGGTCAGTGGTGCAGTCTTTTATTCACCTGAACCAAGAACTCCTGTGGTCATGGCTTTGACCTCAGAAGACTTCCTGGCATGAGTTTTTCACAGATTCCATTCTTTTGTGTAACTGCAAAATTCTTTTGCAAGTAAAATTATTTTGATGTTCAGGGAAAAAACAAAACAAAACAACAAAAAAAAAACTTGATTAGGTTGAAGAACTCTTCTGCACTCCAGGCTTGGGCTGAATAAAAAGTCCTAAAGAAAATTACAGAGGCTTTCTGAATGCTCTTGCTTTACATTTGGTCACAAACTTCACATGGGCAGTACATGTTCTCTGTCCCCTGTCCGACCTGGAATGACTTTGGCTCATATACCTTAGAGAAAACAGACATATCAGAAAGGGGGCCTCTGGGCTGTCCATCATATGGCTTCCTTTCTTCATGTTTCAGAACCAGTTGGGGTTCTATGAATATTAATTACTATTGTGACTTCATAATCCTTGATCAGAGATAGACAATCCATTGTGAATTCTTAAAAATGGCTTCTTTAAATTTCACCTCTACTGCATTGCTTTTACTGAATGTTTTTCAAAGTACCCTATTGTGAAATCCATCTCTGTTGAAATGTGTGCTGGGAGCATATAAGGCACAATGGAGGGGCTCATATTTGATAAAGGCAACAAACAATTTGGCCATTTTAACTGATGTTTTCTTAGGATGTTTACATTTGAGGGTATAATGAACATTTAGTCTTAAGTATTATTCATGGAGGATCAGTGTTGAATATAGGATATATTATTTCCTGTGGCACATTCTACTTTCTTTCCTTTCTTTCTTTTTTTTTTTTTTTTTTTTTTTTTGAGATAGGGTCTCACTCTAGCCCACTCTGACCTGGAATTTGCTATGTAGTTTCAGAGTGGCCTTGAATTCAGTGACTGGATCCTCCTACCTCTGCTTCCCTGAGTGCTGGGATTAAGGCATGCACCACCACATCCATCTCTACTTTACTTTTAAGAAACCTATAATGGCCTATGATTGTGTATTAAAACCTCAGATTCTGATGGACAGAACATGCAGCTCAGTTGTGGACCTCTTGTCTATCATACTCAGTGCCCTGACTTCTATGCCCAATAGTACAAAAATAAAACAAGCAGCAAAACCTTATCAAGTTACAAAAAATTGAAAAAGATCCCTTTCCTCTTTACACCTTGTCACTTGTAAATCAATCAAAGCTCAATTGGCACAAGAGGTTAAACCAGGAGGATTCCTTCAGCCAAGGAGGGCATCCTCGCCCACTTGTTAAACATCCTCAATGAAAGAGCTGTTCACAAGTGGCTTCTCTGGAAAACAGCAGGAAGACAAATTAGCAACTTGAAAAATAAGCCTCTGTTTCCACAATCTGTCACAATCCCTTTGATCCTGTTATGAAAAGACTTGTCAGATTTCTCCTTCTCATCTAATTTATGGTGTTAGTAAGGATCTCAATCTCCATGATGCTGTCATTACTAGGTGCTCCGAAAAAGCCAACCTTGACTTCCGTCCCCAGTTCTCTGATTCTTTGTCACTTATATCTATTCCTAAACCTTGTAGAAGTGATGTTAGCACCTGAGCACAGGCTTAAACAGTAGAGGAGCTGTTTTGGGGATCTAACTTTCTGTAACCAAGTGTTTTTCCTTTCCTTAGCATATCCAAAAAGGGGTCCATTAAAACGTTCAAACATAAGGTACTGAAAAACTCCAATGTTTTAACCTGGAGTGAGATTATTAACCTCCTTACATCTACTGGGCTATGAAATGAGGGATAATGAAAGCAACTACTTGGGTAGTCCACTGAATTACGAGTTAATACTTATAAAGCAAACAGTGAAGAGTGCCTGGCTAGAAAAGAGATTACTTGTAATATATTGTTTTCCAAACATTCAAGCCATCAAACCATTAACACCATATTCAGAAAAAGGAAACAGAAACCTCATGGGCTAGAGAGATTCCTCAGTGCTTGCTGTGGAAGAGTGAGTGCTTGAGTTCAGATCCTCAGCACCCATCAGTAATATATGGCAAGAAGGGAGGTGGAGATGGTAGAGTCCATTGAAAGTTCTTTGGCTAGTCAGCCTGGCAAGCAGAGACATGAATAACAAGAGAGCCTGCCTCAAACAAAGCGCCTATTGAGAACCAACACCAAACGTTGCTCCCTGACCTCCTCAGATGTGCTGTGGCCGTCATGCTCTTGCACTCACCCACACGAACACTCACACACACCAAAACAAAATTTGTGACCTTACATGTTCCATATGACGACCAACATGTGGAAGCCAGGACTCTCTTCTGCTTCTTTGGGTCATTCTGCTCCCATCACAACACCTGACTCACTGCAGGCAGTTGGTAAATGCATGAATGGATGCATACACAATGTTCTCATGCCCTGCCTCGCAGCTAGCTTAGAAGGGTGTTTGACCTACTTCTGAGTCCATCTCAATGACTCCATATGCTCTGGCTCTTGTTAGCATTAATACTATTGGATTGGTTATGACTTTTTAAGCTACCATTATCACATTTCTTTACCTTAAATCACTATATGGGATGTTTGGAATTTACCAGAGTAGTAATTAAGCATTTGTGGCTAAGAGTGTCAGACTTTGGGTTTGACCTCTGGGTATTGGACGTTTTCTCTTGTCATTTAGAGGAGAATCACACTCCTGTGAGGCCAGAAGTCTCTTAGTCCCAAGTCTTGATATCAGAGCTTTTTTTTTTCTTCAAGCTTCTGCAGCTTCTCCATAGATTTGGAAATATAGATCTTGTCTCAATATGAAGGAGTGTTAATGGATTTGATCTTTGTTGGGGTCTTATAACTAGAGCTGTACAGCTTTATCTAGTATATACAGTTTGAGTGACTTGAATGCATTTTCTGGACCAATAACTACAACTTGTTCAGGTTATCATAGTCTTTGTAAGATACATGAGTTCTGGGGAATCTCAACGTTTCTAGATTCCAGCCATGACTGGCTGGAACTTCTTAGATTTCTTTAGTTCTCCATTTTCTCAGTTAAAAATGAATATAAATTTTCTGTCATTCAAGTTTTGTACTTTAGTTTACAAAACTTTGTCTTGTGTATCTGATGAGATTGTTTTGGTGAGGTCTCCCATCAGTACTTTTCCCAATCTCATTTGTAGCACTCTGATTAGTGGTTCCTCTCAGAGCAAGGAAAATTTAGTTATAATTTTCTTTTCATGTGAAGATATTTAGATTTCATTGTTTGGAATTATCCTTACAAGCATGATATTTCATTTCCCAGTAGTCTAAGAATGACCTATTCCTTTCTTTCCCTTCCCCTTTGAAGTTTTGAATCATCTAGAATATTTCTTTTCTACCTTAGCTGCCTCTGATAATAAGAGCTTTCATCAATGCTCATGTAAAATACCTTTCTGAGTATAATTTTTAAGTCATAAATATGGAGAATGCTAGGGAATGTTTGCCCTCCATTTTAGACACAAAATATAGAGCAAATAGAGCTTGAAATATATTCTGTGGCAATGTTCTGAAGCTGAGCAGTATGCCTCTTAAATTACAATTTCAGTTTTGCAAAAGCAAAGCAGAAAACCATGAGAATGAATAGGGACCACCCAGCTTGTTCACTGATGGGCATGTGTGTGCGTGTGTGTGTGCGCGCGTGTGTGTGTGCCTGCACGAACCAGACAGCAACACCTGAGAGAGCAACCGCAGTCTTTTGGAGGTCCACCCGGAATTCTGAACAAGACTGATGCAGCTCAGTATGTAGAAGCCTCGCTGGTTGTAAATAAGTGACATCAAATGAAATAATGGTGATAAAAGTGCCTGTAAATGAAGAGTCTATGCATATTTAATTATGCCTATGAGTCACCTACTGCTAGAGAAAACTAAGTGATGTTTAGAATATAACCTGGGTGTTCTTTAGCATTAGGATAAGTGGTTATCATTCATAACAACATATCATGAAGACAATTGTGCTCTTTGGATGGGCGATCCTGAAAAAGGCTGCTTAATGGAGATGGCATATTTACTTAGCTGCATTCCAGATAAAACATTTTTTTTTTATTTTTTTACTTTTCAACTTGATTTAGGAGCATTCAGAGAACATCAAAAGACTTTTTATTCATTTGTCTTTGATACCCTACATCTGAACACAGTAAGATTAATACGATCTTTAATAATAGTTGAATTTTTCAGTTCCAAAGCATGTCTCAACCACATTTGCCAGCAATGAGATTCCTCAATACCCACACAGTAGCTGGGTATCCTGCAACTCGTTCAGTGTGATTCTTACACTGGATGGGTGTAGATGGAGGCTCAGTTCCACTTGCGCCCACTTCAGTCCCCGAGTCTCTTGTCAAAGTTCCCACAAGCACTTTCTGAGGTTTGGTAGATCTTTTATTAGAAGGGTCTAAGGAATTCATAAAACATTGTGCTTCATATGTATTGGTTTACTTGGAAGGACCCAACTGAGGAGCAAATAGGAGAGATGTGTAAGGGAAGGCAAGGGGGAATGACAGGGGTGAAGTTTTGTTAGCCGTCCCTAGAGACCTGGCTGTGTTCATCTACTTTGGAAGTTCTCATGATCTCTCTGTTCAAGTGCCTCCTCATAGGTCAGCAAGTGGGTTGTGGAATCATTTGGCCTTGCTGGTGACCAGAGTCATCCACACACCTCATCAGTAAAACCACCATAGGTGTGATCAAAAGGGAATGTCTTGTTAATTATTTTTTTTCAAATGAACAAATATAAGTGCATACATTTTCATGTAAAATTTGCTGTTTGAAATGCATATCAATATATGCATATATATAATATATCCACACACATATACATAGTGTGGAATGGCTAAATCTCTCCAGTTAACATACACACTACCTTACAGTGTTGTCCTTTTGTGGCAAAGTATTGAAAATATCCATGCTTTCAGCATTGTTTGAGAATACAACATATTATATTAAGTGCAATTAGCTCATTGTACCATAGGTCCTCTGAACTTATTCCCCCATCCAGTGAAAGTTTATTACCCTGGACCAACCTGTCCAAGCTCACCCTCATTAGCGTCTCCAGTTTTACGAGGCAAACATCAGATTCTATGTCAATGAGGTATTTTTGTATTTCTATTTCCATGGCTCACTTATTTTATTTAACAGAAGGTCCTCTGGGTTTATCTATGTTATTGTGGATGGTAGTATTTCTTTCTTGTTTATGGCTGACTAGTTTCCATTGTGTATACATACCTCATTTTCTTTATTCCATTTATCCACTAATGGACACTTAGGTTCCCCTATCTTGGTTAATGTAAACAACTTTTACAATAAACTTGAGAATGCAGGCATTTTTTAGCATGTTTAATTCATTCCTTGGGCTACATCCTCAGCAATAGAATGTTGGGATCATATATTAATTCTATGTTGAGATTTTTATGGTTTTGTTTGTTTGTTTGTTTTATTAAGGAGAAGCTTTGTTGGTAGCATCATGTCCCTCCTCCCTGCCCCAACTCCACTGAGGGCCGTCCTCTGTGTTTTCGTCTGGTGTGGGAGTGCTTAGGACGGTACAGGAGTTCTCTCTGTGCAGGGTGAGGTAAAGGTGCAGTTTCACTCTTCCACACTCACATCCTCTCCATTGCTCTGCCACTCATACTTGAGCTGGAATCTCTTGCCGATCCTGGAGCGTGATATTTTTTTTGCAAGTTCTGGTAATTTCTTGGGTCTCTGCTCCTCTGAATACTGGAGTTATAGACACGTGTGGCCATGCCAAGCTGTTTACGTGGGTCCTGAAAATGGAATTAGAGTCATCTAGCCAGGCCTTCACCATTACACAGGAAGTCATCACCACTGCTTTCCCCAGCTGTTATTCTCCAGTTTTTCCAGCACTGTTTAATTTCCCCACCTGGTCTTTCTGGTACATTTGGCAAAAAATGATTGTCTCTTCATGTATGGACTTACAGCTGGGTTTGCTCACCCTTCCCATCCATGTGTCTGTTTCTAACCACTCTCGTGCTGTTTGGATTACGATCTCTTTGTATTTTATTTTGGAGCCTGAGGGTGTCATGTATCTGGTATTGTGCTTTTACTCAAGATTGTTTGAGCGATTCATGGTCATTTATGATTCCACACAGATTTTAGAACTTTTAAAATGCATGCTTTTGTGTGCGTGCGTGTGTGTGTGTGTGTGTGTGTGTGTGTGTGTATGTTTGTGCAATGCCTTTGGTATTTGCTTAGTGAATGTATTGATCCTGTAGGTTGCTTTTGGTAGGTGGACATTTTAACAAAATTCTTTCAACCAAGAAACACAGGATATCTTTTTATCTATTTGCATCTTCTCCACTTTCATTCATCAGGGTTTAACAGCTTTCAGTGGAAAGGTCTTTCATTTCTATCACTAAATTCATTCCTAAATGTTTCAGTTATCTTTGTAGTTATTATAAATGAAATGGTTTTCATGATTTTAAGGTAATTCATTATTAGTTTATATTATTGACTTTCATGTGTTTATTTTGTAGCTGCAATACTAGAGAACTCAATTGTTATTTCTAATGTAATTTTTTTTTTTTTTTTGAGGTAGGGTCTCACTCTAGCTCAGGCTGACCTGGAATTCACTATGCAGTCTTAGGGTGGTCTCAAACTCTCAGGATCCTCCTACCTTTGCCTCCCAAATGCTGGGATTAAAGGTGTGTGCCATCACACCTGGCTCTAATATAATTTTCTGATGAAATGTTTAGAGTTTCCATGTCATCTGGAAGCAGAGGCAATTTGGCTTTTTCCTTTTGAATTTGGGTATCTTCACTTAATTCTCTGGACTAGTTGCTATGGCTGAGGATTTGAAAACTGATAAATTGATGTGTCAATAGTGGGCATCCTTGCCTTATATCTAATCTTAGAAGACAAACTTTTAACTTATCCCACAGAGTATGATATTAGATGTGGGCTTGACATATATAACCTTTATTGTGTTAAGGAACATCCTTTTATAATTTTACCAGAGTTTTTGTCATGAAAGTATGTTGAATTTTATTATAGGCTTTTTTTTGTATTTACTGAAATAATCATACATTTTTATTCTGTTAATTTAATATATTACTTGTAGACCTAAAGAAGTTAAACTCAACTTGTATCCTTGAGAAGAATCCTACTTAATGATGGTGGATGATCCATTTAATTTGTCATTGAATTTGGTGTTTTATTGTTTGGAGAGGAATTTTTGCATCTATGTTTATTATGGACATTGCCATGTAGTTTCCTTTTTCTTTCCCTCTGTCTCATTTTCCCTCCCTTCTACACTCCCCACATCTCCCTGTCTCCCTTTCTTCCCTTTATAGTATCCATCTCTGGCATTGCTGTAGGGTAATGCTGGTCTCATAAAATTAGTTTATTTGTATTTCTTTCTTTTCAGTCTTTTTGGGGGAGCTTTACAGGGAATGCAGTTAGTCCTTTCAGTAGTGGTTAAGACTCACACTGTTTGTAGCCCTTAGGTCCTGTGCTTTCTTTTAATGGGTTTTTTAAATGACTTATTTAATCTCCTTGTTATGGGTTCTTCATGATTAAATCTTGGTAAGCTGTGTGTATGACATGTTAGAGTCATAGAGTCACCCTATTTGCTGTTGTGGGATCATAGTCTTTTATATGACCCTTTGGGTTTCTGTTATATCTGACATAATATGTCTTTTTTCACTTCTGATATCACTTGAGTCTTCTCACTTTTCTTTCATCAGAAGCTTAGGCATGTTTGTTGACTTTGTTTATCTGTAGAGTCATGTATTTAATTTTGAGATCGGCTAGCTGATATTGTAACTAACATGAGCCTAGAACTTACTATGAAGCCTAGGCCTGCCTTGAGGTCATGCCAATGTTTTGCCTCAGCCTCCTAAGCACTGGAATTATAAATGTAATCCACCATGCTCAGCCGTGGCTCATGTTTGTCTATTGTTTGTTAATCTCTATTGTATTTATTTCTGTTATGAATTTTATTGTTTCTCTTTTTTCTTATTTTATTCTTAGCATTGTTTTTAGTTCATGGAGATATAACATTAGGTTGCTTATTTGAGATCTCTCTCTCTCTTTATGTCTTTCTGATGTTGATGTTTTATCATACTTACCAACTTTGCTCTTAGAATTGCATTGGTTACATCCTGTAAGTTTTACTAAGTTGTATCTATGTTAATTTGTCTCAAGGTGGTTTTCAACTTTCCCCTTAACTTCTCATAGACCCATTTCTTTTTCAGGAGTATGCTGTTTAATTGCCATTTATAGCTGAGTCTTCCTCAGCCTCTCTTACTATTGATTTCCACTTTCATATTGCAGCCAGAAAAGATAGTTGATATGATTTCAGATTGCTTCAGTTTTCAAATCTTATATTATGGCCTAACATATGATCTATTTTGGAGACTATTCTCTGTATCTATTTGGGAGAATATTTTGAGAAGCATGCATATTCTACAGCTGTTGGATGGAATGTTCTATATCTATCTGTTAGGCTTATTTGGCTTAGAGTGTACTTTGCCTGATGTTTCTTTATTGATTTTTTTCCCTTTAGGTTTGGATGATCTATTCACTGTAAAAGTGGAGTACTGAAGTGCTGCTATTATTGTATTGTGGTTTCTCTTTCCCTTCAAACCTATTAACATTTGCTGTACATATTAAGGGTCACTAATATTGAATGCAATGTAATTATAATTATAATTATGATATCCTTTCACTGAGTTGATCAAATATGGGACTTTTTTTTTTTTTTTTTTTTGGTTTTCTGAAGGGTCTCACTGTAGCCCAGGCTGACCTGCAACTCACTCTGTAGTCTCAGGGTGGCCTCGAACTCACAGCAATCCTCCTACTTCTGCCTCCTGAGTGCTGGGATTAAAGGCATGCACCACCACACCTGGCAAAATGTGGGACTTTTTATAAATAGCAAAAGATCCTCCACCCTGCAGAAATTCCAAAGGTTTTGTGAGCTCTGGGCAGAAAATTGGGAAAAAGAACATAATATTGTTTGTAGCATACTTGTTTTCATAATTAAAGTTTATATTTTAATATAGTTTTAGGTTTAGTGCAAACCTGAGTAGGAAAGAAATTTCAGAGTTCCCATGAACCTCTGCTCACATGTGCATGCAGATGCCCTGTACCAGCTCCTAGTACATAGCTGAATTTTGGTATCTTGAGGAACTTCCTCCTCCTCCTCCTCCTCTTCCTCCTCTTTCTTATTCGTTATTTCTATGATGGATTTGTGTGAGTGCATGTGTGTGTCTGTGTGCACGCCATGATGCATGTGGGAGGTCAGAGGACAAGCTTGGGGTGTTTGCTGGTCCTCTCCTTCTATCTTGATTGACACAAGGCCTTTCTTATTATTTCTCATGGTTGACAAGGACAATGTAGCCCATGAGCTATGGATTCTTCTTATTCCAGTCCTGTAGCCAGTAGTTGTAGGCTGGTTGGGGTTACAGACATGTGGCACAGTTTGAATGTGGTTGTGCATGGGATCTGAACGCTAGCTAGTTGATAGACTTTCAGATCCAACACCTTTAACCACTGAGCCTGGACCCAAAATAAGTTTCTTCACAAATTAACATACCCAAAGTATGCAGCTTACATTAAGGGTATTCATACAATAGTTTCTGACACAGATGTAATTACTTCTGTCCACTATAGCTCTATCAAATCAAGTAATTATATTGACCTAAAATGTTATTATCATGTATTTATTTCATTAACAGGTTATTTTATGTGACAAGTTGGTCAGACAAATTAGAACTGATTTAAATGTCTAAGGTACCTGGTAAAAAACCAATCAAAAAGTCCCTAGTGATCTCGTATCTTCCCTTCAAGTAACAGCAGCAGTGCCATTGTTGGTTATGTGAGGGATTCTTCTGCTAGGACTTGAGTCTTCACAGGTGTCAGAAAGCAGAAAACAATGCTAAGCCAAAATCTGGCTATCCAGATGCAGTAACTGCTGGAAAGCTTGAAAGAAGGCACAGCTGAAATAAAACTTGCTTGGGAGAAAGATTTCCCAACATACCAGGTAAACATTATCATTATAAGTAATGGTATGAGTGCTGTGGGCAGATAGAAGGCCATGGGCTCTGACCCATTTCTGTTCTGTTTCGTGTCCTGGGGGTTCTCTAGGATGGGTCACTTTTCTGTAGCATGACTTGTAGCAAACCATATTCTACATCATAAAAAACAACATCTGGCAGTTTCCTGGTCCAGGTTCCCTGTGGGTGGGCCCAGAGTGCAGTGAGTAAGCTGGATCCCTGCTTCAGGGCTCCTCCCAGCTCCCTGGTCTGGGTTCCCTGCACCAGATGGTGTGCGGGTGGGGTGCACAATGGAGTGAGTAGGCCAGATCCCTGTTTTTGGCTCCTCCCAGGTCCCTGGAGGCCTGGTGTGGGATACCGAATCAGACCTTAGGGGGAGCACCTGATTGAAACAGACCTGGAGAGGTTGAGATGAAGCCTAACCTTAAATTTCTCATGTTTCTCTCTTTCTCTTTTCTTTCTTTCTTTCTTTCTTTTTTTCCCCCCCTTTACCACTGACCTGTAATTCCCTGTACCAGGACACAGTTAATATCCACAATGAGCTGTTGCTCAGAGAGACCTACGGGGTCTCCAAAAAAGAACAAGCACTTACCCACCAGAGTTTAATGGCAATCCTCCTGCTGAAGGCACCATACAGTGTCTGCATGGACCATAGAGAGACCTAGTTGGAATCTGGAGGAGAGACAGTCCCCAGACAGCCCATCTAGTGCTGGGAGGCACTACATGAGCTACAGGGGGAAAATGGCCGAAGTCTGTCTGAGTGACTCAAAGTCTAAGCTACTCAGAAGAAAACAACTTGATGTGATGCTCACACAAGCACAATGGTGGCACACAGCCATGGTGGGTAACCAGCTGTTCTTGGATTGGCTAATGGACTTGCTCAATGGGAAGGAAACCATATCTGGAATTGGACAATAATCAGAATCATGTCCAGATGACGATTTTGCTTTCCAACATCAAGCTCCCACTAATCTTGGGGCTACAAGAGGGCCTAAACCCTTTAACTTCTCTCTAACGTAATAATGGTTATCCCATTTAACCAATGGGTGATGACTTCACTCTCTGTTGGAGATTCTGCTTCTCTTTTTCAGATGGGAGCAGGACCTGAGGAGATAAATGGTACATTACACTCCACCCAGGCCCCAGCTGAAACCACAGAGGAATCAGGGAAATGAGTAAGATTGTTGCCTTCTCGATGAGCCTGATATCAGAAAAAGGATGAAGGAAATAGAAATTAAGGACACTAAACCCCTACCAAACCAGAGATCCAGAGGCTTCTAAGAGCCCATCACTGAAATAGACTTAAAATACACCCAACGTGGTTCAGGAAATTTTGAGGAAGAGGGGTCAGAAAAATTGTTAGAACCACATGTTGGGACATTATGCATAGAGACATTGCCTCCCCAACATTACTGACTGCTGCCCCCACAATGCACAACCCACATTCCCCATGAGGATGGCCTGAAACCCCAATGAGGAGGGCCTCTTTGGAAAAGGGGCAGGAAGGAGGCAAAGAATGGCACCAACATGTGTTGTTTACATACTAAGTATGTCCATATCTAATAACAAAAAACTTAAAATATAAAAACTTCCTCTGGAGGTATAAATGTTAGCAGAGTGGCAAAAGTCCCAGTTAGGATAATCATTTATTTTAGTTTCTATGGCCTTTCTAGAGGATGCAAGGAGTACTCTGCTTAATGACCTTCAGAAGATCAATTATATAGGTTTCTAGTCTACTAATACTGTATCAATTACATAGAAATCCACTCCACTAGTACTGTATCAATTCTGTAGGAATCCCTACTACTTGCACTGTATCAGATGAGGAAAAACTTTTGAACTTGCTCATGGCTAACAACTAGCTAGGTTTTCTTAGACAATATTTAGTGATGAAGTTTTTCTCTTTGCAACAGCCAGGGTCATGTTGCAGAGTATAGTGCAGAGGCTCTGCAGCGGTCTGGAGATTTTGGAAGTTCATAAATAAAAAGTCAACATGCCAGAAACTTATACAAAGTACTGCTCAGATATCTCTTGAACACCAAACCAATTGTTATTTTAAATAGTAAAATATACCACACACGAAACATTGAAAGACATTTCAGATATAACAAGGAGATCCATCTCTTGGTATTTACTTTCCTATAAAAGACCAGTGAAGTACTGTGTGGTGATGCACATCTGTGCTCCTAGCTCTCGGGAGGCCGAGGCAGGAGGATTGCAAGTTCTAGACCAGCCTTGGCTACATACCAAGGTTCTTATCTCAAAAACTGAAAAAAGAAAGAAAGAAAGAAAAAGGACAAAAAAAACACAACAAAGCTCTGTGAAATACTAAATGGCATTTGGAGAAATAAAATAAAGGCATAACTTTATATAAGAAAGCACAATTTTTAGGCCTATGCAGGCAAATTCACATACATTTAAAGTCATCTCTCAAGGGTTTTTTCTGTGCTCCTTCTTTTTCTATTTGCTCATTTGTTGCTATTAATTGTGACATTTCTAAAGAAGGATTCTGCTGAGGAGACCTGTTCCTTCTCAGAGGTGGGGCTCTTTCTGACCTGTAACACTTGGTGAGGGTCTGTCTGTATGGGGTGGTAGAGTTTAGGCATCCAGCCAGGCTGCTTATTTCTAAATTCATTCTCCCCAGCAGGGAGTGATTATGTAGAGCAAAAGCTCTGAGCCCATGTTCTTTAAGAGGATTTAGGAAGATGTGGCTGGAGGAAGCCTGTGGTCCTGAGAAGGTTTGTAACTTCAAAGCTGCCTTACAGCAGGAAAGCCTCTAACGTGTAATTATTATTATTATTTTTTTAATGAGGGAGGAGTGGACCTTTTCAGATGTCAGGAACACTAAAGGTAAGACTCCTGAGTGGAATGTTTGTTAATGGTCTCTTTTCCTAATGCAGCAATATCTTAGCACAGTCCCAATCATTTAAGCCATTTTCAGTGTGTAGCATTAATGTGAATATGCCTGGCTTTAGGATAAGGGAGTGAATTTTTAAAAACATGGTTAATTCTGATTTGGGTTAATACCTTGTTAAGGTTTTGACTTATCACTCACACAACTGTTTATTCCAATACTCTGTGTGGCTCAGTTGAGATCATGATTTATTTCATTGATTTATGATTTATCACCCTGTCTTGTGTCTCCTGCTGAAAACTGAAAATGGGCTGGAGAGATGGCTTACCGGTTAAGCACTTGCCTGTGAGGCCTAAGGACCCCAGTTCAAGGCTCGATTCCCCAGGACCCACGTTAGCCAGATGCACAAGGGGGTGCACGCATCTGGAGTTCATTTGCAGTGGCTGGAATCACTGGTGCGCTCATTCTGTCTCTTTCTCTCTCTCTCCTTCCTCTCTGTCTCTTTCAAATAAATAAATAAAAATAAACAAAAAAATTAAAAACTGAATTTGTCACTTCCATACAGTCATAGGAACAATGGAACACCCCTCTTTCTTTCTTTGTACAGCTTGCTGTTGGATGAAGCACCAACAGTAAACCTTGGGATTGATGTGTGTTCCCTCAAAATTCACATATTGAAGTTTTACCCCCAAAGTGGCTCTATTTGGAGACAATGGCCCTTCTAAGGAGGCAATTGAAATCAAAAAGTTATAAGCCAATCTGGGTGTGGTGGTGCACTCCTTTAATCCCAGCACTCAGGAGGCAGAGGTAAGAGGATCACTATGAATTCAAGGCCAGCCTGGGACTACAGAATGAATTTCAGGTCAGCCTGGGCTAGAGTGAGCACCTAGCTTGAAAAAAATTCAGCTATAAGCAAAGTTACCTATCTACTCCATCGCCATTCCTCACACTTCCCTCTGTCACATTTTCCTTTACTTTTCAATGTGTCTTTCCCATTCTACGTCCTACAGTGTGGCTCCTTTCCCCTAGTTTTCAGGTATTTCTTTTCACCAGTTTTGGCTCCTTTTCAGATTTATCCCTGCCATTTTCCTCTTTTGCATATGGACAGTCACAGCGGGCATATTTTTACTAAGATTTGCAGGTGATGAGGGGCGGTTAAAACACGGCAGCATGGGTAGCAATGAAAGAGCCCCGCCGCTACTTGGGCCCTGCCAATGGGAGAGCTAATTGGCTAGCGACTGATGCATGGATCCTGCAGGGCCCTAGCATACTTCTGCAGCTGGGTCTCCTCCTTGGACTTTGGGCTTGCTAGCTAACTGGAAGCTACTTCTATTGCCCACGCCTGTGCTCCTCTAGGCAGAGACTCTCAACTTGAGTCAGCTGTAGACATGAGCTAAGTCTTGCTGTCTTAAAACTTATGGAAATATTTTTAAAACAATTTATTTATTTGCAAACACAAAGACACACACAAACACACACACACACACACACATGCACAGAGAGAGAGAAAGAGAAACAGAGAGGAAGACAGAGAGAGAGAATGGGCTTGACCTCTAGTCACTGCAAATGAACTCCAGATTCATGGACCACTTTGTGTATCTGGACCTCTGTGGATACTGGAGAAGTGAATGTGGGTCATTATTAGGTTTTTTTGCAGGCCATAGCCTTAACCACTGAAAAATCTCTCCAACCTTGAAATACTTTCAGAATTACTACATTTAGTGCTGTGCACTCCCCCCGCCACACACACACACACACACACACACATGCACACCCAACAACAAAGAAAACAAGCTAGGAACATGTCTTGTTGGGTAACATGCTTGTCATGAGCATGATGAGTTGAGCTCAGATCCCTGTATCCAGGAAAAAGTGGTAGACATGGTAGTGCTCACCTATAATTCCAGAAGTGGGGAGGTGGAAACAGAGACTCCCTTGGACTCAGTGATGAGCTAATCTAGCTGAATCGGTGAACTCCCCATGCAGTAAGAAACCCTGTCTCAAAAATAAATAAAACAAAAACTATAAAGTAGAGAACAATTGTGAGGAAGGCATCTGACATTGACCTCTGGCCTCCACACACATGAACACACAATGCACTCCACACATGCAAATATGCATACACACATGAACAACTGAAAAAATGCAGAAACACACACACACACACATGTGCAGATGCAGATGCAGTGACTACATGTTAACAGGGAAAACTTAAAGTTGTAGAAAAGACAGGGAAAAGGATATAAAAACAGTAACAAGGCAACATCAAAGTGAGCTGACAAATTAAAGATCTTTCACAGTAAAACTAAAAGTCTTGATACCACATTTATTCATTTTGATAAAATTGCCTATGCTTGTATATAAAGAAGTAAATGTTCAGTAAGCTGTTTTGTGTGTGGGGGGGGGAGATATGGTGATTTAAAAGAAATCGAATCTTTAAGAAGGTTTTAGGAACTGGGCTAATTATTACAAGGTAAAGTCTTATTTTCATAATCAAAAATCTATTAGCATTATTTTTTTTACAGTGGAAAATGATTCAATTTTTCACAAACAGGTTTGTGCCATGTTACTGTTTATTAAACAGGCTGACAGTTGCCTGAATATATTTTCCCCTGCAGATCAAGTCCCAGAACTGGCAGGTGATCCAATTCTCTTCTGCTTGGTTTGTGCTAGGATAGAAATGCAAACATGTGTACATTTGGGTGTAAGCTACAGAGCTGTTACATGCAACAGGGAGGCATAGCTTTGTGGTGAGTACACTACACAGGTGGCCTTCTTTGTGGTAGGTGTTAAGAGTTATGTGATACCCCACAGAAGACACACTACTGGAAATGATATACACCACATGGTTTACATTAAGCTGATGTGGACAAAATACCTGCATCCCCTATCTATTTTTTTTAGAAAGAAAGCAACACACTTAGGAAATACCAAACAGGTGTAGTGAGGAAGAGACTTGGCATAGGTGTGACTATGGGGCAAGGCTTGCAGGTGGTGGGTAATGGTAAAGTGGAGAAGGAGCAGATGTGCTGGGAGCTGTCCTTCCCAGTACGTGACATCCACAGCAGCAGGGTGTACACATTGGGACTGCGGTGACAATCAGCCTCCCACGCTTCTGCTGAGGCAGGTCCTCACTTCAGCAGCCATGTCAGTGAGTCATGATGCCTCCTCATCAGGTTGGAGCAGGTGTAACAGATTTCCTTATGACTGGTTTTAGGGCTGCTCTTTATGTCATATGGAAAAAAAACAGTTAAGGGTAGAGGTCAGAATATGGTTCATTTTTGCTTACTGATTGACTGATGCTCTTTAGAAGTTGCTTTTACCCAAAGGAAGATGCAATTCACAATTTAAAATGGAAAGATAGAATCTTAATATTGACACCAACACCATTTCTAAGATCATGATAAATCTTATTGTGTTGGGAATTCAATAATATTCAAGAAGGGTAAATCCTATAAAAGGGAAATCCAACATTTTTTTTTTCATAACTGAAGAATAGGATACTTGGGAAAGGAATAATAAGCAAATGAAAAATAAGAATATTCCAGAATCATCTTTGCATGCCAAGGTTTTTAACTTAGTCAAAACTGTAAAGTCCCACTGCCACGTATGCATGCCTATAGCTTCCAGAGTTCAGGGCATGGACCTCTATGGGGATTACTCTTGTGTCTACCATAATTTATAAGAAGTGTGGGGTCAAAATACCCAATAATACAAAGTAATAATACAAAATGTTCACAGAGATTTCAAATTTGGTGGTTACATTCCTATTTTCAATGCCTCTGTATGTTGATAAAAAGGCCTTTTGAAAAGTGATACATTGCAATTTTGTGATTCCCAAGCTACAGAAATGCAGCACAAGCAGCAGCCACTTGAAACATACATGTCCCCACAGTGATATTGCTGCCCTGGTCACCTGATGATGGGCAGATGCGTTTCATGAAGATGACGCTTGTGAATGTGGTCACTAAGTGTCAAGTAGCGATTGGTCAAAGACTTGGAGCAGGTAGCAAACACTAGCTTGTGGGGGATTAACTAATGGGAAATAATGTTTGATGGGAGAAACCCTTGAGTGTAAGCGTTCTGGGTGCTTCATTTTCTTTTCCATTTGCAGAGTGGCTTTTCATTATGAACCCAATGTGAAGACTAATGAATTGTCTCCTTAAACACTGTGCCCTTTATTTCACAGTTTAAAAAATTAGTATTATTAAAACATCTTAAATAAGAGGGTCTTTTTTTAATCCCATTACATTTGGCTAGTGAAAGTAAGTGGCATAATTATGACTCTGACACTCAAATTCACTTTCCAGAATACTAAGCAAGGAGGGAGAGCTAGGAATTAGGTATCATATAAATGATACCAATAAAAACTCGTGTGTGTGTGTGTATGTGTGTGTGTGTGTATGTGTGTATGGATGCACATGTGTCTGTACCTCTGTGTATAGATGGGCATGCACATATCATATGTGGAGGTCAGGGACAGCTTTGTATGTCAGTTCCCACCTTTCTACCTTATTTGATGCAGGCTTTCTCTTTTTTTGATCTCATCCTTCTGTTTGATTAATCTTCACTGTGCTTTCTGCAAGCAACCTCCCTGAAGTCTGAGGCTTGAACTCCAGTTCTCAGGACTGAACAGGAAAGCTCTATCCCCTGAGTCATCTCACCAGCCCCAAGAAATGCTGTTAATGGATGAACAACCCAGGAGAGCCATTGCCATGGCTTGGATCTGAAATGTCCCCTAGAGTCTCATGTGTTTGGACACCTGGTCTTCAACTGGGGATGCTATTTGGGAAGGTTGTGGAGCTGGGCTGGTGAAGGTAGGTCACTTGGGTGAGGGCTTTAAGGCTCACAGCAAGCCTCAATTCCAGTTCTGTTCTCTGCTTCCTGACCTGTCAACGTGTGAACAGAGAGAGGGCTTCAAGCTCCCTCCCGCACAGACCATTCTGCTGCAGCCTGCCTGCATGCCTTCTCTGCCCTGATGGGTTTCACTTCCCGAAACTGTGAGTCACAATAACCCTCTGCTCCCTAGAGTTGCTGCTGTCAGGCATTTTGTCATACTAATGAGAAATGTGACCAGCACCCTCATATATGAAAAATTCCTGCCTTGAATGTTTTTAGTTTTGTTTTAAAAATATGGTGGATGACTGAATAATCTCTCATGAAACGCAATGGGTATTTTGGCTAGTTTCCTGGCATATATTTCCCCTTTCCTCCTTACTCAGACCCTAGTCAAGACCTTATAGAAATACTGCATTTCCAACCCCCACCTCATGGGAGTGAGCTCAGAAAATCAGAGCAACATCCTTGCCATTGCCTGTGGCTGTGCTTAAGCTCCGCGGAGTTCACCATGCTGTTTTCTGGCCAGGACTTCACTTGATGGGTTGGCAATTCTTTCTTTTTGGATGGCATTCATCTAAAGCATGAAAAGAACCCCCCAGGAGGAATCTGTCTAGACAAAAGGAGAAAGGTGGTTCTGAGAGATTGAAAAGGATTTGGAGGCCGAACCCTGATAAAGAGAGCCTGAGCTTAACAACTTTTGGAATTTTCAATTAAAAGAATTGGGTATCTATTGTTTGCCGCTACCTGCATCTAGAAGCATCTCATTGGTGCTTCAGGCAATATGCAAATTAATTCTCCTCTCAATAAGTACAAGCTAATGCTTCTCACCCTAAGAATTACATGAATGAAATTGCCAGTAGTTTTATTTCATAGTTGTTGGAGAGGTCTAAAACCAGTACTGGAAAAGAATATGAATTTATGTTTTCTCAACTTAGATCTACTTAACCAAATTAAGAGTGCTCCTTGGTTCATGACCAGTAGACATTGCATAGCTATCTTATGTAAGTTATCTTGTAACAATGAATGCAGTATTTCTAGTTAAGAACCAAAATATCACCAGCATCTTCCTTCAGTAACCCATGTGTTATCTCCCTACTTTCCTGTAAAATAACTACCATCTGACAGTTGTGTTGATCATTCACGTTTAGTTTTCCTAAGTAGATTTGTGCACTTATCAGTAATGTTTGCCTCTCTTTTGAAATGTTCTTAAAGGGCATGATCTCTATTTTGTCTTCTAGGACTTGAGTTAGCCAAAATGCTAATTTCATGTGTCTTATGGAATTGTGTTGTAATGTTCACTGTTGCATTATAGTCTATTGCTTGACTATGTCATGATTTCTTATGTTTTTCCTTTTTTGGTTTCTCAAGGTAGGGTCTCATTCTAGCCCAGGCTGACCTGGAATTCACTCTGTAGTTTCAAGATGATGTCAAACTCATGGCAATTCTCCTACTCTGCCTTCTGAGTTCTGGGATTAGAGAAGTATGACACTACACCCAGCCTTTTTTTTTTTCATTTTAAATAAATAATATATTTGTATTGTTTCCAGGATTCACTTGTGATAAACCCATTTCTTGCCTTGAAATACATATAGAAAAGTAATCATGTTTGGTTTATTGTAGTCAAACGATAAAAGAAAAAGTGATTGTTTTTTTACCATAGAAGATATTAAACATATTTGTATCTCAACTAGCAGTTGAGAGATATGCAACAACTTGAAGTATATTAATATTTCCTAATCAAATATGATTTCCTGTTTTAATCTTGACATACATTTTCTAGATTTTTGATGAGATAGCATATTTTTATAAGGTTGTCAGTATGAATTCATTCTAGAAATACCCACTCAAATATTTGTCAATGTTTTCCAAGTATTTTTAAAGAACTGATTGAATTTATTAATCTTGCTTTTATGATTAGAAGTTGTAAATATGTTATTAATCTTTTCATAATGTCAGATCAAATATATTTCTTTCTAAAATGATTGATGTTCTGTTGGCACATTCTTTATTAACTGGCGTTCGAATTTTGCTTGTTGTGGGCGGTAGGGATGCTATAAATTTTTTACCAATATTTCTATGCTTTTACATCTACACCTAGTTCCCTACCTTGTCACTACATATTGTTGTATTATCCATTCATAGATTCTGTTGTATGCTCTATGCCCTGTTTGTCAACTAGATTTCTATGATTTTAGTGATACCATCTTAATCATTATTGTTTACTAATCCATGCATTTGTGGGAGGGGAGGATTCCCCATCCATGTTCATACTTGGGCTATATTGAGTCTTTTTATCTCTCATAAAAAAGCTCATCGTAAACCAAGTGTGGTTGCACATGCCTGTAATCTCAGTACTTGGGAGGTGGAGTCAGGAGGGCCAGTTCAAAATTATATGAGAACTTCATTGTCTCAAAAAAAAAGAAAAGAAAAGAAAACACAAAAATCTTGGGATGTTTTGTCAATATTTATGAACAACTTTGGTTTTTGATTGGAACCAAGTTGAATCTACACATCAATATGAAGAGAATTCCTAGTACTTAGCTGATGATCTTTGACTCCATGAGCATAATCCATCTCTCTGCTTATTTAGAAGAGATATTATTGTTCCTAATGATGAAAGCCATTTTTTCTCAATTTATCTTTTAAATTATTTTTATTATTTTTAATTTTTGCATGTGTATATTGGACATGTGTGCATACATGTTTGTATATAGGTTATGTGGGTACAGATGTGTGTGTAGATGCATGTGCATTTATTTGTGTGTACATGAATGTCAAGGCCAAAGGTTAATGTTGGAGGTCTTCCTCATCACTCTCCACTTTAGTTTTGGGAGGAGACTCTCACTGGACCTGGAGCTCACTAACTCGGCGAGACTTTCTAGCCACGGAGCCCCAAAGGTTCCTTGTTCCCAGTGCTGGGATTACAGGAACCTACAGCCATGCCTGTCAGTTTATGTAAGTGCTGGGGATGCACAGTAGGCAATTTACCATTGAAACATTCCCCCAGTTCTCAAATCACTTTAAAGCAACGCATCCTGACTTTGGCTATACATAAATATCATTGAGAGGTTGGAAATAGTGGTGTCTTAGTTTCACCCCAAGGTACTTCCTGTATGTGTGGGAAATAGCCCCATCACTGATGTTCTTAAGAGTTTATCATGCTCATCTAGACTTGTAATCTGTAATGAGAAGTAGTTCTTAAAGAGAGTTCTACTTAGTGAGTTATCTGTTTGTATTTACTGTGACTACATTTGTGTGACCCTCGGTTTTAAGAAGAGTAGTGAAAGAGGAGTTCCAATAGACCACATTCTCCCTGCTTCTTCACAGCTTCTGCTTTTCCCTTTACACCTGTCTTCCCTCCACCCCAGGTCCCTCTTATAGTGATTGTTATGCTTATAATGACTATCTCTGGGTGGTAAAGTCACAGTCCTTCTTTAGACTTGCCTACATTTTGCAAACATTCTACATCTATCACTTTGATTAAACGACCCTATTCTAGGGCTGAAGAGATTGCTCAGTGGTTAACAGGCTTGCCTCCAAAGCCTAATGATCCGAGTTTGATTCCCCAGTACCCATGTTAGGCCAGATGTACAAAGTGGTGCATGCCTCTGTAGTTCCTTTGCAGTGACTAGAGGCCCTGCTGCACTCATTCTTTCTCTGTCTTTCTCTCTCTCAGTACTTTCAAATAAATAAATAAAAACAAAGTTACCATATTCATAAAAGAGAAACTAATCCCTGCATGGCCTGCATGCACCACCATGTGCAGGCTTGTAGGTTCTGGACATTAGAACCTGGGTCCTGAGGCTTCAAAGGCCTGTCATTCACCCTATTCCCTAAAAGCTGGGCTTCCATAGAGATCTTTATGAGAATTCTTTTCATTCCTCATGCCTTTAACTTGAGTTCACATACCAGTCTTCCCAACCAAATTGAGCTTCCTAAATCTTATATCCCTATATCACTAATTCCAAGATAAGTGTCTGACTCAGAGCAAGCATACTGTAAATAGATATTGAATACACTTTAATGCACCTTGATCATTTTTCCATTGTACAGAAGCTTCTTTGTTGATGAATAAAATTCCAAAATAGCATTCTAAGCTTTTGTGTCATTTAATTAATTACCTTTGGCAATAGGAGTTTATACTAGGGTTTCTCCATGTATAAAACAGGCACCCTAGCAATACTTTTCTGCTGTATTAGCGAGAGCTGAATGAAGGGAAATAGGAAAAGTATTTAATTGTCAGCTTAAATACATAATCAATTAAGTGACCTATTAACATTATAGCCAAACCATTACAAAGCATAGATCTCGCTAGTCTTATTTTGCAGTCAGTTATAATGTCATCCTGGCTGAGTCCCAGGCTCTATGGAAGGTCAAGGCTAGGTATAGGGATAGCTCTATTTGTGATGAAGAACTGCTAAGATCCTCATCTCAGTGACTGAAATCCTCCTTGAATTTAACACACAATCCTGCTCTAGCTTACTGCAATTTGTTCAGACAGGCCAGATGCTCTGTTGTGGGAAGTGGCCATTGGCTATTTCATGTCGTTGGAAACACTCAGGTCTTTTGCTCATCAAAGTGCTTCTGTGCAGTTGATAAGGCACTTAAACCTGGATGATAATCACTGTTAACTTTCTTCATCAGGAAAGTCTTAATATATAAAGATCATCAGCTGAAGTAAGCTTTATATTAAATGAAGTAATTTTGAACTGCATTCATAAATGACCAAAATTCTTCAAACTGAGGTATGCCAAACTATTCTGGTTCTGATGGTCACCAAGTTTGATTTATCACATCTATTGTTCTAAAAATGTCAGTGTTTTCCTTTGCCTGTTCATGAACCAATATAATTTTAACTAGTCATGTGAGGATCTGAAGGCGTGATAAAAGAGTTTAGGGAGCAGATTTTTGAAGTCACATCATGGAGGTGGTCAGTGGTAGTGATCGTGAAGAAAACTAGTGGGAGCCAAGGAAATCTTGAGAACAGAGTAAGTTCACTTTGGGGGTGGAAATAGGAAAAGGCATATCAGAGAATAAGCAGAGCCAGGTGGACACATGTTACAAAATCTTAGTGCTTATCAGAGAAGATACAGGCCTGGAGCACCTTGTGCTTGTAGGTTGGGCCATGCATGATCACAGGGAGGCTCTAGACTGCCTCAGAAAGTGTAGAAGCTTAGCCCAGTGAAAGCTCATTTTGTGCTGCCCAGTAGTCCAAGATATGTGGTTACCTGGTAATTCATGCAGCAGCAAAGGCTTGTTCCATCTCATGGATTTCATGGCTCAAGCACCTGGCTGCTCCCTAGGAATCTGCTAATGTATGTATGCATGCATGCATGCACGTGTTTGTGTGTATTTGTGTGCGTGAGAGAGAGAGAGAATGAAAGAGAGAATTGATTATAAACCTGAAGGCAATATAGGTTTCACTGATTATATTCCACTGGTGATAGTCACATGTAATTACAAGAATCAGGTGGCCTCTTTCTAGGGCTTTATATGATGGCAGAAAATTTGGACTCTGGTCTTTATTGTTTTTAATTGTTCAAGCAAGGCTAAAAAAATGAAGTCTAAAGTAAACTGAGGCTGAATTTGATGATTTTTAAAAATATTTTTATTTTTATTTTTTTATTTGACAGAGAAAGCATGAGAGAGAGAGAGAGAGAGAGAGAGAGAGAGAGAGAGAGAGCGCACCAGGTGCAAATTATTTCCAGCTGCGTGTGCTCCCTTGAACATCTAGCTAACGTGTATCCTGAGGAATTCAACCTGGGTCCTTTGGCTTTGCAGGCAAATGCTTTAACTGCTAAGCTATCCCTCCTGTCCTGAATTTGGTGATTTAAATAAACTGTAATTCATTTAATTTATTTGCTCAGGTCTCTCTGTGTGTGTATGTATGTGTGTGTGTGAGTGCACATGCACGCACACACTAGGATCTCTTCGCTGTGGCAAATGAGTACCAGATGGTTGATCTGCTTTTTTTTTTCCACATTAGGCTTATGTAGGTTGAGCCCCTGGTTAGCAGGGTGTTCATGCAATTGTGTATAACCACTGAGTAATCTTCCTAGTCTTATTTCTTATTTAAATTCATAGTGGTATATATTTCACATTGAGCTTACTCCTCTCCATCCCTCCTTATGTCCACATTCACCCTCCCAGTATTCTCTACCCATTTGCTTTTACAAGACAGTTTCACTCTACATTCATTTTACATATGTATGCATGGTTTTATGTAACTGCATAAAATGTAACAACCACAAATGAAAGAAAACATATTTCTCTTTCTGAGACTGACTTAATTTGTTTAGTATGATTATCTCCAGTTTCATTCACTTTCCTGCAAATGACATAATTTCATTCTTTTTTCTAGCTGAAGTCAATTCAATTATGCATATACACCATATTTTCCTCATCCAGTCCTCTGTTGATGGACAACTAAGTTGGCTTTGTAACTTAGTTATGTCACACTGATGTGTAAGATTCTGTACTATGGTGAGCTGTAGTTCTTGGAGAAAATACTCAGGAATAGTACAGCTGGGTGAAAAATCTATTTTTAGTTTTTTGAGAAACCCCTGTACTGATTTCCACACAGACTGGACTAGTTTAGTTTACATGTCCACCAGCAGTGTACAAAGGCTCTCTTTTGTCTCCATCCTTTCTAGCAATAACTATTTTTTTTTAAATGACTGACTGCTGTTCTTAATGGGATATGGTAGAATCTCAATGCCATATATATATATATATATATATATATATATATATATATATATATATATATATTTTTTTTTTTTCTAAGATGGCCAATAAAGTTCAACATTTTATCATGGGTTGATTCGTATTTTTATCTCACTTCTGAGATTTCTACTGATTCATTAGCCTATTTCTTGTTTGCATTGATTTGATGTTGCTCAGTCTTTTGGGTTGTTTATTTTTTATAGATATTAATCCTCTGTCAGGTTTCCAGCTAGAAAGAGTTTTCTCCCATTCTGCTGTCTCTTCACTTCTCAGTAAAAGACAGCCCCAGCCAAGGCCTGAGATGTGTTGAGATCCCAAACAAACAATCTAACCATTGGTCATTTTTCTAGGCGCCTTCTCTCTCTCTCTCTCTCTCTCCCTCCCCTTCTCTCTCTGTCTCTCTTTAACCCTCCTCTCTCTTTCCCCAACTGATAAGATCAAACAAGTTACTCTTTGAGTGTGATGGAAAAAGTCCTTTCTTATGTTCAGTACTGGAGTTTGGCAAAGAAATACAGCAAAGTGGATATGGAAGAAAAAGCTCACATGAAACGTGTCAAACACACAAATTTAGGGTGTTATTTTTACTTATCATTTTATATTTCAAATTGTTTCTGAGTAATGATCCCTGCAAATGTTTGTTCACAAACAGAGGTATGAATTCAGTGTGGGTGTTAATACCCTTTAAAAACTGGAATTATTTAAGATGCATTATTAGTGCCGAGGGTGGCAGCTATTTTCCCCTTCTAACATGAGTATAAATACAAATAACATTCTCAGGGAAGAGTGAAGTCATTTTTTACTCAGCTGAATGGCAGTGTTTTCCATTTTATGGCTTTTCTTAGCCTGCAGGTTGTTATTTTGCAAAGTGTATTTAAGAATAATGTTTTTTTTCCCCCTTCCATTCTTTCTGGGAAACACTCAAACTATCCATTACCAAAGACTCCTACCAGTTTAAACAGAATTCGGATACTGACTTTTCCTAGGCCAAGAAAAGGCCAGCAATCTCCATGTAGAAGTCACTTTACAATGCAGTAAAGTAGCCATGGCAGGAGACATTTTAAAGGGAAAAAGTAATTCTGCCATCCCATCTTCAGATTTCAGTGGAAAACTTCGCTGGCTGTATGTGCTTGTGCGCGTGAGTGCGCCTTCATGCTTATGTGTATGTATACTCACTCATACCCTTTGGGTATTTTTATTTTTATTTATTTATTGATTTGAGAGAGAGACACACAGGAATAGGCAGGGAAAGAGAGAGAGAATGGGCATGTCAGGGCCTCCAGCCACTGCAAAAAACTCCAGATGTGTGTGCCCCCTTGTGCATCTGGCTTATGTGGGTCCTGGGGAGTCGAATCAGCGTCCTTTGGCTTTGCAGGCAAGTGCTTTAACAGCTAAGCCATCTTTTCAGCTCCTCTTTGGGTACTTTTGATCTTATTTTCTTAGTCATACCAACTTATAATAAATGTACATTTATAAGACAATTTTAAATGTAGGTACACTTCTAAATACAAATGCCAAACATTTCACTATTGTAGGGTTGTTTGTATACACAAGAATGCATCAAAGTCTGCCATAATCAATAGCTACTAACCAATGCATTTTCTACAAATAAAATTGCTTTTGCAATTGAAGGTAAACAAAATATAAATGTGACTTAAAATTGAATTTGATTCTCATTGGTTCTTAAATTGTAATGTATTAGTATTATCCCTAATAAAGAAATATGTACAGTTTTAAAAGTATTCAAGTGTGTGCATATGTGAAAGAGAGAGAGAGAGAAAGAGGGAGGGAGAGAGAGAGAGAGAGAGAGAGCGAGCGAGCGAGCTAGAGAGCATTTACTAAAATGACTTAAATTCCCATAAGCAATAAATGATCCTGAAATACCACAATATAATGAAATTACCACAAGTTGGTTTATTACATTTTACTTCTTGTATATCTGATTTTTTTTAAAGCTAGAGAAAAAATTACCAAATGTTTATAGACAGATGGTTTAAACTTAATCAGATTAAATATCAACATGGAAATCAATTCAAGGTCTGAAAATTCCAAGAATGCTTTAAAAACTCTCTAACAAGGCAGCTTCATAAGACAAAGTCAAGCAGAGTGCTCATATTTCATCTGTCGGATTTATTCTGCGATTGACTCGTTAAGTGTCCCTCAAATAAGCTGTCTTGGTAAATGGTTGCCAAAGTACATTTCTGAAGTCAGTATAAATGTATTGTTTGACAGCTGGGATTTGAAAAGTTTAACTAGTTTCTTCTCCTTCAAAAACCTAGCTTTTCAGTATAAGATTGTCCAACTTTTCAAGAGCAGAATGATTCCCAGGCTAGTGCCTCCCTGGTTTCACTTCTGCTTTTTTGGAGACTGTGGTCTATTCACTCTCAGGATGGATGCTTACTTGTTGGTTGATATGTAAAGTTCATTTATTGCTTTGGTTCTAAAACCTATAGCACTGCTTCTATGTCATCCCAAGCCCACAGAAACCTCTTCCACACAGGCAGGGCCTTTAATCCCATGCTCGCTGCATAGTTAACTGAAACAAGTTTGTAAGCAAACTTTTCTGATGTGAGATCAAAGCTCCAAACCTAGGCAAAGCTGCGACTTCTCTGATCCTCACTTAAAATTTTCTGTAGTAACAATGACTTGAGAGCTTTGGTTATGGTCAGGTGTGAAGATTCTACTCATCTTCCTCGTCCCTACCTCCTGATCATAAGCACTTCAGAAGCACTCACCCACTGCAGGGTTGAGAACCAGGAGCCACCACAGCATGCACCTGTGGAAGGATTTGGAGACATAACTTCCAGCAAGTCAATATTTTGCTCATCATAGAGAAACCACCTAGATATAATTAATATCAAATTGGCTCTAAATTTTAGTCAAAACAACGATGATCTGAGGTTCATTTACCCAGATAAAAGACAGCCCAGAAGAGCCACAGGGGTGATTCAAATCCATACTTTTTTTTCCTTTAATTAGCCTGGGTATTGACTCCATCTTGTTTTCTTCAATAGACCACACTGCATAGCAAATGATGTGAATACATGTCTCTGGTTTGGACCAAGATGTCCACGCTTCTTAGTGGGCACCAGCTTGTCTTACTTTTGCTGGCATTGTCTGAGGCTTTCTTTTTAATATTTTATTTCTTGACAAACAGAGAGAGACAGACAGAGAGAATGGGCATGACAGGGCTTAAAGCCACTGCAAGCAGACTCTAAATGCCTGTGCCACTTTGTGCATCTGGGCACTGGGGAGTTGAACCTGGGTAATCAGGTTTTGCAGACAAGTGTATTAACCACTGAGCAATCTCGCCAGCCTCCATCTGAATTTTTAAGGCTGTAGGCCTATGTGGTACATTTCTCTCATGGCATCAACAACATGTCTGTGTAGAGCTATTTTTTCCCTAACAACCACCTTTTGCAAACCACTGGGTTACCACATGTTTATATGAATCTCCTTATACCATATTTCATTGTTATTTTAAATAAGAAATAGAATTTCCTATATTCTTTTCTCCCTGAGGGTGACAGAAATGATTAAAGAATTTATAATGGTTGAACAGTTTCTCCTTCTTCCATCCCCTATTTTATTGGAAAATATAGGATTTCTGAGATGCCAACATACCAAACTCAGTGGGCTGTCCCAGATCTCAGAACTAATCTACTCAGAAGGTGATATTTTGTTCTTCATTTTTTAAGACTCAGGATACAAACCTGTCACATAATCACTGGTGAGCAACGAAAGCTGCCTCATGAAAAAGACAGCTCCTGTCATGAGAAAATGCCACTTCCCTCTATGTAAACTTCTAATACTACATGTACTTTCCCCTCAAAATATTTGAGGGTGACAAGAAATTTCTATCTTGCAAACTATAACTTCCAGCCTAAATCACAATTTCTGGAAAGTTGTTTTGATCACTTTAACTTCAAAATAAGATCCTGAAAGGAAAGACATTGTAACAACACTTTTTCTGTAATGCCCTATTTTTCTATCCATAAATACTTGTTTAATTCAAACAAAGTAAAAAAAAAAAAAAAAAAAAAAAAAAAAACATTTGGCTTGGTCATATGAGCATGTGTAAACCAATTAAATTAATTAACAATAACAAAGCATTTATTAAGTTTTGAGTGTCTGTATTAGTCAGCTTTTGTTACTATAAGCAAATACCCAAGACAAGCCACCCTATAAAGATGCTGCGATGGAGGCTGGAATGTGTCCCAGGCTGTGGTGGGGGCCTTGTCATAGTTGTGCCATATCAAGACAAGAGAGCTTGTTTACCTCTCTGTGTGGTCTTTTCCTCTCTCCTTATAAAGTCACTAGGATTCAATCCTGGGAGTTACAACCTAATGGCCTAATGTAATCTAAACATTTCTCAAAGACTCCACCTGGGAGCAACATAGCCAATTAAGTTTCCCTCCTCTTAAAACCATTAACATGAGACAAATCTGTGCACGTTTAAACCATATTTAAACCACAGCAATGTCCCTGCCTGTGCGTGCCTGCCTTTCTCAAGGGTATTCCAACCCCTGGGTAGAAATGGCTCTCTTCTGGCACATGGCGTCAACTATAATTGTACAGCACATGGCCTCAGATTCAGGGGCTTAAACCAGTCATTCGCTTTGGTCATGAAAATTTAAAAACATTCTTATCTATTTGTTTGCAAGTAGACAGATGGAATGAGAGAGAAAGAGAGAGAGAAAGAGAGAGAGAGAGAGAGAGAGAGAGAGAGAGAGAGAGAGAGAGAGAGAGAATGGGCACATGAGGACCTCCAGATGCTGCAACCGAACTCCAGATGAATATGCCACAATGCATCTGGCTTTACATGGGGACTGGCAAATCAAACTCTGGTCAACAGGCTTTGCAGGCAAACTCCTTAGCCATCTCTCTGACCCCCTTGGTCATGAAATTTAGAGTTTGAGGAGGGTTTGTCAGGAAAGCTGCTCTTGGCCCTAACTGTGCCAAGTAAAATAGTTCAACTGTAATAGAAGATGTGCTTCTAGGATGGCTCATATTCTCTCTCTCTCTCTCTCTCTCTCTCTCTCTCTCTCTCTCTCTCTCTCCCTCTCTCTATTCTCTCTCTTTTCTTTCAGTTTTCCAAGGTAGGGTCTCACTCTGGCCCAGGTTAACCTAGCACACACTCTATTGTCTCAGGCTGTCCTTGAACTCAAAGCTTCCTGAGTGTTGGGGTTAAAGGTATGTGTCACCTGCAAGGTAGGACTGAATTAACTGGGGATGAGACAGGCGGTGGCAGTGGAGAGCCTCAGGTCTCTTCCTAGCTGGGCTTTCTTCCATCATGGTAGATGTGTGTGCATCATGATCAAGCTCTGGGCTTTCTTCTATCATGGTAGATGTGTGTGCATCATGATCAAGCTCTATTGCCTTTGCCACTGCCTTTGGAAATGGATGTGCACCCATTCCCACTCCACTCTGCTCACTAGGAGCAAGACAGAAAAGCCAGTCCACATTCTTCCATATTCAACAGGAAAGAAGTAAGTGCAATGTCTTAATAAAAAGAAAGTTAAAGAATTTGGGATTTATTTTTTTAAGTCACCACAGTATAAAATGAGAAAATGCTAAAAATATCCTGGATAAATTTTGAAGAGTTAGAATAGTCAATTCTCCCTGTGTTATAAGTGTTAAATCTCATTTATTGATTTCCAAGTATGTGATTTGCACTCTTGCTTAGTAATGCTTATATATTATAAGCAGGTGTTTTCCATTTTGCTAGTAATGCTATTCAAATCATACTGGGCAATGATCTGGTTAAAGTCATTTAGGCAGTACATGGTGATGATACCAATGAATCGAGTCTAGTTGAGGTTTTAAGCAGGGTGAAATGGTTAATCTTGTTGACAGGATTTAGAATTACCATGGAAACAAATCTCTTGATATGTCTATTAGGAATTTTCAGAATTAGCTCAGTTGCGATAGGAAGACTCGCCCTGAACTGTGGGTAGCATCATTCCATATGCTGCAAGTCCTAGACTGCATACAAGGGAAAGCTAGATGGGCACCAGCATTTATCTCTCCTTCTCCCTGCTAATGTGAAGATGTGGTTCTGACATTCAGCCTGCCAGCACAATCGACCCCACCATAATGGACTTCCTCTCAAAATTGTAAGCCAAAGCCAGATGTGGTAGCATGTACCTTTGGTCCCAGCACTCAGGAGGCAGAAGTCGAAGGATCGCCATGAGTTTGAGGTCACCCTGAATTCTAGGTCAGCTTGTGCTAGAGTGAGACCCTACCTCAAAAAACAAAAAAAAAGTAAGCAAAAAATAACCCCTTCCCTTCCTTAAGGTGTTCTGGTTGTTCTGTTTGGGTTGTTGTCCAAGCAATGAGAAAGTAATAAATACAAAACATGAAATCTGACTTGGGACTTGGCCAGAGAACCCTGGGGTGCTCACTCTCACTCGCTCATTTTCTCTCTCTCTCTCTCACACACACACACTCTCACTCTCTGAAGATGAATATGATAGAGTGTGCAGGAAAACACCAAATAATTTTCCTCAGAATTCTGACTGGACGAGCATAATCATGTGGGCTCCCTGAGGCATATGTGGGATGAAGACACCATCTTGGTCCATGGAAGCAGGGAAGCCTATGAACAGGGTCTGTTCAGATAAACTTGTTCCAGTGTACTATGGAGAGAGTCTTTGGGGATCTGAAAGATAAGAATCAGGATATGAGTCCACCAAGAGTCACTTACATCTTGTAAGGTTTATTTCATCTAAGGTGGTGAATACATTAATTTCTAAAATTGTTATCTAGATGGGATTCAGCTACCTATTCTACATGGAAAATTCATGATCTTTAATATGGGGTTGATCATAATAGAACACATCTTCCTACAGTCTTTAAAATGTTGTGGCATGAGACTCATTTTTCCTCTTTTTTTTTTTTTTTTTTGAGTCAAGGTATCATTATGTAGCCTGGACTCACAGTGTACCCAGACTGGCCTCAAATTACCAAAAATCTTCCTGCTTCATCCTCTCAAGCATTGGAATTATAGGTATGTGTTAGGACAACTGGTTTTAATTGTGTTAAACCACTCCACTGATGTAGATGGCCATGCAAGACTGTACATCTTTATGCATGCACACCTAATGAGTTTGAACATAAATATTAATCTGTGAAAACTTAATGTGAACTATGGATAAACATGCCTAACACCCTCCCCTTATTTCCTCTTGCCCTCTTTATTTATGACTGTTATTTTAGCTACGACAATAAGAACACTGTGCTAATATGGAGCAGGCTATTAAGTATAGGCTCCATGTCACATCATAACCCTATAGAGTTGATTTTTGAATACTTGGAACATTCTACCCATCAACTCTCTAGTTTGAAGAAGAGGTTTACCTTCTCCAGTCCCTCTTGACTTCTGAAATACACAGTTTGGTTCTACTCACCTTTATATAATAGACACATACATTTCCTGCAATTACTATGATCTATGCATGGCACCAAATAATTAACAAATACATTTTTATCAGATCCATTTTAGCTATGATTTCTGTCATACTTATGGCTATTATAGTATATCCAAAAGGGCTCATTTTCACTTCCTTATTTATTATATTTTCTTTAACTAGGATGAGAAAGAACACTGGCAGAAGTTGGTCTAATCCCATCTCAGAGGCAGCTATAGAAAAAAAAAAAAAAAAAAAAGAACATTTAAATTAGAAAAGTACTATTCCCTGGGTAATTCATAGCTTCTCTGAGCCTTGCTCTCTTCTATCTAAAGTTTCCAGGAGAAGTAAGTGAATTGGTATTTAAGGCATGGCATGAGATAGTGTGCCACCTGATGAGGAGTTATAAAAATATAGCATAACACAGTGCTCATGAGAGTGGAAGATGATGGCATCCCTTTAGGCACGGTGGGCAGCCTTGGACTATAACTCCTCTCTGAGTGTGCTCGGCATAGCTGCTCTTGCATTATAGATTTCTATAATACTCCTAAATGTATTTTATCTCATTTTTTGCTATATTTTTTTGTTCTCATTTTACAAGTCAAACATTAGTTTGTATTATATATCATGTGATCACATTTGAAGGAAGTGTGGATAGCAAACTCACATTAGTCTCAGTGCTATATTCTCTATTCCTAATGTCTGCATTGGCTTATATAACTTGCATGCATTTAAAATATATTTTGATTATGTACATATCTGACATCAAAATTGTATTTACATTAACATATATTTATCTCAAAACTCGTTGCAATTCCCACATACTTGAGATGGCAAATATTATAGTGAAAAGGGAATAGTGTCTACAAAAGAAAAAAAGTTCAATATTTTTATTTTTAAAATTTGGAGACATTTTTATAATATTCTACCCTTAAATATTTTGTGAAGTGTTATTTTCATGTCAGACATCCTGTGATGCACACATGGTTAGAAGCTTTAACACCATAAAAAAGCTACCCTTCCTTAACACAGAAAGCTAGTGGCTTGAAGGTGATGGATCTACCTGGAATGCAAGCTGTGTCCTTTATTTCTAAAAGCAAGATATATCCCATACACATACACACACACACACACACACACACACACACACACACACATATATGAATTATTTGAAGTTGGATCTCACTCTAGCCCAGGCTGACTTGGAATTCACTATTAGTGAATCATGCAGGCCTCAAACTCAGTGATTTTCCTACCTCAGCCTCCTGAATGCTGAGATTAAAGGTGTACACCACCACACTCAGTAATATTTTGTTTTCAACAATAACATAACACAATATTCCTAAGTAATAAGTATACAAGAAAAAATGGAAGCCAAGTCAAGAATCAGCCACCTTCTATTGTTGAGCCTCTTATCACCGTCATCTAATTTAATGCTTAAAATGGGATGGGGTAAGTTACATTTATTCTTACATATGGTCCAAGACAGGTAGGTTTATAGAAGAGAGCTAATTTGCCCCAGAAGCAGTGGAGCCAAAAGTTAAATCTGTATTTTATTCCTGTTTCTTCACTGTGGTGTGTTTAAGGCTGTGCCCTGAAACATAGGGTGTGAATCAACTGCTTATCTTGTGATTACAAACCATTGCTGATATCAACATGAGCACTTTTCAGGTCTTTGAGTCTTTCTTTGATAATCCTTTTTACTTTGGGGTAATAGCCTGTATTGTGAAAGTGCTTTAGAATCAGGAAATACTCCTAAATGTATTTTATCTCATTTTTTGCTATATCTTTTTTGTTTTCATTTTACAAGTCAAACATTAGTTTGTATTATATATCATGTGATCACATTTGCTTATATAATGAACATAGCTACAGAGAAAAGCTTCATTTCTATGCGTATACAGAGATGCAGATCAATACATATTTGCTAAATAGAACTTAGTGTTTGGCTTTAGAAAAAGAATGAGTCCTTGTTTCTGAGTTATAGTAACTAACTTCTAGCAAACAAATGTAGCCTTTGCCCATAATTGAGGGGAAGAGCTCCAGCAGAGGTCAGAGGATCAAAGTTGAAGAAGCTCAGACTATAGGAGGATTGAAGCCTTGGCTCCTTAAAACATCCAAGACTCAAGCACTGTCCCAGGGCTGACTCCACTGCCATGTCTGCAACGGTCATTCTTGAACGCATGGACAGTCTGCAAGCCTCACATCCCAGACTGTGAAGAGTTTGTCAGAATCAAACCTGGGACCAAAAATAACCATCCAAAAGGAAAAGGGCCGTTTTCAACACTCTACATCAGCCATCAAGATGGTACCATTTTCACAACCCTATCTGTTAAAGAGAAAAGTTAAAAATAATGAAAAGAAAAAAAGGTACCCAAGCAACCTGCTTTGCTGTTCTGATCTGTTGTTCCTCCCTGCTGCAGTATCACTGTGCAGGAAATCTCCAGCCAACTTTTCCTAACCTTCCTTCTCTCTTCAAAGCATTAGAAGTCTGTAGAGATGGTAGGGGACCAAGTCCTACAGAGTCATGTGGAAAGATCATCAGTGATTAGTTTCACATCCATTTATTACACAGGATGTTGAGAACAAAAGACTCTTGCAACTGACATTTTAAAAAGAAGTTTAAAATTTACTGTGTCCTTCCCAGTGACACCACACGTTTTCATGAAGTACGTTTATAACCATTGTAAAGCTGGTTGTCCACAAAAGTGCGTCTGACTAATCCTGTTTGAGAAGCTGTAGCATCCGCAGGTGGGGGAGGGTAGCTGACGTGTTACTCAGAGGTCTGGAGCTGGGCAACAGCTCTACAGGATAATTCAGAAGGATGCCTGCATACTGGTGTGGTTGTCTCCGTCTGTAGCAATGGGTCTACTGAGGCTTGCTGGAGGAAAGGAGAAAATACTTCAGGGGAATCCAGTATTCTGTTTCTCGAAAGGAAGGTGTTGATCGCACTTGAGATGTAACTCTGCATTTAAACTGAGTATGAATAAACTCTGAGTGGCAGGCGAAACCTAGAATGGGTTCAAAATTGGGCCAATGAAAAATGCGGTTCTATTTTCCTTGAAAGCCCAGAGATCATCTTCAATCTATATTTCAATATGATAATGTTGACATATAACTTAGACATAGACAATTCCTGTTGGGGAGGAAGGTCAGACAATTAATCCATTGCATCACCCACATGTGCCAGCTGTTTGAGAGAACTGAAAAAAAAAAAAAACACATAGAAAATTCTTAATATTCTTTGACAGTACAATATTTGTACTTAGATTCTAGCTATTCCAGAATGACGCTTCCCTGTTAGAATGGCCAGTCAATCTCCCTGTATGATGGAAAACAGATGTAAGATTAGGATGCAAAGTAGTTTTCCAGGTCCTTGGTCCCAGCATGCTGCAGAGCCGAGCCCAAGAGTTAACCAGCCAAGTGCTGACACATGTCTTACAGCAAAATATCCCTCACAGCCACAGTTCAAAGGCCTTGCTACCCTCCAGGGCAATTAATACAGCATCACGTTCAATGGTGCTTGAACCAAATCCACTGAATCCCCAGGGGAGAAATAACGAAGCAATCGCCGAGCTCAGACAAGAGCAGCGTGCAATAGTGGCTAAAGTTTCAGTCCCTGAGAACACAGCTTTTCCTGAAATCGCGGGTTATGTTGCAGGCTCACTTGATGGATCTCTGCTGATTGTGAAAGCCACTTCTAGAGCAGTTCTTGAAAGACAACATAAAAACAGCAGCAGAGGAATATCTAAGATAATGAAGAAAGAAAGGAAGGAAGAGAAGAAAATGAAGGAAAGAGGGAGGGAGGGAAGGGAAGCGTAAGGGAGAGTGGAGATAAGTCTAGTTCCTTATGTTCACTCTGCCATCGTAGAGACTTTTCAGTTTGCTGATGGGAGAGAGAGCCACAGACCTCTGCTCATCACCTTAACAAACTGGACCGCACTGCTGGTGTGTCAAGCAGGAGAAATGAGGAGAGGTTGTTTCTAAGATTTGAAGCAAGTAGGGGCTTAATTCCATCCAGGGCAGATGAGTTTGAGAATTATGCTTTCTTGGATGTCCATCGTGTTCCTTCTTTAAGGCTTCTTGGATGGAAATGGCAGCCAGCAACCCACCTTGATTGAAGGTGAAAGCTACATGAAATCTAAACAGTGACAACAGCTTGCAATCTCTTATATATGTAAATTTCAAGCAAAGATATTTTACTTTCAATTAGACCTAGAAACAAGTCTCAGGACCTGCAGCAGAGTGACCAGTCCACCTAAAACAGATTTTTTTTTTGGCTACCAAATATGCCTATGCAGGCACACTTAGCCTCCTTTAGCATTCATTACACAATTAACTATTCACAGGCCACAAGGAGTAGTTCTTCCTTCCAAGCAAGCTGATACAAAAGGTATTGTTGAAGGCATCGTTTTCATCTGCACACTGTCCAGGCTGCACATCTTCTGCAGCCCTTGCAACTCTTCAGTTGATAAGCCCACAAGCTGGTGAGGACAGTGTGACAGCCCACGGGCCTGTGCCAGAGATGTAGTAGGCAGAATATGTGTGAAGCCTTTTACTGCTTCCTCCTCTTAAAGATGGATACAAACTATATAGTGTTCACTAAAGAACACATGCCCAAACAGGTTTTGAATAAAACTCTAAGGATAACTGTACGAAGTTTTGATGGATGTCATTCTATATTTGGTGCTCTGTATGTCTATATACAGAGGTGACTTTATGAGCTCAAAGCCCACGTGTTTCCACACAATGACAGGTATTATGTAGGAGAGAGTGAGAACGTGATCTCAAGCCAGACTGCCCACATTTAGAGCTTGCATTTGTCATTTACTAGCTGTTTTATTTTTTGGCAAATCACTCATGATGTCTAGGCTTGGTTTCTTCATTGATAAACCAGGGACACTATCAATGAGGTGGAAATGAGCTACTGTATATAAAACCCAAGAACATGTGCTGTGCATGTACTAGGCACCATATAAATAGCAGTTATTATTACCTTCTGTAAAGATCCCTGTTCACTTAACAATGAACATTTTTTCCATGTCAATGCACATTTAGGGTTTAATTTTGATTGATGGATGAAATTAAGTGCATTCTATAACTATTATAGTGTACTTTATCACAAAGGTCATTTTTTGACTCCAGTTGACATTATAACAAATGTTAAATATATATGTTTGTGCATTGATACTTCTGATGAATACATGCTAGTAAAATTAATGTATTAAATGTGTACATATTTTTGAAGTTTTTGGATGGGCATGTACTTATGCATAGTAGATAGGATGTGGTATGTGTGTGTGTGTGGTGATGCAGATGGGAAATGCACTGTGTGCATGAGTGTGGAAGCCAAAGGGACATGTCATATGTTCTCCTCCATTACTTACCCACTGGATTCCTTGAAATAGTATTTCACTGATTGCTGAGTTTGCTATTTTTATGAACCCCAGCAATTTTCTAGTCTGCTCCCCACAACACTAAGTTTACAGGCATACTTGGCCATGCCAAGCTGTTTAAGTGGGCCCTGGGGACTCACACCCAGGGGTCTCAGATCCTCTCAAGCCCTTATGCTTGTGCAAGAAGTATTCTTAACAGCTGAGCCATCTCTCCAGCCCATATGTTTGAAGCTTTTGATTTGTATTGCCAAGTTGTTCTCCAGGAAGTTTCCTCCAATTTTGTTTCAACCATCAGTCCATGAAAGAATCCATTCTCCTACATCCTTGCTGACATTAAATATTACCTCTTGGGAATCTTTATTAAATATAATAGTCATTAAAGGTAATGAAACTAAAAGACCTGACTACAAGAAAATGACCTAAGATTAGTTTAGAGTTTTTATTTTTTCTTTCTCTGGCTGGGAAGAGAATTTCAGTTGTATGTTATAGTTATTCATATCCTTGTACATTTATGAATTTTCACAAATGTATATGTATGCATATCTATGCATTAATATACATCTATGTAATATAATCTTTTCTTGAAGAATTCCATTAATGTTATATTTTACTTTTCTGGTGACTTTAGAATTATTTTTCTTCCATGAAAAGAGTAAAATAAAATTATAATGTAAAAGTGTTGTTTCATGAATATATCATAAATTCACAAAGGTATTTTGGGGCTAGAGAGATGACCTAATAGCTAAGATGCTTCCTTTGAAATCAAAGGACCCAGGTTCAATTCCCCAGTACCCTGGTAAGCCAGATGCACATGGTGATACATGTGTCTGGAGTTCATTTGCAGTGGCTAGAACTTTTTTTAGTGGCTAGAATTTTGTTTAGGTGTATATTATATGAACAATAAAAGAATGTAACACAGAAGTTTGATGGGAGGATTAATTAATAGATAGTAATAATATAAATATTAGCACATATAACAAACACATGCATCTCCTCTAGTTGACAAGGTTTTGTCATCTATGGAACCAGTAACTAGTTTCTGCTTTATGAGCCCACACCTGATGTGCCAGGTGTCACGTGGCAGCTTTCAGAACTTGCAATCATGACATCAGGATGCCTGCATCATGTCTGCAGAAATAAACCAGTGACTTTGGGGGCCACTTCTTTCTCCATTTGAATTGCTTAGAAATGTTTTTGCTTTCATCAACTGGCTGTCTATAAATCAGAATTCACTTGATCCTATTGAGAAGCTTGAATTTTTTTTTCAATCTGTCTTATTAGCTGATAAAATGGGGTATGAGACTCAAGATTTAATCTAACATACAACCATCTTTAAATGAAAGTCTTCAAACTGATGGGATTTGTGTTTCCTATTGTAGCCCCTTCTTGATTATCACTGGTCTTGATAGCACCAGAAGTTCCTCTGTAGTTCTCCATAGAAAGAGGATCAAGCCCACACCAACAATCCTGAGGAGCCATTTCTTTCTCTCTTTTCTTAATACCTTCCTTCTGGCCTTGAGGGTAATTAAAAAGGTAGCTATGGAATCATTTGTGAGCAATGGTATTTCTGTTTGTTTTCTTTACCATTATCTTCTTTTTAAAAGCCCTTTTTTCAGGCTAAATGTGTAAAGTTTAAATAGTTTAAAAATAAATATTAAGCTAAGAAATTGTAAATTTTATTTTTTCCCAGAATAATCTGAATAATGATGATAGCTTAAATATTTGTAACTTTTTTCAAGAATAGTTTGAACAGCTAGAGAGACTATCAGAAATCATTAGGAAATATGTCTCTTCCAAAGTGTGTACATTATATACATATACATATACATACATACATACACACACATATATGTGTATATATATATGTGTGTGTGTGTGTACATATATATATATATATATATATATATATATATATATATATATATATATATATACACACATGTATGATTTCAACTTCCAGGGAGGGTACAGAGAAGTTTGTGATGGAAAAATTGGCACTTACTTAAACAATATGCAAGGCTGAAATCCTGATGCCTTCTCAGAAATGCTGAGCTAACCACAGTGGAAGGAACATTAAGTTTGTACAAAATTAGTAAGGCAAATGATTGAAACTCAGTTAATAATAATAATACTAATAATAAGAAGAAGAAGAAGAAAAGAAGAAGAAGCTAAATTTTGGGATCGTTCACTAAATTTATAGGTGAGCACAATAGAAATCTTTGCAGAAAGAACTATGGTAACAAAAACAGAATGTAGGGCTGGAGAGATGGCTTAGCAGTTAAGCGCTTGCCTGTGAAGCCTAAGGATCCCAGTTCAAGGCTCGATTCCCCAGGACCCACGTTAGCCAGATGCACAAGGGGGCGCACGCGTCTGGAGTTCGTTTGCAGAGGCTGGAAGTTCTGGAGCGCTCATTCTCTCCCTCCCTCTCTCTCTCTCTCTCTCTCTCTCTCTCTCTCTCTCTCTCTCTTGCTCTCAAATAAATAAATAAAAACAAACAAAAAATTAAAAGAAAACAGAATGTATAAACTTGGTGCCTGCCGAATGGATTGGTGTTGGTGGTGGTAGTGCAGTGTATGTGTGTGGTGGCAGGGAATCATGCCAGGAGACCATGTGGACAGAAGTCAATTCAGTGTTAATTGTAAAAGGTGATACAATGGGTTTGAAAAGAAGCCTTGAGTGTAATGGAGACATATGTGAGAATGAGCAATTGTCAAAGGAACATCTTGTCAAGGACAGTCCAGTGACTCAAAGCTGAGATTTTAATATACATCATGCATCATAGTACTGTGGTAGGCATCAGCTACAGGTTGCACTAAAACAAAACCAAACATGTGCTTTGGGGACAGACAAAAAATGCCAAGTTCAAGAAATGGTCTGTTGTGTTTTGAGGCATATTCATTGTTTGAATACTTCCTTATCTGTAGTCCATGGAATCTATGTAAGAGGGAACCTTTAGAGATATCAAGCAAAACGAAGCCTGCATATTATGACATTCAGCTTTCTGTTCCTAACAAATGCCAGAGATAATCCACTTATAAAGAAAAAGAGGTTAATTTGGGTTCATAGTCTTGGCTATTTCACATTGTGTGCTGGTGGTGTGTGGGGCTGTGGTAACATAACACTTCACGATAAAAGTGTATGGTGGGATAAAACCATTCACCTCATGGCCAGGATGAAAGAGAGAGGGCGAGAGAGAGAGGAGAGAGAGCACCTAGAGTTCCATTATTCCCCTTAAGGGCACACCTTTAGCGAACGGAAAACTCCCACTAGGCTCACATACCTAAAGATTCTACCACTTCCTTTAATGTTTAGTCTGGGAACCAAGCATTTAGCAAATGGGCCTTTGGGGGAATGCCAGATCCAAGCAGCAGCACAGAGTCAGGAGGGGTTAGCTCTTTCCTCTTGCAGTGTCAAAGGTCAGCTAGTTTCTCCGTCTGACTGGCATGATGGCCCATCAGGGGACAGGGAGTCCAGTTTGCAAAGCGCACACGTGACTTAGATCCTGAAAGAAGTGTTTGCATAAACCCTGGAAACATCTTGCTGATCTAGCATCTTGGTTTTTTTAAATATATTTTATTAAATTTCTATCATTTATCTTACCTTTCACCCTGATACTTTGTGTGTGTGTGTGTGTGTGTGTGTGTGTGTGTTTTACTACCCACCCACATGAAGTAAAGTAAATGAACCAATAAAGACCATTACACATTAGAAAAACTGAGGAATTTGAGAGTCATATTAATACAAGCCTAAGCAAGTGTTTTTGGTTGGCTATAGTTATGAAGGTATGAGCAAATTCATAATTGAGGGGAAAAGGTAGACCCAGGAGACAGATTGCAAAACTTGTTTCTAACTAATTTCCTGGGTTAAACTTAGAATCTCATTTCATTGGGAACTTAACTTTGTACAAGGTGAAAAGGCAGCTATGTTAAAGGCTCTAAGCATGATATGTTGAAAGACTGAAAATTTCTTGATGGTGGGTTCCATGGGAAATGAGTATGAAAACTGTGCTAAAAGAATAAAAAAATCCCACATTGTTCCATATGAATTCATTTAAAATTTAAATATGACAGAATCTGAGGATTTTGTCCAATGCCTACTGGATATGGTGAAGGAAAGAGTTGAGAACTTTATGACATCTTAACTTCTTAGTCAGTGGGAGCACATGCCTCTGGGCTATGCTGTCAGCAGGAATCTATTGCTTTTGTCAGATATTTTATTAGATTTTTTTTCCTTAGCTACCATGCTTAACAAAAATGTAATTCCTGAGCCAAATTATGATGCCATTCAGATTTTTATCACAAGTCCCTGGGTTACTTCGTATGACAAATTGTGAATTTTAGATCTAAGATGTGCTTCTGGGCATATCCACCCAATGACTGATGAAATTATTCATAAAAGACACATTTAATAGATTTGTGGTCACCATATCTGATGTTAGTGCCTTTGGGAAGTGCCTGTCTGTGTTGGTGACATAGATATCTTTCCTGTAGCTATCTTTGCGGCCTAAAGGTCTGGAAGACTTAAAATGGTTTAAAGATTGTCTGTCACTTCTCGTCTCCTTTTCCTCCCACAGGAAGCCTTGCTTAGATGAATTGACAATAAATACCTCTTGAGGATAACAACTCTCATCTGTGGAGCAACAGCTCTAGGTGTCAAGTATGTGCTCTGCTTTGTAACTGGAACTTGGTTCTCCTCATATCACTCAGATGGCAGACTCACTTAGGCTCACAGATTAATTAACCACCATGAGGTCACATAGCTGAAAGGACAGGTGCTGTGTCCCATTGGACACATCTGGCATAGGAAACATGCCTGTTCTTGCTGGTCAAAATATGCTAAAGTCCAGCCTTGGATGTCCGCTTGGTTCAAGTATCCCATAAGGTGTTTGAGAGTTAGAGGATTCAGGAGCAAACAAGACAGACATATGGGTGCACAATTTGAGTACATTCACCTGTGAGGTTCACAAACGCTGCCACAGATGCAACTCCATGACAACATTTTCAATGGTTTGACTAAAATAATTCTTAAACTTTCAATGAATTTTGGGCTTAACCTTGAATCTGAAAAAATTTAGAAAGGACATCAGTGGATAGCAAGTCTTAATATCAAATAATTTGTGCCTAGCATTAAAAGTTATTAATGGGAAAAGGCCACAACCATTATTTTGAAATCTAGGAAAATAATATGATATGGTCAATATTTAATACTTCCATCTAACTCAATGTAGTCCTGAAGACCTTGGTGGATGAGAGAGCTGCAAAGGTAGACCTTATATTTCTAGAATATTATGAAAGAGAAAAGATAAGTTAACATAGATTTTTTTTTCCCAGAGAGAACTGTGTATTTCTAAAATATGTAGCAGGTAAATTAGAAATTTTGATGTTTGCTAAAGTTAAAAATATAGGATAAAAATTTAAATATATATGTAGGATAATGAAATGTATGTCCTGCTTTGTGATTATTTGTATAATTTGTAAAATTTTGTATAGTTTATAATAATTTGTAATTATTTTGGAAAGACTATTTTATTTTTGTGGGTGCACATTGCAATGCTTAAGTTGCAAAGTGAGGAAGCTTAGAGAACCCATAACGGTAGGAAAATAAGTGATTTTCATTCTTTCCTAAACCTCTGCAAAATTATGCTTTCAGTAATCTTTTGCCATTTTATATGGAACTGTCTTATTAACTCTGAAATAATTCTGCAGTCAAAATAGTTTAAGTGTGACCACAGACTCTCATCTGTAGACAGAACACATCATAAACACTTTTGTATTATAGAAATTTCCAAATAAATGAGACTTTGAAACCCTTACTTGGATCATGCCTGTGGTCACCTTCAGTATCCCGCCAGCTGAGCTTCCAGCCAGGGTGGCTCAACTGAAATCTCAGAATGCATTTCTGAAATTGTTGCCTGGGTTTTGTATTTTATAGTTGTTTTAATCACAGCATTCATTAATGTTTTGTACTTTTCAGAAAGCAGAGAATGGCACTTCTTAGATAGCGTTATCAATGCTGTCTTAAATTCGCTTTTTAAAAGAACACTCAAATGATAAATCATTTTTTAACTTTATTACTTCTTATCCATTTCCCCTTCAAACTAAAGTAATAAGATCACATTTGCATACAACTGTAATAGCTTAAACACTGTGAGTGTGTGTGTGTGTGTGTGTGTGTGTGGATGACAGGTTGAGTGTTGATTTTAAGAAAGAAAAGGCAGTAGTTACCTTAGCATGATAGAGTAATCTTGGCTTTCATCTGAATCAAAGAATTCAGGCACTGTACCTTTTAATTTATTTTCTAGAAGTATCATTGAATATTAGGACAAGTAAATTATTTGGTAGTATTACAGTTCTTTTTGGCAAAGTCTGTTATTAGAAAATACTGGGCTTGACTATAAGGCAGTGAGAGTAGCTTCCATTGTTGGATAATGTTGTTGTTCCTGCTTCTCTCTTTATAGAATTATTTATTGTGATTACAGGAATAGGAGCATTTAACATCACACACACACACACACACACACACACACACACACACACACACACACACATAATCCCGTCGCTAAAATAATCTCCAGCACTGCTCTGCACATTTTAGCACACAGGTTGACTCATTTGAAGTTGTCTGGGAATTAATCATTCACCGTCTCCACAAAGTCAGAAACTTGCTTGTCCTCTAGCTACGCAGGGTACTGCACGGTTTGCGATAAACAGAAAATCCTGCCATGTAGACGTTGCTACGCTATGACGGAGACATACTTTTTGTTTTGTTTTACATCTTTCATTGCCCTCCAGGGGGAAATCAGCATTTTTAAATATCCAGAAGATTTGTTTGGGGTTGTTGGTGTCACAATGATTTGTAGTCCTATTAAAGTGACATTTGTTGATGACATGATACAGCGCGTTGCATCATTTCATCTCAGCATGAAAACCCACTGATCTTTTCATCGCCGCACAGGTAATCTACTAACCCGCGGCTCTAATGTGATCAGCCGTACCACTACCACAGGCATTTGCATAAGTGCTTCTCTGAGATGGACTGAATTCCTAATTCAAAGTCACATCAAGGAAAAATAGCTGTTGCAGAATGATTTATCCCTTTATTGACTAAATGAAATTATTCAAATCCTCAGATCTACTTTCTCTCCTTTAGCGTTAGAATTTCAAGTGAATATACCCCAGTCCGGTTTCTGTATCTTAAACAGCCCAACACACACACATACACACACACACACGCACACACACACACACACACACACACACACTTACAAAAATAGAACTTTGTAAAGATAACATGGAGTATCTTTGCATTACATTCAACTATTTTCTCATTCAATTTGTTTGTATGGAATAATTAAGGTAATTAGATCACCCTATTTGGCATGATACTGTAAGCATTTTCACACACACTCTATTTACATAAGGCAACTTTCCTTAGTGTCTCCATTAACAGAAGAAATAAAATAGAATAAAATAAATGAGACCAGGTAGCAACAAAGCAGGGAGAAGTGTGTACTTCTTTGAAACATACTTGATTCTACCTGTTATTTGTCACAAAAGGAGACATGGCCAAAGTGTCAGGAGGTCTCATTGCGAAGAATGGAATAAATCTCATAGTTCCTCTTGAGCACCATGGATGGAGAAAAATACTTGTTAAAGTATCAAGGAGAACAAAATGAATAAATATTGCTCTTGTCAATTTTTAAAGTGCCAAATCATTTGATGAAGTGTCGTGTTTTTCTTGTAGATGTGTATCATATACTTCTCTAAACTGAGTTTTGAAGTTCAAGGCTAAAGCTTTCAAGGTAGCTTTGTGTTAAAATATCAAAAACGGGCTTGGAGAGATGGCTTAGCAGTCAAAGCACTCATGTGTGACTTTCCAGGTCCCACATAAGCCAGATGCACAAGGTGATACAAGTGCCTAAGGCAGCCTATGCACACGAGGTGGTGCATGCATCTGGAGCCCAGTTACAGTGGCTTGAGGCCCTGGTGCACCAATTCTGTCTATTCTCTCTCTCTCTCGGCCTCTCACATAAAAAAAAAAAAAAAAAATCAAAAGGGCAGTTGTCTCCTGGGACATTGTTTTATTCCATGTGAAATGAAGACATTGGCCCTTTCATAAAACATACTATTTTCCTACCTGATGTTACAAACTGGTAAGATTTGGGGATTTTGGGTGAGTTCCAAGTTTCTGAATCCACTCACCTTTGCCCATCAATATTTGAAACCTGTCAGTTCCTTACATTAAGCCCATGTGATGACAGACAACAAACTGGAGGTGAGGCTGTGATAAGGTCCACTTACTTCACAAGGTCTCACATTCAGCCTCTGGCCACATGACTGGCTCCGAGGATGAGCTGTGACAAATCAGAGAGCCACATTTTAATTCTACACCCAAGCTATTCTTTTAAAGTCATCTCTCAGGCTGGAGAAATGGCTTAGTGGTTAAGCGTTTGCCTGTGAAGTCTAAGGACCCCAGTTCGAGGCTCGGTTCCCCAGGTCCCACATTAGCCAGATGCACAAGGGGGCACATGCGTCTGGAGTTCGTTTGCTGTGGCTGGAAGCCCTGGTGCGCCCATTCTCTCTTTCTCCCTCTATCTATCTTTCTCTCTGTGTCTGTCGCTCTCAAATAAATAAATAAAAAATGAACAAAAAAATTAAAAAAAATAAAGTCATCCCTCATCCTCCCATATCCTTAGAAAATGCAAAAACTTCAGTTTGTGGGAATTTAGTGTGTAAAGTTGGACCCCTTAAAAATAAACGTATATTATAGCTTCAGATACCAATATTAGAAATATATTGCCAGTACAATTATAACTTCTAGAATTAAAGTTACATGGTATTGTCAGTACATATTTCCATTTTAAGTTTTAATAATGTGACATAAATGGAAATAGGACTTTTGAAATCATAATACAATATAAGTGGAATTTAGGGCTCTAGCTTCTGCTTATAAACTACTCACATCTGTCAATTTTATTAAGCTTGTTGCTGTTCATTCTTAAGTGCCCCACTGTTTCAAATAAAGAAAAGGGGGAAAGTATACAGATAAATAACACTGAAAACTAATTTTTGAAATGTTTGTTGACTGAATTGATTACTCAAGATATTTCACAGAATGAAAAGTCAATGGACAGAATGGCAAGAGTACAGTGGCATCTAAACAGAAATGTCTATTTTCTATTTTTTTCTTTTTTAAAAAAAATATTTATTTGAGAGGGGTAGGGGGAGAGAATGGGCCCACCAGGACCTCTAGCCACTGCAAACATGCGCTGTCTTGTGCATCTGGCTTATGTGGGTCCTGGAGAGTTGAACCTGGATCCTTTGGCATTGCAGGCAAACACCTTAACTGCTAAGCCATCTCTCCAGCCCCAGAAATGTCTATTTTATAGCTTATAATATAACTAAGACATTTTTTGCCTTTCATATTTTTTTAGAATTTTGAACTTCTTTTCAACTGAAGGAACTTAGAGATTAGATGTTTTGTAAATATACAACTTTAATATGAAGTATTTTTCCCTGCTCTGTCCTATGGGTTTTATAGTCTTTGTGGACTGAGAGGACTGACCCTAATAATACTTGAAAACAACAGCCCAGTTCAGTTTGATATTTCAGCTGTTTAAAATGAAAACAGAATAGAAGCTGAGTTAACACAACTTTTCTTCATTTGTTTTTCCCCAAGCATATGATAGCAATTCTCAAACCAGAAACGTGACTTGAAAAACTCAATTGCAATCTGTTTTGGGTTAGTGAACAGTTAGGAGAATCCATGCCAGTCTTCATGGAGTTGGACAGTTCTTGGATCATCACAACGTGTGTGTGTGTGTGTGTGTGTGTGTGCGCGTGCGTATGTGTGTGGGCCCATGCATATGTGACTGTGCATGTGTATTTGTGTGATTATGCATGTAGAAGCCAGAGGCTGATGTCCGGTATCTTCATCTGTTGCTTTCTACCTTAAGTGTTGAACCAAAGTCTCTCTTCTGACTCTGGAACTCACCGATTCAGCTAGTCCATGTAGCCATAAAGCCCTAGGGATCCTCCTGCCTCCACCTTCCCAGGGCTGGGGTTCCAGGGTCACATTATCATTCCTGGCATCTTATGTGGATGCTGAGGATCCAAATTCAGGCCCTCCTGCTTGTGTAGCAACCACTTTACCCACTGAGCCCCTAGTCACGAATTTTAAATGTTAAGTACACCAGTATTTAAACAAAAATATTTTTATTTGAAAGTCCAAATAGTCCTAAGAAGAAACATTATTCTGAGCATTTAATTGATGTTCCCAATGAGTTGAAAAGTTTGATTTTTAGATGTGTTTGCTAAACTGAATATTTCTCACTCTCTCTCTCTCTCTTTTTTTTTTTTTTTTTTTTTTTTTGTTTTTTGAGGTAGGGTCTCACTCTGGTTCAGGCTGACCTGGAATTAACTATGTAGTCTCAGGGTGGCCTGGAACACACGGCAATCCTTCTACCTTCACCTCCCTAGTGTTAGGATTAAAGGCCTGCGCCACCACGCCTGGCTTCTTTTTTTTTTTTTATTTTTTATTGACAACTTCCATGACTGTAAAAAATATCCCATTGTAATTTCCTCCCTTGCTCAACTTTCCCCTTTGAAACTCACTCTCCATCACATCCCCTTGCCCTCTCAGTCAGTCTCTCTTTTCTGTGATGTCATGATCTTTTCCTCCTATTATGATGGTCTTGTGTAGGTAGTGTCAGGCACTGTGAGGTCATGGATATCCAGGCCATTTTGTGTCTGGAGGAGCACGTTGTAAGGAGTCCTACCCTTCCTCTGGCTCTTACATTCTTTCCGCCACCTATTTCGGCAATGGATCCTAAGCTTTGGAAGGTGTAGTAGAGAAATTTCAGTGCTGAGCACTCCTCTATCACTTCTTCTAATTGTTAAATTCTCATAATGCATATGAATCAATTTTAATATATTTTATGATGGGTGGATGAGGCTGTCCATTGTACCATTTCTTTGTATTCTCAGGCATGGTTTGGCAGTGTAAGAACTCTGTATCATTAACAAGTTCAATAAAAAGTAAATATATGGGGCTGGAGAGATGGCTTAGTGGTTAAGTGCTTGCCTGTGAAGCCTAAGGACCCCGGTTCGAGGCTCGGTTCCCCAGGTCCAACGTTAGCCAGATGCACAAGGGGGCTCACGCGTCTGGAGTTCGTTTGCAGAGGCTGGAAGCCCTGACATGCCCATTCTCTCTCTCTCCCTCTATCTGTCTTTCTCTGTGTGTCTGTCACTCTCAAATAAATAAATAAAAAATTAAAAATAAAATAAAATAAAATAAAAAAGTAAATATATGGAAAAAATAAATAAACTGAATACTTCTTACCCTATATAGACATTATATAATTTTCATTACTCATTACCTAAAACAGTTCTCTTCCAGCAAAAGGAAACTGAGAAAATAATATGAATATTTTCATGGTGAGAATGACCATTTCATGGAGGTTTGTAGTTTGCAGAGAACTTATCACATAAGTCATCTGTCTTAATTCTTCCACCAGCTTGGTGAGGAGCCCTGCATTGTCCTCACGGTTATTGAGAAGGACAATAGATGTGCTCAACATCTCCTTGCTAGGAGGAGCTCATTGATTCTAGGCATTATCATGTCCACATCATTTAAACTGAAGTGAAAACCACTAAACCACTATCCTCATGTTTCTGATAGTGGACAATAATTTGAAAATGTCCAGGTAATTATCAGTCTCCATAGAAGATGTACTAAAGTGCACAGGAAATACTGCCTAAGTGTAACTACCAAATGTCACTCTCACTCTCTTCTGTGAAGTTGTTCTTAATGCAAACAGTTATCTGACAGGAAAATTAGCATCTGAAATATATGAAGAACTCAAAAAATTAGATAGCAAAAGAGCAAAGAATTTGATCAATAAATGGGCAAATGAATTGAACAGATAGTATTCAAAGGACAACTTACTCATGGGCGATAAATACATGAAGAAGATGCTCAACATGCTTTGCCATGAGGGAAAGGCAAACCAAAACTACATTGCATGTTCCCTCTCATACTAGACAGAATGACTATCATCAAGGAAATAAAACAAACTATGAAAACCTAAAAACACTGGTAAAAATGTGGAGAATGTGAAACCCTTATACACTGCTGGTGAAAAAGTAAAGTAGTTCAGCCAATGTGGAAATCAGGATGGAGGTTCTTCAAAAAAACTGCTAACAGAACTACCACATGATCCAGCTACATAACTCTGTGGGGTGAGGAGGGTATATGCTGATAAACTGTAAGGCAGCATTTCACAGATGGATTTGCACATATGGTACCAGTCAGGATGTCCATCACTGGATGAATGGGGGAAGAAAACATAATACAAATACACAGTGGTGTATTACTCAGTTATGCAGAAGAACAACATCATGTTATTTTCAAGAAAATCTGCAGAAACCGACAACATACCACAAGGTAAGCTAGTCTCAGAAAGAAAACTATCACATGCAGTTTCTCACAGATGAAATCTCCGGGAAAAATAAAAAGGACAGGACAGGAAGAAGGCACTATTAGAGGTGGGAAAGGAGAAGACATGCAAGTGAGGGCTATGAAACCGTATAGGTGATAAATATGATCAAAGTATATCATATACATGTATGGAAATGCTATAATGAAATAGTTCACTTTCCACAATTAATATACATTCATAGCGCTGATGCAAACTAATGCCATCCAAAAGGCAGGACTTGGAAATGTGGAATCCTATCTGATTTTAGTGTTTCATTGAACGAGCAGAGTTGGAAGAGGTTGGATGTTAACAGGGCAATGGCCCAGGATACACTCAGATGAAAGAGAGCATTATTGCCATGCCTGGCTGCAGCCCAAAGGAGAAAGAGCTTTCTCTGGTGCAAATTGCCTCACACTTCCACACAGTGCCAGCATTGTAAGTGGGACATATTTCTTCTCTAGAGAAAGCCAAAGTATCATATTTGCTTTTTCTGAATTCAATAATTAATCCATTAAGCAGGAGCCTTCTACATTGGACTGTTTGAAGGAAAGAAACATTAGGAAAGGCTTGGAGAGAGCATTTTGTTTCTGAAGCATCACAACCTGTTCAGTGAAGTCAATCACCCTGGGCAGTCACCTTCCACCCTGGGTAGGAGCCGAATTTGTGCTGCTCTTTGCATCTTCATGTCGTCACACTGCAGGCTCTGCTGGGGCACTTCAGAGACCTCACAAACCAACCTCATTGCTTGTCAGGCCTTAACCAGAAGGAATAGCGATCTTAGAACTGACATGGGAAAACATGTGTATGTGTATATATATGCATATATTATATTAATTTTATTAATATGTACTATAATATATATATACATATATATGTATGTGTATATATATATATATATATATATATATATATATATATATATATATAGTAACCAGCTTTTAAATAAAATTTAGCACTTCTATTCATTACCAATAAGAATGTCATTTCACCACAGTACTAGCTTTGCTTTTGGTTTTGGCACTGATGCTGACGATTACTTTCCTATCATGTTTCTGGTTGGTAAAGATATCTCACAGTATTTTTAAAAATTTTATTATTTCTTTGAAATGACTATAATTGGGTCTTCTCATCAGTTTTGTCATTGCACAAGAAACATAATACTATCATGCCACACATTCATTTTTACACTTTTGTTGGATATTTGTGACACTGGACAAGTTTCATTGTATGTATTTTCAAATACTGCTTTGAGAAGGAATTTGTAGATTTTTATCCAATTGTAAAAGGAAGGAACTCATGACACAAGACGTTTAATGCATTTGAAAAGGGCTCCATTTTTAAAATTAGCATTTATGTCTAGCTCACTTCCAACAGGGTGTGTGTGTGCGCGCGCGCATGTGTGTGTGTGCGCGCGCCTGGTGTAGATAAACTGTGTGTTAGACACTATTGGTACAGGTATGAGTTATTATATTATTATTGGCTTTAAAAGCCTGTAAAAGTCTTGGATAACTATGTGCCAACAACAACGACCACGCCAGCTGTTTGTGCCGAGCATTTCATATACGTCGTGGCTATTTGCCTTCTCTTCAAAGATGAAGAGACTGTGTCACAAGTTGCAAATGGCCGGGGCACGTAGGTGATACCGCCTGGATATGCGCCTGGTTGGTGGTACTTCGAGGCCCGAGTGCTGAACCCTGTGCTCACCCCTTCTCACTTTGGTTAGAGGCACAGACATCTGCCCAGGTCCTCCAGGAGTGAGAGCGAACAGCTAGCTGAGAGTGGAGGGGCATTTCCAAGCATCATTTCCTTGGGTAACCCCAGAAAAGGCTGATGAGAAGGTGCCAAGCGGAAGTGAAAGTACTCCAGAGGGAGGGCCCGGGGCCCATGCCGTGAGGAGCAGGGCTGAGTCTACTTGCTGCCAGATCTTTCTAAGTGTGCTGCAGAAGGGGAGAGGGGTGAGGTCGGAGGTCAGACGGGAGCGCACAGCAGCATGGCCATCACGGCAATGTCCATTTTCCTTGGTGAGTGATGCACAGTTTTATTAGTGCATTTCTTGGGCAATCTCAGCACCCTTCAGCTGCCTTACACACTCTAGCCGGCATCTTGAGTTTATCTAGTGGCTGTATTATTGGTTAGCACTGTGGTCTCAAAGCCCTGCAGGCTAGCTGCTGCAACAGGATTTTTGTTGTTGTTGTTGGTTTTTTTTTTGCCTACTGTGTTCCATTTATCCTAAATGTTCATAAATAGTTGCTGTTCTTGGTCTACTTGAAACCATAAGACAACCCAGAGCAGTGGTTTCCAGCGATAACATGCACCTGAATTGCTTGAAAAGGGTTCTAAACACAAGTTTCTGGATGGCTATCCATAACCCCAGGGTTCCAGATCCCTAGTTCTATTCTAGAAGGTGTATTTCTTAAAGTCACAGGTAATACTGATGAACCTTGTTCACTGGTATAGGTCATAGCTTTGATGTTACAAACCCTCCCTAGATCACCTCCAGCTAACCAACTCTGAGCTTAAAGAAGGTGTTAAAATGGACAAAACAAATGGCAGGAACGGGCAGGCTTTGGATCATATTCCAGACCTGATATTAGCACCTAGATGACCTCTACTACTATGATATGTCCCTTAGTGTCAGTGTTCTCAGCTGTACAAGGAAATGAAAGAGTGTTCCCCAGTATATAGAAATATGCATACTATTGGGTGCTGTCATGGGCTGCTTTTGTATTCTTTTTTAAATATTTTATTTTTACTTATTTATTTGAGAGAGGGAAAAAGGGAGAGAGACAGAGAGAGGGAAAGAATGGGTGCTCCAGGGCTTCCAACCACTGCAAATATACTCCAGATGTGTGCCCCCCACTTGCATATCTGGTTTACATGGGTCCTGGTGAATCAAACTGAGGTCTTTTGACTTCACAGGCAAGTGCCTTAACCACTAAGCCATCTCTCCATCCCTGCTTTTGGATTCTTGTGTTGGAGTCCTGCCTTCCATGTGATGAGATTAGGAGGTTGGATTTGGGGGAAGTGATTAGGTTCATGTGAATTCATGAAAACGGAGATTCTATGATGAGGTGAATGCCCTCTTAAGAGGAGGAATTGCTCAGAACTCCCCGTCACTCTTCAATGTGAGCCTATGATGAATGGCAGCAGTCTGTAAACCAGGAAGCCTTAACTGCTGGCCACCTCTCCAGCCCTCCTTTAATCGAGTCTTCTTTGATCTGTATGTTAAAGCTGGTCTGAGGTGAGGGTTGGGTCACTTGGGTAGAGGGAAAGGGCCAAGTAGTTGAATGAACGTAGGGAAGGTATCTCCAGAGGTTTTGCCCTTGCTGCATACAGTAGGGCTTCACGCATCTGGCCTTGTTTGTCCAACTGTGCTTCTCCCGGCAAAGGCTCTGGTCTTCTTAGGCCTGTGGTTTACCTCCTCCCCATCCATGCTCGCTTTGAATGATGATGACGACGATGGCCTGTCCTTGCTCCTCCAGTGTTTCTACTCCCAACAAAAGTCACTGTGAAGTAGCTTTTTCTCTGAAGGTGTTCTCAGATAATGTGGGTCGTAGTGTCTCAACTCAACTGAGTCATTGAGTCCTTAGTACAGCTTCTTCTTTTCCCCCACGACCTTGTGGGACGTTCTTCTTATGATGGTGAGTCTTCATATCATGCTGCCATTGCTTGCTATGTTTACAGCTTTCCTTCCCCTTTGAAACACCTGGGAGAAAGGCAGTCTGTCATCTGTTGAATTTCCTACCACACCTGGTGTGGGGCTGCATGGACAAAGGTGCTTAACAGACAGTGCAGGTGACAGGCTTTTACCTCTGCTCACTGCTGCCCCACACCTCTGTAACCCAAGAGAAGTCCAAATACCTTCAGCAGCTGTGTCAGTCATATTCACTTGACAATGTGCTTACATAATTCTTTACTTGAGATGTCATAGGTTTCTACAGGGAGCTTCACTTTTGTTGAAGCAACTTCTAAGGCAATAAAACCCCAAATCTGACAAAAATTTCTCACTGGGGGAAAAAAAAAAACAAAAAACCTAGATTCTTAAGGACTATTTAATAAATACCAAGATGTCGGAGGCTGATTGTATCTTCTAACTGAAAAAGAATATCCTTCACTAAATACTTGAAACATTTCATTAGTGCTGTGATGATTCTTTGTGCATTGCTTATTGTATCATTATAATAATAGGGCAAAGAAGGTGGGGTATTTTTAATTCCCATTTTACAGGTGACAGAATTGAGTCTCAGAGATGTTGAGTAACTCTCATATGGTTATTAGGAGGTAATGGTGTACAAAGTACATCTGGACACAATTTTATGTCATCCTCCTTCCAGAGTTTCAAAACAACATCCAAACAATTGCTTCACTCATTGGCAAAAATTGTTCAAAGATATTTATATTCTATTATGAATACATACATACAAAAATCCCATTAAAACCATGTTCATCTTTTGACTTATAGAGAGGATCCACAAATATGTCTTAAGAAGACTAAACGATGAAGTTTAATAATCTAATGGAAATATACTTCAGTTGTGAATTTGAATATCTCAAGCATTCTTATAAATAGCTGACAAGTTCACTATGAGTTCAGAAATACATTTACATGAAGTCTTCATTTTTGTCTCTGAAGACATCACTCAGTTCCTCTCTTTGTCTAGAAAATGTTTGTGAATACTTACGTTGCCCCTGCTCCCCCATACAAATGTCCCTGTTACTTTATCCAAAAATTTACTACGATCAGAGAAATAAATCAAAAAGAAGAGTAATGCATGCTCATGCCACCCAATTACTGAAGCTAGGAAACCATGTTATTTTAAGTTTATTACTCCTCATTTCCTTTTCAAAATGTAGCCTGATGAATGTAATCTTCCCTCTGAGATCTCCGAACCTATTGATCAGTCATCTTAAATTACACAAGAACATGACACATAGGAATGCCCACACTTTTTCACACCAATAGGCAACTACACCATTAGTTGGCAAATTTGCTAAATATGGAGATGATTTCCAAGAGTTGTATAATTTTAATGTCATTTATTTTTCCTAGATTTTTCCAAGTACACTGGAACCTCTTTATACAGTTCATCATCGTGCATAATTCATAATAAAATAGTTTTCTATTGTATCTCTTGAGAATAGGACAATGTGAACAATAGAATATCTCATCCACCCAGTAACAAAAGGGCATGGAAAAGATGCAAGTCTTGGATTATAGGGATATTACAATAACACCTCTGTGTATGCAGAAATACACATAAGATTTGGTAAAACTAAACCCTTACTCATTCTGGATCAAGCTTTCTAATTCTTAACTTTACAATGTAAACACACATATTATTTTCATTATAAGGATGAGAAACTGAAGCAAAGGATTTTAAAAGAATTTGTCCAATTGTGGAGAAAGAGGAACTTCAGTCACTGTTGGTGGAAGTACAAACTATTACAGCCATTATGGAAATCAGTATGGATGTTTCCCAAATAACCAGAAATAGAACTGCCATTTGACCCAACTATACCAATGCTGGGTCTAGACCCAAGGGACTCCATACCTACTACAAAGATACTTGTGTATCCATGTTTATTACTACTCCAGTCACAATAATAGGAAAATGGAACCAGCCTAGAGACCATCAACAGATGAGAAGAAAATGGAAATGTGGTACCAATAAACAAGGGAATTTTACTCATCAGTAAAGGAACATGAAAGTATAAAATTTGCAGGGAAATGGAGGAATCTGGGAAGAATTATATTAAACAAAGTGGCCAAATTCAGAAAGCCCCAAAATTGCATGTTGTCTCTCATATGCACATACGAATTTATAATATTTGCATTCATGTATATATATATATATATATAAATGGGGTCAAAAGTGGGTAAAGTGGGATGGGGAGATTGTTTAGTGTTTAAAGTGCTTGCCTGTGAAGCCTAAGGACCCACATTCAATTCCCCAGTATCCATGAAAGCCAGATGCACAACGTGGCACATGTAGCTGGAGTTCGTTTGCAGTGGCTGGTGGCCTTGGCATGTCCATTTTTTTCTCTCTCTGTCTCTCCCTCTCTCTCTCAAATAAGTAAATAAATAAAATATTTTAAAAAGTGGGTAAAGCCTAAAAAGCTATAAAAATGACCAAGAGAGAGTAAACAAAAGATGGCAAGAAAGCAGAAAGGAAGGATGTTGCTGAGATACAAAGGGAACAGCAGAAGGAGGAGGGGAAGAGGGAAGGAGAACCAATTACAACACACTGTATTTGAGAATGCCATAACACTACCTAATACTATCTATGCTAATTTATAATACTAAAAGAAAACTTAATTGAGGCCACATAGCTTGTAAATCTCAGTGACCTAGGACAGTTGCCCCAAATTCTGCTTTCAGAGTGGGTGTTATTAAACCTTAAGCACTCCCCTACCTAAATAACTAAGTGTGTAAATGATGATGGGTTCCCCTTCAGAAAGTATGAGAGAGATGGAAATTTATTGAAGCTTATGTAAAATATTGTGTGGTTATAAAGTATTTGTGGACAGCTTTCAAAGTCAGTACTTCAGAACAGAGCCATCCTTCTAAATTATGATGAGAGCATGCGATGAACAGAGAATAGTAGCTTATGTTATAGAGATGTACATCAAAAGAGCTTTGAAAAAAAGCTAGCCATGAATAGTCAGGCATAGAAATAGAGAAGGAGTCACATTTTTTCACTGACCAAGTAGGAAAAGTAGAAACAAAGGAGCAAAGGCCCTGTTTTGTGGGGACTTCTGACTACACATACGATGTGTTTGATAGGTGAGGGAAAGCCCCAGGAATTTCAGCAGGAATTTAAGCACCAGGTTCCATTTCAGGAGAATTTACTGAGCAAGCAAAATAAGAAACCTGAAAATATCTTGGCTGTGGAAGAAGAAAGATCAGGCTGTTAGAAAGCTAGCTAGAAGGTGAGGTAGATTCATTGTTGGCAGTTACTAAACAACAGACACACAACTGCTTCCAGGATAGGGATAGTTGCAGTCATGCAGGGTGCAGAAAATGCAAGGTACTGTTTGCTTACTAACGTACAAGGCTCTGGGTTCAAGTAAAAGAACAAGAAACAAGATTCGTAGATGGGAACACCATTTGACAAAACAGAATCCTTTGCAAGTATCAACTGAGAAGATGGATGGCTCTAGAAAGAATATCACATTTCAAGGTGACCGGCCGAGAAAAGTGCCTGTCACACCCATCCCCCACATTGATTTTGCTAACTTGTCTGTTGAGAGCTTTTCCTCTGATTGTTCAAGGAAAGAAACAACAGAAATGCAAAGTCCTCCTTTGCTAGAACTCACCAAAAAACTGTTCAAGAATAGTTTGCAACCTCAGTGAAATAAGGTAATTTCAATAATTAGTACGCTAGTCACTTGAGCAAAACCTCTTAATGTAGGGACTCATGAACATTTAAATTTTAGGAGTCTTTAAACTCCCCTAAAATTGTGCATCTAAGTGGATGTGTGGGGTGAATAGGTATTAGTTTGGTGGGGCCACTTCAACAAAACACTGCAACGTGGATCATTACACCACAGAAATATATTGCTTTACCATTCTAGGGCTGGAAGTCCAGCATAACTCCTTCCCCCCTGAGAACTCTTCTTAATGTGCAGATGCCTAGCTACATCTTCATGTGGCCTTCCTCTCTCTGCACTGGCGTATCCCAAACACCTCTGAATTTCTGTGGGTCAGTTCCCACTCTGTATAAAGATACCACTGAGATATGCATTGCAACCTCCCCACATGACATCATTTAAACCTGTACATTCACCTAAAGACCTTATCTCCAAAGAAAGCCTGATGCTGAGGCGTATGTTGTGGTTGCACCATTGTGTCAACAATAGAGTTTATAGTCTTTATCTCAAAAAGAGATGGTGCAGAATAAGATTAAGAATAACTGGTTTCTAGGCAAAGCATCCATTTGCTGTTTTTCTTTAAAAAATAATTTATTTACTTATGTGTGTGTGAGAGAGAAAGGAGAGAGAATGGGCACATCAGAGCCTTTAGCCACTGCAAATAAACTCCAGATGCATGCTCCACCTGTGCCTCTGGCTTTATATGGGTACTAGGGAATTGAACCTGGGTCTTTAGTCTTTGCAGGATCCATTTGCTCTTTTTTGTCATATTTCTTAGGAACTTGTAGCAGTAGTATTTTTTTGATGTTCAAAAATATAGATAATTTGAGTATGATCTTATCAGATATTACAAAATTGATATCATTATAGATTAGGAGTACTGACTGTTTTTTTGTTAAATTCTCGGTATTTATGTAAGATACTTAGACTACTGTTAGCACTTAATCTATGTAGGCCAATGTGAAGTTGTTCACACATATGTGTGTGTGTGTGTGTGTGTGTGTGTGAGACTGAGCATGGAGGCCACAGGACAGCCCTGGGTGTCACCCTCAAGCAAGCGGTTCATCTCTTTCTGAGTCAAGATCTCTCGCTGACCTGAAACCTACCACAAAAAACCTCCAAGCTTGGGCTGGAGAGATGGCTTAGCGGTTAAGCGCTTGCCTGTGAAGCCTAAGGATCCCGGTTCGAGGCTCAGTTCCCCAGGTCCCACGTTAGCCAGATGCACAAGGGGGCGCACGCGTCTGGAGTTCGTTTGCAGTGGCTGGAAGCCCTGGCGCGCCCATTCTCTCTCTCTCTCCCTCTATCTGTCTTTCTCTCTGTGTCTGTCGCTCTCAAATAAATAAATAAAAAAGTTTAAAAAAAATAAAAAAACCTCCAAGCTGTGTGCCACCTTGTGAATCTGGCTTTCCAAGTCAAAACAGGGTCCTTAGGCTTTGCAGGAAAGTGTCCGAACCACTCAGCAACCTTTCTATCCCCCTCAATCATTTTAGGCTAAACTAGCTGGCTAGGGTGTTCTGAGGAGCTGCCTGTCTCTGCCTTTGCAGTGCTGAGGTTACAGCCACACATCACCCAGCCAGGCTTTTTAAAATGTGGGTTTTGGGTATTGAAGTCAAGTCCTCTTGCTTGCAGGGTTTACCAACCAAGCTCTCCTCAGCCCCTCACTTGTTTTATTAACATAGGGTTATATGGCGTGTCTGCCTTCTTTGTATGCTAATGAACCTTCTAGAACCCAGGAGACTCCTCTTACTCTGACAAACTGAGCCTAACAACGTTAAGGAGGAGGCGAAGAAGACTTCGATGGTACTGACAGCTTTCTACCCTAATACTAACTTCCAGACATACCCTATGAGACAGGTCACCACTCTCCATTTTGGTGCCACCACAAATACCATATGTGTCCTACCTAAAACAGGAGTTGGCATGCTTGTCTTGGAAAAGAACAGATAGAAAATATTTTGGACTTCCCATATTTCAGAGTCTCTGTCACAACTACTCAGTTTCACCATTATAGCAAGAGAATTCATAGACCATATGTAAACAAAGTGGTGTGGCTGGACTCCAATAAAACTTTATTCGTGGACATTGATGTTTCACATATGATAATGTATCATTCATTTTTCTTTTGATTTTTCCCCAACCATTTTATTTATTTCAAAAATTATTTATTTATTTGTTTGAGAGAGTGTGGGAAAGAGGCAGAGAGAGAGAGAGAGAGGTATTGAGAATGGGCTTGCTGTGGCCTCTAGCCACTACAAACGACCTTCAGCACATGTGCCACCTTGCGAATCTGGCTTTACAAATCAATCCAGGGTCCTTAGGCTTTGCAGGAAAGTGTCTTAACCACTGAGTGATCTTTCCAGGCCCCTCAATCATTTTAATTTTAAAATCATTTTAATATATATATATATATATATATATATATACACATAACAATTGTAATTTTAATTTATATATGTGTGTTGCAGTCCGGTTTGCATTGCTGGTAGAAATCACCTAACCAAGAGCAGCTTCTAGGAAAAAGAGATTTATTTTGGCTTACAGGCTCGAGGGGAAGCTTCACGATGGCAGGGGAAAACGATGGCATGAGCAGAAGGTGGACATCACCCCCTGGCCACCATAAGATGGACCACAGCAACAGGAGGGTGTGCCAAACACTGGCATGGGGAAACTGGCTATAAAGCCCATAAGCCTGCCCCCAACAATACACTCCCTCCAGGAGGCATTAATTCCCAAATATCCATCAGCTGGGGAGCTAGCATTCACAACACCTAAGTTTATGGGGGACACCTGAATCAAACCACCACAATGTGCATATATAAATTCTAATCTTAGGTGATATACAGAAACAAACAGTGCTATAGATTGGTCCAGACAACACAGTTGCTGGCCTGTGTCTAGGAAAAGGAGCTTTCTCAAAGGTCTATGCTGTGATTTTAGATCTGCATCTGTGATGAGAATCGTAGTGACACGATAGTACCTCCCATGCTGATATCCTGTACTGCAAGTACCAGTCTAGATAGTAGAGGTAAGGGAACACAGTAGAGAATCGTTGTCACTTAGAGGATATATTTCGAGTTTGTGTTTGACAACTGTGGGAGAAGAAAATAATTCAAACTTACTGAGCATCTACTTGGGGCCAGATGCTCTGTCTGTGCATGGGATTTCATTCTTATCATTGCGAGGGTATGCCGCTGAGATGCAGGAGTTTACAAGCTGGGATCTACATATGAGAGAGAATGTGCAGTTTTGCGAATTTTGCTCAGCAGTAAAGAAAAGAATGAACTCATATGTTTTATCTTTTGAAGACTATTTGTCTTTATTTTCTTGAGGTAAATCCATGACACACCTTTTTCAAGAATGTGTTCTGTTACCCCCCCCCCCCAACCCGGCTTTCCAGTCTCCAGGATAAACTTTGAGAGTATTTGGGCACCTCCTATGACGATATTATGGTTAGAAGTCAGCATGTGAAAATCAAACACTTATATTAACTTTTTGCTTAACAAACAAGCAAGCAAGTCAATGCTCAAGTGGAAGAATCTTTGATGTAGCTGAGCCAATGCTACATGTCATTCTAGGTCTATCAGGTGGGGGAGGCAGTGTGACAGGATGGGGGGATAACACTGGGGTCCTATATTTTTAAACTGCCTGGAGTCACAATGTGTGTCATTTCCCATAGTGTAGCTCTTCTCTCCTAATTAGTGAAGTGGCATTTCCTTCAACACTTTACATGATAAGAGTCATCTACTTTTGTGAACCAAGTGCAAGAATCTGTAGGAGAAAAATCTCCAAATAGACCATACAGTGGCTTGACTGGAAAGAGACTCATTGCCTATGGCCTGGGGTGATGAATGAATAGTATGTGAATTCAATTTTGAAAGAAAAAAAAATATCTAAGCCAAAATATCTCCAGGGTTATTGAGATAATTAAATAAATAACTACACATGCTTCAAAAAGAGGCTGGCAGAGCAGTTCTGTTTGCTGCATGCTGTGTGAGGTATTACTGTCACCAGTAATTCCTCAGGTGCCTAGTCATTCACAACGAGTGCTGCTTCTGCCACTGTGTCCCAGACATGTAGGAACATCTCAGGGAAAGGCAGAGCTTAGTGAATTTGGAGGTACAGATAAAGGAAGTTCGTGCCATGAAATACAAATGGGCCACATGTCTGTTCCCATGGCCTGACCAGACTTCCATCTGAACAGGATTTGATCTTATAGAGTTTTGACAGTTTTTTTTTTTTTTTGCATTTCTCTTCCCCCACCCCTCTCTCTCTGTGTGTGTGTGTGTGTGTGTGTGTGTGTGTGTGTGTGGTGTTTGCTTTTGCATGTACACAGAAGCCAGAGAAGGATGTTGGTATGTATCCCCTCCATATCTCATTGACTTGCTTCCTTTGAGGCAGAGTTTCTTCACTGTTTCTGAAGTTTGGTGGTTGCATGATCCCAAGATTCTCTGGTCTCTGCTCCCTGCAAAACTTGGGATACAGGCATGTGTGGTCATACCCACCTTTTTACATGAGTTCTATAAACTGTACTCGGTAATTTCAAACCTCTTCTGGCTCTCATCCTTGCATGGGGAGTGCTCTTAATTGCTGGGCCATCTCTCCAGCATTCTGCTAGATTTCTGCCTTCTTCTTTCTCTTCTTCACTCCCCTCAAGATAGTCTGAATAACTCCTTCCCATTCCCAACAAATGCCCATAACACCCTTTTTCAGATACTATGAACAACTTGTTTGTCACATGGCAAACAAACTATGCAAATGTTATTTTAGAATGTATCCTGCGGGTTGGAGAGATGTCGTAGTAGTTAAAGCACTTGCTTACAAAGCCTAAGAACGCATGTTTGAATCTCCAGGTCCCAGGTAAGCCATATATACAGTGACACAAGCACACATATTGCACACGCACACAAGGGGGTACACACATCTGGACTTCATTTGCAGTAGCTGAAGGCCCTGGCTCATCATTCTCTCTCTCTCTCTCTCTCTCTCTCTCTCTCTCTCTCTCTCTCTCTCTCTCTGTCTCCCTCTTTCTATCTCTCTTTCAAATAAAAAACAAGAAGAAATGATCTTGAGATTGGGAGATTATATTGTATATTCATCAGCTCTTTGTTACTGTTACAAAATACCTGAGAAAGATAGCTTGAAGGGAGGTAAGAGTTCCTTTGGCTCACTATTTCAGTGGTTTCAGTCCAAGGTCACTTGATTTCATTGCTTGGGACTGAGGCAATGCAGAATATAGTGAAGGCAAGTGCTTGTGATGGAAACTTCTCACCTTGTGGCAGTAAAAAAGCAAAGAAGAAGAGTAAGAAGGAAAAGGATAAGAAGGGGAAAAGAAAAGAGTACTAGAGGAGGAAGAAGGGAGGAGGAGGAAGAAAAAGAGGAGGAGAAGAACAAGGAGAAGAGAAAGAGAAGCAGCAGATGGAGAAGGAGAAATGAAAAGGAGGAGAAGAAAGGGAGAGATAGAGTGAGAATGAATGAATGAAAAAGGAGAGAAGGAGAGAGAGATCTATCTTTAAGAGGCATACACTTGGTGCCCTTCCTCCAATTAGTCCCTACTTCTTACTATCCCCTTCGCCTTCCAGTAGTCTATCCATGATCCATGGATGACGTAAGAGCCCCTGTGATCCTACTACCTCTGAACACTGCTGTCGGCAAGCCTTCAGGAAACATTCCAGGATCCCAGGCCCAAACTGTAGCATCCTATGTCACTCAGGCGGGAATAATATACTCACAAAAATGCCTTTGGGAGGATCAGATTTTCTGGCTCCTCATCAGTGAAGGCAATGGGGCAGAAACAGAGAAAGAGGAGATGGAAAGTTGGTAGGAGGTTACAAAGATTCTTGGTAGGAGAACTTGAGTCAGGTATGTGGGGCAGCATTTAGGAGCTGAGAATGGTAAGGAAACAGATTGTGATGTAGAGTCTTGAGGAGCAGTACATATCTGTAGATCCATTTAATTTTTCTGACTTTAAGAGCTATAAAATCTCTCTCTTCCTATGATCTACCTATCATCTATTTTTTTATTCCCCCCCACCCTCTCTCTCTCTCTCTCTCTCTTACACATGCATATATAGATAGATAAATACAGAGATATACCATCTTTTATGGATTTGTTTTAGCACAAGACAAAAAAAGAACTAATATACCTCTTGACTAAAAACATCCTCTTTCTCCCTGATACTTTCTTTCAATATACACATTTATCTAGTGATAAAATTAAATTTTAAGGTATAAAAAGAAATTAAATGAGGCATTTAAATTCAACTAACAGAGGTATTAAATGTGAATTATATAAATATTTTTGTCTTTATACTTCAATATATAAATGATACCTATATTAAAATTTGTAATCAAGATACAGACAAGTTAACATGGCCAAGAGTTATTTAAAGTCTTACAAGTGATTTTACATGTGTGGTGGTTTGATTCAGGTGTCCCATGTAAACTTAGGTATTTGGAACACTAGGTTCCTAGTTAATAGATATCTGGGAATTAATGTCTCCTGGAGGTGGTGTGTTGTTGGGGGGTGGGCGTATGGGTTTTATAGCCAGTTTCCCCATGCCACTGTTTGGCACATTTTTCCATTGCTATTGTCCACCTGACATTGATCAGGGGTTGATGTTCACCCTCTGCTCATGGCATCATTTTCCCCTGCCATCATGGAGCTTCCCCTCAAGTCTGTAAGCCAAAATAAACCCTCTTTGTTTCCCAAAATCTGTTCTTAGTTGAGTGATTTCTGTCAGCAATGTGAACTTGACTGCAACAGTGGTGTTGGTACTGAAGAGTGGGGTTGCTGCTAGATACCTGACTCTGTGGCTTTGGCCTTTTAGAGCTGATATTCAAGAGGAATGTGGAAAGATTTGAAACCTTGGGCTAAGAGATGCCTTGCAGTGCTATAAGCATAGCTTGATGTATTATTCTGGTCAGAGTTGCAAGATCTGAATGCAATAAAAAGTATGGACTGTGAGGTTTGGCTTAATGAGGGTGAGAAAGAGCTTTGCCTGGACTGGGATATAAGCAGTTTGTGTGAGAGGCTTGCTGTTATGCCTGTGTCCTGAGAAGTTGTGCAGGGTTGCATTGAGTAGAAATGGACTGGTGTGGGCAGAAGCATATGACACAGAAAAGAAAACTTTGAGCTGAACCTGTTCAGCTGCAATTATATGAGAGATTATAACCATTGAGAATGGGTCTGCTGATCTGCATTGGGGAACAGGAAAAATGTAGGCTCTTTTGAAGGGGCCTGAATGCTCAGAGTGTCCTATTCTTCAAAGTCTGCTTTATTCCCCTGTAGATTAACAAATTGGCACTTTACCTGGTATTGTGCAGTATACAAACTGCAGGAAAGAAAGGGTCATTTAATTTGCAACATGGTCTTGTGTTTTGGAAATGGCCATGGACAGTGTGAAGCAGGTTTGCTAGATGCCTGCATGGAAACCCAATGGAGCCATGAGGATGGACTGTCAGTTGCAGTGGAGATGCTGGGCCCATGAAATGGCTGCTAAGGAGAGCTGCCAGCCCCAGATGCAATTTTCCAGGACTGTGAGTAGCCTAGCTGAAGGGGCTGAATTGGAAGTCCAGAGACTTGTTGCTGGTTAGAATTATTGGACTTGGAGATTTGTCACTGGCTAGAGTTGTTGGACTTGAGCCTACAGAGTTTGATGTTTGCCCTGGTTGTTTTAAATCTTGTGTTGGTTGAATATTGCGATGCCCAATGCCATCTTTTGCAGTGTGAGTGTTTATTCTGTGTCATTAGTGTTTATTTTTTGGTATTATGGTGCAGTTAAAAGATCTTAGACTATGGAGATATATGAACATTATTAGGAATGATAAAAATTGGGGACTTTTAAAGTTGGATGAATGCATTGTATTTTATATCATGTATGGTTATCAGTTTATAGTGGCCAGGGGAAGAATGTGGTAGTTTGATTCATGTGTCCCCTATAAACTTAGGTGTTCTGAATGCTAGGTTCCCAGTTAATGGAGATTTGGGAATTAACGCCTCTTGGAGGCAATGTATTATTGGGGGCAGGCTTATGTGTGTTATAGCCAGTTTCCCCTTGCCAGTGTTTGGCACACTCTCCTGTTGTTATTGTCCACCTTATGTTGGTCAGAGGGAGATGTCCACCCTCTGCTCATGCCACAATTTCCCCCTGTCATCATAGAGCTTCCCTTTAAGTCTATAACCAAAATCAACCCTTTTTATTCCCCCAAAGTTGCTCTTGGTTGGGTGATTTCTGCCAGCAATGCAACCTGACTGCAATAACATGCTAATTACATTAGGCTGGATGAGTTTTGGAATCAACTGTCAATGTCTAAGAAGCTTTAAATTTAAGTTTTCTTGTTATAGATCACAGATAACATTTAGTACTACCTCAATACAAACATCAACTACCTCAATAGGTTCCTCTAAGTGGCTTGGGGGCACACATAAAGGTGTGGTTGGTTGGCAGGAAGCATAGGCTTGGTATCACTGCCTCTTGGGCTCAGTTTCTGCCTGTTCACCCCCACCCCGAGTCACATTTCTTAGGAACCTTCCCAATGCTGTAACCCATCTGGACTCCCATGTTTCTGTACGCCCCCAAAGCTTCCCGCATTCTAGGAACTCTGACATCACAGTATGTTGAAAGAGGCTTTCACTTGCTCCCACTCTGATAAAAGGCCCTGCAGCATTCACCTTCTACTCAGCTCCACAGGGACTCTCTGAACAACTCTATCAACTTTGGCCTCTGATTCTCCCTCTCTGTAGTTGGTCAGAATCATTCAGCTGGACACTGTGTCCCCAAGTCTGAACATTCTTGCTGCTCTTCTACTGTCCCAGCTCCAAATCCTTTCTCTTTGAAGTCACAGAGCTAAGCAACTTGCATATGCAATACAGACTGAATACTTCCCATTCTCTAGAAAGGAAAGTATTTCTCTAGACTTGATCCATGGAGAGAAAAAATGTTACACATGAGTCCCTGGTACTGACCTATACCTATGCCCTCATTATTTAATTCAGGGACATAGTTTAAGAGTGCATTGTTCTTGTAGCTTCCAGTATGTCTCCTTTGTGCTTTTAATCCTATTGATACCTGACCCTGACTCATTAGGAAACAGGAGAACACCTATTTAATAATTCACAGCCCACTTGGAGGTCATCAGAAGAAATCTTCCAATTAAGGAGCACGTCTGATCCAGCACTCCTCCTGTGGCCTTAGTGCAATGAAAACCTCTTGCCATGTTAGCATTTATTTAGACTAGGGCTGTCTTTGTCATGTATTTAGCTGCTCCCACTGTTCTGAAGAAAAGCCAGCCTGCCTTTGCACCTATATTTTTATATGTGCTCAATATGGCACTAAGTAACTTGGGAACCAGGAATCTGAGTTTCAGATGGCACATCTCACAGGGACTGGGCCTAACATACAGAATTGGCTTGGCTTTACAGTCAGTTCTGGTCTGAAATTATGGTCTATTATACTTCAGTTAAATCTGTAGTTTTGTAAAAGTCTTCATAAAGTGAGGTTTACCTTGAGATGAACTTGGCGGCCAGAGAACATCTCACCATTAGACTCACTGAATATCTTGTTCACCTGGCGGGTTAGATTAAGGCCATGGAGTTAGTCATTGCAGGGGTAAGTCTCTGTTGTTGCTTCCAAAGCTTTTGTATTTTCTTCCCCTGCTGCCCTACATTTTGGGAATGGTAACAACAGGGAAGAATCATCAGTTGAAAGAGATTACAAAGTAAATTTTACAATGGGATTCTACATCTATAAAAAGCCCATGGAAACCTAGTTTCTCTGCCGATATTCACTTTTATGTTATTCAAATCTGACATAAAAATAATAGTCTTGGCCCATATATACTTATATAAAGAATTGCAGTTATTCAAACAAAAATGGAGAAGCAGACAGAAGGCAAGGCTCAAGGACTTTTGTGTTTCATTTGCACATGTATTATGTGTGTGTGTGTGTGTGTGTGTGTGTGTGTGTGGTACAGATATACTAGGCAAGTAAATATTGGTTTCTTTATTTACACTGCAGATGAGTGAGTGAAGCATTGCCTACAATTTGATTTTCTATCTAAAACCAAATTCTTACATTATGAACAGCTTACAAATAAAGAAGTTAATAGAAATTTTAAGATGATGTATTTCTTTTTTTTTTTTTTTTGAAAATTTGTGTATGTTTTCGTTGGGGGGGGGCAGCACCTGCTCCATGGCACCCTTGCGGAGGTCAGAGGACACTTTTTAGTTGTCTGTGCTTCCTTCTCTGAGACATGGTCTCTTGCCACTGAAGTGGACTCCCAGTCTACAAACGAACATCAGACTAGCTGGCCCCAAGCTTCAGGTTCTCCTGGCTCTGCTTCCTACTGTCATAAGTGCCTTAGATCATAAACACATGCACCACTTCGCACTTGGCTTTATGTGGGTGCTGGGGACTTGGAACTGGGACAGCAGGCATTGCAAGCAAGTACCTGTAACCACTGAGACATCATCCCATGCCCTGTACCTGTATCTCAGTTATCAACATAAGCATATGCTAGTAATGCATATTTTATCAACAACCGCATAAGTTCCCTTTCTACGAATAAAGCATTTTATAAAACTGTACTTTATTTCAAGTACCCTTTCCTTCTTTCAATTTATGTTTATTTTTATTTACTTAATAGAGACAGAGAGAGAGAGAGAGCGAGAAAATGGGTATGCCAGGGCCTCCAGCCACTGAAAACAAACTCCAGATACATGAACATCCATGTGCATCTGGTTTATGTGAGTCCTGGGGAGTCAAACCTGGGTCCTAAGGCTTCGTAGGCAAACACCTTAAACAGCCATACCTCTATCCCTTTTTGTGGTCCAGATAAGTAGTAAAGTACAAAAGTTCGGATTTTCTAAAAAGATCTTGTTCAATACTCATAGAACCACTGAGCTTCTATCTATTTCCCCAGGAAATAATACATGAATCTCTAAACTCAGGTGAATCTATTACCCTAACTCTTACTTTTTCTTATTGAAAAGCTTACAGATAAAGAGTTATTATGATAGTCCAATGGAAATGGAAAATTTTTAAATATTATTTGATACAAACTCTTATAAACCAATTAGTGGAATCCATGATCCTGAAGATGGTGATTAAGTCATTCATTTTGATCAAGAATTTTAAAAGAGAATGATACAAGGCCCCATACCCTACAAGGTCTTTGGATATTCCCGGAATAGCAGTGTTTTGTTTTGTTTTGTCCCCCCGCCCCCATCTCAACATGTTCTACATGAAAAATCAGGAGCAAAAAGTATTGGCAGGAGCTAGTTTATGAACTTGAGAACACAAGAATGTATCATTCCATCTTTAAGAATATGTAGTTTCAGGGCTGGGAAGATGGTTCAGTGGTTAAGGACACTTACTTGCAAAGTTTTCTGGCCTAGGTTCAATTCCCAAGCCTACCACACAAAGCCAGACAGACATTCATTTACAGCAGCAAGAGACCCTGGCACATCAAATACACACACGCACATACTCACACATACACATATACACACACCGTCAATATATTTTTTTTTAAAAGAACGTTCAGTGTCTTCCCATTAGATGTTTAGAAGGTTCACTGCCAAGAACCACAAGGTCCTCTCAGAGGAGGACGGTTCTCCCGCTTGAGACTGTGTCCTAAGCACTTCAGCCTTGATTTTCATTATAATATCCATGTTTCTCTTTAACAGGTTTTCTGTGCCCACAGGTTGTAATATGACTTGTGTCAGTAAATGGTCATGTGCTATTAGCGTTTGTTGAAAGTTGACTCTGGGGCTGGTCTACCCAGACACAAGCATGTTTGTGGGCCAAGTGTTGAAAACGTTGCACCATTGAAAATGCTTGAGAGACAAAACATTTCCCAAGTTGTCTGCACCCACTAAAAATCAACCCCAGACTCAGAAAGAGGTCGCTTTTGTTTATCCATTGAATACAAGACCTGTGGTGAGAACTGCAAATGGCGCAGGTGCCTCCCTGGAGAGGAGGGTGCTCCGCCCAGGACTCTTGAAGACTGGGGAGCTTGGCTGACGGTTTCCGTGCCACCTTCACAGCCATTTCTGCCGGGTGTGGTCAGTGCCCGAACTGGTGATGCCATATTTATCTGCTGCTTGCCGTTTAGTTCTGCTTTTAACGGAGCCACCCTGGTGGCTTCGGTTAAATGTTGCTCAGCGCCAGCTTGATAGTCTGTTTTGTCTCCTACTTGCTACCTCCTGAGGCTCGACTCACCGCCTTCGCTCTTGCCCGGGGTGTCTCTAATCAACGCAGTCCAAACTGAAAATATGGCTACTGTGGATCATTTTTCCAGACAAAACACAGGTCTTCACATAAAACTGCTTACACGTCTCCACATAGAGACCTTCCCTGGCCCTCATCTCTGTGACTCAGCAGTTCCCACAAGATTAGCGCAGTGACTCAGCAGTTCGCACAAGAACACAAGCTGTGTGAGAAGCTTCCATCCGGTCTGGTGTTTACTTGCTTAGCAGTGGGCTGGTAGAAACGAGAACATCCAGTGGCTTTAAAATCTTGCTTTTTATTTATACCTAAGTTTACTAGTTAGCCAAACTTCAGGGATACCTCAAGTTCCCACTAAATGGTGACAGCTGACACAATTGTCAAGTTTCCTAACTATGCCGACATTTGGGTTGCTCTATCTTGCAGTTACTATTTTTTTTTCTGCTAGTGCCTCATTTCTACTGTGTTCTGTTTCTTACTGTTTTCATCTTCTCTGAATAATTTCCTTCTATACATGACTATAAGATAATTGGTTATTGAGAGAAGAAGGATATCAAGGAGGACCATTTCAGAATTTATAAGTGATATTCATAGTTTTCCTTCATAAGTATAGGAATGAGCCAATAGTGGTAGTGTTTGCCTTTAATCTCACCACTTGGGAGGCAGAGGTAGAGGAGTCAGTATGAGTTCGAGGCCAGCCTGACAATGCATAATGAATTCCCGGTCAGCCTGGGCTAGAGCAAGACCCTACCTCAAAGAAAACAAATTAACAAACAGTAGGGATGAGGGCACTAAGGATTGTGGACAACATGCAGTTTGTGTCAAAAATGAAACAATGATGGTTTTTGTTTGTGCAGGCACAAGAGAACTCAGGAAAGACATGCAAGAAGTAGGACTGGAGGGATGGCTTAGCTTTAAGATGTTTGCTTGCAAATCCAAAGCACCCAGGTTTAATTCCCTTTAGCCAAATGCACAAGGGAGTGCACATGTCTGGAGCTCCTTGCAGTGGCAGGAGGCCCTAGCAAACCCATTCTCTCTCTCTCTTTCTCTGTCAAATAAATAAATAAAAACTTAAAAAAGAAGAAGCAGTAAATAAAAGCGAGTACCCAAGAGATAGGGAAAGAGATAGTAGAAAACTTTTTTTTTTTTAATTTTTATTAGCGTTTTCCATGAATATAAAAAAAATATCCCATGGTAATTCCCTCCCTACCAACCACCCCCCCCACTTTACCCTTTGATATTCCATTCTCCATCATTCTGCAAACTTTAGTACCTATTGTTTGTAATGTTGGGACTTGAAATGAGAGCCCCGTGCATGTGAGGCAAGGGTTCCACCATTACATTCAAGCCTTTATTTTACATTTGAAAAACACATTTTAAAAATTTATCTACTTTATACATTTTATTCACTAAAACATTGGAACTCATTGAACAAATTTTTAAAATAATGCATTTATATGTAAAAGGTTATGCATCTTCATTTTTGCCTTCAGAAGCAATGGGAAATATGGTGATATTCACATGTGGCCATAAAGTTGAACAGTTGGAGTCAATTTGTGGGTCATTAGTAGTCAAGGTTGAGCATATGTACAAAATCCAGAATATTTAGGAGTTCTGAATGCTAGCAAATAATTCTATACCATACTATGTAAGGAAAAATAAGTTATTAAATCTTCTAAGATGGTCAGAAAAGCTCTTTTAAAAATTCAAATTCCTCTAGTCCTTGAACTAAATTAAAATACATTTTTCTAATAACTTTCATGCATTATAAGCACATATTAATGTTATAATAATTAAAAAACTACTTATGTGGACTTGGAATGAGTAAGGGTGTATAATTTAGAAAGAAGATTCCATTTAAGTGGTGAATATTGGCACTGAAGGAAATATAATGAATTTGAGGAAGTTTATAATGTGGCAGACTAAACTCACCACAACCCTCAGACATAATCAAGGTTTTAAAAAGTTGATTGACAGTTATGAATTAGTGTGGGCAGGGTAAAAATATGAGAATCACATCCATTTATATGGTTAGAGATGAATGGACTAATTTTTCTTGGATTATAGGCCTATGAACCTGCATGCAGCTTTCGCAATGAATGAAAGAATCCTCTATGTAAGCTCTGAGACATTTCTCTGCATTTTCTCCTTGTATATTTTTTCCAGGTTAGCTGTTTTAATTAAATATTCTCTAAAACAGTGGATGTTAAGAAATGTACAAAACCTAAGATTCTGAGATCTCCCATTTTAGCTTTGATTAAAATCGATGAGTTTGGAGGTTTCTGTTAAATCAAAAGCTTCTGGCTTTCAGCAACTCTTTATTTTTGGGGAAACAGCTTTTTCTTTGTGTAACAAAAAAAAAAGGCTTTGGAAAGCTTCTAGAAAAAAAAAAAAAGAGCTTAAAGGCTGCTGGGTCTTAAAACAGCGCTTAAGGACAAGCTGTGTGTGCAAATGCACGGGGCAGGCAGCAGGAGGCGCGTGGGCGTGGGGCTTCAGCACTGGCCCTCGCTGGGCTTCAAGCTCCAACCCGTGCCCGGCTGGGCTGTGCTTTCCCAAGTACTCATTATCAAGAGAAGAGGCCGTTTCCTTTGTTTCTATTCCATTAATTCTATTCTCTATCTAGTCCACAGTATCACTAAGCAAACATTTTGTTCACAATATATGTCATGAATTGACAGCTAGGAAGGAAATTCCAAGGTCATACAAAAATTGTACCACCCATGATTATGTTTCTTTAATTGCAAAGAGCTTAACATTCACTAAGTGCCTTCTCCACAGGTCCATATGGGCCAGACATCCATGGCTCCACCCTCTAGCAAGTCTACGAAAGAGGATACTATGCTCACATTCTCACCACGTGTATCAGATACAAAACTTTTAAAGCAGCATTTCTGTTTGGGATTGATGATGGACATGCAGAGATGAATGTAAGTGGCATTTCTCTGAGTACTAGATGAAGCAGGGGCCAGTGCTGGAAGCGCTGAGGAATGACGGGACAGGAGAAAGCTGCTGCGGCCAGTGAGAAATTGCTCAGTTTGATCTAAAGTTGTTTGGAAGAAGAGGAATTCTAAGAAAGTTAAGAAGTTTTCCTATGTGGAATATCCATTTAGACATTGGTTGATTCTGTTGTCCTTTTATGTCTGTTTGGGATAAATGGTAGAGACATGCTGCTTCTTAGAGTGCATTGTTAAAACAAATTAACTTCTGTCACAATCAGACCTCAGATACACCAGGACTCTATCCGGTGGTTTATTTCACGCTCAGACAGTAAGGCAGACGTATGTGTTATGGAGGTGTTGGTTCGTGAAGTCATTCAGGGACTGAGTTTGAAAGAGTGTGGCTTTCCTCAGCTAGTGGCTTCTGAGGTCCTGCTGAAATTACCCAATTCTTGAAGCTAAGAAAGAAAACTGGGAGGAATTCATGGGAGATTTCAGTGGACCACACCACTGATGTGTTTTATTGATAGCCATATGTGGGTGCAAGGAAAAATGGGAAATGTAGTCAAGTTCTGTGCTCAGAATAAAGAAGAAAATATAGATTTGGAGGTACATCTATACATCTCTGCCATAAACAATAAGACAGGGCTAAGTGATTTCTTAGGCTGGTACAATGACCTGCCATATCAGCTCAGGTTATATACATTTTCTTCATTTTTGAAACAGCTCAGAGTTGAATAAGTGAATGTGATAATGTGATGAGGTCCTACAGATATATATAGTGGGCTTTCAGATTGAAATGAGACATTTACTTTTTTTTTTTTATTTGTTTGGTTCTTTGGTTAACCTTGAGAAAATTTTGTTTTCAAAATATTTTTGTCAATGAACCTGAGAAGGTGTGAAATGATGTTAGATCATTGACCTGGTAAATTCTAATGTACATTATGGTTCTTGTGAGGACAGAAGTAGCAAGGAGAAGGGATGCACATTCACACTGTGCAGGTTTTGTTCTCATATTCATTCTGCAAAAACTTAATCACATTTCTTGTGCATGCCAGGCTAATGCATTGACTATGTGTCTGAGCCTGTGCTGGGTGGCACACATCTGTTTCCTCTTTTAATCCTCCCTAATTCCTTCTGAAGCAGAAGTGAAAACCTCAGAAAAATAAAAAGGCTGCTCAGAGCAGATCACTTAAGCAATGTCACTTGTCAGTCTCTCTCAGTAATGGAGCTTGGGTTAGAAACTGACTCGCATGACTCCCAAGTGCATTCTTTGCAGTGTACCTCCTTGGGTGACGGCAGGCTGCCCTGGTCATCAGGTTAGCAGCACATGAGAGTTGGATAAATATTTGCACATAAAATGAAGCAATGGGACAGGAAAGAAGTAGAGGATTGCTTTCAGATTCAAGTACTATAGGAGTATACCCTGCCTTCCCACACACTAGGATTACAACAATTTGAAGAGAAGCCATGATTTTGGTGTATTCAACACAGATGTTTGGTTTTGCTTTCATCAACGTGGGGAAACTTTCCAGAAGAAGACTTGAGAAAGGCCAGGGTAAAGGCAATCATTCTCCTTCCTAAGGGAAGTTGAACCTCAGTGATGCTTCCACAGGAAAGGGTTCTGTCTGTCCCAGACTGTGGAGATGAAATAATGAATCTCTCACAGAATGCCAATAATGCATTGAGAGTTGTTGAAACCTAATGTAAGTCACAGGCTTTTGAGCCACTTACAGTCCACATTGAGCCTCTAAAGACAGGTTGACTAGCACACAGTGATGGTCCTGGGGAAGCTAGACTTGCTGCCATGGGGACCATCGACCCTCCAGATCCTGACAGTGTGCCAGGGGTAATCGTGTGACTCTGAAATTATGGGCACAGGAAAGTCTTTTGGGTCATAATACAGTTATGACTCACTAATTGAAAAGAAATCTGAATCTAAGTTTGATGCATGTAAAAGTTTCTTTAGTGAAATAATTCTTTAACTAAAAGTATTGATTTTATAGCCAAAGAGGTTGCTTAGTGGTTAAGGTATCTGCCTTGGAAGGCTAAGGACCCAGGGACCCAGGTTCAATTTTCCAGGACTCACATGAGTCAGATGCACATGGTGGCACATGTATTTGGAGTTTGTTTACAGTGGCTACAGGCCCTGGCATGCTCATTCTCTTCCCTCCCCACCCATATGTCTTTAATAAATAAAGAAAAAAGAATAAAACTTATTGATTCTTGAAGAATAGCAATGCATCTTTGCCATATACAACAGAGTCATGAAAAATGACAACCCCAATTTATTGGTATAAGACCTGGTATATGAGAATGTTTATTTATAAATATTCTATTATTATATTCTATTATATTATTATTATTATATAAATATTCTATGATATAGTAAGCACTCTGAGTTGATTTATTCAATACAAATCAACTGAGTATCTAGCTACTGTATATCTAGGCTGGGTATAATGTGTTAAGCACTCCAACAAGAATCTCTGTCCTAACCATTTATGCTTTCTTGTAAGGGAGAGAGTCAGACAGGCAGAGAAGTTCAAATTAAATGGTATTTCCAGTAGCACTGAGAGATGAAGTACTTAGTGGTTAAGTGCCAACCTAGTCTTAAGTAATTCAGATTAGGAGATAAGAATATTTTGGGGGGACTTCCGGTTAAGATGGCGGCGTAGGTACCATGCCAAAGCAGCCTGGGGGGAAAAAGACCAAAAAACCTCAGCAAAATACACACTTTTACTAAAAAGTGAGGTGTACAGGAAACTGAAGTGGCAGCAGAGAAGTAGGAGAGATCCAGAGCGTACAGAGCCCACACAGGCCGCCAAAAGCGGCCCCAGCAGCTCCACAAATGCCGCGGCGGGGCATACCAGAAAGTTGCCAGACTCGGCTCCAGCCACAGAAAAATCCAGGTGAGGGCGCTTCCCCTCACACTGCGCTCTCCACAACTCAGGACACGTGAAGGGAGAGCGGCAGTGAGCAGCAGAGGAGAAGACCGCGAGGTAGAAGAACACGTGGAGCAGCGAGAGAACCAGAGCAGCTGCGGCTCCCTCCCCTCCCCCACCGCCTGAGCCCAGCTCTGGCGAACAGAGCAGCTGCCTGGGACCTGGCCACGCCAACTTGAGCCGACAGTGGAACCCAAGCAGGAGCAGAGTTTGGCAGCAACATCGGCAGCTCCGGAACCGGTACCAGTGGCCCCAGCAGCAGCAGACCCAGGAGCGTCAGCAGCGGCGGACCCAGGAGCGGCAACAACAGCAGATCCAGAAGCAGCAGCAGTTCCAGCAGCGGGGGTGCTGATCTGCAAGGCCACAGTTGCCAGGCTTGGTTTGCCCCGCAGGAAAAGCCAATGCCCAGCTCCAGAAATCAGAACAGCAGCCCAACCACCCAGGCAGCAACTTGACTGAGACCAGAAATCTTAACCTCTGTGTTGATAGAGGATCTGGTTGTTATAATAACTACTCTGGCATACATACTTGGGGCAGTTTTTGACTAAATGGGTACAGTGTTTAGTTAACTTTTAGAATCTACCAGTATTTTATTCCACTCAGCCTACTTGAATACTCCCATAGCAGGGAAACTCAACCCCTAGGAGCACCTTTGTAGATACTCTCAGAGTCTTAAGAGCCACATCTAACACCTTAAGCTCCTACCCTGAAAATATATAACATCAAATCAATTGATACAGCTAAGAATACCCAGCTAGCTAGAAAATCCAAGCATTAACTTAATCCAAGATGCAAAAATATATACATTATAACACAAGAAACACTAAAAAGCAAGACGATATAAATACACCTAAAAATATTAATGCATCAGAAATGACCTCCAGTGAGAACGAGTTAGAGGAAATTCCTGAAAAAGATTTCAAAAGAATGATTGTAAATATGTTCAAAGAAGTCAGAGAACAAATCAAAGAAGTCAAAGAGGAACTTAAAGAGGAAATCAAAGGAATCAAAGAAGATGCAGGACACCAATTTCATGAAATAAAGAAGGCAATACAAGACATAAATAAGGAAATAGAAATAATAAAGAAAAAACAGTCAGAATTACTAGCAATGAAGAACACAGTTAATGAACTAAAAAACTCTGTAGAAAATCTCACCAGTAGAATGGATGAAGGAGAGGACAGAATATCTAAGCTAGAAGACCAGGTGGCAGACCTAATACAGGCCAACAAAGAGAAAGACAAACTTATAGAAAAGTATGAGTGGGAATTTCAAGATATTCGGGACACTATGAAAAGATGAAATATTAGAATTCAGGGCATAGTAGAAGGAGAAGAATTTCACTCAAAAAGCATAGTAGGTGTCTTCAACAAAATCATAGAAGAAAATTTCACCCAAATTGGGAAAGAGGTGCCAATACAGATACAGGAAGCCTTTAGAACCCCAGCCAGACAAAACCTGGAAAGAACCTCTCCTCGCCCTATTATAATCAAACTTCCAAACACACACACCAAAGAAAAAATATCGAAAGCAGTTAGAGAGAAAAATCAAGTTACCTACAAAAGTAAGCCCATCAGGATTACAGCAGATTATTCAACACAAACTTTTAAAGCCAGAAGTGCTTGGGGTGATATATTCCAAGTTCTGAAAGATAACAACTGTCAACCAAGGTTACTTTATCCTGCAAAGTTATCCATTCAAATAGACGGAGAAATAAGGACATTCCAAGACAAAAGCAGGTTAATGGAGTATTTGAAGACAAAACCAGCTCTACAGAAAATACTTGATAGAATCCTCCATGCTGAAGAAAAGCAAAAGCACTCATAAGGAACCTAGAAAAAACAAGCAATACTCAAATACTAGTTAACAGAAGAGAGCACAGGTAGAACCAGAACCACAAAAAAAAAAAAAAAAAAAAAGGCAAACATAAATACACACCTTTCAATAATATCTCTTAATATCAACGGCCTCAATGCCCCAACGAAAAGACATAAATTCACAAACTGGGTTAAAAAGCAGGATCCTACAATTTGTTGTCTCCAAGAAACTCACCTTTCTACAAAGGATAGACATTACCTTAGGGTGAAAGGTTGGAAGACGGTGTTTCAAGCAAATGGGCCTAGAAAACAAGCAGGGGTTGCTATCCTAATATTGGAGAGGGTAGACTTACTCCAACGTTAGTCAAGAAAGATAAGGAAGGTCACATTATATTGATTAAGGGCACACTCCAACAGGAGGACATTACAATCCTAAACATATATGCACCTAACATGGGGGCTCCCAAATTCGTCAAACAAACACTATTAGAACTAAGGTCACAGATAGCACCAAACACAGCGGTGGCGGGTGACTTTAACACCCCACTCTCATCAATTGACAGGTCATCCTGGGAAAAAATAAACAGAGAGGCATCAGGACTAAATGAGGTCATAGGAGGAATGGATTTAACAGATATATACAGGACATTTCATCCAAAGACTGCAGAATATACATTCTTTTCAGCAGCACATGGAACATTCTCTAAAATAGACCATATATTAGGACACAAAGCAAATCTTAACAAATTCAGGAAAATTGAAATAATTCCTTGCATTCTATCTGACCACAATGGAATTAAACTACAAATCAGTAGCAAGAAAGGCTATAGAGCATACACAAAATCATGGAAACTAAACAATACACTACTAAATGATGAATGGGTCAATAAAGAAATCAAGAAGGAAATCAAAAAATTTATAGAGTCAAATGATAATGAGAACACAACATACCAAAATCTCTGGGACACAATGAAGGCAGTTCTAAGAGGTACATTAATAGCCTTAAGTGCCTATATTAAGAAATTAGAAAGGTCGCAAGTAAACGACCTAATGCTTCGCCTTAAAGCCTTGGAAAAAGAAGAACAAGGCAAACCAAAAATCAGTAGACGGGAAGAAATAATAAAGATTAGGGCAGAAATTAATGAAATAGAAACAAAAAGAACAATCCAAAGAATTAATGAAACAAAGAGTTGGTTCTTTGAAAGGATAAACAAGATTCATAAACCCTTAGCAAATCTGACCAAAAGAAAGAGAGAAGAGACACAAATTAATAAAATCAGGGATGAAAAAGTTAACATCACAAAAGATTCCAGAGAAATTCAAAAAATCATAGGAACATACTATAAAAGCATATGCTCCACAAAGTATGAAAATCTGAAAGAAATGGATGATTTCCTTGATCTATATAACCTACCTAAATTAAATCAAAATGCGATTAATCACTTAAATAGACCTATAACAAACATGGAGATCCGAACAGTTATCAATAATCTCCCAACTAAAAAAAGCCCAGGCCCGGATGGATTCACTGCTGAATTTTAGCAGACTTTTAAGGAAGAGCTAACACCATTGCTTCTTAAGCTTTTCCAGGAAATAGAAAAAGAAGGAATTCTACCAAACTCCTTCTATGAGGCCAGCATCACCCTGATACCAAAACCAGGCAAAGATAGAACAGATAAAGAAAATTACAGACCAATCTCCCTCATGAACATAGATGCAAAAATTCTCAACAAAATATTGGCAAACAGAATACAAGAATATATCAAAAAGATCATTCACCCTGACCAAGTAGGCTTTATCCCAGAGATGCAGGGATGCTTCAACATAAGCAAATCTATAAATGTAATACATCACATAAACGGTTTGAAGGACAAAAATCACATGATCATCTCATTAGACGCAGAGAAAGCATTTGACAAAATCCAACATCCCTTCATGATAAAAGTCCTACAGAGACTGGGAATAGAAGGAACATATCTCAATATAATAAAGGCTATTTATGACAAGCCTACAGCCAACATATTACTAAATGGGGAAAAACTGGAAGCTTTTCCACTAAAATCAGGAACAAGACAAGGGTGTCCACTGTCCCCACTTTTATTTAATATAGTTTTGGAAGTCTTAGCCATAGCAATAAGGCAAGAGACACACATGAAAGGGATACAAATTGGAAAGGGAGAGATCAAGTTATCATTATTTGCAGATGACATGATTCTATACATAAAGGACCCGAAAGACTCTACTAGCAAACTGTTAGAGCTGATCAAAACCTACAGCAATGTAGCAGGATACAAAAAAAATACACAGAAATCAGTAGCCTTCATATATGCTAACAACAAACACACAGAGGATGAAATCAGAGAATCACTCCCATTCACAATTGCATCAAAAAAAAAATAAAGTACCTTGGAATAAACCTAACCAAGGAAGTAAAGAATCTCTACAATGAGAACTTTAAAACACTCAAGCAAGAAATTGCAGAAGACACTAGGAAATGGAGAAACATCCCTTGTTCCTGGCTTGGAAGAATCAATATTGTGAAAATGGCAATCTTACCTAAAGCAATCTACACATTTAATGCAATCCCTATCAAAATTCCAAAGGCTTTCTTCATGGAAATAGAAAAAAAACAATCCAAAAATTCATTTGGAATCACAAAAAACCTCGAATATCTAAAATAATACTGAGCAACAAAAATGAGGCTGGTGGTATCACCATACCTGATTTTAACCTATACTACAGAGCCATAGTAACAAAAACAGCATGGTACTGGCACAAAAACAGACATGTAGATCAGTGGAACAGAATAGAGGACCCAGATGTAAGCCCAAGTAGCTATAGCCACCTGATAGTTGATAAAAATGCCAAAAATACTCATTGGAGAAGAGACAGCCTCTTCAGCAAAGGGTGTTGGGAAAACGGGATATATATCTGCAGAAGGATGAAAATAGATTCTTCTCTCTCGCCATGCACAAGAATTAAGTCCAAATGGTTTAAAGACCTTGACATAAGACCGGAAACTCTGAAACTGCTAGAGGAAAAAGTAGGGGAAACCCTTCAACATATTGGTCTTGGCAAAGACTTTCTGAATACAACCCCAATTGTTCAGGCAATAAAACCACAGACTAATCACTGGGACCTCATGAAATTACAAAGATTTTGCATTGCAAAGGACACAGTGAAAAAAGCAAAGAGGCAACCCACAGAATGGGAAAAAATCTTCGCCAGCTATATATCTGATAGAGGATTAATATCTAGGATATACAAAGAACTCAAAAAGTTAAATAATAAGGAATCAAACAACCCAATCAAAAAATGGGCTATGGAGCTAAATAGAGAGTTCTCAAAGGAAGAAATACGAATGGCACATAAGCATCTAAAAAAATGTTCTACATCACTAGTCATCAGGGAAATACAGATTAAAACTACATTGAGATTCCATCTCACTCCTGTCAGATTGGCCACCATCATGAAAACAAATGATCATAAATGTTGGCGGGGATGTGGAAAAAAAGGAACCCTTCTACACTGCTGGTAGGAATGCAATCTGGTCCAGCCATTGTGGAAAACAGTGTGGAGGTTCCTAAAACAGCTAAAGATTGATCTAACATATGACCCAGCTATAGCACTCCTAGGCATATATCCAAAGGACTCATCTCATTTCCTTAGAAGTACATGCTCAACCATGTTTATTGCGGCTCAATTTATAATAGCTCGGAAATGGAACCAGCCTAGATGTCCCTCAACAGATGAGTGGATAATGAAGATGTGGCACATTTATACAATGGAGTTCTACTCAGCAGTAAAGAAAAATGAAGTTATGAAATTTGCAGAAAAATGGATGGACCTGGAAAGGATTATACTAAGTGAGGTAACCCAGGCCCAGAAAGCCAAGCGCCACATGTTCTCTCTCATATGTGGATCCTAGCTACAGATGATTGGGCTTCTGCGTGAGAATGAAAATACTTAGTAGCAGAGGCCAGTAAGGTAAAAAGGAGACATAAAGGGTAGAGAAAGGAAGGGAGGAGGATACTTAATAGGTTGATATTGTATATGTGTAATTACGATGATTGTAATGGGGAGGTAATATGATGGAGAATGGAATTTCAAATGGGAAAGTGTGGGGGTGGGGAGGGAGGGAATTCCCATGGGATATATTTTATAATCATGGAAAATGTTAATAAAAATTTTAAAAAATATATAATCATGGAAAATGTTAATAAAAATTTAAAAAATAATAATAAATAAAAAAAATTTTAAAGAAGAATATTTTGGGGGGGAATATTTAAATGAATCATGGGATATGGAAAATAAATAGTTGAGCAGAGGCAGGAGGGAATGGTGGAGAAGGCCAGAGACAAACCAAAAACCAAGAAACTTGTCAGGAAATAGCAATTTAATTAATACAAATCAGTGAGAAAACAGGCAAAGAAAATTTTTTGTTACTTTATTTTCATTTATTTTTTTATTAATTAGTTTTGTATTCAGCAAATACAGTCAGTTTCTTACCATTATTAGGCTCATCCATGACCTACCCCCTCACCATTGGCCCCTCCTTGTTGAGGTCTATGGGTCATGCATTGTGGAGTTAGCCCACAGTTATGGGTAAGATAAATGTCTGCATATCATGACCCAACATGTGGCTCTGACATTCTTTCCACCCCCTCTTCTGCAAAATTTCCCTGAGCCATGTTGGGTTCATTTTTAGTCTGCTTCAGTGATGAGGTGTTGGGGGCCTCTGAGGCTCTGGCTCACTGATTTGGTGGGGGTTGATTTTTCTCTGTGTTGGTCTCCTTCCCCCTTGGGCTGGTATCTGGTTCATCAGGAAAACAGCACACTTGCTTGTTTTGCCAATTTTCCTTAGTTTCAGCTGGGGCCCTTTTGAGGTATGATGGGGTGGCTCTCTCCTTAGGATATACATCTATCTGAAAAAGAGAAGCAGATTCTCCAATGGTGAGTAAGTTATCACCAGGACAAATGAGATAACCCTTACTTTTTTTATAGAGAGTTTAATAGATATAGGCCCTCTTATAGCCCATGATTGATGGTAGCTTGATATTGGAGAGTGGGCTTATGTTTGGATATGGTTATGACTTGCTTCCCAGCTCCAGTTATGGGTCCCATACCACTGAGGGGATCAGTTGGTTCCCCACCATGGCTGTATGCCACTATTGCACTTGTGTGGACATCACAACAGGTTATTTGCTGCTAAGTAGGTTAGCATGAGTTGCTTGGACAGATATTGCTCACTTTCCCCCAGTCGTCCATGTAGCACCTTCTGGCACTAGATGCACTGACTGTCTGGGGACTGACTCTCTTCTAGATTCCAGCCATGGCATTTCATTTTACATGTCAACTGCCTATGGTGTCTTCATCAGTAGGGTCTTACCAATAACCTTTGGTGGGTCATCAAGTACTCTGAAAGAAATCTGTCTGTCTTTTAGGAAACCTTGTAGGTCTCTCTGATCAAAAGCTCATTGTGGATGATTGCCCCATGCTGGTACTGGGAGATACAGGTCAGTGCCCACTACAAAAATGAGGAAAAAGATAACTAATATACAAGAGTTACACAGGAGAGAAAGGGCGGGGAGAGGGAGAGGGAGAGGGAGAGAGAGGGAAAGAAGATGTAGAAGATTAAGTTTAGCCTTGATCCTACCCTCTCCAGTGTCTTATGGTTCAGGTTTTCCCTATAAGGGCCTGATGAAGGTTCAGCCATTTGGTCTGCCTTTTAGGAAGTAGAATTTTATGGTACCATTGCCGCTTGGGTCTAGATTTGTGTTTCCCACCCCTTCGATGCCCTCCACTCTGTCCCCATCTATCCTAGTGTCTAGTTCACGAGATGCTTGCTGGGTATGTAAGGTATCTTTGCTTGAATCAACCCAGATGTCCATCACTAGAAGAATGGATAAGTAAGATGTGGTCTATCTACACAATGGAATTCTATACAGCAGTAAGAAAAAATGACACGATGAAATTTGAGAAAAAATGGTTGAACCTGGAACAGATCATTCTCAGTGAACTTACCCAATCACAGAAAAAAATCGCCACATAGTGTCACTCATCTACAGCACCTACCCTGAATCTACCAAAGAAAAATTTGAAATGAAGCAAGGAGCCTCATAGACCATGGTGAAGACCCTGGGGAAGCTTGCTTTGTAAGGGAATCTGATTGGCATTTGATAGACTGTCATAGCTATTTGGTAAGTAAACTGTACTAGTATAAGCATGGAAGGAGATGGTCAATAGCCCATTGATAGGGAAGACATAGGCCCTAGAAGGAAACTAAATACTGTTGTTAGATAAATGAACAGTTTGATGAACTGTCTTCTAACTATGTAAGTTTATAAGTCTATTGACCAAGAGGGAATGTTCCAAGCCAGAGGAAATTGCTACCCAGGGCCATAGATACTGATGCTCTCATAGAGGCTTCTTTTTGCTATGGGTAGCAGTTAATGCAGAGATACATATCTAGACCAAATGGTTAAGAATAAGTGAGTATTTCTTGCTCAGTCCTAAAGAGGACTTCTGTTTAACTCCTCCCAAGGCTCATGGTGGGGGAATAGAGAGGGATGAAGTAGAAGGCTGTCTCCTGGACACAGCATGGCTCTTACACTCATGAACTCACAGCAGCAGTGGTTTCCTGCACAAGGTTTATCCCATCAACAATCCATTAAGGGTGGGGAAGGGGCTCTGGAGACCCCACCCCTCCCAGAGCTGCTTTGAGCAGTTGACGGTTGCTGGTGGTTTCAATGTAAAATGCCCCCCATGGACTCATGTGTTTAAATAATTAATCCTGAGTTGGTGGCTCATGTGTGTGCTCCTGCCATGTTAGCATTTTCCCTGTTATGGTCGACTGTACGCTCTGGAGGGGGTGTGTTGGTGGGGGCTGGCTTATGGGTATCATAGCCAGCTCCCCCTTGCTAGAGTGTGACTCACTCTCATGCCGCACTGTTTTCTACCTGCTATGGCAGAGGCGGCGTCAAGCCACTGCTCACGCCTGTTTCCCCTGCCATCATGCAGCTACCCCTTGAGACTATAAACCAAAATAAACAAATTCCCTCCCATCAACCTCTTTTAGTCGGGTGCTTTGTGCCAGCAGTGAGAAGGTAACTAAAACAGCAGAGATGGGCACTACAGTAGTGACCCGTGGCTACCAGGTCAGCCCCATGTCCATTTTCCAAAGACTCCATAATCATCCCAAATAGCCAAAGCATGTTTTGGTGTGCTTACCATGGAAACACCACTGATGTTCAGCATACATATGACTATAATGTATCCAATTTCTAACTCGGTTCATTTTGATAATTTAGTCAAAGTTAATGCTTTGCCACCTCTGCAGTGGTGAGCATCTTTTGAGGTGCAACTGCATAAACATGCTGGTTAATTACCTCAGTAATTCATTGTGGTGATAGTTTAAAAAATGTTATTTTCTAGTTCCATCATCATTCCTCCAATGTTGACTAACTGCATTTCTTGTTTTCTCTTGATTTATTTTTATCAGTGGGAAGCCTCAGGTTCATATTTTATTCAATAGCTTGGACTACTTCATATTATTTATTTTGTTGATCTGAGTGTACCAGATTTGGCCAGTGGGAGATCCTTCATGCCGGCTCCTGTGTCCTCTGTGTGCGTGTCTCCATCGTTGATGGAGCACATTCTTGTCCTCCTGGTCTGGCACCAAGAGATTTTCCTGGCTCTTCTTTGACATCCTTTGAAGCAGCCCTGGAGAGCTGTATAGATGGATGAGGATAGGTAAGGAGGCAGGGAATAAGCTATGCATAGTCCGAAGGTAGACATGTATGGCCAAGTCCAAAGATTATAAAGAAAGCCATTGTGCTTCAAGTGTGGTTCAAGATGGAGAACTGTTAAGTGAGCTCAGAAGGACCTAGAGGGTTGCATCAATGTTGTTATAAGCACATGATATGTATGCTTAATGACATACACATTTCGATCATTGCTACAGAGGTTGAACATCCCCACTTAAACAGGTAGGGAAAAAGTATCTTCATGGAAGGTCAAGAGCCAGGGGGCAGCTCTGCACCTTGGGATGTTACATGTCACTAGCAATCGAGAACGAGAAATTTTAGAGTGGATTTTTGGCAAACCCCAAAGTGCCACAAACAAGAAGACCAGCTGGGGCTCACTCACCATCCAGAGGGGTATCATGTGATTTGGCAGACTGACGGGACACAGGAACATGATGGGTAGAAACAAGGTAGAGAAAGCGCATCAGAGAAACACAGCAGCCAGGGGTGGTGGCAGCTGCTAGCAAGTTTCCTGTCATGCTTCAGAGGTGAGGGGACCCTGTTGGTGACTCCCACTCACTGCTGTGGGCCAGGAATGCTTCCGAAGAGCCCTATCTCTTTCTCATAAATAAATGAATAAAAATAAAATATTTTTTAAATAAGTAAAAATCAGTGTAAAGTCCCCCCACAGTGCTTGGGTCCTTCTTTATCTTAATTTAATTTCTACAAACACACATGAAAATAATTCTTTCCTGGTCCCGTTAAAAGGATTCACTGCAGACACTGGAGTAGCAGAATATGTCATTGAATGCAGAACTCATACTTTCTATGCTGGTGCAAAGTTGAGGTTGTCCTGGGCACAGCCAGGCTATTGACTCCAAACTCCTCATCTTTTTTCTCACTCCCACCAAAGTTTATTTCTTAGTTTTCTATTACTCTATCCATTTACTTATATTAGGGTGGGCTTTTGGATTCTTATTTTAACACAGTGGCTTTATTAGTATAATAAACTTGCTAAGCATTATTCACACTTCTTGTTTCTGCTTCATAATGCAGTTTGTTCAAATGCAAATAATTTTTTACTATATCATTTAACTATGAACATTTCAAGGGCCACAAACAGTGTCTGGCTCAAAAGACAACTTCAATAAAAGTTGGGTGAATAAAGGAATAGGCAGCCTGCAAGGGTGCCAGGAATATGAGTACAGGCTCATGAGCTCCTGAATGTCACTGGAGTAGGTTTAACTGCCACTGATTCATTAGTTGCTCTGTGTGTGTGTGTGTGTGTGTGTGTGTGTGTGTGTGTGTGTGTGTTTTACTGCTTGGAGCCAGCTATTATTACTAAAAAAAAATCCCATTTCTTCACACATTTCATAAATATTATCTGAATGAAGCCCTGTTGAATTAGGCTCTACTTCCTGCATGGTTTTCTATAAGTTCCCCTGGATTTTTTTTTAAACATTCCATGACAGAAAGCTTTCTTTTTGCCTTTTAATTGAGTATCAAGATGTTTTGGTCTTTACAGAATGGAAAGATGCCACAGTACCTATGTAAATGGCCCCAGACATTTCCTTCACACTGCAGTGCCCCAGGTTTCCCCCATGTAAGTGGTGTGTGCTGGAATCTGGTTCTCCACCCTCCACTCTTGGACAGTGCCTCAGGGATGGCCCCCACTGAACACGTTGTCTCTGCCCCTTAAACATTCTCTGAACCATGACTTCATTATGGGACAAAATAAGGCAGAGATGCTGGAGGATACACATTGTCTATGGTATTTTAGATTTTCAACTGTGGGATTCCAGTTAGGCATTTTTTGCAAGTGCAAGATCTTCCTTGTGCAAAAGGTCAGGTTTTCCCTGCAGCCATGGTGGTGAAGGATGCTCTGTTTTTGGAGCCTTTAACAAAGTCTGGCATCAGACTTGTTGCCTGGAATATCTTCCCATGTTCATGGAGAGTTTCTGGAGGTCAGGGTCCTACCCCTACCAGCATTTGGTATAGAGGGTTGAGAATCAAACACTCTGTGTGTGTGTGTGTGTGTGTTAATGAATAAGTGTGTGTGCCTATGCACAAATATACACACACACACACGTTATGTGTAGGTTTACGGGACTCCAGAATTCAAGAGTGCAAGTAGTATGTTTTATTTGTAAACAATTTCTTTCCTGAAAGAAAGAAATATCAAACATGAAGCCTCTGTGTACAATGCTGTCAGCTTGAAAATAAGTATCCTTTGGAGAAACAGGAGAAGCAGTTGTTGGATGAGAGCCTTAGTGTTGAAAAGGACACAGGCAGTTCAGAATCCAATGCCCCAAATACTCAAGAATGTCTGATAATATGAGAATAAGTGAAAGAAAACAAATAGAGAATGAGTTTTATGAAGATCAGAGCTTTCTTTGGAATGGGTAGCGTTGTTTCTCTGTTAAGTCTATTTTAAATGTAAAGAATATGTAGGCACAACACACACACACACACACACACACACACACACACACACACACACACACACACTCCATGCTGAGAAATGCCTCTTTCACTCTCAGGCTGTCCCCACGAGTCTGCAAGTAACCATATCCCTTTGGTATGCTGTGAGGATGTGAGGATGGTAACTCAAGCTGGTTTGGCAGATCTTGAGTGGTTAGTGGAGACAGGGAAGCTTTTGAACTAGGCTTTTTGCTGGGGCCATCTCCCAGAGCTTCACTTTCATTAACACTCGCCTCTTGGGGCAGGCCACTGCCAAAAGAAAGAGGATAGATGTGCACCCCACGCTAGCTGCATCGCCCCATCCCACCTGGGCTTTTCTGTCTGGCTTTATCGCTGGCCAGCCCACAGTTGTGGGGTGTGGGGCTGGCTCCCCATTCCCACGCTGGCCATGCTTTGCACATCCCACCTGTCCTTTCCAGGTTGCTGATCTGAAGCCACGCATGAGCATGGCTGCTTCCGGGGAACTGTGGCCCTGGTGGGAGGGGGGTGGCTCAAGGCACACAACAGCTGGCCTTCCTTCATTGTGAACTGGTAAATGCTGAAAACTTTTGCTCCACTCCCTGGGGACCTCCCATTAAAATGATTTTGCATTCACTACCTGCCAACAGGACCTGTAAGCAAGCCAAGAGAGGCAGCAGATTAAGCATAATTATGAATTCTGAGTCAAAGGGACTAGTTTGAGATTGTTTTTCATGAAAGACCTCTTTTTTTATTTTACTTGCCTACTGAAAATTCACATGAGGAAGTATTGAATGCTCTTCACTCCATGGAGCCTTTAGAGTTAAATGCACTTTGCAGCAAATGCAACATATGCTTTCATGAAACAGACAGGAAACTTCCCAAACTTGAAAGCTGTTCTTAGAATTGAATTTTGATTTGCTCAGGATTGGTATCCAATTTTCTAGAGAAGTATTTTAACATTTATTAACAAGAACTGGTACCAAATATAACCCTTAAGACTTTTCCCAGGCTTAGCTGTCAATGAGCAGCTAATCCCCATGGATTTCCCAACCACCACAGACTGCTAACGATTCAAAGACCTCTTGTAGGCCATTCTAAGTGTGGAACATACGGACATCAGCAGCAATGCACTATGCATTTATTTAGTGTTTCTTCCTTATAAATGAGGAAAATATCCATGATGCAGAGCTTAAAAATATGTGCCTTACCTGCATATCCCCCAGGAACTCAGTGTGTGTACTCACAGGGTGACAATTTTTCTTAACTCAGGTATATATACTTTTTAATATTATCTTATTTGTTTATTTATGAGAGAGAGAGAGAGAAGAGAGAGAGAGAATGGGTCCTCCATGGCCTCTGGCAACTGCAAACAAACTCTAGATACATGCACCACCATATGCATCTAGCTTACATGAGTTCTGGAGAGTTGAACCTGGGTCTTTAGGCTTCACAGGCAAGTGCCTTAACCACTAAGCAACTTCTCCAGCCCTCAGATATGTTTTTAATTTTAATTTTAATTTATTTATTTGCAAGAAGAGCTAGATAGGGAGAAGAGAGACAGATAACAAGAAAGGGTACACCAGGGCCTCTTGCTATTGCAAATAAGCTACAGACACGTGTCCCACTTCATGCAGCTGGCTTTACGTAGGGTACTGGGGATTGAAGCCAGGTCATTATCCCAGTCATTACGCTTTGCAGGCAAGCTCCTTAAGTGTTAAGCCATCTTTCCAGCATCTTCTTTTTTATTCTTAAATTTATTTTAAATAGAAAATAGCATTTAAAAATTTACATAACCCCGTCCCATCACACCCTTTGGTTCTCCTACTCCCTCCAGTGAACACCCTCTGCTTTCCTGCTATTTCCTCTTCTATTTTGATGGATTTTTTTTCCCATTTCCATCATTTATGACAACCTTTTGATGGGTCAAATATTTTGCAGGTTTTGTGTAGGTAATGGCAGCTGCTATGAGCTTATGAATGCTTTGTGTCTGGAAGACAGTCTTCCCAAGCACCCCTCCCATTATCCCACTTCCACCTTCCCTCTGCCACCTACTCCACTTTTGGAGCCATTTGAGGGTGTGATAGAGAGTATCCCACTTAGTGATAAACACACAACTGTCACTCTGCCTTTCAGCAATTTGACAGGTGTCGATTCTCCCCCACAATCCCTGCCGCGTGAACAAGAGAGGCTTCACACAGTACATGTGAGGGCAGCACTAATGTATAGGAACATACATAGGTATTTAGGAGGTGCCTTGGTGGGCATAGTTTATCCATGAAGCCCAGGAACAGTAGTAACTTCCCCCTGAGGGCTGATGATCCTCCAAGCCATAGGCTTTTGACTAGGTTTTCACTATCAGACATGAATTCCCTCTCATAGCAATTTGGGTACGCCCCAAGCAGACATGCCACTATTGCAGTAGTGGGCATATCATGCCTAGCTGGCCTCACTGTAGCTTTCAGATTCTGCGACTAGCTAAGAATATTTATAACTTTTCTCCCCCAGCAGACATGGCACTTCCCAGCACTATGACTTCTATTTAACAATGAAGAAGCTTCTAGCTTAGTTTTAGCTTGATTTCTTTATGTCCTGAAACCAAAGTATGTGGTGTCTTCAGCAATATTATTTCTTTATTTTGGTGATGAGAATTGAACCTAGGTGCTCAGTGCATGCTAGGCGAAGTCAATACCGCTGTACTATATTATAAGCTCCATTTTTTTCCCAAGTCATAGGAAATTTGCAATACAGTTCCACATGAGTTTCTGCATTCTGCTGATCTCTTCCCTAAATATCCGATCTGCATATAGCTGTAGCACGTGAGATTTCTTCATGGCTGCCAAAATGATCTGTTTTTCCATGATACTATTCATAACAGACTCAGCAGTAACTTGATATCAAGTAAAAATATTGACCTTTTTTTTGCATGTGGATGTGTGTGTGGTGTGTGCATTTGTGCATATGTGTGTGGGCTCATGTGTGTGTGAGGAGGTATGCATGCATATGGTCTTAGTCATTCTCCACCTTATATTTTGAGATAGGATTTCTCACTGAACCCTGAGCTCAAGGATTCCTCTAAACAATCTAGCCAGTGAGCCTAGGGGTTTTGCCTTCTCGTAATGGGGTTACAGGTATGTAGCATCATGCCTTTACATAGATGGTGGAGATCAGAGCACAGGTCCTCATTCTTGTGCGGCAAGCACTTTGCCTACTCAGCCATCTCCCAAGCCCAGGAAAACCTGGGAAAGCAGTCGGCATAAGGACAACAGTTGCAGCAATGACAGCAACCTGAATGGACCATGAATTTACAGTGTGTCAGACATGACACCAACGTTTCACATCTATTATGGCTTTAAATCTTTGCAAATGTATATGGTAGACACTATGATTTTTTGATTTTTTTTTTTTTTTATAAATAAGACAATTGAGGCCTAGAGTTTTTTAGTTTCTTAAACCATGAGTCAATTCTGGGATATGTGGGGAGAGCAAGTCAGATAGTTAGAATTTGGACCTTTACATACATATGTTTCATGGCTGCTAAAAATATATATTTTTAAAATCTTTTATTTAATTGCTTCCAGAGTCAGCTTATAGGACACATAAGAAAAATCAGTCTCATTTCTTTCTAATTGTCTTTCTATAAGACTCTCCTGCTTCCCATATTCTTAAAATTATTCATTGTTTGTGGCTTACAAACTACTAATGCATTTGGTTAAGAGAAAATCCAGATGTTTATTTAAAGCTACAGAGCCCCCAAATCCCAGCAGAATGCATTTTTTCACTTTTTATCCAACTGGGTGTTTCTATAAAAGACCCACTTTTATTTATAATGTTAAAGCAGAGCATGCATAGCACGTTAATATTTAATAAGACTTGGTTTATTTTCTGCATTTAAAAAAAAATTATGGTAGCCAATTATACTGTTACATTTATCAAAACATTTAAAGTTGAAACAAATGTAAGTCAGGAACAAATCATAGAAAGATATATCTGCCCAAACATGAACTGTATCTCTTTATGATCTCATGGAATTAGTGATTTATGTCTTCAATAATATGAATAAACTGTTTATTTTGCAAGAAGAATGACATTGCTTCTTTCCTGATATTGGCAATAGGCAGTGTGATAAGCAAACATTGATAAGGGAAGGTGGAAACTGATAACATGAGCTCTGAATAATTTGAAATTATGATGAGGATTTTCGAACAAATGTCTGCAGTTATTAAATAATACAAGTGTATATTAAGCATTGATAGTACAGGTAAGCACATATATTTTCTCACACTTTCATTGTCCATAAATATGAACATTATCTAGCTAGCTAGCTATGCAAAACATATGCTTCATGTATGCTAAAAATATTTATTTATTTTGATTTACTTTGGTGGTACTTGGAATTAAACCATCAGTTCCATGCATATAAGGCAGGCACTTGATCACTGTGCTACATACCCAGGTTCCTAAAAATATTTTTTAAATTTATTTAAATTCACACACACACATTTAATCATCTGCCATCTGCAACTGGAAAGGAGCTGAATAATTTCTTGTAGATTGAGTCCAAAGGCCTGAAAGGGAACTCAGAAGGGTCAGTGGTGGAATTTGTAGTCCAAGTATTGAGAAAAACTGAAGTTCTGTCTCCAAAAACATGCAGAGAGTGAGTTGTCCCTGTCTGTAGGTATCTAACAAATTGGGTGCAGCAAGCCCCTGTCAGGGAGAGAAGTGGACTTTACTTAGTGATTCAGAAATATACTCACAGACACACCCAGAAAATATTTAACCAAATACCTAAGCATCCTGCTGTTCAATCCAACTGACATAAAATTAACTGTCACCTGGGGATTAATTGATCAAAATATACACTTCATCTCTCAGCTAATGGGATGATAATAAAAACTGTACACTATGCAATAAGGTCATGGTAAGAACTTTCAAATTTGAAGCAAGGCAAGCTATTGGTAACAAAGAAGAGACACTAGAAAACAAAGAACTATCTTTCATACAAGGATGGTGCAGTGGGAGTAGGACCCTCTATACTTCAAGCAGCAACAAAGACATTTGGTTTGTGCAGTAATGAGATATGGGAGTCTAATCAATGACTTTTTTTAGCTAGAGGAAATAAAAATGAACCCTGCTTATGGTGTTCTGGGCTTCCTTTTAAGGGCTCCTGTAACTGGAAGCTCAGGGACACTTGTTTGTTGTTGAAATACTGTTGATCAGCAAGATTCGGCTACCATTTCTAGGTGAGGCTCCTCCCCATGTATAGCCACAGAAGGAACACATCAATGCCGACCACCAGAAGTGGGAGCCCATTGAGGTTAACCCACATACTACCCACCGCAATGAGAAAGAAGACCATGTGGAGACAGTGGTGGAGGCAACGCTTCAGTCATGGGAAGAAGAGATACAATCAGGTCAGCACCTGTGGTTTGCACTGAGTTCCAAAGCTGACAGGTCCATGCGAGCCTCATGTGTTTAGGATTAAGCCTCATGTTTGATCCCCAGGTGGAGCCTTTGGGAGGTAGATCATTCCTAGAGGAGGTGCACTGCTATGGGATAACATAGCCCAAATCCAAGCTGAGTACATAGGCTACTTCCTTCCTGCTGCTGTGGAGTTGTGAATCAGACTTCCTGCTCAGGCCTGTCATGTTTTGCAATCATAATGATATTCCCTGTTGAAACTATAAGCCTGAAATACACCCTTTCTGTCCATAAGCTTCTTCGGTGGGGTGTCTTGTTCCAGCCATGGGACAGTAACTGCTATAAAAAAGTTTGAACTTAGAAGTGGTGCTGTTGCTGTAATAACACTGACCATGTGTTTTTTAGTCTTTTGGAACTGGTTTGTAGGAGGAATATGGGAGAATTTGAAACTGTAGACTCCAGCAACTTTACCACACTGTAAGTCAAGCTTGATGGACCATTCTGGTGACAGTTTGAAAGACCAACGTACCTAAAGGCTTGGCTTGTGAGGTCTCAGAAGGAAAAGATGGCTTTGTCAGTGACCAAGCTAGAGACACTTTACATGACTTCTATGTTCTGTCCATGTCCTGATAACTTGGGCAAAGTTGAATTTAGAAGTAGTGGACTGATGTTTTTGTTGGGGTAAAGTACAGAGTAGAAGGATGTGAAAAATAATATTTGGCACAGCAAGGAATTCTAGTGAGTTTCTGGACCTTCCAAAGGTCACAGTTGCTTCAGCCGGGACTATTTAAGAGATCACTACCACTGAACAGGGCCAGCTCTTCTGCCTTAGGACGATAGGATCAACAGTAATTCTTTTGAAAGGAAGGGTTCTCAAGAAACAATACTGAAGGAGTTTCCAGATCCTCAATGTTGAGATTCATATACCCCCATCTCTGGGTGTGAGGGTTTCATTCAGGTGTCCCCCATAAACCTAGGTGTTCTGAGTGCTAGGTTCCTAGCTAATGGAGATTTGGGAATTTATGCCTCATGGAGGCAGTGTGTTGTTGAGGGCAGGCTTATGAGTATTATAGCCAGTTTCCCAATGCCAGCATTTGGCACACCCTCCTGTTACTGTTGTCCACCTTATGTTGGCCAGGAGGCAATGTCCACCCTCTGCTCATGCCACTGTTTTCTCCTGACATTCTGGAGCTTCCCCTCGAGCCTGTAAGACAAAATAAACCTCCTTTTCCTACAAGCTGCTCTTAGTTGGGTGATTTCGACCAGCAATGCTAACCTGACTGCAACGGTAAAGTGGTTCCGAGGAGTGGGATTGCTGCTAGACACCTGACTATGTGGCTTTGGCCTTTGGAGCTGATTTTCAAGAGGAATGTGGAAGGATTTGAGACCTTGTCCTAAGAGATGACTTGCGGTGCTGTAAGGCTGTAAGTATACTTGATGGACTATTCTGGTCAGAGTTGAAAGACCTGAATGCAGTAAGACCTGTGGACTGTGAGGTGTGGCTTATGAGGGTGACAAAGAGTTTTACTTGTACTGGGCTAGCAGTTTGTGTGAGGCTTGCTGTTATGCCTGGGTCCTGAGAAGTTGTGCAGGGTTACTTTGCATAGAAATGAACTGGTATAAGTAGAGTGATATGGCAAAGAAAGAAAAACCTTTGGGTGAACTGCTGCCCGTTCAGCTACAATTGAGAGATTTCAACCTTTTGAGATTGGGTCATCTGACCTGCATTGGGGCAATAGGAAGAATGTAGACTCTTTTGAAGGAGCCTGAGTGCTCAAGAAGTGTCCTGTTCTTCAAAGTCTGCTTTACGGCCCCCTGGATTAACAAATTGGCACCTTGCCTGATATTGTGGAGTATAAGAAATGCAGGAAAGAGAGGGTCATTGCATGTGCAATAGTCTTGTGTTTTGGAAATGACTATGGGCAATGTGAACCAGGTTGCTGGATACCTGCACGGAGAATCAATGGAGCCATGAGATGAACCATGGCATGCAGTGGAGACCAAGTGGAGATGCCGTGACCATAAGAAGGTTGCTAAGGAAAGCTGCTGGCCCCAGATGAAGCTTTCTAGAATTGTGAGTAGCCTAGCTGGAGGGGTGGACTTGGAATACCAGATACTTGTTGCTGGTTAGGATTATCGGACTTAGAGACTTGTCACTGGTTAGAGTTATTAGACTTGGAGCTTCAGAGTTTGATGTTTGCCAAGTTTTAAATCTTGTATTGGGTGAATATTTCTTTGCTATGCCCAATGCCATCTTTTGCAGTGTAAATATTTATCCTGTGCCATTATGGGTTCTCTGGGGGATATTTTTGGCGTTATGGCTCAGTTCAAAGATCTTGGAGTATGGGGATGTATGAACATCATTGGGATTGCTAAACACTATGGGGACTTTTTAAAGCTGGACTGAATGCATTGAATTTTACATCATGTATTGATATCAGTTTGTAGGGACCAAGGGCGGAATGTGGTGTTTGATTCAGGTGTCCCCCATAAGCTTAGGTGTTCTGAATGCTAGGTTCCCAGCTAATGGAGATTTGGGAATTAATGCCTCATGGAAGCAGTGTATTGTTGGGGGTAGGCTTATGGGTGGTATAGCAAGTTTCCCCATGCCAGCCTTTGGCATACTCTCTGTTACTGTTGTCCACCTTATGTTGGCCAGGGGGTGATGTCCACCCTCTGCTCATGTCATCGTTTTCCCCTGCCATCATGGAGCTTCCCCTCGACCCTGTAAGACAGAATCAACCTCTTTTTCCCACAGGCTGCTCTTAGTTGGGTGATTTCTACCAGCAATGTGAACTTAGCTGCAACACTGGGTTAATATATATGGCCTTGATGCCCACCTGGTAGTGGTTTGGAAAATAAAATAATTGCAGGAAATAGGACACTGGATTGAACCATGGTTCTGCAGATGGTCATTAGGTGATGTGGAGCAGGCCTGTGAGGGCCCTCCATAACGACTCTGGAATGGAGTTAAAGACTAACCATGGGCTGCACTAGAGACCCTAGGATGTTGGATATGCCAGGATTATTATGGGGCAGCTGCCAAGAAAAGCTTCAGGCTTGGGGAAGCAAGCGGGACACCTGGAGGGGAAGAGTTGCACAAGTCTTTAGAAGCTCCGAGAATTTCATCATGAGTCCCATCTGCTGGATGTGGAGCTATACACTTTGATGTTTGCCCTGCTCGTTTTCAAACTTTCATTGGTCTGATCTTTCCCTCTCGCTGGGCCCTTATTCCTCTATCTTTTTTTTTTTGGAATTGGGAATGTTATTCTGGGTTATTATGTGTTGGAAATATGTCACCTGTATTTTGATTTTACAGGACTCAAAGTTAAGGGATTATCTTGTGTCAAAAGTCCCTAATGAGAAAGAGTTTAGAATATCATAAAACCCCTGACTTGAAGTGGAGTGGAAGGACAGGGTAAGAGGCCTTGTCCAGGTATGCATGGTCCTTGGGCAGGTTTGTGTGAGCACTCTATGCTTTAATTTTCTGAATGACCCATTGACAACACCTTCCCTAGAATGAACATGTAATGATTAATCAGCTGCTGCACAGTGTGAGCTCTTGTCATAGGTTTCCCCTCTCCAGCTCGCTTCTACTACAGGTAATTTTTCTTCTGGAATTAAATACAGGTGGAAGCTTTTGAAAATTTGACCTGATGAAAATTTAAAATGATTGCTTATAGTTTTTTAAATGTTAATTTATTCATAAATTAGATTCAGTTGTTGGTCAGAAAATGTGCCCATTCCAAACACTATGTGAAGATGGCTTAAAAATGCCAGAATTATTATTTTTCAACTGACACATTGTTTCCTCACAATACAGTCAATTTAGAGACAAAGATTCATTCATCAGTTTTTAAATTTGCAGGGAAATTAGTTTTAAAGTAAACCCACCACCATGACTGGTAAACAAATAGATGACTGACAATGCAGAGAAAGAAAACTTAGCCATTGGGCACCTGTGAATACAGCAACTGGTACCAGGTTGTTATGGCACTCTGAGTCTGGGCCAGAGAAGAGGACAGGGTACACATTGCTTTAAGTTTGTCTTTTGATTTACCTCTCATATACTATGCCAGAAAATGTATTTCCAAATTGAAACTCAATCAGTGAGCTGTAGGATTTTTGTTTGGTGACACTGAGCGAGACATAAGGAATTATCAACTCAAAATCTGAAAATGCATAGATTAGAAAATGGGGAGAAGTGAAGTATATTGGTGTTCCAGTCACTCAGTGGATGTCCTAACTGTACATTTGCCCATGTATATTAATTCTAGTCCGTTGTCCCCCAAGAGCTAGCTCTTTCCTTCCCCCAAAAGCATAGAATTGAGGCTTTTCTCCAAGTGAAGGCTGATCATATATCTCATGCAGAATGCCACATAAATAAGACTGGTATTTTTCTGGTGTTGTACCTTTTCCTGGGAAGATATGAACAGCTTGTCACCCAAGAGAAGGCACCAATGAAAGACAAAGGTAATGATTTCACCAAACTTCAACTTGGCAAATCAATGACTTTTTGGTGTTCCTGACAGGAGAATGGGTGCTGGGTCATTTACAGGATCCTGGATAACACAAAGCCAATTTGTCACCGAACCCCGTGCCCCCATCATGAGTCTGCATTCTTAGAGCCACACTGCATTGCTTCCGGGCATATCAGCTGGTTGAAGGTTCCCTTCTCCCCAGTCATTATTACTGCTTCCATAACCTCTAGGAGGGGTCTTGTAAATGGAAATTTCAGGAGCTTCCTGAGCCTAAGACTTGACCATCTTTCCTACAGGAGGGGATATTCAAACAACAGTCTGGTTCCAGCTATCAGAGTGTTGTACTCTAGGCATTAGGAAACACCAGCAAAAGAAGCCATGCTCACTCTTCAGGGACCAACAGAAGTGGACCCAGCAGGAGCCTATATTACCCAAGTGCTCACTCAAAGAGGGGTTCCCCCAGCACAAGGCTAGAACCTTTCAACCAAAAGCTGTGAACATTTGGGGAAAATTCTAGTTAGTCTCTATCCTTATCCCATATACTTCAAGCTGATATCTTGGCTTTAGGAAATATATACTTAGATTTAACAACTAAAGGAAGTTTTTGGTCATAATTTTTGTGCCATTCAAAATATTTCTGGTTTATTCTCTCCTTACTGCTCATTATTTTTAGAAGGAAAACTGCTTTTTCCCTGGCCCTTTCACAATGATATGGATTGATCCTGATAATTTTCACAAGGAATTAGAGCAACTATGATCAGACTTTTCTAAGGACAAGCAGTGTTATTCCCCATGTACCAGACTTCTAACTGCTTAAGGAGGATTAATTTAGCAGGCCCCTACTATTGTTAAGCCTGTCTGAGGAGGAAGGAGGTGAGAGCTACACATGTCACCTATCATGTGATTGAGTTATTTCGTTATCAGTAAGCTCCTTAATGAAGAAATGAATAATAAACTGTGAATTAAAAAAAACATGGATATATGTATGAATCAATCATCTATGCATATATCACCTTGGAGAAAGCAGAATAAGAGATAAAGCATTCTTTAACTAGAGCCTATGGTTAAGCTGGGTGTGTGATAAGACTAGGCCACTTCCCATTTCTTTTCAATCCTTAATACTTTTCCTTTTAGAAAATACCATCCCTCTCTTGTACACACACTGGTGCTTGGAGTTTAACTAAGAAATAGAACTAAATAGGTTATATGAATTAAAGTGGGAAGAAATCTTCATTCAGAAAGAAACAAAAACACCTTTCATATCTCTGACTCGATGACAATTTTTTGTTAACTGTTATAAAAGTCTTTGGAGATTAACTGAGGAAATGACAAGTGCAGTTTATGGGAGGGGGTGGTTGAGCAGTAGTTGTAATTCCCCATTTTCCACTTCCATTTCTCCATTACGTTTTCTGCAACAGAAATATAGAGTCTAAGCACTGTCTGCTTGACGTGTGCCCATGGAAACAGCTCAATGAATGTGCTCATGGTGGCTCCTAATAAGGTGTTCAGGGCCTGGTATGTGGCAGTGCCCAGCTGAGGGATGGCAGCCCAGGACTGTTGGTTTTCACTTAATGATGTTGTATGCCATGCATTAACTGTATACTGCGCAGTGTACTCACCTCCCAGAGCTTCATTTTCCTCAGGTCTGTGGTGACGATGAGCCCTTAACCTATAAGTTCAGATGAAATCAAATAAGTTGACTGAAAGAACCTAGCTTTGTGTCCAGAACATACTTCACTAGTCATTATGAGTAGCTTATCACATTTAGCAAGCTGGAAGAATGAGGCATGAGAAAAGGCAAGACTTGGTGAAATGAAGGACTACAGTCGAGCCTTGATTTGTCTTTAGGGGATTCTAGGACTGGTCATCCTGTGGAAAGCTTGGCTACTGGACAGGAAAGAGATAATGAAGAGCCAAGAATCTTTTCTTCACTAACCAACACATCGTTGCTTTTACTCTTAACTGGGCACTGTCCTAGTCCTCTTACATATGTTAATTCAATTTATTACCGTTCTAAAACCCATTATGAAGTAGGCTTGATGCCCGCTTACAGATAATAAAACTAAACACAGAAAGAAGAGTCACTCACTCAAAGAAACACAGCTGGTGGGCAGCAGAACTTGGGTGTGTTGGCTTTCCATCCCAACTCCACGGTTTAAACAATAGGCGAAATCTGTTTTCACAGTACTCTAGCTCCACAGGGCTGGGCCTCGACTATTTGGAAGTCTAGCAGGGGATCCTAGGAGTCACGTGTTCAATTACACTTTGCCCTTTACTCCCTAGCCACCACTTTCCTTGAGCACTCTTGTGTTGTGACAGTGTTTTACTGCTTTATTTTGAGTAAATGATTCCATTGGTTCTCCCATCCAAACTCTAACCAGGCCTGGCCCTGCTTAGCTTTCAAGATCAGATGAGATTGCACACATTCCAAGTGGTATGACTGTAAACTCCACTAATTCTTGAACTTCAGCATGCATTCCCATTTATGTATTTTTCCTTAATAATTTTCTTAGAATGCTGAGGAGTAATCAGATTTTACGTCATAGTCTATATAAATTTATCAAAATTAGTATACATTTTCTTTGGAACCACCTGTGTTTTCTCATCTCACTACATACAATCCGTGTGGTATGGAATATGCTGTGAGGTTAGTGGCAGCAATAAAAATCTGCATTCAGTTTTGCAGAGCCCATATTATTTTATCATAAATTCCTATTGCTACAGGTGATTTAGAAAGTGGTTGTAATACAACTGGACCAATACACTGTTAAAATGCATTTGTTTTCATTTATGCAGTGCTATGAAATACTTTTTCCCACAATTGGTGACTTTCTTACCTTTTGGGGACATAGACATTCAAAATTATAATGCAGTTGTTTACTGTCTTGATTAAACTTGGCCAGCTTTGATTAAAAGACATGTAACAATCACCAAATTGCTCCTATAAATCTCAGTGAAAGGCTGTCTGGAAGTCCCAGTTTATTTTGTCTAGCCATACGAAGCTGAAAAGATAACTAATTTGCATTTGGTTTCAACGATATATATATGTATTCATGTATGCACCTCTTCTGCTACAGTGGGTGTTGACCAGAAACCAAAGCTGACCCTCTCTCTAAGAGACACAGTAAGTCAAATATTTAAGCCATACGCTGATGAGTCACCCTCCATGCCGGAAGCATTGATTTTAAGACAGTAATTCGACTGAATGGTCCTTTCTATCCCTGAAAGCTGCTTTGAGATTCTGTCTTATGTTCATGGACTCACATGAGCTGCTTGATGAATATTCTGATTTAGAGGAAATAAAACATAATCATGGGCATAAAAGAGAGCAGAATAAATGCACCTACAAGCTAGCAGTTATAAGGTATCTGAATTGTTAATTAATTCCACTAGTGATTTTGCCATTGTTGTAACTCTCATGTGTCGGTGTCATTTCATTTGCATCCTATGACTCCAGAGTAAATGGAAATACCCAGTGTCTACTGACCACTGAACCTGCAGAAAGATGGGAGGAGAACTCAGACATGCCAAAGGAAGATCCAGGTGCTGGCAGAGGACTTTAGAGCTCCAGATTTTCTTCTATGGTAGAGATAGGAGGTTTATGTGTTGTGTTATTTTGTTTTCCTTAACGTCACTTGTCAAAGTAACATATACTAAGCAGAGCATTTCCATCAGCTTTTCCCTTGTTCTTTCCACGTGAAAACCTACCTGGTGATGCTGAAGGAACTGTAGTCAGGCATTCACAGGCCCCTGTGGATCTCATTTGATGAGGACATGTTTCTCTGTCATCTCCAGTGCCAGCATCTCTGCTTTTCCGAAATTTCAATCACTTCCATTGTGGCTGAAGGACTCTCCCCTTAACATTTTTGTGTTCAGAGACTGTTACTGTGTCACATTTATCATCAGAAGTTATTGAGTCCCATCATACAGAGTGTGACTTGAAATAAAATGGAAAATACTAGTCGTATATTCCTTCAGCTTAGAAAATCCACACTTTCTCACCTGCTACTCTTTTTTTTTTAAAAAAATATTTATTTATTTGCAAGCAGAGAGAGAGATATATAGAGAGAAGAGAGACAGAGAGAGAATGGGTGTGCCAGGGCTTCCAGCCACTGCAAACTAACTCCAGATGTGTGCGCCCCCTTGTGCATCTGGCTAACGTGGGTCCTGGAGAATCGAGCCTTGAACTGGGTCCATAGGCTTCACAGGCAAGCGCTTAACCACTAAGCCATCTCTCCAGTCCTCACCTGCTACTCATGTGATTAAACATATTCTATATGTTTAAATGGGGAAAACACCAAAAGATGAGCAATTTGTACAACTCATAAAAATTATAGGAAATTCACATCTAGGCCCATGCAGTTTTACTGGATTGCTGGCTGCCACACCTGTTTGTTTATGTGTCGTCTCTGACTGAATTCACATAGTCATGCAGACTTGCATAGTTACCACAGAGAACTGATGGGGAGAAAAACTTAAAATATGAAACTTTTAGTCTTAAGTTTTCTGACCATTGTGATATAAGTATGTCTGGAAGAACAAGAGTTTGACATGGTTATGAGTTGGTATATAAATCAGTAATACAAAGTCTGTTTGGCAGGTATCAGGCCCTGGGTTTGATTCCCAGTATAGTTGCACACACACACACACACACACACACACACACACACACCCCTACACACATTTGTTCATCCTAAGACAAGAATCTAAGGAATACAGATTTGACATTCTTTTATGGGACAAGAAACCTTATGAAATATGATACTCTAGTCCCTTATATTTCCTTAAAAGTTTATGGCAACTTTTATATACCTTTAGGAAAGGGGTTATATAAAAATGTCAGACTTTATGTGCTGGGTTCCTGATAGTTTACAGAAGATCAGACATCCACATCATTGTTACAAGAAGCAATCTTATAGCTCTGCTTGACTGGGCAGGTTCTGACCAAAGTCAGTGGTCCTAGAAGGCATGGTAACCATGGTCACCATGTGGGCTTTCTTCTCTTCTTTCTGTAGAACATCAAACAACCTGAGAGCCATTATGCAATGTTTGAAGAAAGCCTCGTTTAAGCACTTTGTGAGCACAGTTGTTCCTCAGAGTCAGTCTACCCTCTCCTGCCCTCAAAAGCTTTGGTGAATCATGTTTGGAAGTTACAAGCACATCGAACCCCAGCCATCCTCCTGCTCATTGGTTGATTGTGATTTTCAAGTGTTATCAAGCTTCCCCTTAGTCATCCTTCTGGCTGTACTGATGGATGCACAAATCGGACTGTCAATCTTGCCACGTAAGTCATGGCTTCCAGTTCCTTTATCACCATCCATGCTTGTGTCTGAACTCCCTCCAATTTATCTGCTGTCGTTTCTCTGGGCCTGTGATACCCCAGCTTGATTGTGGTATTCTCAAGGTGATATCACCAATCTACAACTCCATATCTTTTCTGAGTCATAATTCAAGACAAAACTAGCCCCCTTTTTCTCCATAGCACAATGTAAAATGCAAACAAATACATAAATCATCAACACCTCCTCTGTGTCCTTGAGAGCCTTCATGCATAGCCAGAGTTCTCATTACTGCAGCCTAGGACTACGAATACTCATTTGTCTTTTCACACATGAGAATTTAACCACAAATGGTCTTGGGCTTTCTTTCCCTCCATAGAAATGTGGGTGGTGTATTTTGTTTTTGATGCACAAATAACAAATCTTTTTTCAAACATAAATCTCTCCTATTGGCCTTCATTTTTTTCACTCTTATTTGAATGATTGGATATGATCTTTATTTAATATTTTAAACTCAATATAATTAAGCTGAGGTGATCTTGAAAGATGTCTGCAGTACTTTCCCTTCATGGGAAAGTGCCTGGAGAGCTCTTAGGTAGTGGAACCAGATTCTCCTATCGTTTCTGAACATACAAGAGAAGAAGCACATTAGTCTAATGAAGGGAGTGGAAAAAATATACCTGCACATAGTAATTTGAGCAGCAAGATGATCTGGAGAAGTTGGATATCTTGATGAATGGGTCCAAATAATTGACAGAGTGTTATAATTAGGGCAAGGCATCTACCGACTAATTATCTTTTCTTGAATAAATAATTATAATTTTTACAGGTTCCCATAGCTTATAATTTCCAGCTGTGGTTATCATGTAATCCTCATCTCCCAAATCTTTGGGAAAGGACAGAAATTAATACAGGTAATAGAATTGCCTAGGTTTCCTCTGGGAAAAGTCAACAAATTCAAGGTCAAGCACATTTGGCTAGACAGGCTATGGGCTTGGGAGACAGAATCTGTATAGCAGAAAGGTTACTTGAGGTCACAGGCTGATTTTAGGTGCAATTCAGACCAACCATACAAACATTCATTTATCCCGTTGTTCATGTATTCAGCAAACTGTTAATACCTAATAAGGGAATCAATTTACAAACAAAGGCTGGAGAAACAGAGATGACACCTACTTGATCTGCCCTGGATTGGGAGTGATGAGGACTAGGGAGAGGTTTGGTGAGGCTGAGAACATCATGAATGAGGACAGCTTCTCTACTTTTAATTGCATATCTTTTCAGAAAACAACAAAACACTTTGAACATGAACCCTTGCTCTGTATGTGTACATGGCTTATAAATTATGCATATGCACCAGTATCAGCCTGGATAGTGTATGACATATTTGTAAAATTTATTTTAGCTTTCAAAATAAAAACACATAGGCAGAGACAGCCCAATTTTCTTTTCAATGCCATGATAAGTCCTTGTGTCCTTGATTTAAACATACTCACTTTAAAGGCCTATTGCTTTAGAAGACTTAGTAGCAGGAAGGATCCAACAGGGTTTAAATTGAGGATATTTGGGCAGTAAAAACAAGAGAAGATATTGGAAATTAAACTTAGATAATAATAATGGGTATATTTTGAGTGTACCTGAAATGGCTTCCACTGATCATTGATAAGAATTTCTTGTAAACAAAATTAAATGAACTGTTCTGATATTGAGTAAATCTAGAAGATGCAAGCGTACTGTATAAAATTCTAGTAGTATGGGGTTAATGTCCTATGATTCTATATAACCTCATGGATGTACATTTCCTGTCTAAAACTGAGATGAAAGACATTTTCTATTTAATTTTTGGTCAAGAATGTACCTATCGAAAGGGCTACCAAATATTAGACTTATAGAAGTTGGCATGGCATTTGAAGTTGAATTGTGTCCTTTAGAGATGGAGCCTGTATGACCCCATTAGAACTTTATTCAAGAGACATTCCTTACCTTGGTACATTGGCAAACACCTATAATCCCAGTAGTGGGAACTGGATCAGGAGTTCAAGGTCATCCTCAGCTATATGAATTCAAAGACAGCCTGAATTGTATGACACACAGAGATGAAAAAAAAAAAAAAAACTTTTGGGGTGGTCTTAGCAGTTTAGGCACTTGCCTGCAAAAGCCAATGGACCTTGGTTTGATTCCCAGTATTCCCAGTATTTTCCATGTAAGCCAGATGCACAAGGTAGCACATGCATCTGGAGTTCGTTTGCAGTGGCTATAGGCCCTGGCATGCCCATTCTCCCTCTCTCTGTTTCTCTCTCTCTCTGTGTCTCTGCCTCCCCCTCTCTGCCTCTCTCTCTCTCAATCTCACTCAAATAAATAAATAAAAATAAAAAACTTTTTATTGATAATTTTCATATGTGTACACAATGTATTTTAACAATAGTCATTTCCCATGACTTCTTTTGTTCCTATGTCTTCCCTTTTCATATCCCTCCCACTAAACACCTTCTTTTCAAATAGTCCTTCTTCTATTTTTATGGTTTTTTTTTGTTTTTTTTTTTGCCTTCCTACATCATAAATGACAGAATATTGATGGGCCTGATACTGGACAGGTCTTCTACAGATAAGGCACTCCCCCAGTGCTCTGCCTCTTCCATTCTTTCCACTCCTTCTTTCACAATGTTCCCTGAGCTGTGAAGGGGATGATGTGGATGTCTCATTTAGTGCTGAGCACTCAAGCCACTTATTCTCAACACTTTGATGAGTTTTGAGTCTCTGTAGCAGTTGCTGCCATTTACAAAAAGAAACCATTTAATCTGAAGGTGAGAATAGCATTAATCTGTGAGCACTAACATAAATATTTCAAGGGAAATTTTATGGGTACAACATATCCATTTAGCCAAGAAAAAGTAATAGCTTCTACCTTTGGGTCTATGACTTTTCAAGCCATAAGCTTTTTGACTAGGTTTTCAGTGCCAGGAATGAATTCCTTCCTGTAGAGCAGGCCTCAAATCCAAAGAGAGAACAGCTGGTTAAACTATGGCTTCTGGGTGCAGCATTATCTACCCCCATAGGGTACTTCTGCCTAATCTCTCTCTTTTTATTTTAGTTCTATATTTTGATTAGTTAACAGAGAAGTAAGTTTCCATATGGCTTTCTCATAACTTAAAATAAGACTTTTCTCTTTGATCTACAATTTTACAAAAGATTACCTAATGAATTTCTCAATAGTTTTGATTTAACATTAATAATCTAAAATCACTTTTCCTTGACAAGTTAGTTATCTGTGGAAGCAAAGTAAGCACTGATTCATTGGTTGTCAATTGAAGGGCTTCCCAAAAGTTCACATCTGCACTGTGAACTCTGCACTATATTAAAATTTGCTGGCATATTATTCAGTAAGAAGCATTATATTTGATTGAACAGAACCACTTTTTTGTGCCTAAGTATCTGGATTTTAAGTTTGAAAATATATTTCTTCTTTTAATTTTTTTTTGTTCATTTTTATTTATTTATTTGAGAGTGACAGAGAGAGAGAGAGAGAGAGAGAGAGAGAGAGAATGGGCACATCAGGGCCTCTAGCCACTGCAAACGAACTCCAGACACCCCCTTGTGCATCTGGCTAATGGGGGTTCTGGTGAATTGAGCCTCGAACCAGGGTCCTTAGGCTTCACAGGCAAGTGCTTAACCGCTAAGCCATCTCTCCAGCCCTGGAAATATATTTCTGAAATGCTACAAACAGCTTTGCTGTCACAACGATAGTATCACAAATATAAGTTAACCTTTTCAAAGTGTCATAGTTGTAATGCTATAATCACTACTATGGTTGTAACATGGATATTCTCGGGCATTCTTACCACATAATACCGCTTCTCCTCCCCATACCATCTAACCCTAAACTGTCGCTTTTGATGTAGTTGCCGTATTTACTTTTCATGATGATCAAACTATTAACATATTTTTTCTTAGGGTTGTTGGCAATAATTTACCATGAATGGGGTGGCTTAGAACAAGCTAAGTGCATTGACACAGAAGTCCAAAGTCAAGACGTGGGCAGGCCATCCTCTGTGAAGGAGATAGAATAAGATCCTTACTTGCTTCTTCGTACCTTCTGGAAGTAGCTGGCAATCTTTGTTCTTGACTCAGTATAAGTATAATTGGCGCACCCACTCTACATGTCTTTTTCCCTATGTTTATGTATCTAAACTTTCCTCATCCTAGAAGAACTCCAGTTGGCCTAAAGATGGCAGAGTGGTTAAGAGTGCTCCCTGCCCAAGCATGAGTCCCAATATTCAGGCTTGAGGCCCCTAGATTGTTGAATTTGATTCCCAGAATGTATGTAAATAGCTGGGCATCACCACACATATCTGTAACCCCAGTCCTGCAGAGGCTAGAGACCAGAGAATTGCGCAACTAGCAAAACTGTGAAAACTGCAGAATAACTGATGAGACTCTATCTCCAGGAGAGAAGGTGATGAATAAAGGCAGGAGACATATGAAATTTTCCTCTGGCCTCTGTGTGTGTGTGGGGGGGTGCTTCTGCAGATACCCATGTATATACACCACACACACACACTACATCACACTTAGTACAAACATATACACGCATGCATGCGGAAAAAAAAAATGAGTCCTAGTCAATTGGCTTAACATAGCTTTATCTCAACTTGATTAATACACTCATTAGTTACTTACCTACCACTGTAAAAATAAATGAAATGTGTCAACTTATAGAGAGAAAAGGTTTAATTTAGTTCAGTGTAGTGGTGGTTTAATTCTGTGATTACTTAACCTGCTGAAGCAGCTCAAATGCTTCTGGCTTCTGGCTGGACAGGAATCATGAAAAGAGGACATAGAAGAACAAGAACTTTGCCTCATAGCCAGGGATGAAGAAGAGAAGGAGGAAACAGTTGAGGTCACAATAACGCATTCAAGGCCTTACCCCCAACGAACAATAGACTTCCTAACAGATTCTACCTCTTCAGATTTCTACTAACACCACCCTGGGTCTCACCTTTAAGACATGCCCTTAAAGAAAAACTTATGGTGCAAACTCTAGCATGCTGTGAAGGCAATCTTTCTAATAAAGCCATATTCTCAGGTATTGATTGTTAGTATTTGAAAATGTTTTTTAGGGAACATGATTCAGGCCATATAAATAAATCACCAATACTAAGTAGAATATAAGGACATTCATACCAAGCTATGAAATGTGGGATATGCAAAACAAGACCTAGACGTCTGAGTAGATGTGACAGCATATAGCACAGACGTTTGGAACAGTGAAGAAAGATTGAAGAAAGATATCTGACAGACTTTTATATACCAGGACCACACCCTGAAATTTCTACATCTCTACATAGTACTGTCAGGTGGGCGTAACTGTCATTTTAACCTGATTTCATAAATTAAGAAATGGAAACAAAGATGTACAAAAATTGGCTTAAAGTCATGGAGTTAATATGTGGAATCAAAATAGATAAGTCCAGGCAAATCTGACGCTGAAACCCACATCCCTGATAATCTTCTAGGTTAATGTGGGGGATGAGGAGGAGACAGGGGGGAAAGTTACTTGAGCAAGGGCAGTCAAGAACAAGAACGACCACTGTCGTTTTATCTGAGCTGTCCTGCCCTCTTCTTACCTGTTGTTTGGCTGGTGGCTTATGTAGATGACAGGCTCTCAAACTTGAACAAGCAATCTGTCACCCAGGGGATATGTTGAAGCATGGAAGGGGACATCCCTACAGTTTCAGGTTCTTCAGGTCTTGGAGGAGATCTGGCAATTCACATTTCTCATAAGTCCCCATGTTATGTAGCCGAAGCTACAAAGCGAGTAACACACACATCTCAGAAACACCAAAAACTAGTCAGGTCAGAGCAGGAAAAATAACCCCATACACATTCAAAGGGAAGGCAATAATAATGTAGAAATTATAGCCAAGTGTTCCAGAAAGCACCCCAAACTTCCCTTTAAGAAATAATGTGAAATACTGAATGTAGATGTGTGTGGATTGCATGTGTGACCACATGCGTGCACCCACCCACACCACTCTTCCAATCTGTTACTGGGCTTGCTGGATTGATGACAGCTTGAAAGTATCATAATAAGTTTTAGACTTTTGAAACTGTGGACTTGAATTCTTGTCCAGGCTTGTCCTTAAATTAGTCAGGTATTTCTTGTCTCCATGCCACACTGCCTCACCCTCCCAATATAAAATCAGCGAGTTAAGATAAGGAAGTAGTTAAATACATGTGGCATCTAGCCATGCATTGTTGTTTTTCAAGAAAATAATGATAGGAAAAAATGATCCTTAATGTGTTTTCTCTTATTAACCTTTTACAGGAACATAATGAGAGAAGCTACAAACATACAGGTCTCATAAAACACCTACCAGAGGTAAACAAAGTTAATTTTTGGGCTCTTAGTTCAGGGATGACACACATGCATGGCTTACATTAGTGTACGCACTGATTTGTGCTCTTCTTTTTTTTAAAAAAAATTCCATCAGTAATGTTTTAATTAATGAGTTTCATGATGAAATCTGAGTGACTTGCCTTGTACTTCATTCGCATTTGTTGCCCTTCCCCATGGACCTCTCAAGACCCCCCATCCCCCTCTAGCTGACCAGCCCTCTGCCCAGGTTAGTTCCTGCTCCTGCTTCCTTATCACAGCTAACTTATAACCCTCTCCTTTTCCCACCTACTGTACCACCTCTTCCTCCCATCTCATGATACCTTCATATACACTAATAAACACATGCTTGTACACCCATGGATCCATACAATTTTAAATCCAGGTTCTCCACATAGGAGACAACATATGACGTTTGCTTGAAATGAATCAGGCTCATTTCTCTTAACATCATAGTGTTTTAAGCAATAGTTCAAGCTCATATTTGTATATTAGTATTGTTATATGTATAATTACTTATTTATTATATATAGAGAGAAGGGAGGGGGAGAAAATGGTCGTGCTAGGACCTCTCCAGCCACTGCAACTGAACTCCAGACACATGTGACACCATGTGCATGTGGCTTACATGGGTCCTGGGAAGTCAAACCTGGGTCCTTAAGCTTTGCAGGTAAGTGCCTTAAGCCATAAGCCATCTCTCCAGCCCGGTGTTAATAATTTTAGTGCACTGTGGTCTCACACGTTGTGTCGTTCATCACTTACTGTTAGGATCCCAGACTGTGTCTAACTTAGAGTATGATAACTCAGCATGATTGTAGTGTGGGTAAGGAGCCCAGTACAGCAGCTTGGATGTTCTTGTCCATGCTAGACAAGGGGTTGCTGGAACAAAGAGTAGTCTAAGTAATTTAGAGACCCATAAAACATTAAATCAGAGCAGGGTGTGAGATGTGCTCAGTGATGCCACTTTAATATACAGAAGGAGAAAGGTCATGCTTATGTGGTTATTATTCATATAGATCATGCAGAAAAAAAAAAAACTTTAAGGAAATAAGGTGTATCTGTTGTGTCAGCAGGTGGTATCACTTGCTTTTTAGATGAAAATGTTTTGTAAATTTATTTGCTGTTTTCAGCATTTCCTGTTCAGTCTGTAATTGGGGCTTAGCTGAGATTTGCTGTAAGAAGCAGCTTTGATATCAGCATCTGCAATGGACCTGAAGAGTAAGAAGGGAACATCTGGGTGAAGAGACAGCAAGAGACAAGTTCTCTTCTTTCTAGACAGCAGAGAGTTTGGCTTGAAAGGAGGGGGGAGTGTTAAGCTTTAGTAAGGTTTAAATAAATTCATACAACTCCCTCAGTCGCTAGGGCCCCGTCACACTCTCCCGGAAAGCGCAGACTGTAAGGTAGAAGGACCAGTGCAAGGCAATGGGGCACAGTCCCACAGAGGGTGCTTTGAGGGATTTGGGTGAAGATGGCAGTAAACTGAGGTTTTATTTCATTTTATTTATTTTTTTTTTCAACCAAGGAGCACAGAGCCATTCCAATATCCTTTATCCAGAAGGCTGCAGGGGCGAGCTGCTGGAAGCTCAGGCTTCTGGGAGCCCTTCCTGCCTGGATCCCATTCAAACAAGGAGAGAAAGCCGGTGGGGGAAGCCTGGGCTCAGTACTGAAGTGTGAAGGAGAATCTGAGGGCCATTCAGAGCAGCAGGATTGCCAGGGCCTCCGAGCCCAGAGTGACCAAGAGGGGGGCGGCCTCCAGGGCTCAGTCTGGACTTGTAGGAAATGTCAGAGGCAGCAGCCCTCGGGAGGAGAGGAGAGCGGCTCAGCTCTGCGTGGGAAGGCATCTTCTGATTGATTCCCTGGTGCTAGAGCTGGTGACGTGAGTCAATCAGCACAGGATTTGCGTGGGGTGGGGAGAGAGAGAGAAGGGAGTGGGAGGAGAGGAGAATGGTGGAAAGAATGCCAAAAGAGGCTGTGGTGCCTTTCAGACCACCCGCTGGGTGAGAACTGTGCTAGCCTGCAGGAAGAAAGGCTGCAGTGTCCCCAGTGACTGACTGCGCCAGCCACCAGCAGCATGCTGCTCTTGTAGCCCTAGCTAACCTTTCTGGAATGTGGGACTCCACTCCAAAGGAGACAGTCTGCAGAAGCCTTCAGAGCATGAAGGAGAGAGTGATGGGCCCTGGTGAAGGCTTGGCCATGATTGCATTTGCCTCAGGGAAGGCCACTGTGTTGTGGGTGTCCTGGAGGGTGCCTGTCACCCAGGTTGCCCATGCTTTGATTTCACCCGGGGCATCAGTAAGACCAGCAAAGTGACAGAAGCCCACAGAGGATCATACAGTAGAAGGGGACCTTCAAGCAGGTCTAGTGTGGGCAAAACTCCTCTACGTTTTCCAGTTAAGGGAAAGGAGACACAGCTTATTTAAAAAACTTGTGGACAGCCAAAGAGAAATATAAAACACAGAAGTGCATAGGTAGATAAATAAGAGGAAGCCATCACAGTTAAATCCGAAGGAATTGTGAGACTGGCATTGTGAGAATGGCAGAGAATCCAAAGAAAAGAGTCTGACTATGTCCCCTACTCCTGATGTTCCACTTCCAAGGTCGGGGTGAGCCGCTACTCTGGGCTTGTCCTGGCTGAGGCCCTGTGCTCCTTGGAAAGCTTATGTTGACCTAAGAGGGTCCTCCTTAAAGTGTCTGTCTTAATCTCCCATGTAGAATGACAACCAGTCCCCAGATACTGACACCTCTCTGGTCTGCTAGAGCCCAGTCACAGCTCTGGCTTCAGGGTCCCAGGTTAAAATTAAGGCGTTCCTATGCTGCTTCATTCTTCCCCATCTGTCAACTCCTCAAAAGTATGCTCTCCATGAAGCAACAGCTAAGTCTGTCCTGGTCACCATTCTATTCCAGGATGAGAACAGCTCCTGGTAAATATTTCTTATTGCTCGAGTAAGGACATATTATTGGAACCTAGGAAAGAGTCATAGGTTTTCAAAAGGACACAAGGTAAGTATTGAAGACAGGGCTGGGGATGGTCAGGATAACCCATTCTGGAAGGACATTGACCACCAGGAATTCTAAGATGTGGTGTGGGTGGGGGGGATCTCATTTAGGAGGTTCCAAAGGAAATCAGAACATGTAGGATCTTCAAATGATCAGAAACTTAAAACTCTCCTATCTATCCCACCCTCCTCAGATCTGAATAGGATCTTGTGAAGGAGAGGAAGTGGCTAGATGCTGAGCATTCCAAAGGGTTTGCTGTGTGCCCGGCACAGTCCAGCAGCTCATGTACGTAGCATTCCCTGCCCACATCACATGCAGGTATAGGCCCTGGAATTTAGTGGCACTCCTTCAGATTGGAGCTAACAGATGTCACTAGATTTGTGTGTGGAAAACCCTGCTTAAGGGCATAGCCAGGGTATTAACCTAGATTTATTTCTGACTCCCGTGTCCCTAGCTTTTTCTGGACAGACATTCGCCTTAGTGAAGTTTGTACACTGTAGCAGTCAATTTCCTTGGGCTTTCTGCATTCCGGAGAAGTTTAAGTTATTACTAAAAGTCTAAGCCTGCCTCAGGTCTGTGTGTGTGTGTGTGTGTGTGTCTGTGTGTGTTCACACACATGTTCCCTGTGTATTCATGTGTTCTAAACATTGCCGAGTGGGTGAAAGCTATTCTTTAGAATAACCTTTCCATCTTAGTGATGTCACCTTCTGATGAAAGGAAAGAGATGGAATTTTAACGTCTAGTGGCATCAATAATAAAAATCAATGTGAATTTACTCAGTGTGGGGTAGATTGCAGATCGCATGTCTTCCTATGTGACCTTACATGACTGACAAGACTGAGAGCTGACGTGTCTGCCTCTGTGATTGAATTCTGAAAGAAAAGAGGATTGTGTCATTTTCTTAATTTCAGGGGTCTGGATTGATCTATCTGCTACTATCTTGGATTACCTAAGGGTAGATGATTCTAGTTTGCTGTTGCCTCAGAAGAGATGTCCTTTCACGTTTATTACTGATGTCTATTCTACAAGTGGGCTTCTGGTGACAGCTCAGCTCCTTCTGTGTCACCAGGATGTCCACTGAGGCCCAAATCCTGTGATTTACCAAGTTGATGGGAGGTGAAGGATGATGAGGCCTGGCGGCTTCTCATTCTCAATGTGATGTCATTTCCATTGACAATTCAATAGGATGAGGGTTGCATGGAGGAGTCACTTCCTCCTTATTTGTTTATTTTTTTATAGGTGTGACCATGCGACTATAATTGAAGTGATTAAACTTTCCTAGGGCAGATATGTCTTTATTCACATGGACAAGTAAAATAGAATATAAAGCCAGTCTTAAGTTATCAGTGAATTACTTGACTTGCTCAGCTTACCCACAGTTCTGCTCATCTTTAGCACGGAATTCCACTGTGGTTGGGCTATGTTCATAGACAGGCTTACACATTATAGGCTTGACACATGAATAGACAACTTGGGTCTATGAAAGGTTTTTTTTTTTTTTTTTTCAAAATCATCTTTGGTGCTCATAGGTGTGGCAACTTTCACAGAATGGTCAGATCCTGTGGCTTGAGAGATAAAGAAAAGAAAAGTCTTGTCACTGTAGAAGAAATTTTGGCCTGCCCGTCTTCAGGGCTTTCTTCCTCCAACACAGCATCACCCAGGCTGCTTCCTGACTTAAGGCCAAAGGAGCCACTAGGAGGAGCTAAGCACTGACCAAGTTTCTGCTCACCAATAGTTAACTCACAGTGCTTCACAGAGCGCCCAACCTCTGTTGGCTGCAGGCTCGGGGCGTTTAATTATGTATGTGGTAATGGATGGACCGGGCATGTCTGCCCTTCAAGCTGAGAGCTGAGGAGAGCAACTGTGTCTTCTTGTTTCGTTTGTGGGTTTGTTCCTGTGAGGAGGAAGGCACTTGAGCCTTCTGTAGACAGAAGCGTGGAGAAAGAGCTGCATCAGCAAAACTCCAGAATGACTGCCAATGAAAACACACACACACACACACACACACACACACACACACACACACACTTCTGGGTCTCTGTTTCTGATGCTTCCTACAAACTTTACAGATACAAAAACTACCGGAGAAACAAACTCAGGTCACAATGAATGCATTCTGGGGTTCCTTGCATAGTCAGCATGTGGGGGAAGGGTGAAGAAGGAAGAGGCCTTGTTTGGCTTTGAAAGCCAGCTCTGCCAATTTTGGGGGAAAAGTTTCTTAATTTGTGCACTACTCTTTTCTCCCTCTGCGTCCATCTGGGGTTGAAATGAGGGGAAAATGAGTCAGATCCTTACATGCATATGAGGGAGTAGCCAGCTCTGCTGGCCGGGTCTTCTCTTTCTCAAGGTCTGCTGAATGCACTCCACACTGGCATTGATGTCCAAGGGCAAGAGCAATGCTACCTTCTGCTTTCTACTGAGCAGCTCAGCACAGTCACTTCCAGAGGCAGCTCTGCACTTAAAGTTCTCCGTGAAAGTGGACGTGAGAGTCTTCAAGCAACTTTGAACCATCTGAGATGACTCCTTACAGTATTGTGTTTAACTCAATTTGCAATCACAGCCCATTGTTGGCAGGAATTCAAGGATTCCATTTTTGGTTGTCCTAACATGCTAGTAGAGGAAAGAACATTGCAGATGTATATCTTTGAGTATTTTTTTTTTTAATGTTTAAAAATAGTTAAAGGTACCCTTTTAAAGTAAATCGATCTTTCCAACTTTGGGACTTAATATGGGAAAAACTGTATATTCTTGTTAAGCAAATGTTGGGAACTGGTCATGTCCCTGTTCTATATACTTATGACTTTTTTCTCTGTTTTATTGTCTTATTGCTGTGTAGTCTGGGATGGATGCCAACTAGAAATTCTCCTGCCTCAGGTTCTCAAGTGCTGGGATTACAGACATGTGCCACCATGCCTAACTGTAATTTCACTTGAACTAATTGCATAGTCATCTTGAAGTAAAAATTTCATATTTTAAATAATAATTTTTGGTTACTGAATAATCAAGCAATAAAAGAAAATGTAGATGATAAGAGTTTATTATACAAATAAAAAATCATATAGTAAATTAGCTATTGTGCAATGCCCTTTATGGATCTCTTTTTGGATCTCTTCTTGCTGATATCTGTTTTATATGTGTATGCATTAATATACATGTGCATGTATTTGTTTAGGTGTTCAGGTCAGATTATCTTACATGGTCTAATTATTTCTCCTTTTTTTTTGAGGCAGGGTCTTGCTGTAGCCCAAGATGCTCTGGAATTCACTGTGTAATCTCAGGGTGGCCTTGAACTAACTGTGATCCTCCAACCTCTGCCTCCCTAGTGCTGGGATTAAAGGTGTGTGCCACCATGCTTGGTGGTCTGATTATTTCTCAGAATTATCACAAATATTATGTCATTGTAGATTTAGAAAATACTGTCCATTCATTAATCATTTATTCATTTCACATATGTAGCTGGCCATTTATAAGGTTTCTGTTATTTTATTTTTTGGTTGTTCAAAGTAGGCTCTCTAGCTGAGGCTGCTGACCTAGAATTCACCATGGAGTCTCAGGGTGGCCTCCAACTCAGGGCAATCCTCCTACCTCTGCCTCCCGAAAGCTAGGATTAAAGGCATGCACCACCATGCCTCGTGATAAGTTTTCTATTTTATTTTCTCTCTTTACAGAGTATTTAAGAGTATGAACATTGCAAACAGACTGCTTGAGTTTAAACTCCTGCCTATATGACCTCATCTAGTCAATCAATTTCAAAATACCTTAGCTTCCTTGCCAATGTAATTGGGACAGTGTTATTGTATATTACATAAAGATTTTAAAAATATTTTAGTTATTTATTTGCAAACAGAGATATGTGGCAGGGTAAAGAAAGAAAGAGAATGAGTATGAGTGCACCAGGGCCTCTAGTCACTACAAATAGACTCCAGATGCATGTCACTTTGTGCATCTGGCTTTATATGGGTACTGGGGTATTGAACCCAGGACAATGGGTTTCACAGACAAGTGCCTTAACTGCCAAGCCATTTCTTTAGCCCTTGTATAGAGTTTTGTGAGAAGTAAAGTAATTTGGATAAAGCAACTTAAAAATGGTATTCAAAATACATTTGACCAATGTTAGCTACTGTGTATGTTATAAACATACTGGGGGGAATATGAATAAATGTTTAATTACATTTATGATTATTTTCTGCACTAAGGAAACAAAAGTTTGGTGCCATTTTTCTATTTTGCACACCTTTCTCTTTTTTTAGTGGGAGGCATGTATATGTGTGTGTGTGTATCATGTGTGATGCGGCATGTATGCAGCTGCATATACCACTACTGTGTGCATGGAGACCAGAGAACATTCAATGTCCTCCAACATCACTTGTCAGTGTGTTGCCTTGAGATGACGTCTCTCACTGAACCAAGAGCTGCTGAGGGTTTTTTGTTTGTTTGTTTGTTTGTTTGTTTGTTTGTTTGTTTGTTTGTTTTGTTTCCTTTAGGTAAGACCGGCTGATTATCCAGTCCTACAGATTATCAGTTCTTTGCTCCTCATAGGATGGTGTTGCAAGCACACATGACCACACCCAGCTACTTATGTCAATGCTGGGAAACTGAACTCAGGGCAAAAGAGGTCCTCTCACACCCTCATGCTTGAGCTAGAAGTGCCCTAACCCGCTGAGCCTTCTCCCGAGCCCTATGGGCCTTTCTTTAATGAGGACAACATTTCAGGAGGAGCCAGGGGTTCCCTGCCTATAAACAAATTAGAGCACTGGTGCTTTTGAAGAAAATGGGAAGTCCCTGGAAATTATCAAAGAGAAATGACATAGGAGTCAGCTCTCTGAAGATCACTCTGGCCATTGGCTATGGGTTCAATGATGGTATAGTGAAACCAGAGCAGAGTGTACCAGAGTGGTCTAGTGTGATGATAGGTGAAACTGAAGGGAGAGGGTTGTGGTGAGGCCAGGGTAGGCCATATTTGGTGATTCGTTAGCATGTAAAGCCAACCGTGTTTGCTGATAGGATATATAATGGGAAAGGAGAGTGAAGGATAGCACCAAGGGCATTGGAAGGACGTAACCCTTGGCAAGATGGAGTTGGGGAAGGTTGTGGATTGGGGAGGTTCTGGGGTGATGGTTTGCTGCTTAGTTTAAGATCTCTACATTCATGTCTTCTAGGAATATATATAGCTAAGTCTGTTTTGGGTATTCACCATATAAATAACTATTCTCTAAGTAAACTTCCATCTGGAAATATACTGTGAAAAGATATGTCATAAAATTTTACTATTTAAACATTACACATGCAGGCCTGCAACTTAGTAATTGTTGCTGCAATTGTTTGTAGCATTGACCAGTGAAATATGGTTTTGAAAGAGTGAGAACATTGTAGTTATCTGCATTGTTTAGTACGATTGAATTATGTAATAATACTTTCTTTTATTTTGTTGTATCCTTGTTTTAAAATTCTCCACGGATAGTGTATTTACTGTATTGTGTGCCCCTTCACCACACTTCTCCAATTCCCTTTGTTTCATGGAACATAGTTATGTATAGGGATTTACTTTGCAAGTTCCAGCTGCAGCTGAAGTTATGGTGAAGCTAATTAATTTTGAGCTGCCATATCTAGAAGGGGCCATAAAAATGTGTCAACAAAAGTGAGATAACATTTGTTCTTGGGGGCATTGAAGGGGCAGTCGGCTATGTTGGCATCTAAGGAACTCATTTTGGGAATTGATGGTGTGGTTTGAGTGGAAAACATTTAATGGCTCATAGTTTTTGCATAGTTAAGGTTTTAGAAAGGTATTCTCTTGTAATTGTTAGAATTCAGTAGCTTCATTAGAATTATGGCATCAAGGAGTAAGGTCAGAAAATTCTCACTCTACTTCTCAACTGCATTGGCAAAGAACAAAATGACATGTGAAAGCTACAGGAAGCTAGTCTATAAAATTATATTTCCCATTATCATTTATTTACATAAAATTCTGAGGATTCAGTTTTAACAGATACCTCATCAAAAGATTCTTTCTACCAAGGATTTTATCAGTAAGAATTAAGTGTAATTGAAGTGAGCTATACAATGAAATTTTATTTATATATTGCTCTGAATCTGATCGACTATGCCATCTTCAAAATTAAATTCAAATACATGACTTTTTCAAGCAATATAAGATGAAGAGACACATTTCTTTTTAAGATTATGGATAAACTTTCAAGAGGAATGGGTCATACAAACACAATAAAGACAGATTTAAATTTCTACTAATCTTGTGTTAAATTTGCCTGTGGTTGATAACTGAAAGCTTAGATGTGCCACCACTCCATGGAAATTAATCAGCAAAAAGGAGGTTGATAGATTACCCATTCAAGGTTATATACAATTAATCATTGAGAAAAGTGATTGAAAATACCTTAAATTTTAGAGCTATTAGATGACATGAATTTCAGAACTCTCACCTTCTATAACATTCCCAGTAACAAATTTTGAATATAAATTTAACTTTTGTAGCTCGCAATACTACAAAAAAAATGAACGATGATAGGTCAGAAGATTATAGTATTTCTGTTCTCTTCATGGAAAATTCATTGCATATGAACAGGCAGAGGATATTATATAGCCAAATATGGGAAATTATATAGATGCAAGTCAGAGAATAGTGTAAAATATTATATTTTCTTATTTTTATATCTGTTTTAATTTTCAGCATTTTAAAACTTACACTGCTTCATTTTTTTCACTGCATATTAATATTAAACTAATATGTAACATTAAGCTTTGTATTTGATTTTGTACTCATAATATTGTATCCTTTTTTGTCCTCAAAAAGAACTCTCAAAATTGTATTAGGTTCAATGTCTTGATGTGTCATTGTGGCCATCTTGTCTGGGTAGCATCTTCGTGGACTTCCTGAAGTGAGAGCTTGTGCTCTTGTAGACTTCTCTGGTCTCACTGACGTGGGACAGACATCTGGGAGGTCCTGTGCACTTTGGGTACTGATGGGCGAGCCTGACTCAGGGCTTGTCGATGATGTGGCGATGGACCCAAGTAGCTGAGACCCATAGCCCAGAACGCCTGGCCCAGAGCTCCATGGAGCTCAGCCTCACCTCCGAGGCTGTGGTACAGAAATGCTTCCCCATCACCCTCTCATGTGACACGTGCACTTCAAAGACTTGAGTCAGAGGAGCAGACCTCAAGTGTCCTGAGTCACCTCACAATCCTGTGCGTGCTCCACGAGGCCCATGAAGCCTCTGTGTGAGAAGGTGCGTGAGAGCGGAAAGAATCCAAAACCAGAAGGCCCACCTAGGGTCTAGAGAAGCCGCTTAAATTCTGACTTGTACCCCTTCTTGTCTACGTCTCTGCAAGTGTGTGGGTGGCTTTGTGACATAACCTGAAAAGAAATGGAGACAACACTCATCCCCGCCCTTCTGAGGAAAGTGTACATTTGCAACCCTGTTTGCTATCCAAGAACAACCTTCTCTCCCCTGCGAAGGCCAATAAGGAAAGAATTAGTGGAACGGCTACATGGGGAATGCGGATTATGTGAGATTTTCACCTACTCTTAGTAGGCCACCTTGTCCTAGCAGGAATCACTTTTGGTTTCCAACAACATGCCAGAGAACAAGGCCAGGACCTGCATATGTTAGTCCTAAAATGCATCGTTTGTTTCCGAGGAGGTTGAAGTGATTTTCCTCGCAGAGGATCTCAGCGGTAGTTGGCTCGCCCAGAGGGAAGCCAGGGTTAAGTCACTTAGGAAGTCACATGAGTCAGTGGGCCTGGGCAGATGGATGGGGCCCACTTGGCAGGTTGTACCCCACAGAGACGGCTCCCCACCACTCCAACCAGTCACTGCCCTTCCAGGAAGGCTTTCCTGGGTGACACAGGGGCCAAGGGAAATATGCATAATGAAGGTGTCTCTTGGCTTGCAGTCTGGACATTGCATTCTTTTACCCCCCCCCCCCCCAACACCCGGCCTGACCTTCCTCCCCACATAGCTGAGAGCCAAGCGATTTCACACAGCTTGACTGAAACAGATACCGAGTCATGGGAGACTTTATATCTGAGCTGTATAAATGCAACACCATGGGATGCAAGGCAGCAGGGACTGTCAAACGTCCAAGTGTTAATATCGGGGAGATTATGAGAAATTCCTTTTTAATTTAAGCAAGTTCGTTTTTTATGGAAGCCAATGTGTTTCAATTAAATGTGCAAAACTGCTAAAGCCTGTAGGATATATAAACTAAGGTAAGCTAATAAAGTCTTAAGGTATGTTAACAAAGTCCAACATGTTTATGCTAACAAACTCAGTGATTCAAGAAACTCACACTTGTGCAGTCTCTGTGGCTGGCTAGGTGTGAGCGAGTCGCACGTCAGATGCACACCCAGACATTCTGACATGTTATGTGCCTATGGGCAGTGTTGCTGGAGGAGCTGTCACAAAAATAGAATGATTATGAAGCCCATCTAATCTTTTGGATGAATATTTATGGAACAAGTTATCAATCCAGATCAATCTATTTAATTTACCAAGGGTGATATCTAAACACTGTTAATGACTGTGGGAGAGGGATCCCTGGTTCAGTTGCACTCAGCCTATTTAAAGAGCTGAGATTCCATCTCGCAGATCAACAATGGGGTCTTGAGGGAGAACTAGCTATATTTCACACAGGGGACGCCACACCACAGCATTTAGCGTTGACTCCTGCGAGATAAACTTTTAAAACTGTTTAGCTTCCAAGTTAACCTCTGGGTGACTCTCCTTTAGAAATAAAAATTCTCACTGGTTATTCAGTCCCCTTGAGGGCCCCTCCCCACTGGGTTATACAAACAATTTAGCTGGTTTTTTTTTTTTTTTTTTTTTTTAAGTAAAGGAAAATAAAAGAATCCCTCAAGGCAGCTTATGGAAGTTTTATGTCCAATGTAAACAAGGGACAAAATGCAAAAGGACAAAATAAAGAGGAGACAGGGATCCACGAAGACCAGCCACACCAAATCAGACAAAGAAAGCTTTTGTTACAGTCCTTTTAAAAGCAATTTTTGCACTAATTTTTGCAGTTTTTAACTTATACTTAAAATTGATGACTACTAAGTATTGATTTAAGACACAGCCCATCAGTCGATCGACCTGCCTGTGTGTGAGAATGGGGTGTATGTGGGAAGCGCAGGGAGGAAGGCTGGTTGCGGGTCCCCCACTGAGAAGGCCGTGGCTGACAGTCAGGTCTGCATCTGTGACTGCTCTCCTCGAGGCAGCTCAAATTTGATGTTTATGTCCTCCTTCTGTCTTTTGAAGGAAACACCCTCAAGATAAGTGGGAAAGCAGGAGGGACAGATGCCTTGGGCGTCACTGAAGGAGAAAATCCCTAGATGCCAAAGTCAGAGTCTCCCTCAGGACTCTTTCTATGTCCCTAACTTCTTCCCTGAGAATTTACGGGGACCTATTCACGGGGTGATGGAACTTCCATATAGTACTCTGTGAGTAGAAAAGAGTGCCGTGGTAAAGGCTGTCTGAAGTGAACAAGAGTAGATTCTAGAGGGTGTTTTATTTATTTACTCACTTATTTATTTATTTATTTTTTATTTTTGTTTTGTTTTGTTTTTAAGGTATGGTCTTACTCTATCCAGGCTAACCTGGAATTCACTTTGTAGTCTCAGGGTGGCCTGGAACTGGTGGTAATTCTCCTACTTCTGCCTCCTGAGGGCTGGGATTAAAGGCGTGTGCCACCATGCCCAGCTAGATTCTAGAGTTTTGAGCATGCTGAATGATGAGAATTTGGCTCAGGCCAAAAGTTGCATACAAGACAGAAAAACGGGTTTTCCCAGTCCTATTCTTTGGAGCTCATTGCTGTGTCTCCTCACTGTCCCGGCAGCAATCTCTTCAATAAAACGGGGATCAGAAAAGGAAACCTTCACAATGCAAACTGGCCCCTGGGAGCCAGGACTGGTTAATGGGCAATGTTATGGCTCATTTGCAAAACAGGATCCTAGCAGGGCCTCTGTTTACTTTGTTCCTACCATTCATATCAAGAAGACAGAAAGCAGACATGAGAGAGGACTTTTTTTTTTTTTTTTTTTTTTAATCTAAGCTAAATAGAGCAACTAGATTAGGAGCATCTAAGCATGAAAGAGTCCAAGTTATCTGGGGATTTATTACAAATAATGTTTGTAAAAGAACGTCAAAATGCTAGTACACTTTTCATTTTCCTGCTTTGGCAGAATAAACTCAAGTTCAAATAAAACATTGGAAGCTTGTTTATAGATTCCAGTTATTTCCTCTCCTACAGGAGCACCTGTTATCCCAGTGATGGCTGATTGACATCAGGACTTGCATCATTATAACATTTGCGTGCCCACGTGCAGATAAGCTGACAGGAGGCTTGGGGGCAGGGGTGCAGGAACGAATGAGCATGCCTGTGTCGGTGGTTCCATCACTGTTATGCCAGGCCGAGTTTTCTTCCTAGTTGCCCATCTGGCCAAGACCAGGAACAAGCCCTGTGGTCTGCACCCACAGATGATGGTGGGATCATGTTCCCTTCATTCTGCACCCTCCACTCTCAGGTTCCAAAGAGGACCACCTTAGGTCTTGGAGATGGATAACTCCCCAACTGGTCAGGCAGGTTTACTTGAACTGTATTTAAACTTATGCTTCTGTTTTTGGAGTTCAACCTTTATAAACAGTTGCTCTGCAATCTTAAATTTAAACAAAAAGAATCAAGAGAAGAGAAAATCCCTCTGAAAAACAAGCCAGATAGAACTAGCTCACTGAGATGGCCAGATGCTCCACAGCTTTCCTTGGGTGGGTGCACAGGACATGTTTACTGGATCGGCCTCCTCTCCCAGTACATACAGCTGCCTGAACACACTCAAAGAACAGCATAAGATTTGCCTTCCTTCTGGGCTGGAGAGATGGCTTAGTGGTTAAGCACTTGCCTGTGAAGCCTAACGACCCCAGTTTGAGGCTCGACTCTCTAGGACCCATGTTAGCGAGATGCACAAGGGGGCACACCCATCTGGAGTTTGTTTGCAGTGGCTGGAAGCCCTGGCGCACCCATTCTCTCCCTCTCTCTCTCTCTCTCTCTCTCTCTCTCTCTCTCTCTCTCTTTCTCTGCCTTTTTCTCTCTGTCACTCTCAAATAAATAAATAAATAAATAAATAAATAAATAAATAAATAAATAGAAGATTTGCCTTCCACTTTGCCTCATTTTCTCAGTTGAGGACTAAGCAACTCTGGTCATTTCACAGCGTAAGTGGGCCAATCCTCCTGGAAGCTTCTTCAGAGCTCTGTTTTCTTCCGGTGTCCAAGTGAAGTTATGTCAGGCCACTCCATTTTGCTGTTAGCCAGTTGTTACACATTATAAAATGCTTTGTTGGCCCTAGGTACTAGATACCACCCAAACTTGTATGTTCAGCTAATACTCTGGGGTGTTCTGTTATATTTTTAAATTCTTATTTAAGTATTTATTTTCAAGGAGAGAGAAGAGAGAGAGAGAGAGAAGAATGCCAGGGCCTCTAGTTGCTGCCAACAAACTCCACATTACATGCACCACTCTGTACATCTGATGTTAGGTAGGTACTGGGGAATCGAACCAGGGTTGTAAGTCTTTGCAGACAAGCCACTTAACTGGTGTGCCATCTCTCCAGCTCTGTGTTGTACTCTTGGTTGTGATTTTTGTGACTTGGTCTGGTTCTTTTCATGATGACCAGCCACAAGAGGTTTATAGCAATGGCCTTGAGCAGAGCCTGCAGGAAGCCCATTCAGTGTTCCAGGCACAATCTCTAAGCACCAGGAAGCCCATCCGGGTTATGGATCCCTTCCCAAGCCACCCTCAGGGGGTAGAGGGGGAAGAGTGTCTCCTCTGAGAAGAAAGGGGAAAATGTGTAGGCATATGGGACAGAAGCAGTACATGTAGCTGCTCATCACCATTATATTCTGCACCAACCCATACTACATTCATGGCCCAGCTGATACCCAAAACTAAACCTTACAAACAGTTAGTAGAAATGATAACAAAGTTGGGCTGGAGAGAATTCTCCGTGGTTAAGTCCTTTGCCTACAAAGCCTAAGAATCCGAATTCAATTTCCTAGTACCCACATAAAGTCAGATGCGCACGGTGGTGCATGCAGGTCATTTGCAGTGGCTAGAGGCTCTGGTCTGCCCATTGTCTCTGTCTATCTCTCTCTTTCTGTGTGTGTCTCTCGCAAATAAATAAATGAATTAGTTTTAAAGGGTCTTTATAGAAATGTACCAAAGTTGAGGCCAGGGAGATGGTTGAGTCAGTGAAGGGCATGTCTTGCAAGCACTAGAACCCCAATTCAACCTCCAGAACCCACACGCAGAGCTGGATGCAGTGACACAGGGAAGTGAAGACGGCTGGATCCCGCACGTCCTCCAAAGAGGAACAGCACTGGGGGAACAACACCTGAGGTCGTCCTCTCACCTCCGCACACGTGCGTGCACACTCTGACAGACAGATGGGAAGACAACACACTGTTTCTGAAAACATACTGAGAGCCCGGTGGTGAATTTGTGTCTGGAAAGGCAGCTGGTAGGGAAGGTGGGAGAGAGATTGACTTTTCGACCGTGTTCTCTTTCCTTACTGTCTTCATATGCTGCGCTTGCATTGCTTTTATTTTAAAAGAAAACCCATCAAAATGGTCATGTGAAAATGACCTCACAGAAACATCCCAATGTGCCCAGTATAGAGAAAACTAAGTATGAGAGTGGAGACCTCCACCTATTTATATAGTACAAAAGCAAAGGGGATACAAAACTCAAATAATCTTGATTGTTAAGTCCGTGAAACTAACGCTTTTAAAGATCAGGCTAATTAAAAAAAATGCTTTCACAGATTATTTTAAATAATGTCATGAAGTACCTATTAAATGTTAAAAATATGAAATAGAACTGTATAGATAATAAATCTTAGCTTTATAAAAATAAAAGAATATGTGGAGAAAACAATTGAAAATGGAAAATTCTATCCTTGATAATCTTTAGGTAGTAGGGTAAGGTTGTTTTCTTTACATTTTTCAATTTTTCTCCAATGACTATTAGTCTATGAGCAGAAAGCAATTACCTTAAAGCATGTATAAGTATCCTGAGTAGCAATTCAGATTCCTATTTTAAGAGTATAACCATTCTTCGTATTACTGCTTCTAACCCTCAACTCTTCATTATAAATAATACCATGCAGAAGTTTCACCTCATGCACATTCTGGAAAAATATTTTATTATTTCATTCATTAATGTGGTTGCAAAGTAAAGGGCAAAATTAAAGATTTGGTAAAATTCTGTTTTTACTCAACTCCTGACTACATTCCTTACTTGAATAATCATGAAAGGGCTTTTTCTAAACCCTATTTAAAGCAATTAAAAAACTAATCATTTCTAAGAAAATACTAAAATATTCAATACACACTGGGGTCTTTTCCTTGGAAAGAGTTACAGTGAATAGTTGTATTGAGTCTTTGCTACTTAACAAACTTCAGCTTTGAAAATGCCCCGTCGTTATGAGTCAACATGGGCTTATCAGGGAATTTCATTACTCCTACTGGTGCTGCCTTGGAGCCCACTCTCCCCTCCACATTTGACTGCCACTGACTCATTTTGGAGAGAGTTGGGCATCTGTATCTAGGGAAGAATAAACCTCTGAGTGTATTATTAGTAACTGCACACTTGTTTCTAGGGCTGATTCACAAAAATCAATTTTTTTTTTTCTAGTTAAACATAATGACAGCATTGAAAACAATTTTTTTTTTCCTATCATTTCCCAGTTAGTCTGGTTACGTTCCATGTGGAGGTTTCCTTGGCACACTTTCTCCCTGGGTAATAGGATTCTACCTTAGATGTTTTAGAGAGTGGGGCTGAAGTTTCTGTATGGCACTGCACTCTGGGAAAGAGTCCAGCACGTATCATACTAAACAGCTCCTGTTGACATCTGGGATGGAAAAGAGAGTGTTTGAAGGAGTTTCAGGAATCCCATACATGTTTGCTCATCTTTAAGACAGGGATGAATTATTTCATACTCTGCTTCTAAGTCTTACAAGGATTTTGTTTGTTTCAGGTAGGATCTCCCTCTAGTCCAGGCTGACCAGGAATTCACTATGTAGTCTCAAGGTGGCCTCAAACTCAGTGTGATCTTCCTACTTCTGCCTCTCAAGAGCTTGGATTAAAGGCACGTGCCACCACACCCAGCTTATAAGGTTTTATAGTACAAAGAAGGCCCATGTATTAGGAAATCAGATCTTGATAGGCATCCTCAGCTAGCTGGGGCACTAGAATCTGCTCCACCTGGATCCTCTGTGGCAACACAGTCACTTGGTCATTTTCTATAGTGTTTGAGATTCTTCCACCTATTGGGAAGTGCAGGGGAGGAGAACAAGGTTGCTCCAAGAAGTTGAAGGCTGCTTTTCTGTTTCCACTTCTGATTGAAAGGACTTTTGGGGATCAGCCTTCCAGGCATGACCTCTCCTCTTCATGGCCTCGTGGGAATGAAGTGGTATGGGGTGGGGTGCTATGTTTTAACTCCCAGGGATCCTGTTATGACGTGGCATCATTCTGACATTGGACAAAGCATCACCAATTACCATTCATTCATAGTCTGATTCCATAGAGCCTGATGGTAGTTCAGTTGGCAAAGACTTAGAGGCAAGTACCAATGAATTCCAGCATGCTGGTTTGATTCCAGAAGTGACTCACCCATTTTCTGTTTTCCCATTTCATCTCCCATTTACTCTGATTATGTCTTTCAAATGGTAGAGAAGAAATGTGGGAAGCTTAAAAAAATTTTTTTTTGATGGTATCTCCTTATATACTGTTGTCCAGACTGGAGCTTGCTATTTAGATCAGGCTGATCTTAAACTTACAACAATCCTCCTCCGTATGCTCAGATAACAGGCACAAGACACCAAACCTGGCTAACCAAAAAAGAAACAAAACAAAATAAAAACAATAACAACAAAACACTAAAAGAATTAAATATGTGAGGTTTTTAATTTTTAAAAAGTTAAGAACCTTATTATATGAATAGGTTGCAAATTGGTTATATTTCCATCAGGTTATACTCTTATACTTCCTCTCTCTGGTGGTGGAAGTGGTTAGAACATCTCAAAGTACATCCTTCCACCTTGTGCCTCTAACGTTCTTTCCTCCCCCTATCCTGCAATGCTCTCTGAATCATCAGTTTTCTTAAAGTCACCTTCAAAAAACTTACCCAGAGACTCAGAGAAGCCAGGAAGCTACCCCTAAACTGATTCATTTCCTATTTCAAGTTATGTCTGCTCATTATTTTTTGTGTGTGAGTAAAATTATTGGGAGTTTTGATAGTATTGCATAACTGCACATGTGGCAGAATAAAAATAATAAATGCAAATAGGCATAGCACATGTAATTTTACGATACTGAGTGCAGTCAGGGACATCAGGCCTTGCTTTTAAGTTTCTCAAAATCTTCTGTTTCCCTGAAATTTGAACAGGATGCCACACCCCCTGGAAATGATGGGAACAGAAGTAAAGGACCTTCCACCCCTATAGGAGCTGGAGGCTTGCAGGGGACTTGCGCAGATGCTTTGGTAGCCACTCAGACCCGGCGCTGGGATGTGAAGCCCTCCTGCGATGCTTCACCTCCACTGGCTTCCGTTTCCCCTCTGTCTTCTCTTTATAGACTATCTCTGTGTAGTTTCAACCAATTGTACTTTCTCCAACACACTCCGCATTGTCATGTTTCTGTTTCTTTGGCCTGAAATGCTTTTAAATCTGTGGTTGGTTTTAGTCAGGTTCTCAAAGTCATCTCAGAAACACCTGCTCAGAGAAGCTATGTGCAAATTCACTCGTGGCTGGTTGGTCCTCAATGTCCCCAAGCTCCTACCAGGGGCTGTCTTGCACCATTAAATAGGGTGTTGTTTATATTCTAGCATCCCTCACCAGATGGTGACTCTTTTGTAGGCAGGAACTGGACCTTCATCATCCCGTCCCCCACAATGCATACGAGTGTCTGGCACGTAACTGTACCCAATATTGGAGAAATGAATGACTTCTATGGATGGAAGAGACCCAATAGCAATAAACAAATCCAAACAAAGAGGGCAAATCTAAAAGACGACTTTGTCCCTATGTTTTTCCTACAAATAATCCAGAATTTAATAATCAGTGAACCAGAATCTACTAGTGTGAAGGGAATAAATTGCTCACATTGTAGCAGACATATTAATTCTTTGGGGCTATTAAGATCCATTTAGATTTTGATTACACAATTCCAAAATTGCCTGCTAACATTGTGAGCAAATCAGTTAAAGCTGGTGAAGTAAATCCTTATATTGGAAAGAAGCCAGTTCTAAATTACTGAAGTGTTAGTCTTTTTTTTTTTAATGCAGGTTTATAATTTTAAGATCAGTGAAATACCAGCTCTGCTTTAATGAATAACTAATATTTATTTGCAATTATCTAAGGACATTTTTGATGTATAAATGGGTACTCTATGAGTTCAACAAAACCAGAAAAAGAAAAAAGGTTTCTCTTTTCATAGAAATCTTATCTACATAGTATTGTCTGCATTCAACACTTTTATTTTTTTATTTCTACAGCAATGTGAAGGTAAATGTTAGTTCAACTTAGGGTGGGTCTTACCAGTTTCTTAGAAGCAAGATATTAATTAATGAGATCACATTGTATCTGCTAGAATTCAGCTTTCTTACGCTGCACATAGTGTCTCCCACAAAACAAACAAACCAACAAAAAACCCTCTATATGAATATTCCCCATCCGCATTAGCTAGGTCCCTGAACTTACAATGGAGTTTGTCTAAAGTGAAAACATCATATGACATATGCATGCCCTAAACTTTTTCCTAAAGAAGTTCAAAGTTTGCAACTTGTTACTGGCCTCTGTTTCCCTGACCTTCAATCTCTTCCTCTCCCCCCACCCCGCCCATCTGTTCCTTCCATTCCTTCCAGCATCCTCTACTTCTATACTGATCCTAATAGTTCTCTGTGCTCCCCGCCCCTGGCTCTCAGAGTCAGTTCCAGTGTCAGCTTCAGCTCCTTGCCTTGGCAACCCCTTTGCCCTCTGCTTCCTGGTCTGGGTTAGGTGATGCCATGCCACCTGTCAGGACTTAACAGAAATGAAGTAGTGCTGCTGTTTCCCATGACAGTCCCCTCCCTGCTGGATCTGGCATATTTGAAGGCCAAGACTTTTATGTCCCTTATCTTTCTATCCTTTCAGGGTCACTGAATGTGCCCAAATATAATGGCTAACAAGCATATGTTGAGTACATGAATGGACTCCTTCTGACTCTAATTTATTAATTTGCTTTGTTTATTTAAAAGTTATTTATTTATTTGAGAGAGAGAGAGAGAGTTAAAAATAAATGCTCATCCAGGTTTACATGAGTGGCTAGGGAATTTAACCCACTTTGCAAGCAAATGCCGTTAATAGCAGGGCAATCTCAGCAGCTCTGTCTTTATGCTTTAAAATCAGAGATATTGTTAATATATTTCTCCATGAGTTTTGATGAAACTGGACTCTATCTATCTATCTATCTATCTATCTATCTATCTATCTATCTATCTATCTGTGTGTGTGTGTGTGTGTGTATGCATATATTTATATATAGTATTATTTTCTAGTAAGCTGGTGGTTAATTACTAAGCTAGTGTTTTCTTTCTTGCATTTTCTTCAAACAGTAGAACAATAGTTGGGTTTGAGAATGAACCATTCAGTATTTTTCTGGAGACTTCTTATTCTTCTCCCATGGAGAGGAAGGAATTTGTATTCCCACATTATGGTGAGTCCACTTAGACTCTTCTCATAAACTTTTGAACCAAGTGAGCCTAAGTCATGTGCTACTAAGAAGGCTGCATCAGGTCATGAGTATACACTTGTCTGAGTTTGGAATGCAATGAGCTAAACACAGTCTGGGAAGAGAGGGGCTCCTAAGCAGTCAGACAGGTTGGTGCCACCATAGCTGGCTGCTCTGCTGTGGATGCAACACTTACCCTCACGGGAGAGAGGAAATTGACCAAGCTTCCTGATTGCTCCTTGATAACTCCCAGGAATCCCAGGTCCCTAGCTCAGGGATCATTTGTCTATGATCTGGGTAGCGCTACCTGTGTTAACTTGAACTGAAACTGGCCTGTAGTCTATTTTGCCATTACATGAAATATTTTCTAAGCTGGGTGTGGTGGGATGTGTGCCTCTAATTCTCTAATACTAGGAAAGCAGAGGCTGGGAGGATACTGACTTCCATACCAAAAGCAAAACTAACAACAAAGCAAAGCAAAACAAAAGCTTTACTTTCTGACTAGACAAAAAACTTTTCTCCCTCATCTTGTCTGTAAGGTCTTAGGATTTGGCATCTATGTACACACCTTAAATAATGACTGAACGTAAGATGAGATCACAAACTCAGTACTGACGATTTCATCATGAGAGCTTCATTTCCTTGGAACATGTATGCTTATTTATTCATGGATACAAATACCCGTGGGGAGAAGCAGAGCGCATCATTAGTATTAGCTAATATTTATGGATTTATCTACAGTCGGCTGTGCTCGGCCAGAGAACAATTTGTAGGGACATGTGGGTGAGCCTGAGATGCCAGAAAAAGAAAAAAAAATAATCAGTCAGAATCATTTCTGGAGAAGAACAAGATGTCTGGAAGTGAGAAGTATGGTTCATACGCAGAAACTCCATTCTTACCATTCTCCAAACCACTAAAGTTATTTGTCCACTCTGTTTCCATCATGAAACAATTCTACTTTTGGACCCAATTTTGGGTAGTTTGCACAAGAGTATTCTGGTTTGTGGAACACTTATAAAATATGTGATTACTTTATTGTTTGTTCCCATGAAAAGGTGGTAATGGTTAACAATGAAGAAGAGACCATCTTCCCTCAGATAAATAAATATCCCTAAATTGTTCTGTAAGACAAATGTGGAGATCAAGAAACATTGCAAGTTGATTTTTCTTTTTTCTTTTTCTTTCTTTCTTTTTTTTTTTTTTTTTTGGATTTTCGAGGTAGGGTCTCACTCTAGCTGAGGCTGACCTGGAATTCACTATGTAGTCTCAGGTTGACCTTGAACTCATGGCAATCCACCTATCTCTGCCTCCCGAGTGCTGGGATTAAAGGCGTGTGCCTCCACACCCGGCGCAAGTTGATTTTTCTTATTTTGCAGAGTGCTTGTTAGCTTCCAATCCCTATAACAAGATAACCAAGATAATTAACTTTTGACTTGTGGTTTTAGTGGTTCTGGTTGACAATTGGGTGCACCCATTGCTTTGGGCCTCTAGTGGGGTTGCTGATGGAAAAAATCAGGAGGTGTGTGCTGAGGCAAACCATGCATCTCTCACATCCAGAAAATAAAACAGAAGGGACAATATGCTGAGGTCTCATAATATGCTTAAATGCAAGCTCCTAGTGACCTACAGACCCCTCAAAAAGCTCCAACTCCTAAAGATCCCACCAGCTCCCAATAGTATGGCCCCAGGGACAAAGCCTTTAACACACATTCAGCATTCCAACTACAGCAGTTCACCTCGTGGCCCTGTGACTCATGTCAGTCCACCTCACAATGCAAAATGAATGCATCCCATCAAGAGTCCCTGAAGTTTTAACTACTGCCGCACTGCTAAAAACCCTCCCAGAACTATTTTCTAACACTCAAGGGAAACTGAGCTGTGAGGCCCTGTGAAAACCAAAAGGAATGTTATACAATCCCAAGTACAGACAGTAACTAAGCGAGGTAGCGGCGGCACAGGCTATTCCCAAAGGGGGGATTAGGAAAATGGAAAGGAAGGTCAGCCTAAAGCAAGATTTGAAATGCAGCGGGAAAGACAAGAAATCCTAGGTCTCCATCTCTGGCATCTCGGACCACTGCGTTGGGATGTGGGCTATTATCCTTTCTGCATGCTGACAGCCTCTTCCCAGGCAAATGACCCTTGTTTATGAAGCCGAACAGTGCTGTGGGGAAGAGACGGAGCCCCAAGCCATTGCTGGCTTCTGTGCGGCCTCTGTCCACCACAGTTTATTTAGTGTCCAGACCATGTGGCTTCAGCAGGAAAATGTGATAGACTCCAGAATAATTCCGTGGCACAAAGGACCGTGAATCGTGAAAGTGCAGAAGTGTGAAAGGAGGTGTGATGGGTTCGTGTTCATTGTCAGCTTGACAGGATTTAGAGTTACCTAGGAGCTAGGACTTTAGGTATGTTTGTGATGGTATTTCCAGAGAAGTTTAACTGAAGAGGGAAGAGTGGTCTCAAATGAGGGTAGAGTCAGGTTGAATATAAAGGAAGAAAGGAGAAAGCGAGTCTAGCACCTAGCATGGTGTCCACCCCTCTCTGCTTCCTGACTATGAATGCAATGCATCCAGCTGCCTCTTGTTCCACCTGCCTGACTTCTTCTGTTGATGAACTGTGTCCTTTCAAATCATGAGCCAAAATAAACTCTTCCTTTCTGAAGTTGCTTTGTCAGGTATTTTGTCCCAGCAATGAGAATAATAACTAATACAGGAAGAGATCTGTTAGCAATATTATAAGGAGTAAAATAAAAAGAAATACATCGGCTAGATCTCCTGGGGATCTGCACTTGGTATCTTGCTCAAGAAATTAGTTCTTTATTCACGGAGCCATCTCCCAATCGTGGAACATGCTTCTTGTAGATTTGGATAAGTGATTCTGAATTTCAAAGCATAACATGGCTTGTTAAAACCTGTACACCATAAGTATGCTAATATTCAAATTTTCTCTTCTTTGTCTTTTCTTTAGTGACAACAGGTATGAGTCAAAAGGCAGGCTGTTTGTGAAGGTGCTGGGCTTTATGTGTTAAAGGGACTGAAATTGCATTTTCCCCTTCTCCATGTCAAGACGTGAAAGATGAAGAAAAAGGTTCAGCAGTGGTCCTATATCTGGCATGTTGGAGGTTTACTGGACACCCTTTATACCTGAGTCATTCCATTTAAGTCCCCACAGTTACATGACAAGCAGAGGTCTATTCCAATGCTATGGATGAGAGAGAGCAAAAGCCCAGAGACACTGAAATGTTTCCTCAAGGTCACTTAGTTAGTTACGACTTAGTTCTCAAATTCAGGTTGCCTGATCTTCCCAAAGCCATGGCTTCAAACACTGCCAAAGTCCCAAGTTAGAAAACATCCCCAATACAATAAATGGCTGTTACATTTTACATGTGAGGCACTGGGAAATGGTAGCAAGAGCCCACTTACTCTCACTGGAAGTCTGTGATGTAAATGAGGAGCATGGGCTTGGAAACTGTCTGTGAAGTGGGCGGGTGCCACTTGTATTACAGAGCTGGACCTGAACTTACCTTGCATGGGATAAAGTGAACACATTTTTACCTTATTCCTACCAAATAAATACATAATACAAAAATAAAATAGAGACCAGGAATTGAAATATGCTTCCTTTGTTTAAAATAAAATGAACACATGCTAATCATTTTAAATATAACTTTTTTCAATGATTCTTACTTTACTATAAATGAAGCTTCCTTCCATGACCTTCACAGATTTTATTTATTTATTTATTTTGGTAAAAATGCTGTTTCTTTATTTCCTACCATGTGAATGTATCATAATTTAATTAGCCCTTCTAATTTTTTTTTTTTTTTTTTTTTGAGGTAGGGTCTCACTCTGGCCCAGGCTGACCAGGAATTCACTATGGAGTCTCAGGGTGGCCTTGAACTCATGGCGATCCTCCTGCCTTTGCCTCCTGAGTGCTGGGATTAAAGGTGTGCACCACCACGCCCGACCTTCTCATATTTAATGTGGTGTTGTTTCTACTTTTTCTTCACACTCATAAGTGACACAACAAATAGCATGCTTTGTTAATTTTTTTTTCATATATTTAAGATTTGGAGTAAAAGCTGCAAGACAATTAGAGGGCACTCCCATACAACTTTTACCTAATTTCATGAATTGTTTACATTTTAACCCAATTGTTTAATCATTTTCCCTCTCTTGTTCATTTTTTTCTCTCTCCCACACATTTTCTTTCTTAACCATTTGAGAACAAACTGTCTGTATTTTAACACTTCAAACATTTCAATGCATGTTTCCTAAAAGTAAGAATTTTCTACATAGAAACAAAACTTTTCAAGGTTTGGAAATTTAATATTGTATTAAATATGATATTTTATATTAATATTAAATTTCCAAATTTTGAAAAATATCTTCCTCAGTTTATCTCTAAATACATTTTTTTCTACCTTACCATCTAACCCAGAACAGTGAAGAGCATTTCTATACATGCAATTTTATTTGAACTGATGACAATTTCCTTAGGCTAGATTCCTAAAGGGAAGATTGATTGGCATTGTGAACCATGCTTGCTCTGTTTATGCTGCCGCAACAGAGTACCTGAGATTGGGTCAAGTGTAACAGACAGAAATGTACTGGCTCACAGTTCTGAGGCTGGGAGGTATAAAGCCAAGGGGCTGAATCTGGACATGCGGTGAGAATCTTCTTGCTGTATCGCTCCGGGGTAGAAGGTAGAAAGTAAGGAAGGGCAGCAGGGGACAAAAGGAGCCTCTCTTAAATATAAATGATTTTAAAAGTTTGGGGCTTTTTTGTGTGTATCTTTTTAAGTTTATTTATTTATTTATGAGAGAGAGAGAGAGAGAGAGAGAGAGATTGAGAGGGAAGTGCTAAGGCTTGTAGCCACATCAAACAAACTTTAGACATATACATCACCATGTGCATCTGGCTTACGTGGGTTCTGGAGAGTCAAACCTGGGTTCATAGGCTTTGTAGGAAAATGTCTTAATGGCTAAGGCACCTCTTCAGCCCCTGTATCAGGGTTTTATGTAGCTGCAAATGAACACCCATATGGTTTCATGTAGGTGCCTGGGGATTTGAACCCTTCCTCTCTACTACCCTCCTAGATCCTCTCTCTTATTCTCACTAAAACCATTCTTCCCAACTAATACCCATCCTATTTTCATGCTTTTTTGAGGTGACCCACTGAGTTAACTTAGGGATGCTTACATGTGCACGGATAGGGATTGTTTGCTATACTGTGGACAACTTACCTGTGGCTATACCATTGAAGAGGGCGACTGTCTTATGAGTGTGTTCATGGCAACTAAACTTTAAGAGGAATTTTGGAGTTGATACTGAAAGCATAGCTAACATTTTATAGAAAATGATAAAAGTTGCTGAAAGTGGGAACCATTTGACCTATATATGTCCTTGGCCTGTGTAGCAGTTACTTTCTCTCCCTGCTGGTCCAGAGCACATGACCAAAAGCAGCTTATGAGAGGAAAGGGTGTGTTTCAAGCTTTGAGGGGAAGTTTATCATGGTGGGCAAAGCATGGCAGGAGCAGAAAGCCCAGCAGCAGGTCTCCACAGCAGCAAGGAGGGAGTAAAGAGTGAACGGACAGCACCAGCAAGCTGAGCTGATCCATAACACCCCACAGCCCACCACCACCCCAGTGACAGCCCTCCTCTGGCAAGGCTCAACCTCCCAAAGGCTCCACCAGCTGGAGATTAAGTATGAAACTTAATCACAATGTTATATGGGGCTATAGGGAACATTTTACATTCAAACCACCACAGTGTGCAAGAGTGAATTAAGGACCTTCAACTGCATAGTAAGGAAGAGGATGACAGGTGAGCTACCTCACAGGGTTCATGGACTTAAGGTATAAAACAATAGTTAATTGCTAAGTGTATTATTATACGTGCTTAATGATATTGAAACTTCGCGTTTAGTTTACAGGAAGATAGAAGGCAGGGACAGTTTTCTGGGTGGACATGCAAACATGTGAGGAATGTATGGAAGTTGTCCTGAGGGTATGTGTGAATGTCATGGCCCAGCCACCAAATGAAGTACCAGCAGTTGAGGCAGCTAAAGACTTGAGATGTTAGAAGAGCTTTGAGTGCGGGCGGGGAGGGAAGTCAAAGATTTTGAAGGAAGAACTAAAGATAACTTGGGCCAACATGGAAAAACAATGCAGACATAAGTCTTGAAAATCATCTGACAATAGCAACGCTACTCCTTTAACATCAAGCCTTGCCTTGGTTCTATAAATGCAGCAGTGAATAAAATAAATGTGAACTTTCGTTCTCATAGGCTTACAAATTATGGGGGAGAACAAAAAACGTAAAATTATATACATCATTATTTATTGTTTCACTTTGGTTAAGAAGGAACACATGGGGTGGATTTTATGAGAGAGGAATACTTCTACTCTGGGCGTAGGGAGATCTGTAAGAAAGTGTAGGGTAGAAGAGGATTCCTGGAAGAGTAAACAAGCTATATTCCGAAAGTTGATACTTATTTGAGGCTATGCAAAGTGTTCAAGGAATAAATTCGGAACACAGAAATATGTGAATTGAGTTCACTCGTGTAGTTCAGAAAACATCAACTGTCTAGTGTGTGCAGAAGTTGGGGACACAAGAGACCTTGACCCTAACTTAAACAAACACTGTTTCACTTAGGGGCTGCAAAAGGCATTTGTTTCATTAGGAGCCTTGGAAAGAATACTTCTGACTGGTCCAAATGTTCTAGCAGGAATTAAAAAAAAAAAAAAAATTGTGAAACAGGTGCCAAGGGTACTACTGAAGGAGGGAGTGGATTAGGTCCTGAGAAAAGTATGATCAGCACCAAGAGGGCATATGGAAGAAAGAGAGGGGAGTCTGGGCACAGGCCTGAGCGCCGGCCGTGCTCAATCTGCAGCCCATACACAAGCCCTGCCACGAGCCTGCCCTCCCTGCCGCTTAGTCCAGATTTCACTGGAAGACTTTTATTCATATAATTTCAGGCTTTTATTTCTCTCATCTTAAAGCCATGGAGCAGGTCAAGGAAATGGAAATAGAGCTATGACCTTCAACGCTGGTGCTTTCCTTCCTGGCTACCTACTCCGCCCTTGGGGGCTGCAGAGCCTACAAGGGGCAGATCTGCCCATGAAGACACTCAGGTATTTGCAAGTAGAAAACACATGGAGAGTGTGCAGGTTAACAAACGGAGAAAGGCAGGATTTGCAGGAAGCTTCAAGATCCTGAGGAACTGGAGACGAGATGGTTAAAGAGCCCTCGTTTTAAATATAAATAAAATACTATAGACTCCAAGTATTTTATGAGCAAAATGAAGTTCAGAAAAACAGACATGGTGCAGTACTAAAAGTTTTAATTTTTTTATATGCTGCATATAAGAGCTTGCATTTTCTCATACCTCCAAGGCACAGTCTTTTATGGCTTTGGAGATAAAAGATTTACATTTAAATCATGCTTTCCCTGTGCCACATTTTAACAATAGCTTTTTAAATTTTTCTGTTCACTCAAAGGTCAGAACACTTTTTTTTTTTTTTTTTTTGATTCGACATATGCTGCCACCTTGGACTACTGAGTGACTCCATTCAGCTTTGAAAGTCTTAATATTATTTATTATAAATATAAGATGGGATCCAAGTGCCAAGTGTTTCTCAGTAAAATGGAAACAAGGATGTGTCATCCTGGGCTTGTTCGAAGAGTGAACATGGATAGTTAGAGGACTTCAATTCCAGACAGGAGGTAATTCCTCTCAAAGGACTGAATGTTTTGAGGCAAACACACCACCAGGTGGCTGATTTCCAAGTTACTATGTTCTTCTGAAAGAAGCAGGATGGGCAATCGGCCTGCAGACCCTTTTATCTCACTACTGCCTTTGCATTGACCGGCTGCATTGTCCAAATTCTTTCAGACTTTCCCTGCCATTAAAAAAAAAAATGTGACATTCGTGACCCTCAAAGAATCATCTCCTAAGATTATTTGAAAACAGGATAAACAGAATTGTGTCAGCAATGCTCATTCCAAAGCCCATCTCCTGTGCTGGGCAGGAGTTAAACTTAAGGCCATCAGCACCAACACCAGTCACGTAGAAGGTCAGGATTCCACATCCTTTCCTCATCTCCCAGTAGAACAAATTGACTACCTAGTTTCTCTTCTCTCTCTCTCATTCTCCTCCTCCTCCTTCTTGTTACAATGCAGCATACTGACTTTTTTAAATAAGCAATGTTATTCTTTATTTCTTTTTAAATATAATTTTATTATGGTGTTTTCAAATAAATTGTTTTCATTGCCTTTCCTCCGTTCTCTGCCCCCTTCCTTGTGTCCCCATCTACACAGCCTCATTGCTGCTTTCATACTGCGTGTTTCCTTTTGCCCTTTTTCCCCCCGACCCCCATCTCCTCTTGTTCCCCTCTCATGGTTTCCTGTGTAGAATCATGGCCCGCACACAGTCTTACACACATGCCAACGCTGGAAGTGACGGTCAATAATGCCTGAGAAAGGCAAAACCAGAGAGACACAAGTGGAGGTCCGGACTTCTCACTTTCAACACTACTTATGATATAGTCTGTGTTTTCAAAGTGCACTAAATAAAAGGGGGGGGGGGCTTACTTCTGATTCTGAATCAACAGCAAAATATCTATAAGGGATATATGCCCTTAAAAAGTAATAACACATAAGTTCTCTCTTTTAGTTTGTAGCTAGTGATTGGACTATAGGATGAAGGCATTTCTAAGATCCAAGAAAGAACTGGGACTCTAACACTTATCCAAAATGATCAGACCAGGAACCCAGCATCTGAAATGGAAAATAAAATTGAAGGACTTCAAAGACAAGTCACACTAAATAAAAAGAAGAAACAAATCAACTAATTTTTTAATGACTTCTGCTTCACTGGTCACTGTACTTATTATTTAGGAATAAATGCAAATTGCTGATTCTTAACTATGAGAAGTTTGCAATTTCCACCAGCATGAAATATCACATTCCTCTATCCCTGGGTGTTCTCAAGGTAAGAATCAATTACAAATTAGACATAGTTCATTCCCATTACAACTTGGCATTAAGATTTGAACCATAACAGCTATCCCAACCCCTCTTCCAGCTAAAGGATCTTTGAGGGCAGAATTCTAGTAAGTTAGAAAAAGGAACCTGCTTTGTGTATATAGGGCAATCAGGGAAGGTAACACTTCATCTCTGAGGAATGCTAAAGGACTGTGTACACACAGCGATGTTTTCCCAGGCAAGGGCTTCTCAAGGACGCGTAGGTCAAGTTTTATATAGGCGTTCACTTTTCTCTGAGTAAAACTGGCAGAAAAGTCCAGTGAAAAAAAATTTAATAACTGCTTCTAGTTGGATATCAACTCACAGTCCTGTATCACAAAACCATCCTCCTTCCAGATAAGGAAATTTTTATTTATTCAGAGCAGCAGAGTGCTACCTGGGGACAGCCCCAGGCAAGCCATGAAGTTGAAATATTTTACTCTCAGTACCGTCTCACCTACTCCACTTCCTCACCTTTCTTCTACCTGTGTCTTGCCCTTCTACCTTTCTCATGTGCCTGGAGTTCTTGAAGATTCTCCTTTCCTTACTTGTCCAGGCCTTACTCTCTTCCCAGAAGCTACTCATACTCATTGCGGCCATCATTGATCATTGCTTACTCTCAAGAAGGCATTGAACGCATGTCTTTCACACCTGTGTGTAGAATTGATCCATGCTATTTGCCCCCCACACCTCTTTGTATTTGGGTGTCTAAAAAAATACTTTTCTTAAGCCAGGCGTGTTGGCACACGCCTTTAATCCCAGCACTCAGGAGGCAGAGGTAGGAGGATCACTGTGAGTTCAAGACCACCCTGAGAATACAGAGTGGATTCAAGGTCAGCCTGGGCTAGAGTGAGACCCTATCTCAAAAAAACAACAACAACAAAATCCTTTTCTTTATTTATTTTCAAGGAGAGAGAGAGAGAGAATAGGTGTTCCAGGGCCTCTAGCTTCTGCAAATGAATTCCAGATGCATGTGCCCCAGCTTTCCATGTGTATTAGGGAACCAAACCGAGGTCTTTAGGCTCTGGAGGCAAAGGTCTTAATGGCTGAGGCATCTTTCCAGTCCTGTAATTGGGTTTTAGTTTGATTTCTTTGTTTATGTGGATGGATTTTAGCAGTGCTTAGAATCAAACTCAAGTTCTCCTACATGCTAGGCATGCTAGACAAGTGCTCTCACTAACTTATACTCTTACCTGTCTCCCCCTTTGTGTGTGTGTGTGTGTGTGTGTGTGTGTGTATTTATACTCCTCAACATAACCCCTTATGAAGATATCAGCCATTAAGTGATTCAAGCCACTCTGAAGAAAAGACTTGATGACATGTGGGAAACATACTGTTCATAAAGTTTACACACTAGCCTAAATACCATGGTATCAATTATTTACATTTTGAACTAGCACAAGAGTTTGAGAAATAGCACAATATTTACCCACCTCCTGGATCATCTAAACATCACAATATAATGTGATTCACATGTTTCATGTGAGCAAGGACAGAACCCCTGAGTTCTGAGATGACCAGTACGCCAAGAATGCATGACCACACATATGGAACAGGCTTTGCATATATAGGTGGCTGTCTACCCGGCATGCCCTGGGTCTACAGCCCTTCTTCCCTGTTCAAGCCACAATGAGTAAGTGTTAGGAACGTAGGTTATGCCACCGTGCTATTTCTGGAGTCATTGCCCAAGATTTGGTTGTCTCTTTCTAGAAGGTCATGTGTTTTGCTAGAATTTAGAGCTGCAGGGGAATCATAACACTTAGAGGCCCTTGCATCTAGCTCATGAGGAAGGTGAACCTCAAGGTGAAGGCTCACATGGCGAAGCAGAACCAAGAGACAGGAAAGCACATGTCTTCATGGCATTTTAGTATTTGCATAGAGTTTGGCTTGAAATCAGTTACACCTCTGGGCTTTTTATAATATTCTTATCTTAAATTAGTGTGAGTTGGGTTTTATCATTTGCGACCAGAGACGTCATCAGGGAAACTATCCTGGAAGGTGCCAAATCACAGATGACAACACAGAACAGCCACAAATGCTGAAAGCCAACCCCAAGGTGACACTGATGCTACCCTTTGTTGATCGTGTTCCTCATGACAGATGATTGCAGTGTTACAGACACATGCCCGCTCCTACCCCGCTGCTCGCTGTGAGCTGATAGTTGATTCCTGATTGACAGTACGGACGAATTCCTTGAGTGGACAGGAAAGAATGTGACACCAAGCTATTTTTTTTCTCTCCTCACATATTTAATAGTGCTTGTTTGAGCTGTTTCCTTTTTGCCAAGTGTCATTCAAAAATCACCCAATTGTTGGTCCATCCTTGCTTGGTTGTTGATGAGAATACCATGTGGGCTGGAATCAAAGCCTTGCTGAAATTTGTCTATTTTACATCTGTTCCTGGCTGGGAGCATAATGAGATGCATGGCATAATGAGATGTGTGTCTGGAGTGTGTAATGAGATTCTTGATTCAAGTATCTAATGAAGCCTATAGCCTAAGGAAATATATAGCACAATGAGAGGCATGGTTTGAATGTATGGTGCAAATTTGAAAGTCCTTTAAAATACAGCATTAGTCATGAAAAAGTTTCTCCCATTTGCATAAGCTCCACCCACATTTCTCTGGGAGTTTTAGCTTATAATTTGCTAATGTTATTGCTATCTTTGTTCCCAGAACTATGAGTTCAGGCCCTGGCCGTCAGCATAATGGGTACTTTGAAAACATAGCATAGAAATGTTTGCCAATTGGGATATAAAAACATATCTGTGTTCTTTTCCATTCACTTCCTGATTGTTCGTGTGTCCAGCAGTGTCACTGTGCTGGCTACCAAAATGCCTAAAAATGTGTGGCTTAAACAGTCAGTGTTAGAATCCCTCACGTCTAGAGCATTAGCTGGGTAATTCTTGTGGACTTGATTAGAATGGCCATGTGTTTTTGATGAGTCAGGTCTGTTGACCTTCCTGGGCTGTCTCACATACATCTTTGAAAGCAAGTTGCTTATAGACATGTCCCAAAAGACATTGGTTAGAGTAGTGAGGCCCATTTAATCTGGTCTTCCATCCTGTAGCCAACAAGCTATGGCTTAAGCTAATGACAGAATCAGGCAGTTGGGAGGAAGAGGAGATGCTTAGGGTCACATTCAGAGGGGATGGAATGGGAAGGGCCAAGTCACACAGATACAAAGAGCAAGAAACAGGAGTGCAAGAGGGAAGGAAATGTTTTTGCACTCTTACTACCAACCAACTGTAAAGTGAAGTCACCTCCATCTTATCGTTTTTCACATACTTGTTTCTACACCTATATTACTGAGAAATTTGGGTAAAGGTGATATTTGTGAAAAATCTACTTTGCTTATACATGTAGAAATTTGTTCACAGGGTCATGAAATCCTTGAGTTGCTCCTGGTCACCACAGTACACTAAAGCTTTCATCCTGTGAGTGACAAAGGTCCTCTCAGCAAGTGAAACAGATGAAATATAACAATCTTTCCAGAAGCAAACGAACAAAAATGTTAATGAGTTATCTCTGATTTGCTTTTCAACATTTGGGCTATTTTGGATAGTGAAAAGAACTAAGAATCTATCTCATATTTGAGACGAAGTCTCGTGGAGACTTCCTCCTTTTCATGCATTTGCTTTAAATGCATTAAGGATTATGTTCTGCCAAGAACTACTGGTGATTGACCCCAGGCATGATGTGGATATTACAGGAACTTACCCTGAAATTTCTGAAAGCCTGAGGAGAGCGTTAGCAGTGTGTATCCCATCTGCAACAGCCTCCTGGATGAAACCCAGGACACTCTTTGAAAATTTATAGGGACTAGTGTATCCATCAGTTTAACAGGCAGTCTGAGGGTTTTTTTTTTTTTCAAGCATACCCTAGCCAAGGTTTTATCTCCCTCCCATCTCCCAGATTGAATATCCATTATCTCTCAAGATGCCATTACCCTCAGATGCCTCAGATTTATTTGTCTAGGTATTTTATAGAATAAAGGCCTGATAGGGTTCTCTTTAAATACACAACCAAACCACATTTTAGAAACCAGCAGTTGGTCCTATCATTTCCCTGCCTTAAGACTATGCTTTTCTATTGCATGGGGATCATAAATTTTACTCCCACATGCATTTTACAATTATGGAAAGGAATGAATCAAACAAAATACCCAAAGCTCAGATTTTTTCCCCAATTTATTTTCCAGCTGTGCTTTCCTATCTTTCCACGTGATAGTTTATGTAGAAACAGGTACAGAAGACCCCTCAACAAAGATGCTCAATGTAAGTCTGTGAATCTATCAATTAAATGATTCATTGATTGGTTTTACTTCAGAATCTGGCAACAATTTGACTGTCTGAACTAAGTCATCTATGCCTTGGCTCCACTAATTGGGCATTAAAAAAATCTTTTAATGTACCATGAAAGAGTTAAGCATGATTATTCGTTCTTTAACCGATAGGCTTTTGTTTTCTCTTCATGATAGAGATGATATATACCATGGAAGACCCCCTAATGTAAATCTAGTTCAACATGACAGCAGAGGTAGTTTAATTTCCATAAAATTTGGTTCAAGACTAAAAGTTCTGTAGCACACACTGAATCTGTCCCACGTGTATAATCTCTGGTCAAACTCATCCAATTGCCCCCAATCTCTACTCCACTGCGGGCTGTGGCCAGCCACATGTTTAGTTGTGTGCATCTCCCAAGATTCTGCAATGCAGTTCCTCTCTGTGCATAGTCAAACCCACATGGTATTGACTAGCTGTGTCTGGTATATGATTCTTCTTGGAGCCTGGGGAGACAACAAATGAAGTGTCGATGTCTCTTCATCCCAAATAGAGCACTAACTGACTAAAGAAAGGATTTCACTCACATCCAGCTTGATGAACCCATGAGTTTATGCTTATAGGAACATGGGTGACTCAAAGGCAGACATACCACGGGGATGTCCCACCCCAAGTATGTTATTCCCATGAGCAACTACCCCATAGGAGAATCTCAGTGCTAGTATAGTTGACTCACACACACACACACACACACACATACACACACACACACACACACACACACACACACACACACACACACAAGCACAAACCATTCTGCTGTAGAGACCCCGGGACAACTTACAGGCAATTACACCACAAGAGACCGATTGGAGTCCATCCATTGTTTATTTCTTGTGACATCTGAAGGAGGACAGTGTTTCCTGTGAGTCTTCCCCTCTCCCTCTATGAGGCAGTGTGAACGGGACTAATCTCCTGAAACCCTCATGTGGAGGGGTCTTATCTGCTATGATTTAAGATGGCAACAGTCATGTCTAAGGAGGAGGATGTTAACAGCTCTGTGATGGTGTCATTTTGTGGTAAAGCTTGGGGCCAGTTCGTGTCAGTTAAGAGATGCAAGCTAGTGAGAGGATGGGCAGACTGAAACTAAGGAAGGAAGGTAGCGCAAGTAGAAAAGATTGTTCACCATGGTTATAGGGGAGTTCTCCGGCTTCAGCGAGGGAGAAGAAATGCCCAGAGTTTCTCACAGCAGAACCTTCTCCACACCTGTAGACATCACCCGGATGGCCTGATCACAGTAGAATAGTTTGGCCTGTACCATCGTCATCTATCGGTATCTGCAAGGAAATTGTTCAGAAATGTGCATCTCATCAAACCGTCCAGTGATTCATGAGCATTCAACCTTTTAGAGCCAGTGCTTGAGACCGATGATTTCTAGTCCACAGTCTATACAGAGTCATCAAGGCATTCCGTTTCTGGCATATGCTATATGATAGTTGAGGAAATGACTACTTGAACAAACTGTATTGGTTACCAAGGTCAGAACCATGCAGTGTGTTAGCAATCTAGCCTGAGTTAAGAATGCATCAATGCAAGACAGCAAATCAATGAGGGCAGCCATTGACAGAAGGGAACTGGGTCCTGAGCCAAACACTGTAAGTGGTGCTTGACGCTGGTTCCTTGCTCCCACTTTTCATTCATGAGCAGTGGTGAACACAGGGTTGGGCAGAGATCTCTTTAATTCTCTTCTAGCCCACACTCAAGTTAAATTTGTATACCTAAAGAAGCACCCAGTGGCACCTCCCTAAACAGTGAGATATCGCCTCCAAAACACGTATTATGTGAAATAAATTGCAGTAGGCATTTAAATGTGAATATATCCTTCATTTGGATATATGCATATTTCTTCATTTAATTCTTTCATAACTGCCCCTGCTTTAACTTTATCCCTGATCTTAATGACTTTGATAGTCTTGATTCCATATATCTGCAAATGCTTATATACTGAACCAAGTCTTTTTCAAAGCTGGCTACTACCCTTAGTATCAATGTGGTAACAATCAACGATCACAGATGGCTTATGACTGGAAAAACCTATGAGATCACATACAACAACTCCATCATTTTAAATGAGGAAATCAGGCCCGGGAATATTAAATCCTTTCACAAAATTTCACCCTGTCTTGCTATTGCCTTTTTATTATGCCATACTCTATCAATATATTTGTTATAAGAATCAATGCTATTGTTAAAATGAGTAGCTGTTTTACAAAAAAAAAAAGTGTTTCTTTTTTAAATGACCTTGACATATCTTATCACAGTCATAGAACCATAGTAAGCAATATATTTATGTATAGCCATATCTAAGAAAGTCAGATTGCCAATAACACTTGGTGTATGATGGAATCATTAGATTGAATATGTATAACACATGTTATTTTTATATGGAATAGACTCGCATAAGTCATTCAGTCAAAGAAAATAATACAGAGTTTCTAAAGTCAAGCAAAGACCAAACTGTGATCTAGGCTGAGTCTCACAGGTGACTGAGGCAAGCTGCTTTTCGATTGTCTAAAATAACAGTTTGAGCAAAAGTCTACAATTTCTCAAGAAGGTCTCATCGACGTAAATGTCAGGGAATTTGTTGACTCTGCCTCTCACTTTCAGTAAACATGTGGATCGCATTCTGTTCATGCATGGAAAGACGTGATTGTATATTTTAATCCATCTGAAGTTTTACCACAGAGTCTATAAATATTACATAACAAATCTGAGCATTACTACTGCCTTGTGCATTCAGGATACATCTCTGTGATCACTATAATCAACCTAATTGGGCAAGACTCTCTAAGTGAAGGCAGTAACATTTGTTTACTTCATTGTAGGAACATGCTCGCAGCTTGGTGCCACCACATTTAAATTAGTTTTTATCCAAAACAGAGAGAAATGCACCCTTCAGTCAACACAGTCTGTTAATTTGAACGTGTTTAAATTAACTGTGCATGCCCTGTAGGAAATTCAGAGAAACTCTGCTCTTTGTCTCCTGTGGGAGGATGCAGTGCTTTTGAGACTTTTCTCATTTTTCACATTGCACAGAGCATCAAGGAGAGGTCACCCTTTTCTGCCCTCTGACAGGGCCAGTTGTGGGCCCTGAGACACTCCAAGATTGTGTATCATTCCTGATACACAAACGGTTGCCTGTGTCTGTGCTTGTGTGGCATACATGGATGTGCAGGAACGTGTTCATGCATATGGAAGCCAGAGGTTGATATTAGGGATCTTCCTCAATTTTCCTTCTACCTTAAAGTTTGGAGACAAGGCCTCTCACTCAACCTGAGACCTACCAACTCAGCCAGACAAGCTAGCCAGAATATCCAGGGGATCTTCTTGTCTCTGCCTTCCCAGTGTTGGGTTTATAGGCACATATCACTATACCTGGCTTTCATGTGGGTCCTAGGGAGCCAATCTCAGGTCAACAACAAGTTCTTTACCCATTGAGCCATCTTCCCAGCCTGAAAACTGCTGTAAGTACAAATAATATGCTGTAGTTTTCTACATCTCACCAACCACGGAGCTATTATCTAACAGGGGAAATAACAACAATCTAGGATGGGCCCTCAACAGCACACATGCCTTGCTACTCACTTGGCCTCTCCTTCTAAAACATGACATTCAGGGAATGTAATGTATGATTTCGGACAGCTGTGGGTCTCATTTCCTCTTTATGCCAGTCTATTCTCTGGCAGAACCCACCGTATTGACTTTCTGGTGAATTCTGTTTCAGTGTCCACATGGTTTCCTTAGAACCTTCCTTCTGCTGATGTGGGGTTTTCTCAGTTGCTCCTGGCAGTAACCCAAATCAAACTTGTTTGAGCAAAACCAGGAATGTATTGATTCATGTACCTGGGGCATGTGTGGATATAAGATGAAATGTAGCTGGATCCAAGTCTAACAAACGCTAACAGGGTTCTGTCTCCTCCCCACCCACCCCTAACCACTGTCCCTCCAATGATGTCACAACCAGCAGCTACAAACTATGCTCTTTTTAGCTTTAGCAGTCCCAGGGGGAAAAAAAAAATAAAAGATAAAAAACAATGTCTCTACTAAAAAACACAGAAACACTCTGGAGAATCTAATGGGTCTGGTTGTATGTGTCAATGTCCTCTTCTCACTGTTTTTATTTGATTAATAATATGTAGACTTTCACTGTTACTGCTGGGACAGGGTGTAAATTTAGCTCACCTTGACTCACGGTGACTGGGTGCTACACAGGAGAAGGAGAGTCATCCTAACAGAAAAGAAAATGATAAAGTCAAGCACATCTTGCCACCATGCCACTCTGAAGATGCCCTTTCAAGTTTCTGAGATTGTGCACCAGGAATCCTGGAAGCAACCCAAAATGCAGTGTCCTTTTCCTACGCACAGGTTGCTTTTTGTCAGTAGTCAATCATGCTAAAGGTTTTAGAAATGGATAATGTAACTCTTTTCCTCTAATTCATCTCTAAAGAGCCCTGACATAAGTGACCTCTGGTGGCAGAGCAATGTGGAAGCCTTGAGTGTCCCACAATGAAACCCAGCGGTTGTAGCCTGGAGGCTGCCTCAGTTCTCAGTTTCTGCCCAGAAAGGCTGTTTCTGTCATCATGAATCCATTCCCCCTGGACTAGTATCCAGGGATGTCCTTGTGACTGAGAACCTGGGATTGAAAGTCAGTATCGGCATATGCTATGTCCATTCATTGACTATCTGTGAAGCTCCATGGTGTTTCACGCGGGCGTGCTCTGTACACGTGCTGTACACGTGCTGCGTGCCCTTTAGCCTTTCCAGACTAGACTCGAAACTACACCCCTTCCTGTTCACCTTTGGCGCTCATACTCGGCTTGATTTTCCTTGATGTTCTATTAGTACATAAATGATGCTACACATATGTTTATTTACTTACTAGTTGTCTGGCTTCCCCACTATAGCCTAAGTAGGAAGACCTTGCTATTCTCAGCTCTGTCCTTTTTGCCTAGCACACTGGCTGGCTCATGGTCTGCATTCAGGAACAATTTATTTGGTGTGTCAAGAAACAGATGATTGAACAAACAAAATTATAGTAGGTAGAGATCTGAAGCCATAACTCTGGAACTCTTATTATACACAAACTTAAACACATGTTCAGTTAAAAACTACAACTGGTAGTCATTGCAGTGCATGGATAAACATGTTTTTAAAAGGCCCTAGACCATGCCCTGCATATTGGTTTCATGTTACTAGTCTTGCACCAACTTCTAATTTCCTTCTGCTTCAAATATTGGTTTACCTTATTTTTTTTTCCAGAATGGTGACTAAGACGGGAAGATTACCTAAGAAATAAAATATTATACATTAGCACGCTTTTTTTTGCCAAACGAAGCATAAAGAAAATATAAATTATGATGCATAGGGCATTGATATCAATTTTGAAGAAGTTTATAGACAGTGTTAAAACAAAAACAGGATTGTAACATCCTCTCTTGATTAGCAGCTAGAAGAGAATACTAATTCTGTTTCATTTCTTCTGCTGTTTATATCCAAAATATCCAACAGGAATTGAGCTTTCTGTTATTTTTTTTTTCCTGTGTGTGTGTGTGTGTGTGTGTGTTATATTCATGTGTATGAGCAGATGTCTGCTATCTGTACATATGCTCATGGAGACCAGAGGAAGACACTGGATGGCCCCTTTTGCCACCTTATTTCCCTGAGTCAGATTTTTTCACTGTTTATGGAAATCCCTATTTTTTTCAGCTAAACTGGCAAGCCAGGGAGCCCCAGCTGTCCTCCCGTGTCTGTCTGCCTTTTGCACTGGGGTTACAGTCATGCACAGCCATCCTACTTTTTTATACAGGGATCAAACTCAGGTCCTCATGTTGGTGTAGCACGTTCTCTTATCTGCTGAGCCATCTGCTGTGACCTTGCACAGTGCAAGGTCATGACATCCACAAATAAAGTCAGATTAAAATCAAAGAGGCTGGTTTCATAATTTCATCCCTCACCACGTGTATCTGGCTCTTTTGTCTCTGGGATGACTGGAGGCTGTGGGCAGGACAGAGCCAAGCAGAACCAGTAGCCTGCCTGTTCATGAGGCTCTGCTACCCCTCAAGTGTGGTGGGAATTCCTTTCTGCCTGAGTGAAATGTCTAGTCTATAAAACTGGTTAGTAAAACATACTGTAATTTGGGATTTGGTAATACGGGCTTCATTTTGACAGAACCCAGGCTGACCCACAGCATTATGTCATGAACAGATGTGAATTCTAGAGGGGTGAAATGATTAAAAACTTGTTCAGAAAGAAGGAAACAGTCACAGGAGGTCTTCGTTCTTCCACAGCCTGGGCATTTAAGCACTGTTTAACCCTGTTTAGTGCAGGCTGCATTTGCCTCCAAATGGCAGTGACCTCCTGCAGGGCGAGCTCAAATCACTTTCTTGCTCCTATTATTATGCAGGGGGTCTGGTGATATGCATGAAAAGATGTTTATAAAGGGTCTTACATGTAATTAAGATGCCTTTGAAAGTATGACATTTAAATATGTAAAAATTCCAATAGGTTAATGAATCATGACAAGTCAACCAAGATACCCAATCTTCAGATTTTTTTAAAAACAGGAAAAAGAGAGAATAATATCCTAGATGTGGTTTTATTGGAACAGAACCAATATGTTAGGTGTGGAGTTACAGTGAAGATTGAAAGGGCAATGACTGTGAAAGTACTTTCCAAACTGCACAGTATGGCGAAAACACTGCCAGTGGTCAGCAGTAGCATCACAATAACTCTTGTGACTGTGTGTGTTGGGAGCATGTTTGTAAAAGGCTGTGTTTTGTTTTGGATATTTGTTAATTCAAAGTACAATCCTATGTGGGTCTTACCTTACACCTATACTGGTTATTTTTTCACCTCGAAAAATAAACAGGAAAATTGCGGAAGAGGGGGCAGAAAGATTGCAAGAGCTACAGAGTGGGTGGAAGTACCCTGAGGCAGTCTCCTCACTACCTACTGGGACAGACAGAGGCCTTCATGACCCCTCAGTGAACCCCATGACCCCACTGAGAAGGTTCCCAGGGAAATGGGAACAGAGACAAGGGAATAAAAATGTAGAATTTGTGTGTGTGTGTGTGTGTGTGTATACACATATACACACATATATAAAATTAAAAGAAACAATATTTAACCATAGAAATATAGGTTGAAGGGTAAAGGAGTTAAAATATATGCATATAGAGCTGAGAAGATGGCTTAGCGGTTAAGGCGTTTGCCAGCAAAGTCAAAGGATCCTGGTTCAACTCTCTAGGGCCTATGTAAGACAGATACACAAGGGGGCACATGTCTCTGGAGATCATTTTCAATGGCTGGATGCCCTGACATACCCATTCTCTCTCGCACTCTCACTCTCTCTCAAATAAATAAAAGTAAAGTTTAAAAATAGATATGCATATATATAAAGATATATACATATATATGTATACATACATACACACACACACACACATATATATATATATATGTCATGGTATAAGTTTTGATATATAATACATATTATCTGATGGGAGAGCTTTACTAAATTTAAGGTTAAAATGCTTTATAGTAGAGTTCTCTCAAAACAAACTCCCACTCTCTTTTTTATGTTTTATTTATTTATAAGCAGAGAGATATAGACAGAGGGAGAGAAAATGGGTGTTCCAGGGCCTCCTGCCACTGCAAAGTTACTTCAGATGCATGGGCCACTTTGTGCATCTGGATTATGTGGGTATTCAGGAATTGAACCCAGGTTGGTAGGCCTTAACTGCTGAGCCATTTCTCCAGCTCAAACTTTCACTTTCTTCCATGACAAGTGATACCCATTCCAGAACAGATAAGGAACCATTGAATTGATGATATCTACCTGACTTTTTTGTAAAGTGAACTACATTCAAATAAGGTAGGCCCCTATTCAAGTACCATTGTATAAGATCATATGTTCTATTAACTTTGAAAACAGTAATGTTACATGAATATAAAATCTACTCATTTTCCTTGAGAACTTATAGTCATCATCAATGAAAGAGGTTCTTTGAACTCCAAACATTTGTAAACTAAGTTGTTCAGCTTATTGTGAATCAGAAACCGTGTTAGGCACTTTGTGGAAGACAGGAAAGCAAGAGTGAGATTGGCTCTATCCTCCTAGAGCCTACATTCTAACAGAGAAAAGAGACAATACACACTGTATCACGGACTGGGATGCTATCCGAATAGATGGATGCCCAGTGGAGATTTCCTGATATATCAAGATGCTTATTTGGAATACACGGTAAACACTTTCACCATGTCTCTGATGCTTCCCATCTAATTCTTCAGTTGACCATATAGGTTTTGTGAATTAAGCATACTATAATTGGTCAGTAGACATAAGGACAGCAAAGTGTGGAATCACTTACCCAGACTGTTCCTGTAACTTGGACATGTACATCTGTGCTTGAGTTTGGGTCTCCTTGGGTCACTCCTCTTGTGCCTTCTGAGTCACCCTGAGTCACACAGGTTGGTGCCAGCCAGGTCCTTTCTTGCTACTGCTGTCATGCCCACAATGGACAATGCTGTTGCAGAGCTGGGGAAGTGCCTCAGCAGTTAAAGGCACTTGCTTACAAAGCCTGGGTTCTATTCCCCAGTACCCACATGAAGCCAGATGCACAAAGTGACTCATGAATCTGGAGTTGAGTTTCAGTGAAAACAGGCCCTTGTGCACACATATTATCTTTTCCTCTACTCTCAAACAAATGAAATTATTTTAAAACATTATTTTAAAAAAAAATGAAAGCTGACAGAAAGCTGGAAAAAGCCATTCTACATGTAGTTCAATGGGAGAAAGAGATACCACCAGTGAAGATACTCAACAGTGGACACTGCAAGCCTTATAATTGGCCAACCAGGCCAAATAAGCCAACAGGTGCAATAGTGGCATGTCTGTCATGGTGGCAACCAACTGCCCTCCAATTGGACTGAAGGCCTGCTCCATGGGAGGGAATACATCCCTGATACTGAAAAGTTAAAAGAAGATAGTCATGAGACCTAGAGGTGTAACATCTGCTGATGTCTGGATAAATGCATATACTATGCTTATGAAACTGCCCAGTAAGCACTTTTCTTAATATTCATACCCTTATATTAATGCTGCTCTCAGTTTTGGTAGAGAATCTTCTCTTTTTAGATGGCAGTGACCTTGGGACGACTCAGAAGGTATCATAGTGCTGGAAAGAAGTGACTGGAGTACTGAGTAACATCTCGATCATACCTTCCAAGGCTTAGGGTCTAATGCAGATGAGATGGCAGAAAGAATGTAAGAGCCAAAGGAAGGGTAGAACTCCTTACAAAGTGCTCCCTCCACTCATAAAATGGCCTGGATATCCATGACCTCACAATGCCTGACACTACCTACACAAGACCATCATAAGAGGAGGAAAAGATCATGACATCAAAATAAAAGAGAGACTGATTGAGATGGGGAGGGGATATGATGAAGCATGGAATTTTAAAGGGGAAAGTGGAGCGAGAGAGGGTATTACCATGGTTATTTTTTATAATCATGGAAAATGTTAATACGAATTGAGAAAAAAATAAAGAAAATGTTGTGGAGCAGATGTGTCTCAGCAGCATTCTGAGCTGGCTTCTCAGGTAACACATATCAGATCTAGTAATAATGAAGGAAATTCTGTGTGTATCTGTGTATAATGTGGCTCTGAGTGTATAATGAAGGCTTTAGCAAGTTCTTTTCCATTTCTACAAGCTCTGCAGCACAGTAATTGCACAGTCCAACATCCTAACATTTTGGCTATTACCTATTTTTAGAACAGTATCCACCTTCCATATTATGAAGCCAGGCAAACCATGCCTTTAATTGGATTCCTTGTGTCTATATCTATATCATATGCTCAGAACTTTGAAAACTTAGTTTAAAAGTTATGAAGAAATTAAAAGTTGCTAAAAGTGGTGATGATTCTAAATTATTGATTAAGACTATATCTTGGGGCTGGGGAGATTATTCAGTGGTTAAGGACACTTGCTTGTAACACTTGCTAGCCATGTTCAATTTCCCAACACCTACATAAAGCTAGAAGCAGAGTGATACATGCATCTGTGATCCCAGCATGACTATGAAAACAGAAAGTGGAGCCAGGAAAATCCTAGGCACAAGAGCCAGCTAGTCTGCCATTTCCTTGCTGTCTAGCAGTTCATTTGCAACAGAAAAAGACCCCATCTCAAAGTAAGTGGTCTGCAGACATTTTGAAGTCATCCACAGACCTACATACATATACCATGACATGTGCGCGCGCGCACACACACACACACACACACACACACACACACACACACACACAGAATATTTTATTTTATTTCTGAGAGAGAGAGACAGAAAGAGAGAGAACAGGCATGCCAGGGCCTCAGCCACAGAAATCAAACTCCAGACATTTGCACCACCTAGTGGGCATGAGCTACCTTGCACATGCCTCACCTTTGTGCTTCTGGATAATGTGGGATCTGGAGAGTAGAACATGTGTTCTTAGTTTTTCAGGCAATGTTTAAAAATATTGTATCCCCATTTCTAATATTTACCTCCTCCTCCCCTCTTTTTTTTTTTTTTTTTACTCTGGACAATATATAATATGTATGAAAGAAGAGAAATAAACCCTTATCTATTAGATGCAGTGACTATCATTGTACTTTTAGTTATACCTATATATTTTTGTTATAATATCATACTCTGAAAATCAGAATCTAATGATGTTTCCAGGAAACAGGACAACATGAGGGGACCGTATCTGGATTACCTCTGTAGGAAAGAAGAGTATAAGGGAAAGGAGAGGAGGAAATGGGCTCTCTAAACTGATAAAACTCCCACAGGAAAAATAATAGTCCAAGATGAGGTTGATTAAAGAGAACGCACATATTCTTCATAGAAGAAAAGGATAATTTAATTCCCTTGCCCTGGAGCTTTGCTGCTTAAGCTCTCACCCACAGAACATTGCCAAAAAGATGAGGTTCCACATCTGGTTCTCATCCAAGCAAGCAGGAACCTTCCATCTCCTCCTCACTGGTGCCCTCTTGCTTCTAGAACTCCTTTGTAAGCATGGCAAATTATATGAGAAGGTCACTAATAGGTACCCTGACTGATCCCAGCATCATCCACCCACTAAAAATCAACATTGCCTTTAACTATATGCGGCAGTTTGAATGGCTATCCCCCAATAATTTCAGGAGATTATTAAAGCTTGAAATTTAGGGGCTAGAGAGATGGCTTAGCGGTTAAGCACTTGCCTGTGAAGCCTAAGAACCCTGGTTCATGGCTCGATTCCCCAGAACCCACATTAGCCAGATGCACAAGGGGGCACACGCATCTGGAGTTTGTTTGCAGTAGCTGGAGGCCCTGGCACGCCCATTCTCTCTCTTTCTATCTGCCTCTTTCTCTCTCTGTCTGTCATTCTCAAACATGTAAATAAAAATAAACCAAAAATAAATTTTTTAAAAAAAGCTTATAATTTAGATATCCAGCCTGGCTAGAGGAGGTGTAACTGTGGACTGGTCCTAGGGTCCAGCCCTAAGATGTGTTTGGGGATGGATCTGGAATTCCAGCCTAAGATATGCAGTCAGAGCTCTGCCTGGGTTCCCTGCTGTTTGGCTGCTGGTTTTTGTTCTTGCTTTTGGGTGATGCTAGCTTTTCCTTTCTATCTGGATCTGTGTGAAGGGGGCCAACTTCTTCTGCCATTATGGAACTTCCCCTGGATCTATAAGCCTCAATAAACCCCTTCCTCCCATAAGCTGTGCCTATTTTGGAACTTGATCCCAGTAGCACCAGAGCTGACTGTGAGTGACACTATTTGACAATGACAACTAACTATGAAAATCAGCCCACAGATTTAAGCAAGACAGCAAAAAGAGTTCTATTTCAAAGCCACTAAGTTTGGGGCATCCTATAGTAATAAATAGCTGAAATCATAATTACTGAAACAATGGTGGTTTTGTGATAGAATGTAAACATGTAGTGTTGATTCGGGGACCACAGGCAAGCTGATACTGGAAGGGCTTAAGATCTGGTGAAGTGAGGATGACAGTAAGTACCTGGTCTTGAAAGATGGAGCAAAGAGGAATAGAGTCATATAAAGATGGGGCAATCAGTGAAACTTATCTGTGGCAATACGGGAGAAAGTAAGGACAGTTCATTAACTCATGGATCTAGCTAAAACTATTTCTAGAAAATAAATATTTAAAGTGACTCACTGTACTGATCAAGCAATTTGCAAAGCCAGCCCAGATTCAAGGAAAGAAAAGTCAAGAATGTGTAGCCAACAGGAATTCACTGTGAGGGAGGATTGGTATCTGAAGAATATTTTTAACTCAGGTCTTATGTGACTGCTCAGAGATAACCCTAAATTCTGACTTTAGAGACAGGTGCTAAGGAAAAAGCAACTGTGCAAAATCTTTACACCTTGGAAAGAGTAATGGGCTGATTTAATCTTTAATGAGGAAGACTCACCAATTCTGCAAACCTGCTTGTTGATTCCTCTTTCTTTTATTCCAGAAAGCAATCAAGTGTGCCAGCTACAATAGTCACAGGTATAAATAGGAGTGTTGCTCCCACTAAGAGAAAATAAACCAGCTTCAATTTTTTTTTTCCTTTGTTTGATGCTGAGTTAAGCAGCCAGTCAGGTTTTCCATTTAAACAGAACCAAAAATCTACATCCAAATGCATTACTTGGCTCTGCCTTAAAACAAAAGGCTATCATCATCAAGACACAGGCTGCTTCATTTTTATCACAGGAAGAAATGTGAGGGTGGGTTAATGTCTTTAGAAATTATGTATTCCTGACAATATCCAGTCTGTACACTGAAGGGGACTAGAAATTAGAAGACATTAATCTGAAAGAAAAAGCAACTGCTGTCTTCCTCAATACCAGCATAGTAAGACACAGTGTTTATAGCCAAACTCACAAATATCTAAATAGTTAGGTCTTTTTGGTTTAGGCGGACACTGATGGCTAGCAGCTGTGTTCTAGGGGGTGAGTGTGTGTGTGTGTGTGTGTGTGTGTGTGTGTGTGTGTGTGTGTCCTTGGAAAGGTTAACGATATCTGTGCATCCAGGTTTTATTTGTTTAGTCATGTGGAGGTCAGTGAGGGTGGGGTGGTCTGAGATATATCCAGATACAGGGGGAGCTTACATTTACATGACTTGGCCTCCTTTTCTCTGTCCCTTCTCTAGTTTCATGGTAGCTCTCTCTTCAGAAGACAAGGTGAGCTCCGAGGAGCTGCTGCTGCAGGCCAGATTCAAACAGGTCAGCAAAGGGGAGCAAGTGGTGAGGGTGAGGTGAGAGAGCAAGAATGGGGAGCAGACAGGAGCGTGTTCAGCATTCATTTCATGATGGGAAGGACAGAGAGCCCCGAACTGACTTCTCTCAGATCCATTTAATTCAGGGGCGATGACGGTCCTTACCACACACACTCCAAGAACTTCCAATGTGCTATTAGGTTTTTAAAAACACAGTGGAAATGCAGAGCATGAACGGGGTCCTCTCTGCAGCAGTGCAAGCGTAGGAAGAACCTGGATTACCCAGAAGGGTGGCGGTCGAGTCCCACGACCGTGAGCCCACTTTCCAGACCTCTACGCCCGCTGCAAGACAGGAGAATCTACTTGTCTATCTGAGCGTTTGGGTGGGACTCCCTAGATTTTCATGGGGCTCCTCACCGTCTCAGTGGCTTCCAGGCTCAGGATGTGTATGTGTTGGTGTTTATGCAGACATCTTCCCATTCCATAGACTCTTCTTTCTGCCTCTCCATGTTTTTCTCTCCTCTGCATTTTTATTGTGTTGTTTTTATCTCCCTGTACTAAGATTCTCAGAACTCAAGAAACTTAAGATTCCAGACTGAACTGTCCTTCTTTTACCTCACTGAATATACTTGTGCTCATGATTTCACAAGTCGATGCCACTTCCCACATCCAAGCTGCGGGAGAGAGGCCGCTTCATCATAGGCACCAGCGTCCCTTGGTGACAAAACACGGGCTCTGACTATGGCCAAAGTTTTTCTTAGCCACGGCTCAAAAGGCTGGTACAGAAAATTAATGTGACTTTTTCTCTCTTTGCTGCAATGTGCCCTTTTGTTTGGATAAACACAAAAATAATTAGTCCAGATGAACAAAGGAACACAGTCTTGGGATAAAAATTGACTTGAGCGTCTTACACAGAAGCCAGCTGGTATTTCTACAATATGTGTTCTATTCTGAGCCAAAATACTAACAATAGCCCAGAGCATGGTGAGAAGGACGGGGACAAGACCACAGAGTGTGGAGTGTGAATCTTTCCCCAATATGTCGCACCCCACAAGCATCTGTCACAAGGAGAAGCTGCGATCTATAGCTAGTGTTATTTGGTTGGCTTCAGAAAAGTCACCCTTGTTATTTTGGCTTAATGATGGTTTTGAGGAGTGATGGGGAGACACACGGGAGGGGTATTTTTTATGGACTTTGGTCAGTCCCCAAGCGATGAGGAAATTCACTCAGGCATGCCTGCTCTAAGGTGCAGTGTCATCAGACGAGAAGAGCCCACAGCTGCCAGTATGTAACAGCGCCGAAATGACCGATGGACACTGAAGTCAGGGGAGAGGAGAGATGACTGCGACAGTGGGCTCAGGTGGTCTTCCCGGGAGAATTCAGCCAAGGCAGTTTAGAGATCACGGCTCCATAGGGATGAGCAAGCATCATCTTTCTTCCCTCAAAATCTTCTGACTTTGTGATTACTGTCACGGTCACGACCACTATTGCAAATTATTGTCTTAATTAACTTTCTGGATTTCCGAGCCCAGAGCATGGAGTTGCTCTCACAGCTCTCCACCCTCCTGGGCCACGGGGCTGTGGCTGTGCCTCTGAAACCGGTTTCCCCTCACCTCTCTACTCTGCTTAATCCCCCCTTACTCCCTTCACTGGGGTCTGTGTGAGTAAATGTCAGCCTGTGTTTTGATGATGACTAATTAATCCGCAACTTTTTAAAACTCTGCACATCGTATAATAAAGACTCAATCTGGCTCATAAATTTAATGGCTGATATCTCTTGAGGTCCAGGTAGTCTATGGGATATGGTAAGAATAGGAAAAAAAAAAAAAGATTCCAAGAATAAACCTGAGTAATAGAAATAAAACTAATCGGAGCAGAAATAAAGAAATATGTTTAATGCTTATAAGTTCCAAGTCCTTAATTGAATTTCTTTATATATTTGCTTTCCATACTAAGAGCAAACAGAAATTGACTTTTTTTTTCCTATAGACTTGCACATCCTTTCACAGGTAAGAAAGTTGAGGAACAGAGAAGCAAAGAACCATGACCAAAGTCATCCAGCACGCAGGCAGGACTATTAAATGTGTGCATCCCGACCCAGCAACCACCATAGGCCAGGTGCCTCTCCTAGATCACAAAGGATGAGTCATTTTGCCTTATCTCCTTCCTGCTCCTCAAAGACTCCTGGACTCCTTGGACCATGGACAGAGCACCCGGGGTTTATTGTGAGGGTCCAGGACAAAAGACCCAAGGACAGGCAGACCACCTCCCTCTTCAGTTATGTCTGCTACCCTCATGCAGTGCGGGCACTAGGCCTCACTCAGAGCTCTGCTGGTTCAGAAGGGCTCATGCTCCTGGCATGGTGGTTTCCATGTGAACTCAAGTGCTGTTGGGCAAAGATAAGATGTGAACACAAACAGTAGGAAATGATGCAAGTCAGAGGAAGAGGGTGAGAGAAGGGTGCTCAGAAGTGGCTCTTTCATAAACCCGTGCGCATATGTGACGCTTTCATAAAGTTCCAGTTCAGCATATTTATTTATGTACTTATTTGAGAGAGAGAGAAATTGGCAGGGTGAGAGAGAGAGAGAGAAAATGGGTATGCTAGGGCCTTCAGCCACTGCAAATGAACTCCAGACACAGGCACCCCCTTGTGCATCTGGTTTATGTGGGTCCTGGAGAATTGAACCTGGTTTCTTTGGCTTTGAAGGCAAATGCCTTAACCACTAAGCCATCTCTCCAGCCCACGTTGCAGTTGATCATAACTAAGCTTTTTTTTTTTTTTTTTTTTGTTTATTGGGGTAGGGTCTCACTCTCTAGCTTAGGCTGCCCTGGAATTCACTACTTAGTATCAAGGTGGCCTCGAACTCAAGGCAATCATCCTACCTCTGCCTCCAGGTTCTGGGATTGAAGGTGTGCGCCACCATGCCTGGCATAACTAAGCATGTTTAAGGAGGCTTCTTGCATGTGTGCAATCCATGATTAGATATCTTTTATTTCATGTCAAGTTTCCTGTATTAAACAGTACTGTCAGCCATAATTAACTTGGTATATACACATATAAGGAAGCCAAAAGCTCCTGCCAAGGCCAATGTGAGCAAAATCAAAAAACAAAAAAATGGGAGGCCGTGTTAAGGATGTGAACCTCTCCCGTCCTGTGGAGACCCCATGTCTGAAACTCTTCTTTGCCACGCAAATCATTCTCGTTTTGCCTCCAGATCAGAGTGTCAGGGTTGCCATGTCTCATCTGGCTGACCCAATTTCTAAGGTGATCCTCAGAAAGGTACTAATAGAGCCACATACAAACCCACACACAGACTGTACATAAACATAGATATGTGCCCAAGACCCATAGATACCACGCACAGAAAGACACCTATGCAGATACGTACAAACATGGTACAATCATACCATACACCACACATATACATATTTATAAACACAGACACTTTCATGAGGCAGTTTAGGACTCCAAGCTGGAAAGCATTCTCCTTGACTAAATTTTGCACTTGTCCTTGAGTCTGTAGAGGAAAATCTAGGTCATTATACTTTGCAATAGTTCAGAAATGTCAGAAGACTCAACCTTTTCTCATTGCCCCTAGGGAGTCCTTCCAGCCCCTTCTGTAAAAGCCCTTCTTAGAGAATTACTAGTTCCAGGAAGATTGATTTTTTTTTTAGAAATCCTGACCCCAGACACCTGATGTCAGGACTAGACTTGCTAAACCAGTGACCCAATTATGGAGTTTATAAAAAAAAAAAAAAAAAGAAGAAGAAGAAAGAAAAGAAAAAACACCAACCAGATCTTGATGGGGACTTCCCAACCCCACTCTTGCCTTCCTGGGCAAGTGCTATGTCTTCCTTCCCTCCCTTAATCTCTGCTTCTATTAAAGCTCTCCCTCCTAAAGCTCTAAGGTACAATAAAACCCTTCTAAACCTTGTCCTTTAAATTCATAAGAATCTGGAGACACCCTAAAGTTATTGGTGCATTGGCATGTATTGGTGCATTAAAAGAGGAACTCCAAAATTCAAAATTCTCATATCACTTACACCACACATGCTATCTTTATCTGTATTCTATTTGTCTTATACTATCTATCGATCATCTATATATAGAAAGATATAAATAGATTATAGATAGATAGATAGATAGATAGATAGATAGATAGATAGACAGACAGACACACAAACACACAGGCATTAATATAGTACCCATAGACACTTGCCTGCACACATACATAAAAACACAAACACATATGTATACATGAACTCATACAGGCACACATAAAGACTTTGTCAAAATACCCTGTTTTGGTTTCATAAAATCAAACACTTCTCCTGGGAAAGGACCATATATACACAAGAGATACACACAGACTTATACGCGGGAATGCACAAGGGATGGAAAATAACCTGCTTTATTTGACTTAGGCATATCTTTTTCATAAACATTTATTTTATTTTTATTTATTTATTTGATAGAGGAAAGATGCAGAGAGAGGGAGAGGGAGAATGGTCACGCCAGGGCCTCCAGCCACTGCAAATGAGCTCCAGATGCATGCCCCACTGTGTACATCTGGCTTACATGGGTCCTGGGGAATCAAACTGAGGTCCTTTTGGCTTTGCACACAAGCACCTTAACAGCTAAGCCATCTCTCCAGCCAAGGAAAATCTTCAGCTCTTCAAAGAGAAGCTTTACTAAACCAGATGGGGGTGTGGCTGAGGCCGAGAGCATGGATACCATCCATGCTACCTTCTCAGAAAGTCAGGCCTCCTCGAATCCAGGGCTGTTCTGTTTGATGTGCTCATAGTGGATCTTAGCACGAATCCCCTTCAAGATGACATTTAAGAGCTACATATTTAGGTAAATTCAAATACATTTAATAAAACATCTGTTTAGCCATGAGATCATTTATGGCCTGTGAAAGATTATAGGCTAGGGAAAGAAATGACAGACAATACAATTTATTAGTTGTCACATACCTCCAAGTGGAAAAATAAAATGATCTTCTGTTTCCTGTCCAGGTATTCTTAATAAAATTAATTTTAGAATTTATCTTTGTAGGATTATACCAAACACAATAGATTATTTTCTTGCATGTCACTATTTTGAACAATGTAGGAAGAAAGGATAATAAGATCATTCATTCCCTGATCCATTATCTGCATTAACCTCTGAAAAAATTGAATTTCTATGACTCTAGTCATCTCCAGTAGCTGCCCACTCCAGAGACACTCAGCAATTATAGGCTGTGCTGACAAGATACAAGGGAATCCAAACATGCTTTCCTATTTACCTGAATACATCTTAGTCTTCTATATTGATTGTCTACAAGACCCTGTAATGAAGCCCACGGATCAGACTCAGTAACGCATTGTCCTTGACATTCTTTCCTGTGCACAGCATGTCCATTAACAGACAGAGCTCGACAGAATCAGTTGCAGGTCCATGGCTTTTAAAATATGGATTCTATAGCTCAGAGGTGTTTTTTTTTTTTTTTCCCCAGAGAAGGGGAGACGTGATTCAGAAAGTTGAAAAGAGGAGACATGCTAGAAAAAATAAAAATAAAAAAGTGAGGCAACTAGTTTAAAATTAGAATCGTGGGCTAGACAGATGGATCGGTGACTAAGGTGCTTGTATGAAACCTTAACAACCCAGGTTCAATTTCCCAGTACCCACGTAAAGCCAGATGCATGAAGTGGTACATGCATCTGGAGTTCGTTTGCAGTGTGGCTAGAGGCCCTGACATGTCCATTTTCTCTTCTCTATATTTCTCTGCTTGCAAATGAATAAATAAAATTTTAAAAACAAGAAAATAAAAAATAGAATCTCATCAGTCCCTTAAAATGAGGAAGCAGGCTAATATTGTCAAGTGCAGGGTAATTTTCCATCTTCCTCCTTTCTTCTTCGCTGTTGTGTCTTCACAGATCCCCTTTCTTGTCTCATGAGGCACAAGCCTACGGGTAAGAATTACACAAGACTATTACACAAGATCAAAAGTATTATGTCCCCAAAGAGGAGCACACCACGTAGAACTCTGGCAACTAAGAGAGAGGTCAGAAAGTTATGGGATGAACATAGAGACTGAAAAACTCATAAGCCTTGGATTAGAGAGACAAGGTGGCCAGCCTTGAGACTTCTTGTCAGCTCTTGAAATGCTAATGACTGTGTTTATTTGAAAGGGAAGATGAGTGGTAACTTAGCACAAAGAATGTGGGGAATGAGCAAATAGGGTTGGTAAAGCAACTGAAGTTTATTTTAGAATTTTGATTTTTCAACTGCACAGTTCATTCATATGTTCAAAATTTAGTTGTTGGAATACAGGAAAAACATGATTTTAAAAAGTTGGTAAAATTACTGTTACAAAGTCAAGGGAGAAATTAAAAGTGACCATTGCAGTTGCCAACTTTTAAGGACCACTATGACACTGAGAATGTCCGTGCGGAACAGAATTTGGAATCACTGGACAAAACTTTAAACAAATGATCGACAGAAAACAACAATTTTAGATAGATAATGCTTTCAAATTCAGTTTCTAGTAGCACCAAGAAATGTAAGATTACGGGGTGGGAGAAAGCTTCTCAATAAAAATATCCCAAGGTTGGTTATAATGATCCAGCAGAGAAGATAAATGCTCAGTGATTTTGTAGTGTGGTGGTTTGATTCAGGTGTCCCCCATAAACTTAGGTGTTCTGAATGCTAGGTTCCCAGCTGATGAATATTTGAGAATTAATGCCTCCTAGAGGGAGTGTATTGTTGGGGGTGGGCTTATGGGTATTAAAGCCAGTTTCCCCTTGCCAGTGTTTGGCACACCCTCCTATTGCTGTGGTCCACCTTATGTTGGCCAGGGGGTGATGTCCACCCTCTGCTCATGCCATCGTTTTCCCCTGCCATCGTGGAGCTTCCCCTTGAGCCTTTAAGCAAAAATAAATCTCTTTTTCCCAGAAGCTGCTCTTTGTTGGGTGATTTCTACCAGCAATGCGAACCGGACCGCAACATGTAGGGAAGGGAGAAAAAACACAAAAGCCAAGTCCTTATGTGAGACTACAGAAAGAGATAACAGAAGCCTACAGTCTGGCTCCAGAAGGACAGGAAATCAGGCAGATCACGTGGGCCCAGGTGCAGGCCAGGTGCTGGCTTGTGAACAGAGGACAGGGTTCTCTTCTGATTGTGTTTGTTTGTACAGCAACATGAGGAGACAGGGAACCAACTGAGGGGGCAGAGAAGCAATATGTAAGGTTTCAGGGGTTGTAGCTGGTCATGTGGAAGACTGGAAGCCTATGCCACTGGAAAAGGTGGCAGGCTGCTGGGCCAGGACAGGGCCCACTAGAGATTTATTATCATGAACACACAGTGAGATTCAATGCCAGTCAGATTGCTGGATGCTTCCCCGAGAAATTCAGCAGGGCAGGTGCAGTTGCAGAATCACAGATTACACACAATGCACAACTCAAGGTCCCCACGGGGGTGAGCTGCATCCCCAACAAGGAGGGTCCCTTTGGAAAAGGCACAGGGATGAGGGAAAGGATGGTACCAACATATGCTGTTTATGTACAAATTATGTCCAAAACTAATAAATAAAAATAAAGTAAAGCAAAATAGTTTCTCTAGGAACATTTTTAAGAAAATAGATTTCTGGGTGAAGACTTGTGAGAAGAAAAAATACTCGAAGCAAACAGACATATCTTAATAATGGCAAAAATTTGGTGACTTGTTATATGTATCCCCAGAATTTATAAATAATTTGCTGTGTTTACTAGTGAAAGTGACTCTCTTCAGAAAAATACTAGTTTTCAACTCAAAATATATATATATATATATATATATATATATATATATATATATATATATATATATATATACCAGATTAGTTTGATTTGACCAGAAATAGAGATGATCTATGTAAGGAAGAAGAAGGAAAGAAGAGGCAAGGGAATCTCCTTGGTCTACGAGAGAGCATAGGTCACAGTGGTCTCTGGCATCTCAACGAAGTAGGGAGACAAGTCCTCAGAGGGAGAGAAGGAGGCAGCTAAACAGTGGGGACTGATAATAGTGACGGGTGGATCTGCAAGGTTTGTTTGTTTGTTTTTTTAGGAGGAAGGTCACATTGCTAAAGCATGAGGTAGGTATTAGGAAGTGTGAGCTGGAAATAGAGGAAGAAGTAGTCCTAGAGTGGAATAGGTTAACTGAGAATTTTAGAAATGATGGCAGTATACTCACAGACAATAATAAATCACCACTGGAGAGCTTTGTAAAAAAATACTCATACTGATCAGGCATCTATCAAAAATATGAAATTGAAGCCTGGTGTGGTGGCACACACCTTTGATCCCAGCACTTGGGAGGCAGAGGTAGGTGGATCACCATGAGTTTGAGGCCACCCTGGGACTACAAAGTGGATTCCAGGTCAGCCTGGGCTAAAGTAGAACCCTACCTTGAAAAACAAAAACAAAACAGAAAAGAATAGAATGATAGTTAGATAGATAGATAGTTAGATAGATAGGTAGGTATATAGATAGATAGATAGATGATAGATAGATAGATAGATAGATAGATAGATAGATAGATATTAGAAAATAGATAAAACTGAAATTTTAGAGCCATGGACTCAAGCTTTTATAACTTTCAAAAGCTTCCCAAAGATTCAAATGTGCCTACAGAGATGAAAACCTGTGGTCTAGTTATTGCCTTTCAGTTGGCACTGGCCGAGGTCTAGACTAGGGTTTTGATAATCTCCTCTAGCACAGTTTGAGCACCATCTGTCAGGGTTGTTACCACACAGAAGTCCTGCCACTGTTCTATAGCTTCTAATTCACTCGGTCTGGATCCACACGCTGATCTTGTAACAAGTCCTGTCATGAACTTACCCAGCCAGGTCTGGGGTTTGATAACCCATGATCGATGTGCTTACACTAGGGTAGGTAGAAGAGATGAGTGATGCTTCTCAAATTTTAAGCTGAATACACATCATCTGTGATAACAATAGCAGATCTGGATTCTGTTGCAAAGGAATGGGATCTCAGATTCTGCACTCATAATGAGGTCCCATGATGCAGATGCAGACAGTACTCTGAGTAGCTCTGGATGGAGACTGGTAATATGCGAACTGAGAGGTGAAAACTTTCAATGAAAGAGTTGCCTGATACCCAACCAACCTGCCTCATGTGCCACCAAGTTGTAGTGCTTTCCTTTTAAATGTGTTTACTTATCTATGTGAGCATGATGTGAGAGAGTTCAGGTGCGCATGTGCCACTACCCACATGCGGAGGTCAGAAGACACCTTTCTGCTGTTGGTCCTCACGTTCTGCCTAGTTTGAGGCAGGGTGGCTCAATGCTTTCCCCTGCCTTGGTCCTTGAGTTTTCATGAAATTGTCCTCTCTCTGCCTACTATCTTCACCATTGTCATGCTAGGATTACAGTATCTTTCCACAGCCTCCCGCTTTTACGTGGGTTCTGGGGATTGGATTGAAGGTCATGAAGCTTGTGTGGCAAGCACATTTCCCACAGAGCATTCTCCATAGCCCCACCGCAGTGTTTTCTGTTTCCACAGCAAATGGGAGATGACATAAACTTACTCTGTAGATTCTAGGCCTCGTTATGTGTCCCTTGCTTGTGTGATGGAGACAGCCTGGGTGACGTGGTGTTGTGTTCTCACGTGTTTTTCAAGTAGGGCATGTGGATGCAGAGAAGACTGGACACTCAATCCTGTTCATCTGTTGGATGAGTTGAAAGAGACAATCTCATGATACCCACCATTTAAAGTTGTGTGTTTGACTGAAAAATGTTTGGCCAATTTAAGCTGCAAATCCATTAATGTATTTAAAAAATATATATTTCCCTTCAGTCTTCAAGGAGAATGAAGGGCTTTTTCTTGTCTTTTGGTTTTGGGTTCCTTGGGTCTATTGTAAGGGTAATAATAAGTGAGAGGTGGAGGAGAAGTAAAGACAGGAAGGAGGGATAAGGAGGGGGAAAAGAAAATGGAGGAAGAAAAGAAGGGAGAGGAGAGGATGGTGGAAGAGGAAGAGGGGGGAGGAGATGTCACTGTTTGTAGTCACTATGATGTTATGAGTGGCTCCACACAGGCTCCAGAACCAGACAAATCTGCAATTCAAAGTCCAGCCTTTCCACCCCTGTGGCTGTCATCTGGAGAAGTACTTAACCTCTGTCAACCCCAGTTCACTAATCAGAATAGGATAATTCAGTAATATTTATGGAACAGGGCTTCTGTGATGTTGATGACACACTTTCATTATTTAATCCAGTGCCTGATACTTAGGGAAGACCTATCCAGCGTTAGCTATTTTGCAAATATGCAAGGTATTAAGTGGACTCAGACCAGGGCCTACTCTCACAGGAACTTGCATTATGGATGTTTAGGTGAGCCATATCTCTTTTCATGACCTTAAGTTTTCTCCCCTGAGACATAAGAGGAGAGTCTCAAGTGGAGCTTCTCAAGCTTCGTAGAACAAACTCTTGAAAGAGGAGGAATTTGTTATGGAATGGGACCAGAGTGAAGTTGCTGTGTGTGTAAGGAATTCTTCATACCTTCGCTGGGTTGATTTGAATCAGACGTCTCTTATGAACTCACATGTTTTGAATGCTTGGTTCTCAGCTAGTGGCGATTTGGGAGGTGGAGCCTCGCTAGAGGACATGTGCTGCTACAGTTAGGGTTCGGGCTGCTGTGGCCAGCGCCCCCTTGCCAGAGTCCAGCCCACACTCTTGTTGCTATTTTGCAAGCTGTTGGACAAAGTATGATGTCTTGCCTCTGCACTACCATGCTTCCCTGCCATCCCAAAGCTTCCCCTGGACACTGAAAGTCAAAGCAAACCCTTTCCTCCCATCCGCTTCCTTGGGCCAGATGTTTTCTCCTAACAAAGCGAAGGTAAATATAGCATTCACTGAAATTGGAAAGAGTCAAAAACATGAGAAATCAGGTTCAAGAATTAGTGAAATGAAGGCTGGGGAAATAGCTTAGTGGTTAAAACCCTTACCTACAAAGCCTAAAGATCCTGGCTCGATTACCCAGGATCCACATAAGCCAGATGCACAAGGGGGCACATTTGTCTGGAGTTCATTTGCAGTGGCTAGAGACCCCGACGTGCCCATTCTCCCTATCTGCCTCTTTCTTTCTCTCTCTCTTTTAAATAAATAAGTAAATAAATACATAAATATTTTTAAAAATAAGTGAAATGAAAGGGTACCAAAACTGTATAAAAGAATTTTGTGACTAAAAGAAGTTTTGGCAATTATGCACACTCCAACATTTATTAGAAGACCTCCACCATGATCTGGGTGAACATGTGCATTACATGGTCACCATGCTGCTGACTCACACAGTGTGGGAAAGACGTTAACCTGAGCATAGTAGCTGCAACCCTGTTCTATCAGCTATCCTGCCTCAAGTATGAATATGGTCTTCAATGAAAATGATAGCTCCCTTCCACTGGCTCTCTGCTATATACCAGGAGCACAGATGTAAACTATATTTCCTCAACTGGCATGACCATTTGCCAATCCTTGCAAGACGTACAGCCCAAAGGTTTCCGATCTTTCTAAAAAAATTCAAGAATGCCTCACAGGAAAGTTAGTGGTGTCGTCAAATTTTCTCTACCCAGTTTCAGGCCCCCTCAAGGTTATTTGTTGCAGACATTCCCTTTCCAGACTTTGCTGGCTACAGCATAAGAAAGATGCCTCAACACTGTAGCTGGCCCTGGTCCCCAGAGATGTTTACTGTAAGCATGAGGAACTGGGCACTCTGCAGCTATCCATAGGCACAGCCCTGGCTCTGGAGCCACAGAGCAAGCACCACACTGTCTCTGGAGCCTAGCGCGTGCCAATCCCTTGCAGTGTTTCCAGCAGATAATGGAGGTCCCCAAAGACACTGCCTTGCCTCAGAGAGCCATCTGTGAGAGAAGAGATTTCTGCTTCTAAAAGACCTGGAGCCTACCAGACAGGTGTCCATGATGCGATAAATGACAAAGGGATCTCCCTTTCTTTCAGCCTGCTCAGTCTTTGCAGTGGTTAGGTTATTTGTTGGCTAGCAACCAGGTTTTTCATTTTAGCATCCCTAGTCCCATTTGGAGGAAATTCCTTGAAGATTCTGGCACTGAAGTGGAAGTTGGGTTTTGGTGATTTCCTAATTGCTCTTGTCTATACTTTATAAAAATGTTAGTAATAATTGGAAAATGTAAATCAAGGAAATTATTAGCAATTTTTAAAATTTTTATTATTATTATTTTATTTGTAAGGAGAGAAGGAAATAGAGAACACACAGAGAGAGACAGAGAAAGAGAGAGAGAGAAAATGAGCATGCCAGGGCCTCGATATGCTGCAAACGAACTGCAGATGCACGTAGCACTTTGTCGTCTGGCTGTCTGAGGGTACTGGGGAATCTAACCTGGATTGTTAGTCCTTGCAGACAGGCACCTTAACTGCTAAACCACCTCTCCATTTTATAAGTAAAAATGAACTGCAGTGAATAGGGTTTATTTATATACCTTATCCAGCTACCACTGATATTAACATCATTACATCACTATACAGTTTTCTAAGCCAGGAAATCCACCTTGGCTCTGATGGTTAACTAAACTATCCCCAGTTCCAAAATTACCATTTTCCCATGAATGTCCTTTTGCTCTTACAGGATTATATTTAGGGTCTCATGGACCTTTGGGTTACTATTATATTTTATTTTCTTCTTCCCTATAACCACTCTTTCTTTGCCTCCCATAAACATGATACTTTTGAAACTACTGGCACTTATTTTGACCTGAAGTCTGGCTATGTTGGAGGTGTCCTTCCATTATGTTGAGGTTATATGATTCGAATGAGAATGTCTTAAAAATAATATTCTGTCCTTCTTGGCGACTTATGTCACAGAATTCATATTGACCTTTCATTTTCTCATTGCACTAAGACTTGACTTTGTGATTAAGGCATTTTCCACATTTGCTTATGAATCTATAACCTTTCCATTGTAATGAATAAATACCTTGGAAAAGATTCTTTGAGACCATTTAGTATCCTTTTTATCTTCAACCCTGTTTCCATCACTTTTACCATCTATTGTTTGGTCATGTCTACACAGTTGCTATAGGGTTTGCTTAGCAGAGATTTTTCTTTCTCTGTCTCTCCTAACATACAATACTTAAAATTCTTTTGTAAGGACAAATTTATTCTACCCTTTAAATTTATCATTATGGATATTCATGTTTTATTCTGTGGGTTAAAAATCCAACTATATATATATATATATATATATATATATATATATATATATATATATATCGGCTCTAATTGTTTCACTCAGTCCATTTAGAGCTTTTACAGGTGGGCTCCTGTATCCAGAGGCAACTTGAACTGGAAATTTGCATTAATATTATTTCTTTTTAATTGTACAGTGCACGTCTCCCCAGCACAACCATTACCTCAAAAATTGGTTAATATTTGATGCCTGTCCCCATGCTCACTGCTCTAAATCAAGGATGGGATTTTTATTCTACACTCTGCATTTTAATAAAGTCCTTGCTAGATTGCCAGGCCTCTGAGCCTGAGGACACAGGCTTGGAACACCGACTTAGAGATAGCACTCAGGGTCTATATTTTCTTCAGATGTTTATAACCATATGTTTTTGTACATTTCTATTATTCTACCTGCCTACCTATAGACAGCTGTACCTCCCACACAGAATTTTACTAAACATGTTGTTTTATAACTTAGTTTTTTAAGCAATAGTTTTAGTTATTCATTTATAAGCAGAGAGAGGTAGAAAAAAACAGAGAGAATGGGTGCTCTGGGGCCTCTAGCGATGGCAAACAAACTCCAGATACATATACCACTTTGTGATTTACATGGGTACTGGGGAATCAAACCTGGGCCCTTAGTCTTTGCAGGCAAGATCCTTAACAGATGACCCACCTCTCCAACCTCTATAACTTAGTTTTTGCTTGTAGTAAATAATACATTTTTATAATACTGGGAATTGATGCCAGGGCTTTGTGCATACCTGTGAACTATATACTCACCCCTTGTGCTTTGGTTTTTAGATAAGGTTTCACTAGGTTGACCAGATTGGCCTTGAACTTGGCCTATAGCCCAGCTGGTCAAGAACTCATGCTCCTTTTGAGTAGCTGAAATTATAGTGCTTTACCATCAGGTCCAACGTTATTAAAGTTTTCCTATGACAATGAACATGGTTATGGTATGCTATTTTTAGTGGCTTAGGTATTTATGTATTATTTGCTATTTTTATTATAAACTTTCATATATATATATATATATATACACACACACACACATAATGAATAACTGAATCTTTCTTTTCTTTTCTCTTTTCCTTGTTTTTTTTTCTTTTTTTTTTTTTTTTTTGAAGTAGGGTTCCACTCTAGCCCAAGCTGACCTGGAATTCACTATATAGTCCCAGCTGGCCTCAAACTCACAGTGATCCTCCTACTTCTGCTTCTCTAGTACTGGGATTAAAGGTGTGCACCACCACGTCTGGTTGGATTCAAAATCTGATTATCTTGCCTCAGCCTCCTACATGCTGAGATTACAGATGTTACCACACCTGCTTCATGTTATTTCTTTTGCATAAACTTATTGAAGTTAAAAGTTAAAATAACAATTATTCACACAATTAGGGCCTTGAAAATACACTGACAATTTGTCCCTCACTTATAGTTTATGGTGGTATTTTTACCCCCATTTTTTTAAACAACCATTTCTCTTAGGATAAAAATTAATAGGACAAAAAAGATATCTACTTTCTCCTTGAAATTCTTTTTCAAAGTGTAATTGGAAACTTTGAACTTTCTTTTATTGCCATTTATAGTTCTTATACTTTGCAAGGTTGAAAGTACACATCTCAGTTGAGAATGCTAAATGGCAAAGGAAAGCTCTCCAGAAAACTGACTTTAGGACACAGTGAAAGATTGCAGTCCAGGTTGGAGTTGGAGTTAGTGGTAGAATTTTCACTTGGATATTGAATATATATATATATATTTTGTCCCTAAATAAGTCGTATCCCTTGTGTACTTCCAGCAACACATTTGTCACTATAATACATGTAACCACTGTGTGTCCCCTTATTTATGAATGGCCCATATCATGATTTAGGGCTTTTTTGTTCCCCTTCATGTCCATCTGATAAACTATTTGGCATCTAGTTCTGCTCTCCATATCTGTTAACAGAAAGAACAAAAAGAATATCCCACAATGGTAGAACTTCTAACCTCATCTTTATAGGGAGAAGAGGAACCCATTTACTCTAATGTGTTGATAGTGAATATTGTTAAAATGTACCTTTCTCTAATAAAATCTGTCATGTATTATCATTTATGCTCTGCCTATACCCTGAAAGATTTTACATGGATAAAGTTATTGAAAAGTAGCAAAACAAACAGTAAAGGAATTTCTAGGAATTTAGAGTAAATTTCTTACTACTAATAAAATGTAGCTATAGGATTACTGGGTGTCAAGAAAAGAAAAGTAAGAATATCAGATTGCATCATTTTTCTTTTTTCTGAGAGAAGGTTGGAGGGAGGAAAGCAGGGGGAAAACTCATCTCCAGTTTCACCGTGTGAAAGCTACATCAGGGCACGTCCGAGACAGTGTCTTCTACTGACATTCCGAGAATTAAAACAAATGACGCACACACACATGTGCAAATATTTTACATTTATATGAAATGGTTTTCCTTTATAAGGTCATAGCAGTAAATCCAAATTTAGTGAGCAGTTTTCATTGAAAATAGCCCAGGTATATTGCTTTTTGAATATCCAAATTCACATACCAACAGAGTTGCAAGCACCTAGACTTTTGCCAGAGAAGGAAGTGGAGGAAGAGGTAATCTAGTGTGGGTACTAACCAGGCATACATAGTTGCTGGGGTGGACTGCGAGATAACTGTGCATTCTTAAGATTCTTTACAACAGAGATCTATCTCTGTCTTGCTTCTCAATAGTGTCATTCCTTCAATCACTGTTAAAACTGCCTAATGACAATAACAAATAACTCCTATTCACTTCCACTGGGTTCAGATGTTATGCTTCCTGGTTAATCATGTATGTTCTCATTGTACAAGCTGATAATCAAGGGGGAGGTGTTGTGAGATTTCTTAGGAAGAGTGGAGGCTGAGGACATTGGGATGATCCTCTTGGTTTGCATAACTGAAAGGTTTGAGGGGGTGAGGACTTGATGGGTATGCAGTGCTAGCCTTTCTGAGGGGCCCTGCTGACTGAGTAACTAACTCCAGGCCATAAATTGCAATTGCTTCCCTCCTTTTTTAACTTCAAAATCTCTCATTAAAAATTCATAGTGGGCAGTCATCCAGCTATTTATGACTATGTCTAGACAACTGGAAAACAGCAGACGGTGGCAGGATCGATTCAGGACTTTTGCTCGGCTTGGTGGCCGGTTCAGATCAGCACAGAGCTGATCGGATCAATGAGGTTAGCAATAGGATAATGACGCCACTGAGAAATTGACCCAGGTGACAGATGATCATCATCTCAGAGCATGGCTGGGGCTATGGAGCACCCAGTTTTCATTTTGAATGTGTGAACTTAATCACTCATTGCGTTAGTCTGTTGTCAGACTTCCATAAGGAAACATCATGGACCACATGGCTTAGAGAGCAAAACTTTATTGACAGAGTTTTGGAGGCTAGGTCAAGTTCAAGGTGCTGCTGAGGTTAGGTTCTGGTGATGCTTATGGTCAGCACCCACTACGTCCTCACATAGTTCTCCCTCTGTGTCTGGTATGCCTTGCCTTTGCATTAAGAATTGTGGTCCAGGGATGAAGTGATAGCTTAGTAGTAAGTCACCTACCTCTGAAACCTAAGGACCCAGGTTCAATTCCCCATTACCCATGAAAGCCAGATGTGCAAGGCAGTACATGTGTCTAGAGTTCATTTGCAGCAGCTAGAGGACCTGGTATGTCCATTCTATCAGCCTCCTTCTCACTCTTTCTCTTTCTCTTTCTTACTCTCCCTCTATTCTTTTCTCAAATAAATAAATAAATATTTTTTAATGTTATTATTTGAGAGAGAGAGAAAGAGGCAGATAGAGAGAGAAAATGGGCACATCTTGGCCTTCAGCTGCTGCAAACAAACTCCAGACTCATGTGCCACCTTGTGCATCTGGCTTACATGGGTCTTGGGAAATTAAATCTGGGTCCTTTGGCTTTGTAGGCAAGCACCTGAACTGCCAGCCACTAAATAATATAAATATATATATACATTTAAAAAATAGAGGTCCTCTTGGATTAGATTTCTACCCTTATGACCTTATTTTATTTTAGTTATCCCCTTAAACATATTATCTCCAGTTGGCTTCAACAGAAGAATTTGGGATTCTATAAAGATCTGCTTCACATACTGACTAGGTAAGATAAGACCTGATGGTAGTGAAGCTCATTGTATTTAGATAATATTCTTTCATTGTCTAGGTGGCAGTGAGACCCCTAATCAGCTATCACTGGAAGAAGTTGTTAGTTAACATTCACAGGTTGTTCTAGAACCAACTATGCTATAGTGACAATGTTACAGGCAAAATGCCTGGAGACTGGAGCACATTCAGGACACCTGAGTGGAAGGATGGGCACTGGTGAATGTTGTGGCCCCTAGACAACTCTGACTTACAGGCACAGAAGCAGGGAGTAAATAATACTGCATAATCCTTGACTGCAGAGCAAGGCTGAAGGCCATGACAAGGTGCATGGTTCAGTGCCCAGATAGATGCTTCACATTACAGAGTGTGCATTTGTTTGATTGTGGGGTAATGGACTATGTGTAATTCTTAATGATGTGGCAAATTGGAGGATTGTGGGAGTACAGGATATTCACAACCTGTGTGTGGAAAGATCATACTTTTCTTTTTCTTAAGCAGGAGACTCATAGAAATGAGGAATACTCATAGGACCGAGTCCTTGTTTGTTTGCAGTTTCTCAGCCGAGGAGATACTTCTCGAGCCCTGACTGCCTGGCTGAGGCGGGGCCAGGTGAGAACATCTAGACAGTGGTGTCATGGCTGCTTTCTTTCTGTTGTGAATTTGGAGTTGGGACTAGAAGGTACTGGCTAGTCTTTTGCTGATGTCTCAAATTGGTCATATAAACCCAGGAGCTATTAAAATGTTGTATATCATTAGAGCCGGTAAAAGCTATTGAGAGGAGGCAGGCAAGGGAAAGAGAAGGAAATGTTAGATATGTAGACCAACCATTGCTTAGATCAATTCTTGGAAGGAAAAGTTAGAGTGAAAGAGCAAGAGAGCAAGAGAGAGAGAGAGAGAGAGAGGGGTAGTGAGCCTGGAGCTCAGGGAATAATAGTTTGGTTCCTAAGGGTTACCCAAGAAGAATTCTGACTGGCATGGCCATCGCTGTGGGTGGGTGGGAAGGCATGGACCATAAAGCAGCAGAAAGGTACGATGGTGAGATCTGGACAAATCCAGATGGTCATGATGTATAGGAATTTTGGGGATCCTTGCCAATGTACCAGCATATGCCAAATGCACTGATAATTTGGGTATTCCTGGATTCTTGTCTTATGAATTTGATGAATGAATTCACAGACCAGAGGATAAGGGTTAGAGGAATTTTGTTATAGCTTAGAACTATAGGAGGGGATCATTTAAGAGAAGAGGAGCTTAAGGCTAGAACTTAATCAGCGAAAGCAAGGCAAAGGTCTTGCCCAGGGAAGCAAGAGGGAGCTTGAGATGCCCACCTTTAGACTAAGGCTGGGGATTACTATGGGCCCACACAGATATGGATGCTTTAGTCAGTAAGTATGACATCAGTTGCCTGGAGTCGAGGTCCTGGAAAAGGGCAATATTCCCATGAATCTTAGTTCTCTAGGCCAGGAGTAGAAGGATTCCCTAAATGGAAGAGATAAGGCAAGGCCAGATTCTTCTGACATTTCTGACCTGTAACAAAGTATAATGATCTATATTTCCCTCCTATAACTCCAAAGATAATTCCTGCATTTAGCCAAGAGAAAACTATTTAGTTTGGGGTCTTATCACTCCTAAGCAGCCTCAGCAATTTCAATCTTCTATTCAGCTTCATCAGTCTTATAATTCGGACTCTGCATAATCCAGAGGATGTCAAGTGTGGGAATAGTTTGGCCACCTGGGACAGTACTTGGCCTGAGCAGTAAACATACCCTTCCCCTGACCGTTGTACAGATGCACCTAGTAATGTCTTGGGAACCTGAAACCCCTATATTTGCTGATCTGTACTCCACTCCAAACACCTGACAAGTTCTTCCCACATCATTTTTCCTCATCAGTACCTTTTAAAATCCATCCTTAGATCCTGTTTCTGAACATCAGGGAGCTATCCAGCCTGAACTGGTTTGGAGTTCATGGGTCGTAAGGCATACTCTATCTTTTGAGTGAACTTTTGATAGAGAAAAACTCCTATTTACTATCTTATGAATAACTGAGTGTGTTGTGTGTGTGTGTGTGTGTATAAATCAAATGCACCAGGGAAATATGTGTAGTGGGGAAAATGTTATGTAACCCAAACCTGCTAATTAATCCAGAAGACTCATGATCTCCCAGTGTCTGACAGTACTAACACAAAATCTTCATAATAGAAGGAACAAAATGACACCGAAATAGAAAAGAGACTAATTGGAAAGAAGATGGAATTCAATGGAGAGTAGATTTGGGAACAGAAAAATGGGGGTGGTTGGAGTGAATTCACATGTTTCTTATCTATACTTATGGAAGTTGTCAATAAAAAGTTACCAAAAAAAAACCCCAAAACAGAGTACTACTCAAACTATGCTCCAAGCAACTGATCCATTGTCTTCTAAAAGTCCTACCAAGAGAAATCCCAGACAACTTCCTGGGGCCCTTGAGTACTCCCCACTGATTGACCCTCTGCCTCTCCAGCAGGGTAGTCAAACACTTAGTATTGACTTGCTCTTAGTAATGTTCTTGCTGATTCACTACTCATGTATGCCTTTCTTCAGTTCTTTGAATCAGATGCCAAGAAGCTCAAAATACCAAGTAAGGGGGTGTGTCGGGAGGCCACCAGTAACAATTTTGCCTTCTAGGATATTTATTAAGTTGTGAATACTGGAGTTAAAAATCCTGGAAATATAATAGTAACAGTGTGTAAAACATATCTATGTAATAAAATATCTTCAGGGCTTGCGAGATGGCTTAGCAGTTAAGCACTTGCCTGTGAAGCCTAAGGACCCCGGTTCGAGGCTTGATTCCCCAGGACCCATGTTAGCCAGCTGCACAAGGGGGCACACGCGTCTGAAGTTCATTTTCAGTGGCTGGAGGCCCTGGCACGTCCATTCTCTCTCTCTCTCTCTCTCTCTCTCTCTCTCTCTCTCTCTCTCTCTCTCTGTCTCTCTCTGTCTGTTGCTCTCAAATAAATAAATAAAAATTAAAAAAAATAAAAATAAAATATTTTCAAAATTAGTTAATACATTTATAAGTAGATCTCCGAAATGTTTCTTAAATGCTTTTGTTGTCCTTGCCTGATCCCCTGCTATCATAGGGCAGGGCTACACATATCTACCTTGATACAGTGGCTCCCTGCCAGAAGAAAAATAAAACATTTGTTTTTACTTCTCAGCTTCTTTGAACCTTTCCTTTGCCTTTTATGATACAAATTCAGCAATCTTAGAGAAAGATAAAGAATTAAAAGAGAATAAGGCAGTTAAATGCTCTTGTTAGCTTATTACAAGAAGGGAAATAATGATGGCATTCTGCTTCTATAATCTGTCTTCCTGTACTTTTATAGTAGCATCTAAAAAGACCATTGAATCTTGGGACTTAAGAACTGAGAAGGACTTGAGAAATTAAATCTAGACAATGACCCCACATGACAACTCTTGGTCCTAAATATAAGAAGGTCTTTAATAATGATTAAAGCTCTATATAGTAGCAAAAATGGTTGTATATCAAGGGGGCATGCCTACACTCTGATCATTGTATATTACTGGAATAAAAAGAAACTTACAGATGGTATCTGCTTTACAGATAAGTGGATCAAATGAGCTACCCAATGTCTCAGACCTCCTTAGCACTGGAGCTAAAATTTCCAGCAGGTTCTCAGAGTACTTTGGCCAGAATCTTTAATTGCTTAGAACTGTAGCTTCCAAAATTTCAGTACTTTCATTTTAAGAAGGAAACCACTTTTTAAACACATTAATGCATAAAATCTTAATTGTTAGTATCAATAATATTTTTAAACTTTCTTATTTAGTTAGTTATTGGCAGAGAGAAATAGAGAGACAGAGAATGGATTTGCTGGGGCCCTTAGCCACTGTAAATGGACTCCAGAAGCATGAGCCACTTTGTAAATCTGTCTTTTATGTGGGTACTGGAAAATCAGGCTTGGGTTGTTAACCTTGTAGGCAAGCAATTTCACCACTGAACCATCTCTCCAACTGAGTATCAATGATGTTATAAGTATTGTCAACATGCCCACCCCATCGCCCATAACTTTCAAGTGCATGCAGTGCCCCATACGATTGCCTCCTTGCTCTACCCTGTGGACCTGGGGAAGATTCAGAGAAACTTCTAGATTATGTGGAGTGAGCATGGAAATCCCTGCAGCCAATCACACCAAGATACTAGCTGCTTCTTTAACAACTGGCCTGGGAGCATCCAGGCTTAAAAGGAGAGCATGTCAAGAAAAAAATGCATTTCCTTTAAAACGTTACATGATAACTTACATATTTCAGCCAAATAGTGCAGAACGGAGAGTGAAATGAATGTAAAAAAAAGGAGATAAAAATTAATTTGAGATCTAGCCTAGGGTAGCTTATTAAAAATCACTGCTCATTCACTTTATGGGGAGGCAGGATGCTGTGTATGGACTTGTCTGGTAGACTAGGGACACATCACAGATCAGTAGACACTTGGATGACAGACCTGGTTGTTACCACGCCTCAGCATCAAATTCAGAGACAAATCCTTTCACTAGTTCACAACATGCTGACTAATCCTGCAAACATCTCTGTGGACTGGGGGAAATATGCAGAGTTCACTAATAAATTCAATTTCTTCTCTGCTTAGATGAATTTGTTCTTACAATAGCATTCTAGCAACCCTAAAAATGAATTTCCTTCACACTGTAAAGTATGTGAGAACACGGGACTGGGAGAAGATGGTTGAGAAAAGCAGTAACAAGGGGAGCAAAACTACCTGACCCAAAGGAGAAGCGAGTATGAACTGATGGGGTTATAGCAGAGAATCAAGGGATGGCATTTCTTTCATGACTAGTTGGTGGAAGAAATCCAAAACCAGCTTCCACTTATTCATTTCCATCTGTCAATAATTATACCCAAGGCCTAGTCTAATAATGTCCCTACACTACTTTGAATTTGAAATGTCATTAAGATAGGATACAAAATTTTTTCTTAACTTTTGTTTCTCACATTTGTTCTTATACACTAGAAAAAACTCAAGCTCAATTATGGCATTTTAAAATTTAAGGGCTGGAGAGATGGCTTAGCGGTTAAGCGCTTGCCTGTGAAGCCTAAGGACCCCGGTTCAAGGCTTGATTCCCCAGGACCCACGTTAGCCAGATGCACAAGGGAGCGCACGCGTCTGGAGTTCGTTTGCAGTGGCTGGAAGCCCTGGCGCACCCATTCTCTCCCTCTCTCTGCCTCTTTCTCTCTCTCTGTCTGTTGCTCTCAAATAAATAAATAAAATGAACAAAAAAAATTTTAAATAATTCAAAAGTCCTCAAATATCTTATTTGAATAGGAAGATAATCTTTCTGATGGAATTGATATAAACAATGAATACAAAGCCTAATAAGTGTCTTTATAAAGTCACCAAAAAGGTAAAAGAAAGAGAAATAAACAAGAATAGATAGAGCTTAAATTTAAACCTGGAAGGGCATAGCCTAAGTGTAAGACTTTAAGAAAGATTTAGATATATGTTCAAAAAGACATTTATTTTTAATATTTAAAGATTTTCCAGAACTCCCAAATGTAAGATGGACTACCTGGAGCTCAGATTTAAAAAAAAAAAAACATAAAAATTCTACTGTCTAATTATAATTCTGAGTCTAATATGCTCTCATTTTATCTACATTAAATTATTCTTATAGAGAGAAGAAAGCTATTATTTTGCTAATCTCACCCTCCATTCAGATTCCTAAGTACTCTCTTTAAGGCACTGTAGAAATTCTTGGACAAATAGATCCCCATGTAAGAAAATTTAGAAGCAAATGATAAAACCATATCATCATCAGGAATGATGTAATTAAAATTAATACACTGTGTCAGAGTCACCCTAAAAGACTTTTATTTCAGCATCATTTTTTATACTTTCAAATAATTGCAAATGATGTAATAAATGTATTCATATCCATATTTATTTGGCGTGACTCAAAACTTAAAATGAAAATGAGAAGGGCTTGCAGATAAACAGTGTAATTATTACCAATGTGTCATGTGCAATTGTCAATCAGGTTGGTTGGGATACTAATTGTGACCTAGTCCAAAATTAAGTATACAGATAATGCTGCTAGTGTATTTTAATAACACAAACCAAAAATATTTTTACATGTAAAATCAGGACTTTTATTCTGCAAAAGAGGAGAAAGTACTTGGAAAATGTCCTAATTTTAAATTAGCATATGGTGACGGAATGAAACGTCCAAATGGAACAAGAAAATTCAATTTGGAGACCCTGCTGCCATTTAAAGTGTATGAACTTGGTCACCTCTGTCATTAGGGCCTTGATTTTTTTTTTTTTCCTATTTGTAAAATGAGGAGATTTTGCAGAAAATTCTGCAAAAAAAAAAAAAAAAAACTTGTAGAGCTAATGTGTTTATAATGACAACTATAAGTGGTTACAAAATCGATATTAAAATAAACAGAGATGTATTTATCAGTGAGCAATCTAACAACAAAGAACTCCAGATGGCAGAGTACATATTGTTAAAAATAAAAAATGGAATATATGGCTTATTTCCCATAGTTTCGTTCAATCAGAGTGGATATAACTAAAAACTTGGGTCATTATTATAAAATATATGAAGTGTTATGTTCTTAAAAATACTTTTTTCTTAACATGATTGCATTTCTTATTAAATATGACTTCCACTGGAAAATATGGAATAGATTTTAACTTTCATTGTTTTGGCATGGAAATAAAGATGTTAATCATATTTCTCTTCTGATTCAAACTTTTCATATAATTCTATCTATGAGGTGAGTTGTGTAACACATAATGTTGCATTTTTGGATATTTAATAATTCTGAATATAATTCTTTAACTTCTCCATGTCTTAGAGCCAAGGAATATCTTGTTTTCTAGTCTCAGATACCTTGACAACTTCATGGAAGTTGGACTTCATAGAAAAAAAAATGGCTTTGCAGGAATTGCAGGAATTTGTTGGTTGATATTTAAATACATAGATTTTTACCCATGTACTTCTCTCACCATTTATTCTCAATTTGTCTCCGTCCTTTCAGAGGCGAGGATCAAGTTTTCTAAAAGGGACTGACTACTTCTTTGTTTGGGTAATGCAGAGCATATTTTACAAAGCTTTCATCCACAGTATATCTCATGCCTGAGAGGGCTCACAAGTTGGTGTGTTCTATACTCATGGTACCTGCCTCTCAGAGCTTGGCTAGGTAGAGTCATTGTGGTTCTGATGTGACTCACTCTGGTCCTTTCCCTGGAGTGCAGCCTGTAGCCAATGGATAGTTAGGGAAACTTGGAAATATTACTATCTGCAATGGGAAGAGACAAGGAAGTCTATTCTATGAGCTTCTTCAATCCAGAAGCATGCCAGGCATGTACCTAGCAACTTTGTGATGTGGAGCAAGATGGTGGAAGACATGCACAGGAAAAGGGACAAGAACACTGATAAAAAAAAAACTGAATAACATCTTCCTAGGACAAATTTCTTGGAGTTGCCTCCATCCACTTACCACCCTGGACAAAAAGGACTTTCTGCCTCAGAGGGCCATGTCAGTAAGGATTCCGCAAAAGCCATCTCTCTTCCAGCATAGCCTTTCTCTGAGGTAGGGTTACCAGATACAATCCATGATACTGTGGGGCAGCTAGGGCGGCCTGGCCCACAGTTCTGTCACAGGTTCTCCTGATCACTTTCCTACTGTAGCAGTCAGCCTCACATTTCTGGGGCGAACCTCCAGATTAGACAGAATTTAGGAGAGGAAGAAGAGATTTGTTTGAAGGGAAAGTTCCATAATAGAAGAATTTGGCCCCCTTTCACAGGACTGAGTAGAGAGAAGAAACAAAAGCCATCAATATCAGTACATGCAAGCTCACTTCAGGAACCCTAATCCAAGCTCAAGCATGTTGCATATCTTTAGACTGGAATTCCAAATCTATCCCCACACCTCAGGGCTGCACCCCAGCATCCACCCAGTGACACACAGTTACAAGCTTGAATGTAACTCCTGAATCAGCTGGGAGTGGTCAGGGGGCTTCCATTCAAATACCAATACCGCACCTACAGTTTCTTGTGTTGTTCTCATCGCCGACTTCATGCCTTGACTTCCAGATCTACATATTTGTTATAAGCAAGTTAACATAATATGCGGATCCTGTGGTTCCAAGAAAAACACTTTACAAACAAGAATCCTTGGCTGGTCCAGCACTGAGCAATACAGTAGAGCATTTGACAGAGCTCAAAGCCAGCTACTTGTGGAGTCAGCCAAGGTGAAGATGGCCAGACCAACAAATGTCAGGCCACTGGAAGAAAGCCTGGCTTCATGGAATCAGCACTGATGAAATGGAGCCAAAGTTCTCTCAAAGCTGGGATGTGTAGAGCTCTGACTCTTCTCTAAGAAGGACACATTTATAAACTTCAGCACTGTCGTCACCTCCTACCAGGCAGGGGCTAGGACCCTTTTGTTAGGGCACCGCGTTAGGTGGTGGTGGATCAATATGGCTGGCTGATATTGTAACGTCAGGATTGAAGCAGCTTGCAAGGTCATGAAGCTATGAACCTTGAAGTCAGGCAGATCTTTTCTTTGCCATAGGAACTCCCTTGGTATGCTTTTAAGACTCTTTTGATAGACCATTCCTAATACAATTGAGAGACATGCATTTCAAACATTCTGAAATACATTTTTACACTGATAGTAAGAAAAAGTCTGCCTTAAAGACACCATTGTAGGAAAACGGTATTGCAAACAGACCATGTCACCCTGAAGGATATTTATGGAAAGGAGAAAGGACAGAGCCAACCTTCATCTCATTTCTTGGTAGGAATCCAAGCCTTTGTTAGCACCTGTGCTGGAAGTGAGCTTTTCACACAGTCAGTCTCCTTGACTGTGAGCTTCATTCTGTTGTTCAGTGAGACTGTGGCCAAAGCCCTTTCTTAAAACCCTTTCCTTAGAGATGTCTCTGGTCCCACACACCTGTGTTTCTCATCCTTTTCTGGTCACCCTAGTGGCACCCCTTATACCCAAGATATTTCTCTACTGGTCACCTCATTCTACTTCATTTGTCTCCTTTTGTTTTCTCATAGGACAGTCGCAGAGGGCCCAGGTAATGCATAAAGAGATGCAGGGAATATTTCAGGTGCTACCTTCTCTCTGAAACCTTTGTTTCATTTTATAATCTCACTCACTTGATATACTCAATGCTTCCCCCCCTCTAAAATTAGCTATAAAAAATATTCTATATAGCTAAATGTATTTCCTTGGACCTAGACATCTCTCAAGGGATAGCAAAAAAAAGTACTTGATAAATAATAATTAAAGCACTTATTTATTTAAAGTAAGATACTTGTTCAATTTTAAAAGTAAACTATCCATATCAGAATTGAAAAAATCACTGTCCTATAATATACACATCACAAAAGAATTTTCCTTGTCTTTGCACTCTGAAATACCCTTTTTGTACATATTCCTTTTGGTCACAGTTCCTCAATGGCAAAATAACATCTATTCACAAGTATAAGTGTTTCCCCAGTGTTTAGCCAGAGATGAAAGGGCATCACTGGGATGTTTCTTGTCACATAATCTGCAGTGGTCACTTTCCTTAAAAATCAGGTACTGGGGTGCCAGAGATTATGGCTTAGCCGTGAAGGTGCTTGACTATAAGGCCAATGGACCCAGGTCCATTCCCCAGGATCCACTTAAACCAGATTCACAAGGTGATGCATGTGTTTGGAGTTTGTTTGCAGCTGCTAAAGGCCCATTCTCTCTCTCTCCCTCCCTGCTTCCCTCTCAAATGAATAAATAAATAAAAGTAAAATATATTAGAAAAACTATTCTTCCAAAAAGTAAAGGGAGGGGTACTTAATAGGATGGTATTGTATATATATATAAGTAGAAGAATAGAATAACAGGGTGAAAAGGCCCAAAGTGAGGTCAGGGGAAGAGATTGAATAAAGGAAAGGTGGAGGGAAGGCTAATCAAAATCTAAGAAGATATGAATAAATCACATGGAATCCTCCATTTTTGGACAATGAAACACTCAGGAGCTGTACATTGTTGCTAGAAAGTTTTCAGTGCCAGGGATGGGATACCTTCCAGTGAGTTGTTGGCCAGGCAGGTCCCTGATGTCTCCAAAACATTATAGGCCATTGCTGAGGCCCTTGTTTTCCTACCAGGGACAGATGGTAAGACCCTATAGCTAAGACTCCACATACTTGGGGTATAAGGCCACTGAGAAATCCTGCTGAAACTGAGCTGATAACCTCCTCCATGTAGGCCAGCTGACAGAAAGGTAGAAGAAGACATTCCGCATGCAGTTCAATGGGAGAAATAGATACCACCAGTGAAGATACTCCACGGTGGACACTGCAAACCTTATATTTGGCCAGCCAGGCCAAATGAGCCAATGGGTGCAATAGTGGCACTTCTGTCATGGTGGAAACCAACTGTCTTCTAACTGGACTGGAGGCCTGCTTCATGGGAGGGAATACATCCCTGATACTGAAAAGTTAAAACAGGGGTAGTCATGAGCCCCAGGGGTATAACATCTGCTGATGTCTGGAAAAATGTATATACTATGCTTATCAAACTGCCTAGTAAGCACTTCTCTTAATATTCATACCCTTATATTAATGTTCTTCTCACTTTGGGTAGAGAATCTTCTCTTTTCAGATGGCAGTGATCTTGGGACGACTCAGAAGGTATCATAGTGTTAGAAAGAAGTGACTGGAGTACTGAGTAACATCTCAATCACCCCTTCCAAGGCTCAGGGTCTAATGCAGAAGAGGTGGCGGAAAGAATGTAAGAGCCAAAGGAAGGGTAGGACTCCTTACAACGTACTCCCTCCAGACATAAAATGTTCTGGATATCCATGACCTCACGTTATATTACCAGAACACATTCTCATATAAAGTTCTTGGTGCTGTTTGTAATTAATGCTAAATCTTGCTTATCACACCATGAGAGTGACCTCCACCTGATCCCAAGTACTCTCCTACTAATCCTGGTTAATGTTCAAAAACAGTGAAGAAAATGACCAATTCCATGATAAAATGATTCTGAATAGACACACAAATGTATAATACATGGACTTCTGAACATGTGCAAATTAAAGAAACATAAATTAGATTTTTTCATTTAATGTCATTCTCTATATGTAATAGATGCTTAGCTATGACTATGTTGTCTATTCTTTTCTCTTATAACTTTATTTTCACTGTTTTCTGGTAATACAATGAGATCGTTTGCATTTCTGTTGTGTGTGTGTGTGTGTGTGTGTGTGTGTGTGTGTGTGTATGTGTGTATGTGTGTGTGTTGTGTTTTGTTCCATTTCACTATATATCAGTTACATTCTCATTGCTGTGAATAAATATTTAACCAGAAGAAAGAAAAAAATCATTTGGAATGCAAATCCAGAGAGTAGGGTCCATCGTGGTGGGAAGGCATGACTGGCCAGAGTGGGCATAGAGCTGGTCATGTAATGTTTGCAGTCAGGTCACAAAACATTAGCGCCTCCTCCAGTGAGCAACTTCCTCCAACGAGGTTCCACCTCCTAAAGGTCCAAGCCTGGAAGCAAGTGTTGAAACACATAATCCTATGGGGAAATTTTCACATTCAAATCACAACCCATTTCCTTATATAGTTGATAAGACCACCACTAAAACTGTAAAAATATTTTAATTCAAAACTTTGTAAGCTCTTTTATGTCTTTAATATATTCAGTGGTTTTTCACAAATGTTATTAGCAACTAATAGTTTGTAAGAATTTGATATGTACTGGTCATCCTCTAAGCACATCACAGGTGGGTGTTCCTCCAACTATTCTGCAAGGAGCTCTTAGGACCAGATTCACTGTCCAAGTGAAGAAAAAGACCTATCAGGTTCAAATATTGATAAAACCATGCAGCTGTTTTCCAGAGCCAGATCTTAATCTTAACCATTTCCAACTTCAGCCAAAGTTCTTCAGGACTCCTGTATACTGACAGTGAAAACTGTCCTTTCTAGCTTACTATAAAGTAAATATTTCCAAAAATTCCCCTTCAAAATATCCCTGTGTATTATTAGTGCCTATAAAAAAGATAACACCAAGCCATCACCAAATCAAAAGTCCAGAGTAATTATAACAATGGCTTCTCTTCATAGAGGCCTTTAACTATTTGGTATATGTCTATGACTTCATTGAATCCACATGAAGGAACTCTTTTAGCCTTCATTTCTCCCTGTTAGGGATGAGAGAGAACATTTGTTGGGGTTAGCTGCATCTTCTGATACCCAACTGCTATCTTTTGTTATTAAAAATGTTTGAAGGAAAGTGAAATTCAGATTCATATTCTTCTGATTTATAGCTTCAAGTCTGAAATCTTAACCTGTTCCCTCTCTGGTCTCCATCTCCAATGTCACTGCTCCACTGCTGCCCCTGTCTGGATCCTTTCAGGAGACGCCCTCAGGCTCTCATGTTCCCTGGAGATCTCAGAAGCATTAGAAGGGAATCCTACCATGTAAGCACATGGGAACATGGGAAAATACTCTTCACAGAAATCCCTGGGCAAGATGTTTATATATATATATATATATATATATATATATATATATATATATATATATATATATATATAATGTGAGGTTCTTTTTTATTTATCTGTATCTTATTTTTACTTGATACATAATATTTGTTCAAACATATGTGACATAACATCATAATTCATTACATACCTATAATATATAATGACCAGGCTGAGGTGATTAGCATTTCCATTTCATCATACATGCATCCTTTCCATCTTCTGAGATTCTTCAAACTCCTCCCGTGACTCTGAGCTATACAATATATTGTGATAGCTTTAGTAAGGCTCCTGTGCTGTAACACACAGAACTAGTTCCTCCTGTCCGCTGGTGCCCAGCCTCCGAAGGCTGCATGTCCTCTCCCTACAGTCCCTGGAGTGCACTGCCTTGCTCCCTGCTTACAGGAGATCAAAGGGGATTTTTAAGCCAAACGTCTGCCTGCTGAATCCAAACAATCAGGATTCTTACAAAATGCTCAGTATTTTAGTCATTCCTTCTGAGAAATGAGTCTTGTTTTAAAATCCCAATTCTCATTACACAGCAACATTTTTTCACCTAATTGTTAGAAAAGATGAAATTTCTAAGTTTTGAAAGTTCAGGTAGTTATTATTGTAAAATGCAATTCCAGACAACCTATTTGCTTATTTTGTTACAATGCCAAACCTCACTCTATCTTTTCATCTTAAAATCACAAAATATTATGCATTTGTTTTTACAATTTCCTTAGAACCCCATTATATATATTTATTTGGTTTGTTTGTATGTGTGTATACATATAAATATGTTGTATAAATATTTCTATATTTGTCTGTTTGTCTGTCTCTCTCTCTTTCTGTATATATATATATAGTGTATATAGGTATAAAATACAAAATTATATATAATATATGTAATGTATATTTGTATTTTTTTCCAATGCCTTCCCTTTATGGGATTTTACACTTTGTCCAAATTTATTTAACAGGTCATATGTGCAAGATTTCTTTGTGGTTGGCTGTCATTTAATTCTCATGTGTCTTCATTATCTATGATGCCTGCTCTCTAAAACCAAAGGTCATCACTGAGGTCATAGTGGTAGTTTGAGTTGAACAAGATAACAGAAAAAGTCTGACTTAAAGGGTAGCAAAAATGTATGCTGTGCTTGGAATTCAATGCATAATGGACTCCTCCGACCCATGATTGCAGGACCTTCCTTCTAAAGACCAGATTGGTGGTAAAAGCAAGTTAGATGTCTAGGGTGCTTCACTCAATATAAGAGGCTTAGTTTCCAGTGCAGTAAATTCCTTACACATACTGTCTGTGACCTACATTATGATAATCACACTGTCCTGCATTTACTGCTCAGTCAACTTGCTCTTGTAGATGGCTATGTCACATAAATCCTTATCCAACTTTTACTGTTTCTTTCCACAGCTTTGAAATGACATTAAAAAGACCGTAGATTCTAGTATTTGTTCTAGTATTTGGGCTTAAGTAACAAAGCAAGTTTTTCCCCCTCTTTCTGAAAATACTACTCTTTCTTTTCTACTTTTTTACTCTTCAGAAACATTTTTCCCCCCAGTGGGACTTCAAAAGGAGTGACAAATTATGCAAAATGTCCTCATTCTTCCCTGGGCTTTGGAGAGGGCTCTGAGAGCCACTACCCCTTGCAGGACCCCAAAAGTTCCCAAGCTTGTGGCGTGGTGTCAAATCCATTCCTGGTACTGTAACCCTTTTTATATTTCTAGAATAACTGTCTACTCTTTTTTTCCTCTTTTGTCTTTTATATGTGCATGAAGATATGCATAGGTGTGCATGCCCAAGTATTTACAGGCATGTGGAGGCCAGACAACTCCCTTGGGTGTCCTTCATTCGGAAGCCATCCAATTTTGGGGAGACAGGATCTCTCACTGAACAGGAGTCTGTCAATCAAATAGTCTAGACTTGCTGGCTAGCTGGCCAAAAGGCTCTTCCTGTCTCCACCTTCTTAGCCACAGGGATACAAGCACGTGGCTCCAAATTTAGCTTTTCATGTGTGTAGGAAGCAGTTTACCAATTGAGCTTTCTCCCCAGACCCCAAACACCTTTCTCCTGCCTCATGTGAGGACCTGTGCATGTTTATCTAGCTTTTGTATTGCTCCTGGGCCAGATGGCAAGGGAATGCTGGAGCTCGGAGAGCCACATGGACACAGGCTGACTGTTACAGCTCTTGGGGAACTCCTCAGTCTGCGCTGATGGATCTACAAGTCAGCTAACCTTCTGTGCAGAAACCTGGAGAGAGCAGCTCAAAGGGAGTGGTACAGACAGGTGGAAATGGAGGCGCCCTCGTTAGGGTAGAGAATGAAAACAGAGGATGTAGGATAGACTGGAAGTTTACTAGCCACGCCTTGTACTGAGGACTTCTACCTATTAGTTCATTCCATCCCTTCAATAGGCATAGGAACTAAGTGCAATTGCTACCTAGGATATCTGCTAAATTACACCCATGCATCTATTTACTCAACACAGGACGAAGTGGCATGATTATTTACATTTTTACAACAGATTAGAAAGCTATTGGTGAGAGAAATTTAGTAACTTTTCCAGTTTTCAGGTTGGACATGGTTTTCTGGGGTAAGTCACTGCCCAGAATGTGGGAGACTCCAGTGCCACCCAGACCCACGCTCTGAGTGGAGCACACACTGTAGCTCTCTGGAGGGCCTCACACAGATTAACCAGCTGGGGCGCGGTGGGTCTTGAGATGCAAAGAGGTCTTCGGTATGTCCCTGGAGTATGTTCACAATGTCCTCTGTGGCTGACAGGCTCCTCGTGCCTCTCAGTGATTCTTGACCACGTGCTCCTGCTCACTCCTCTCCTTGAGCATGGGCTAGATCAGCGATGCCTTCTCACATAACAGCAGTGCTGGGATGACGCTTTAAGACTAAGTCAGAAGGTCCAGTGACCTACGTCTTGCTTGCACTCATTCTGCCTGAATTTTCTTGTCCTTTTATGAAGCAAACTCTCATGCTATGACAGCCTAAGAGAGAAGTCCGAGTGGCAGGGAGCACAGGGAACCCTCTAGCCAGCAGCCAGTGGAAACAACTGAGAAGCTTGGTCCAACCTCTTGGCAAAAATTGAATCCTGCCCATAGCTACACAAATGGCCTTGGAAATAGATTCTCCACACTCGTGTCTACAGCTCCCTTGTTCATAAGTAGACCCTCCTGAGAGACCCTGAGCCAAGGATCCTAGCTAAATTATGCCCAGAATTTCTGATCTATAGAAATATTGCTCTTTAATCCACAAAATTAAAGAATAATTTTATGCAGCAAAAATAACTAATACATGCTTCCTTGGTTTACCTGGATAAGCAAAACCCTAAATTTTATTAAGCAGCAGAAGAATCTGTTGAAAAATACAATTATCATTAGCTGTGCCTAGAAATATGAACACGTATTATTCCAAGTTTTGTGAAAGTTTTTTGAGTTAAGTATACTTACGCAATTCTAATGATAAATATTTAATAGTAATATGTTAATGTTCATTTGCAGTTGTACCATTAGACAACCCCGCACTATGTCTTTCTTCAGGCCTAGCCTGGGCTCTTGCCCTTCCACTGTTTTCCACGAGTGTGTGATCTTCTGCTTTTAGATTCCTCTTACTTTGATCCTGATTGCATTGATGAGGTGATGAGTCTTTGCTTTTGTGAGTGATCATTGCACCAGAATCTACAATTTACCTGTGATAATCTCTGGTGCACAAGCGATTTCTGCCTATCACTGGGGATTGAGCAACTTTTTGATATTTCTGTGACCCATTAACACTTGACTGGATTCTTTCTGTTGTGAATCCATGGTGCTGCAGTAATAGTAGTAAGTGTGTGTGAGCTTGGCACTGGAGCAGTAGTGATAGATGTGTGTAAACCTGGAGCTGGAGTAATAATGACAGGCGGGTGTCATTTTGTTGTTGGAGCAGCAGCAATAGATGCTTGTAAGCTTGGTACTGGAATAATACTGATAGATATGTATGAGCTGGGGCTGGAGAGATGGCTTAGCGGTTAAGCGCTTGCCTGTGAAGCCTAAGGACCCCGGTTCGAGGCTCGGTTCCCCAGGTCCCACGTTAGCCAGATGCACAAGGGGGCGCACGCGTCTGGAGTTCGTTTGCAGTGGCTGGAAGCCCTGGCGCGCCCATTCTCTCTCTTCCTCTATCTGTCTTTCTCTCTGTGTCTGTCGCTCTCAAATAAATAAATAAATAAAAATTAAAAAAAAAAAAGATATGTATGAGCTGGGTACTAGAGTAGCAGTTATAGATGTGTGTGAACTTGGCACTAAAGCAATCGTGGTAGATATGTGTTAACATTTTCTTCTTTATTATTATGTACATGAAAATTTAATTCCTTCCATTCCACATCATGGTAATGGACATGGTGTGACGGCACTAGGAAACCCCCAACATGAATGTGTTTGTGTGCACACATGCACATTCATATACATGCCACTCCGTCACATTAGGTAAGGGTGTCTCTACTGATAAAGTCACAGTGAGTTCAACAAACTGGTAACAACAGTGCTGGTTCCATCCGCGGCTTGCTTGCTTCTTTCACATGTAAGAAGTATGCTTGTTTTGAATAATATATGTCATTGTCAAGACCCCCTTGCTTAGTTTTTGTGGTAGCTTGGATGTGAAATGTCCGCTATCACTTTGTGGGTTTGCAAGTAAGCCTGGTCCTGGTCTCTAGCGGGTGGAGCCTCAGGGAGCTGAGGTTGTGACAGAGGCAGTGTTCCACAGAGGCATTCAATGGGGTTCATTAACCCAGCTTGCCAGTTGAAGCAAGCTCACTCTCTTGATGCTCCTTGCCAGCTGCTGTGGCAAGATGTGATGTCCAGCCTCTGCTCTGCATTGCCACAACGAAGCTTTCCCTTGAATCGGTCAATCTGAAATAAACCCTTTCCTCCCATCAGCTGTTTCTGGTCAGGTGCTTTGTTCCAGTAATGAGAAGGTAATTGGAGCAGCTGCTACATTGTTTATAAAGAATGCATATTCAAATTTTCTCTAGAAGGGAAGATATAGATAAGGCACTTGATAGCCTCACTATCTGTGCTTAAACTAAGGTATGTTGAACACTGTGCTGGGTAATGTTATGTGTCAGATTGAATAAGCATAGGATGCCCGTGTACCTGCTAAATCTTTTTTTGCTTGGCCTTAGAAATACTCGTGTTGCTGGCAAAACATGCTTACTGCTTTAATGTGTTAATGAGGCTGCTTCTGGAGGAGGAGTGACATTTTAATTGGTGAGCTGAGACAGGCAGCTATGGGTGGGAATCACCCAATTCACTGAGCACTTACTAGAATATAAAGGCCAAGAAAGTGTGAGTTCACTCTCACTGCCAAAGCAGTCCCTGTTCTGGAATATTAACAGTCCAGGTTTTTGTACACCTGAGCTCATGTGAGAATGTACAGCATCATACCACTCTGATTCTCACCCCTCAGCTCTTCAGAGATCTTCGGCTTTCCTGGTTCTTTATTTTACAGAAGACAGATCACTGGACTTTTGTTTTCTATGACCACATGAGCCAACTTCTATAATAAATCTCTCTCTCTTTCTCTCTCTCTCTCTCTCTCTCTCTCTCTCTCTCTCTCTATATATATATATATATATATATATATATATATATATATATATACATATATATATATATATACATATAAATCTATATCTATCTATCTATCTATCCATCTATGTATTTCTACATATATATTATATGTTTCCTATTGGTTCTGTTTCTTTGTAGAACCCCAGCTAATGCAAACACATATGCCTTTCATTTGCTCCATGCCATCTGGAGATAAACTTTCAGTCCCTTTAAATTTTATAATAAAAAGGATTTAAAAATTGATGTTTAGTTCTTTTCTCCTTAGATAAACATTTCTGACATAATTGCTGAGCTCCTTAGATTCCATTCCATTTATTTTTTCTGTATGACTTTTATTGAAGTTCTGTTTAAGTTCAGGCTCCAGGCCACTGGAAAGTACAGAGCAGTTAGGCATTAACAATTTCTTCAAGACATTCAGGTCAGATAACGATTTATGTGTTTTAACTTTTAAATTACCTTTCTTCTCTTTAACCCTTGCATTGAAAAAGATTTATTTGTCAGAAGATTTGTTGAAGACGGGCATGCTGCTTCCTTTGGCTTCTCAAAGCCTCCAGCAGATTATGAACCCTCGATGCCAACCACAGCTCTGCATTGTTATTCAAACTTAGAAACCTTACATTTTTTTCCATTCTGAGGCTATGCTAAAACATCAACCAGGGTTGTATGTAAAATTTTCATTATTAAAAATATGTTACTAATGAAAAAAAAAAGGCTACTGTAGGCCAAGAAACTTGTGATGAATATTTTTAAGCAAGTATACACCGCTTAAGTTATCTCCAGTTTGGGGCAAAAGGATGAAGACAGATGACTCATGTCTTTATTGCATAATGTGTAGAGCCATCCAGAGTCAGGAAATCAAAATGCCAGGTCTCAGTGAGCAAGCATGGATTTTGGATGTGTTGAGTCAGACGTGCCTGACGGTCCTCCAGTGGGAAATGTCCAACTGGCAGTTGGATATATTTGTTCTGAGCTCAGGCAAGCAGTCAGGACTTGGAATTTGCAGGAAATGAAGGGATTTGAAGTAATGAGAGAATGTGAGCAGTTATGGATTGATTTTCTGCTATTTTTAGAAAAGGATGTTTAAAGCTACAAAAGCAGTGTGAAAGAAAAATGTCTGTGACATCAGTATCTGCTCCAAAGATCCATGTCCATGAGCCTGACTGTGTGACTGAATCCTGTGAAAATATTTATATAGTTCTTACATGAAGACTCATCTTACTACTGGGAGATTATTTACACACTGGGGAGAAACTTGCTGTCTAAAGGGGTATATAACCTCCCTTGTGCATGGAATAAATACCTCTGGCCTTATTCATGCCTTCTCATCTCTTTGTCTAATTTTTCTGTTGTCTATAGAAAGAGCAGGACAGTAAGAAAATCTGTAACACTGCTCCAAGACACCCTTCAGCAAGCTAGTCCTGGTATGTTTCATGACAATGACAGAGAAATAAAAAGCAAGGCAGAATTGAAACACTTGTGTTTACTCTTAGTATCCCAGTAATCAGAGCAGGTTACATTGACTAACTCACATGAAAGAGGGCAGCACATGACCCCATCCTGGTCAGAAAGTACTTAAAGTTGGCAAGGTCAGTGAGGACATGGGGCTAAGGGAGAGGCACTGGACCAGACTAGCTGTGTATTATAATATCCATGTGGGTGGATTGTGACACTATTGTGTCTAATTGGATCAGGGACAATTACTATCAGGAGGTAAAAATCTAAGATATTGAAATACATTTCTTAAAAGCCTACCATTTGAATTCATAGTACAGTTATAAGCTCAGAATTGCAGTGTAGTTTAGGAATGCTTGTTATTGATAATATACAAAGAATACCCTCTTTCACCCTCTTTTTGTGCAGTGCTGGGAGTCTAGTCCAAGGCTTTGCTTCACAACAAAGCCCTAAGAGAATATCTTTGAAACAGATACAAATCTCTTAATTTGTATAACTTTTTTCTCTGTCCTCTTTCTTTTTATGTTTTTGTTGTTTTTGTTTTTGTTTTTCAAGGTAGGGTTTCACTCTAGCCCAGGCTGACCAGGAATTCACTATGGAGTCTCAGGGTGACCTTGAACTCACAGCAATGGTCCTACAACTGCCTCCCGAGTGCTTGGATTGAAGGCATGCACCACCACGCCTGGCCTCTGTCATCTTTCTTGTGTATGCACTGAATATGGTAAAACATAGCTTCTCTCAATGTGTTTGAGTATAATGAGAAGGTACTTATAATGCAAAGAGATAAGTGACTATAATTACACTCAATCTAAATTCTTTAGAGTTTTGTTCCACCAAAAGAAAAAAGCAAATGACATGTTTTTTGGTCCCATGTCCATCACTGTACATTTCCATCTCTTACAGTCCTCAACAAATAGACACGGTCAATATTTTTATCACCATTGGGAGCATATTGCACAGGGGCTTAGCCTCCTCATTTGCTAACTATCCATTAACCGAACTTGATCTAAGATTTGAACTCAGTTCTTCTGCTTCATAAGGTAAGTGAGGTTTTTGTTTTGATGAATAAAATTTCTTCCTTTAAAAGCTGCTTGGTCTTCATTTTTAAATATCATAGTGATTCACCATGAAATTTGAAAGTGATATTACATTTTAATAGAAAGAAAAGTTATTTGCTAATCTACACATTTAATATTATTAAACAATTGAACTGAGATTTTATTTTCACTATATGTTCTGTAAGATATCTTAGATACATATTTTACTTCATTACATATGGAATTCTATTTCAATTGCTACTCCATAGTAAACAGTTTTACCAGCAGGAAAAAAAAGATGTTGATATCTTTCATATTTTGCTGATGAGAAGAAAGTCTCCCAAGCATCTGTAATAAATTTTATGGTCACTACCCTGTGAGACTAATTAATCAGTGTTATGGAACATTTAAGGAAATGAGGAACTGTTGGCAAACACAAGCTCCACCACACAAACCTTCCAAAGACTGAGAAAAAATGAGCTTTATGAATTTGGCCAGCCAAAACATATGCTGAATTAATGTGAATATTGCTCACCCAATAAATGTATAAATAAACTTTCTAGAATGTGTAAGTTAGTATATTAATTATCATCATGGTCATTAACTCATTGCTGGTATGATTATTAAAATTAACATCTGACATCTATGGAAATGTTTGAACATTTAGCAATCACATTATATATTTTTGTTATGAATAATAAATATTTTCAAATTAAGTATGGAATGCATTAGTCTATTAAAACAATATATTCTAATATACTTAACGGCATAGTCTTCATTTTCTTAAATCTTAAATTTGGCAATTTTTTTATTTTTTACAAATCTTGACAGTAATGCTGGAATGAAAATTCTTGATTTCTTTTATATCAATGAGTAAAGTAGAGATGGTAGCTAGACGTTTTGGCCTTATAATTAAATACTTTTTTTTTTTTTTTTGAAGTACAGTCTCACTCTGGTCCAGGCTGACCTGGAATTCACTATGTAGTCTCAGGGTGGCCTTGAACTCACCATGATCCTCCAACCTCTGCCTCCCAAGTGCAGGGATTAAAAGTGTGCACCACCATGCCCGGCTTAAATATATTTTTTTAATGTATTTATTTATTTATTTGAGAGTGACAGAGAGAGAGAGAAAGAGACAGAGAGAGAGAGAGATTGAGAATGGGCGTGCCAGGGCTTCCAGCCACCACAAACGAACTCCAGATGCATGCGCCCCCTTGTGCATCTGGCTAATGTGGGTCCTGGGGAACCGAGCCTCGAACCAGTGTCCTTAGGCTTCACAGGCAAGTGCTTAACTACCAAGCCATCTTTCCAGCCCCATTAAATACATATTTTTTAAGGGACTTGAAATAAGTGGAAAACATAGGTTCCCAAGTCAGCACTAAGACAGACATGGTTAAATATCAATGATGCCACATCTCAGGAACTTGTATAAGCAAGAGTTTCTAAGATTGGTGTATTTGAAGACTACATCCCTGGTCCACGAACAGTAAAACCAGCATAGGAAATTAAGTTAATAATCATGTTTTGAAATTTATTTCTGCTTCTAAACCTGACTACATATTTAAATCTTCTGAGGCACATTTAAGATGCATCAGTTGCCTGGCATGGCAGCGCATGCCTTTAATCCCAGCACTTGAGAGGCAGAGGTAGATGGATCACCATGAGTTCAAGGCCACCCTGAGGTTACAGAGTGAATTCTAGGTCACCCTGGGCTAGACTGAGACCTTACCTAAATAAAAATAAATAAATAAATAAAAAAGATACATCAGTTGTCAAAATCCATTAGAAGAGGCTGTATTCATCAATGATGCTTGGATTATCTTCTCAAGGCAAGTCTAGGAGAGAATTTTTAGTTCAGGCAAATTTGACAGCATGATTTCAATAGTTCAGCTTACTAAGCCTATCATCTGCAAAGATTGAACTAATTATTGCTGTAAGACTATAAAAGAAAAATTCTAGTGCGTGTTCCATTGAGAGATGCTCAGATATATTTATATTTGGGAAATGGTATGTAAGGACATTAGTACACCATGGAAGAGTATGGTGGGGTTCTGAAGCCTAAAAGAGAGAGATTTGGGTTTCAGGAACAAAAGTGAGGTGTCCCTACTTATAAGCTTCTGGGAGGAAAGGAGTGTGTCTGGGCATAGCCTCTGAGAGATACATCATGGAGGCACTGGAGAAGAGAGTGGGAGATAAAGAAGGCACTTGGCACTTCCAGGTCTCCACTGAGGAGGAACTCTTCTCTTGTCCTTAACCTCCCTCCTGGCAGGAGTGGAAATTGGGTGAAGTCAGCAAGGCACTAAAACGGCCTAAATCCTCAGCCAGACATGGTGGCACATACCTTTAATTCCATCACTCAGGCAGCAGAGGTAGGAGGATCGCCATGAGTACCAGGCCACCCTGAGACTAACTAGCGAAGTCCAGGTTAGCCTGGGCTAGAGACCAAACCTCGAAAAACAAAACAAAACAAAAAAAACCCAAAAAACAAAAACAAACAAACAAACAAAAAAGCCTAGATCTTGGCAGCATGGAGCTCTTCAAAGCCACCGCATCTACGTTCTGACAATTGTCTAATCAATTTCTTAGGATGTTTAGGAGATTTTTGTCAGCTTTAAATGCTGGGCCATGAGCTATTCTGCATTACTGCCAAGTGATATTTTACAAGTCGTGTATGTGTGTGTGTGAAGAAAAATAGACAGAGAGAGATTTATTAATTTGGATGTCATTTTATATCTGTGGACTTTATTTTTCATACAGAACAAAATTTATTAATGGAGTTTTTAGCAGCTACATTTGATAGGATTAACATATGACTATATTTTTTTAGTTAGTGCAGGTGAATTGATTTTATCTTTATGCAGTCCTCCTTGTCTGATAAATCTTATTTCTGTGGGTCCCTATACATAAATCCATTTATATTTCTATTTTCCCTTAACAATCATGTTTGATAAATTATTTTTCAGAATATAAAAACAATGCTTGCTAACAGAAAATAATATAGAAAATGTAGAAATGTAGCAAAAGAAAAGAGTAATTAAATTATGGCTTAGAGAAAATTTTCTGTTGACATGTTGACTTGGTCATCTCTCCAATTTATTTAGTTTCAAACATATTTGTGTAAGTAGTTATATTCGAAGATGACAATATTAAATGCATTATATATTTTGCAACTGTCTTCTGGTTGTATTGAATACTTGTCTTCCTTTCTTCCTTCTTTCTTTTCCTTCCTCTGTTTCTTTTTTCCTTTCTTCTTTCTCTCCTTCCTTACTTGCTTTCATCCTTGTGGCATACATTTTTAAAAGATATTTTTTAATAAAATGAATAACTTGACTATTATATTATGATTTCTCTTATTACTTTCATGTGTATAAAGTTCTACTTGACTAAATGTTAGAAAGCATTGCCATGTTTTATTTTGTCTATGGGATTTTAACATATTTCATGGACTCATTGTTATAAAAAGCATGAAAAAAGAGGAAAAGGATACATTAATATGAAAATGTTAAGAGGTGAAGAGAAACATGAAACAGGAGTGTGATTAAAGGGAATGAAGAAGCTTTGACTTCCAGCCTGCTTGAGAAAGTTTCCAGGCTGATGGCCAGGTGCGTTATCTCACCTTGCTGATTCGCCATGTGGTCATCTACAAAACTGGGACAATGGTGGTTGTGAGAGCCAAGCTGTTTTCTGTAAAGCTCATGAGCTGGGCGTGGTGGTGCATGCCTTTAATCCCAGCACTCGGGAGGGAGAGGTAGGAGGATCGCCATGAGTTCAAGGCCATGCATACATAGTCAATTGCAGGTCAGCTTGGATCAGAGTAAGACCCTACCTCAAAACACAACAACAACAGCAACAAGACCCTCAGGAAATAATACATTTTCACCTTTGGTAATATTAATAAAATTTGTCTAACCCATCTGCAATTTATTTTTGAAATTGTTTTTGATTACAGATCTCTAAGCTAGGTGGTTTCAGAATTATCTGGAGAGTAAACAATGAACATCAGAGGCCTTGGCTCATGAAAGCAGAATTGGGCCTGGGCATTGCCGACTTTTCCAAGTTCAGTAAGTAACTCTTATGCTCAATGGTATGGGAACTATGAAACCCCTCAGAGAGCTACTGATGGATGTCAGGAGCTACCTTCATATGTCTGGCTAAGTAGATAGACTCTTTGCCAAGGCCACTGCTCTCTTTTGCTGTCTGGTATATTCTAGAAAATATAAAAGAAGGCTGATAAACATTTACTAAATGAGGATAGACACTACTAATTAGTTAAGAAAAGAACCTCCAAATATAAGCCCTGTAGTAACCTGCTAGATTCATCAGAGTTTCCAAATAGCCATAGTGGGGCAGAACCAGTGTGGATAACAGTTAGAATTGGTTCAGTCAGACATCCCATCATCAAATATGTACATGTAGAGAGACAGCTTTCTTGATGGCACAATTAATTCTACTCAGCAGTTAGAAACAATGACTCAATAAAATTTGTAGAAAAATGGTCGAACTAGGAACAGATCATACTCAGTGAACTCACACAATCAAAGAAAGACAATTATTACATGGTCTCATTCATTTGGGGCTCCGAACCTGGATCAGACCAAAATGCTGACATACCTAATAGGCATCCTGAAGCCTGGACAATAGGGAGGGTGGGGTTTGAAGGGAGGGCGAGGGTCAGTGGGGGTGACACAAAACTGAATCCAAATGGAACTGGAGTCATCAAATCCTATATTCTGGAAGACAGACTAAAAGGTTGAACCCTCAACAGTATCCTAAAGGGAACACCTGAATTGAGGAGCTCTGGAGACCATGAGATGAAGCCTAACCTTAATTTTCTCTTATTTGTCTTCTTTCTTTCTTTCTTTTTTTCTATTTTGTTTCTTTTTCTTCTGTTTTTCTCCTTAGCACTGGTTTATAACTCCCAGTACCAGGATGAAGTTAACACCCACTGTCTGTTGACCAGAGAGACCTACAAGGTTTCCCAAAATAAGACAGACTTCTGTCAGACCACTTGATTATCCACCAGAGGCTAATGGTAAGACTGTACTGCTGAAGACACCGTGTGCTGTCACTATGGAACATGGAGAGACCTGTGGAGTCTGCAAGGGAGCCAGTCCACAGACAGCCCATCTACTGCCAAAAGGTGCTACATGAGCATTGGGGGAAAGTGGCACACATCTGTCTGAACAACTCAAGGTCTAAGCTACTCAGAAACAAGCAACCTGATGTGATGTTCACATAAGAGCAATAGTGGCACACAGCCGTGGTGGAAAAGCAACTGCTCTTGGATTGGCTAACAGATTTATCCAGTGGAAAGGAACCCATATCTGAAACTGGGAAAGAAGTCAGAATATTATCCAGATAATGGATTTGCTTTCCACTATCAAGCTCCCACTAATCATGGGCTACATGAAGGTCTATACCCACTAAATTCTCTTTAAACTAATAATGATTGTCCCATTTAACCTGTGCTGACTTCACTCTTCATTGGAGAATCTGCTTCTCTTTTGCAGGTGGAAGCAGGCTGTGAGGAGAAAACCAACCCATCACACTTCACCAGGGCCCCAGTGGAAACCACAGAAAAACTGGGGAAATGAGAAAGAGTGCTGCTTTCTCAGTGAACTTGATATCAGCACAAGGGTGAAGGATATCAACACTGAGGAAACTCAACAACTACAAAGCAGAGATCAAAAGGCTCCTAAGAGCCCATTACTGAAGTAGGTTTAAAAAGCATGTAATGTGGCTCAGGGAATTTCACAGAAGACAGGGGCGGAAAGATAGAGTCACAAGTTGAGACATTATGTACAGAGACATTGCCTCTTCCGTGTAGCTGATGGCTGCCCCCACAATGCACACAATCCCCATGGGGTTAACCTGTATCCCCAATGCGGAAGGTCCCTTTGGAGGAGGGGCAGGGATGAGGGAGATGATGGTACCAACATGTGCTTGTTTACATACTGAATATGACCATAACTATTAAAAAGAAAAAGGGGGGAGAACAAGAGTTCATCTGGTGGCACTACCACCAGATGGGCTGAAATTTTAATATTAGCCTTGAAACTGACCAGCTGTGCAAGACCAGACACTATCTGAACCAATCTGAATAGAAATCCGGTACAGCTAAAATAGGAAGAAGAGCCTCAATCCAAGAAATTTGCTGTATGGCTGAAGGTACATTCATTGATGACAAGGATATGGGACTAGGGATCCTTGTACACTATTTATGTTCCGGCCTGAAAACTGACACAACCAATAATCAAAAACAATACAGAAGTTCCCCCAAAATTCACTAAAATAAACATAGAATAAAATTAAAAGTGGATCATCATATTAAGTGAACTAAGTCACATGCAAAAAGACAAATATCATGTTTCTCTCTTTTTTGGGCCCTTGAATTCCATAAAACCATATATGTGCAGAAAGGAGATTAGGAGAGAGTGGTGAATGGGAGCAAAGGGTGACTAAGGGGAGGAGGAATAAGGGCTGAATATGGTAAAATTTATGACATAATGGGAAAAATTCTATATGAAACCCAACACTATGAACAATGAATAAAAGCCAATACAAGAAAAATTCAAATATTTTTTTCTCAAATCATTTTTAACTTTAAGATCATTGTAATTCATGAGAATACAGTCTTGAGTTTCACTGGGGGAGTAGAGTCTCAAATTTCCAATTTCAAAAGCAGAATAATATGCAAAGACATTTAGAATTCACCACTAGTTTATATAATATATTGTAAACAGACCATAATTTGAGCAAAGTTGGAGAATACTCAGAATTAGTGAAGTGACATATTAGAAAATCAATGGTTAATGGGAATAAATGGCTACCAAAAATCATTTACACAGAATAAAATTTAGATTATGAAATGTATGTCATTTCAAATAAGAAATTTTATAAAGTTTTTGTTTATTTTAGTGAATTTTAAAGTGAATTATTTTACAACTTTATTCTAGTAATTCTATTTAAAAAGAAAGAAGCACCTAATGAGAAATAATTATGCCTTAAACAAAGATATGTTCCAAATTAATTAAAATTATGTGTGAACTAAAAATATAATCAGACATAAAGAAAACTTGGGGTAGTATTAAAATATGGCAGACATTGTTGAATAGGAAACTAAATTTTTTCACATAATAATAATGAAATACATGTCCCAAAATCAAAACTTTGACTACATGTGAGATTAGGAAAAATATAAACACAGAAATAATTTTATCACAGTAACTCAAATCATGTCAATAACAAAGATGCATTTTCAAAAGCTATCAAATTGAAAATTTGTTAATTTTTTTTTAAATATTGGATTATCAAATTTCAGGTGTCTTTTTTGAGAGTATAAATGGCATAACACTTGTTTTTTTTCAAAAACATCTTAAAATGCACACTCTTTTACCAGTGATTTCTTTTGTGGGGTTTTAATATGAAGAAGTTTTCTAAAGTATGTTAAGATTTTCATAACAGTATCTGTTTTCCTGACAAAATTCACGAAAAGAAAATGAATGCAATTGAAAAGAATAGTAAAAGGAAGGTGATTAAGGTTATTACAGCGCATTTTACAAATAAAATGGGGGTTGGATAGATGGCTTAGCAGTTAAGGCATTTGCCTGCAAAGCTAAAGGATTTCCGTTTGACTCTCCAGGACCTACACAAGCCAGATGTACAGGGGGGTGCATGCATCTGGAGTTCATTTGCAGTGGATGGAGGCCCTGGCATGCCCATTCTTTCCCTCCCTCCTTCTCTTTCTCTCTCTCTCTGCTTATTTCTCTCTCTCAAATAAATAAATAAATAAATATTTTTTTTAAATAAAATAGATCATAAAATATATATGATTAAAAATAATAGTCAGGGGACTATGCATGGTGCAGGAAAATGTTTACCATCTATCTTTAAGTGAAGACAATATGAATGTATGAGGGAGTAAAACAAAACGATGTAACATCTTAAAGAACACAGTAAAATCCAAGCTGCAGTTAATTCTTATTTTATAAATATTAGCAAACTATAAATCATTATAACATAAATATTAGAAGATTATAGTTTTTAAAAATTCACTGAAGTCAATCTTCATTCATCTTAGAAGACACAGCCTGACAAAACTTAAGCTCACTCTTACTTGGCCCTTTTAATTGAATGTAATAAATTAGATGTAGCTAATCTTTTGATCCCTCATCTAAAGCTTATAAGGAAACTTTAAGCTATGATGAGTGGCTCTCCACTGAAATACAGGAAGAGACATTTTATCCATCTAGGTGTACCGAACCTGATTTGATGTGGGGAGAGCATTAGTTGAACTAACATTGAATCCTAGATCAGTTGTCATCAAGGAACATAATTTATCTAAGCCAAAGTTTCCTCAAATACAAAACAGGTAAAATGTTAACGGACTATGAGAATGTTAAAATGACTGCATGAGGTTATATGTATAAGTGTGTGCACATGCGTTTAAGCATTTAAAAGATGCAAAGTTAAATGTCAGTGGTAGAATGCTAGTCCTGAAAGCCATCTTAAAGCCATTTAAGACCCTACCTCAATCAACAAGACACTATTAATCTAAAGAAGGTAAATACTCAGATGGGGGTCTGAGTGTTGGCATATATACAAACATTACTAGCAAACTGAATTCTAAGGGAATCTGACCCACTATTAAAATCCCTGTAACCACTGGACAATTAGAGCATTGTATAAAGATAAATCAAGGAGTCATGTTTCTTCTCTAAGAATCATACAATGCAAAAGGATAATAAAACCTAGTGATTTAAATCCCTATAAAATTAATGCATTGTATATGAAGAATTAGCATAAAACATACTGACATTTATAGAATTGTTTCCAAAATACACTGAAGGAATTCCTTGTTAGAGAAAACAGTGGTTTAGAATCGTTTCCTCATGTGAGTCATAAAAAGTCTTATACTTTGGTACTTTTGTTGAGTTGCTTGAAACCACAAGTGAGTTTGTGTAAATTGGAGCTTAGTTCTGAAGCATTTTTAATCTCCATTCCCACACTGGAACAGCTACTGAATCTGAGTTCTAAAAAGAAATGTCTGCATAGAACTGTTTCGTGCTAAAATTAGTAGAGAATTGTTATCTTCAATCTCTAACTTTGAAAAACATTGAAACTTTTAGTCAAGTTTGGACAAATTTGCCAATTTCTAACCAGGTAAAGAGGATGGTGAGTTTGTATTCATTTACTATGCCCTTTACCAAGTGGACCTAATTATTTCACTTTGAAAAAATGATTCTCATTTCAATTTTCAGCAAAACACTAGGTATAGCTGTATCTTTTATTTGAAATGGTAAGATTTACTAATTTTGTTGTTCATTAGGACTTGTACATAATGTATAAAACACTTAAAATTTATCACATTAATGCTATTTTATTTCTGTACTTATTGTTTACTTATTGATGAGCATGTGGTAGGTGAGGTGTGGTGGGCTCACCAGGGTCTCTTGCTGATTCTGTTGAATTTCAACTGAATGACCATCCAGGTTTACATGGGTGGCTGGGGAATTGAACCTGGGCTAATAGGCTTTGCAAATGCTTTTAACTGCCAAGTCTTCCTCCCATTATGCTGGGGATTATAGGGAGCCATCTACCCATTATAATGTTAATGCTCTTAACAGTAAAATTCAGTGGTATTACGTGAATTCACAGTATTACACAATTAACATCTATATCTAATTCTGCAGTGCTTATGACTCCAAAAGTACTGTGTGTATTGATCAGTATTGATCATTTTCCATCATTCCTACCTCAGCTACCAGTTGCTCAATAATCTTATACATTTGCTTACTATGGATGAAAACATCTGTTTTAAATTTGTGTTGATAGTCTTTCTCGCCCCTGATATATTTCCTTCATGGTCCACTCTGCTCTGCTCTGTGCCCAGGAAGCTAATTGTACCAGCCGGAGGGTGTCTGTCCTCTAGCTCCTAGATGGCCTTAGTAGGTTGTTCTTGAGCAATGTCAGATAATAGAAGCATTCTTGTCTCTTGAGCTTTCCCTTGACTGTCTGAGGACCAGTGTGACAACAGCTGTGTTCTTTTTCAAGGCCAGGACTTTTGGAGGGGATCTCTTCTCCAACACAGCTATAATCTCTCCAAGTCCCAGTAATGTTCCTGACCCTTCCGTCTGTTTTCATGCCTCTACTACATGCTTCCTGTGTTGCAATACAGCAATATGCCAGTCAGTGCTATGCAATTATCCACAGTTTGACTGAATTTGAACTTGACTAAGTCTAAGCTGGTTGTCATATTTTCTCTCAACCCATAAAGATTAGGAACCGTTTACTTTTAAGAGAATTTAGTCAAATTTGGTAATAAAGAATACAGAAACTTTCATTTTGAATATATTACTAGTTTTGAAATGTCCATTTTTTTCATTTTATTTTGTTTGATCTTATGAATTTTTTAAAAATAAGGGTGCCAAACACTTTACGTATTAGCCAATGAACAGAAAAATCTTGTAAGAGAATTTTCTGTAAGGCATAGCACCCTATAATCACCCCATAAAATAAGAAATATTTACAAATGCCAGGCTTTCAGTGGTGCAATCAATATGGCACTGACTTAAAGAAGTTATTCAGTGAAACTTCTACAGCAATGTCATATAAGGATATTACCAAGCTTTGGCGCTGAGTTCTGACATGAATGTGAGCTTTACAGAGTTGTGGACATGGAGAACCATGTAAACTTGCAGTTACTCTCAGCTGAGGTCAGAGTGACCCACTGGGTCTCACTTTATACACTCAAGAATCAGCACACACCTTCATGGCTTCTCAAAGACTCTGTAATAAGTTTATTCACAAATCAGTGGTTTATCCTGTCCAGACTAAGAGGAAAAGTAAAAAGGACACAGTCTGTCCCAGAAAAAAGAACGTCAGTGGTTCTGGTGCTAACAAGTTCTAAATATAAACTGTACCCTATAAAAACTAAAACATGGAAAAGATGAACTGAAAGCTAGGTTAATGCTGATGTCATTCATCAGCTCATATTGAAAGAGCTGCCTCAGTAGGTAAATCTGTGCTGTTTTAATGACCCAGGGCAAAAAGGAAATCAATTCTTACGACATCAACTATTTCTAACACCTTGAGAATTTAAGCTTATTGCTTTTATAATTTGTTTTATGCTTTTAGAATGTAAGGGTTTATAGCACTGAGAGCTTACCTTTATGAAGAAGTTTCCTGTAGGATATCTGCCCTGTGGATTGTTTAATGGTTTTGGTTAAAAAAAATATTAGGATGCTTGAATTATTCATTTGTCTTTGCTTCTCCACCCACATAAAGCAAGGTGGCAAAAATATCAGAAATTTAAACCAAATGAGTTCATTAAAAAAAATTAACTTGAAATTATATTAAGGCAAGTGGTTCTTTATTGAATTAAGGTTATCTATACAGGTAATAGATTAGTCCTTCACTAATCATGCATGCAATTATGAAGGGAAACAAATCCAGGCTGAGATTGACAAAATGCAAACACCGGTGCACACATACAGGAAGAACAAAAGTTTGTATGCGATGCAAAGAAACATGGGGGTGGGAGGCATTAACTAAACTGTTGATCTTTCTCTCTCTCTCTCTCTCTCTCTCTCTCTCTCCCTCCAGCTCCCTCTATCGTGTGTGTGTGTGTGTGTGTGTGTGTGTGTGTGTGTGTGTGTGTGTGTGTATGTTTTGTTAAACTGCAATCAATCCACTTTTTAAAACTGTAATGGTCTCACTTCTCAGCAGTGTCCTACACAAAAAGCACAGTGTGTTTTTAAGGGCTCAAGATAATCAAGTTAATTGATAGCCTTTGGAACTGTTCAATCAGTTAAGTGTCAGTCTTATCTAAATCTCTTTTAAATGTCACTACAATTTATGTTTTTTATGATGGGTCTTCTAGGAAGGCTTCAGAAAACCCAAGTTCAAATCATGTCTCATATTAAGACTTCATCAAGAAGGAGATGAGGGAGTGCATCTAAACCTGACAGCAAGGGAGAAGGAAAGAATGGGAGGGAACTAAAGTTAGATAGACAAGTGGGGAAATCATTTGTCTGAGGTAGCAGAATGGAGGAAGTTGGAAGAGGTACTAACTTACATGAGCATTTACACTTAAATTATGTTCATGTGACTACTGAGAACTTTTTATTCAAAGAAACAAAGTTCTACAATTCACTGTTAGAACCCAATACTGCCATGAAAATTTTATATCTGAATAATTCAGGCTTTAATGCAGAGCTGATAGTCAGATGCTTGTATTTTGATCACAAAACAAGGAAAACAAAGTCACAGGCATTTTCACTATTCAGTTGATTGTACCTACAATTCTAAAGAGGGTAATAAAAACGAAAAAGCTACCATCCCTTCTAATTGCAAATAAAGAAAGTATAGTAGTATACCTTTTTGTAATCCCAGTGGCATCATTTCAAAGGACTCAAGGCTCCTAAAAAAGCAAGTTTTATCCTTGTCATCCTTCTTTCCTACTGTGAAAAGCATCTTCCACTTATATGCCTCCACCTCCTGATCCTCCAACCATATGTCCCCACCTCCTGATTGGTTTCTCCATCATTTTGAGTCAGCTTTGGCAGTATTTTGTCCTGACCAAAACTTTCCCCAGTCTTTGCTTTAATTCCATGTAGGCAATATTTTATATTTATCTGATTTGCATTTATTTTAAAATCAAGTAACACTCTTTCTATAACAAATCAGAAATGATTTTTAATGGTTTGGGCGATATACATTTATTTAAACATATCTTTCATTTACTGTCTCCTTCACCTTTTGATACACACTTTGTTTTTGAGACAAAGTCTTGTTATGTATCTCTGGCTGGAATGGAAGTTACAGTGACTTCCTGTCTTCCTCTTGATGGTTGGTATTACAGGCATGTGACAAAACACCTGCACAAGACTGAGACACCATCATCATTTCCATCATCATGGATGGCAGAGGAGAGGTCCCACTCCTTCCTGAGGAGTCAATGACTGTGAAGGGTTACTGGAGGAGGAAGGGGGAGACATTTTCTTCAGAGTCGTAGCCAGTCATATGCTACATGCTCTCTGGTAGATAACCCCTTACCCTACTCATGAAACCAACCCCAACTAAACTCAGTGGGACACACAACACACGCACAAAGACATCATGTAGAAAGGGGACTATTTGGGGAAGAAAGGGGGTTCAATGGGAAGGAGAGGGGGTTAATAGAAGATAATAGAGGTGAATATGATCAAAATACATTATATACATTGGACTAACATGGACATAAGTAAGTATCTAAAAAATAAGATTCTGCGATAGTTCTTTGGAGAGATCTAGAGAAGATTAGGTGTTTCCTGACCTTAGTCTAGAGGTCTTAGCCAGAGACATGCACAACCACTCCAATTCTAACTGCTAGGACAGAGAGAAGGAGCAGCTGATCCATGTGGGTTGAACTGAACATTATGGAAGCAGGTTTTCTTGAAGGTTTGGATTATTAAGTTCTCACTGATATGCATGAATGTGGCCTCTCATATTACAGTACTGTTTGCCAATGAGCATGACCACATCTGCTACCAGCCCTAAGTGTTTCAACATGCCTATCACCATTCCTATCCTTCTCTACACAAGTTGAAAGTACACGGCTACTTTAGTATCTTAACCAGCTAGAAACATTTTCTTTTTTTGTGGGGGGGGGGGGGCTCTGAAAGCTCTATTTAGTTGTTCAGTACTGAGGAATTGACAAGCACCTTAGAATATATTTCCAGGATAACTGACCAAGAAAACTCAACATGATTAAACTGTATATTTCAAATACAAAGTTTAACCTGTGTGTGGTCCAGAGCCAATGGAAATGCATTGTGTTTTAAAACAAGACTCATTCACACGTTGATCTATTCGGCTCTGTCTGTCAAAGGTGAGGATGACAGAGAAGAGTTTGGAGGAAGCTTTGGGCATCATATCTCCATTAGTTTGCAGAGGAGGAGGAAAGTTCAAGTAAGTGGCACTGGAGACCTATGATATTTTGCACTTTAACATTCATTGTTAGCTGGAAAATTCTGCAGTTCATGAACAATGATGAGAAGTGAAAGAAAATGATTGAATTGAAAACGTTCCCACTTACTCAATTACCTTGTGTAAGATTCCCCCTATGTTTAGAAGACTGACTCTTCTTACATTTTTGAAACTAAAAAAAAAAAAAAAAAAATCATTTATTTATTGAGAGTAAGAGAGAGAGGGAGGGAGAAGGGGTGTGCCAGGGCTCATAACCACTGCAAACAAACTCTAGATGCATGTGCCACTATACATCTGGTTTACGTGGGTACTAGGGAATTGAACCTGGCTCCTTAGGCTTTGCCGGCAAGTGCTTTAACCGCTAAGCCATCTCTCCAGTCCCATTCTTTTTTCTTTTAAATTTTTGTTCATTTTTATTCATTTATTTGAGAGTGACACACACACACACACACAGAGAGGCAGATAGAGAGAGAAAGAGGCAAATAGAGAGAGAGAGAATGGGCGCGCCAGGGCCTCCAGCCACTGCAAACGAACTCCAGATGCGTGCACCCCCTTGTGCATCTGGCTAACGTGGGTCCTGGGGAATCAAGCCTCAAACTGGGGTCCTTAGGCTTCACAGGCAAGCGCTTAACCACAAAGCCATCTCTCCAGCCCCCCATTCTTATTTTTAACAGCAACTGAAAACTGATATGGAAATTCAGTTTTCTGCTTAATGAGTAGCTTGGTATTGTGTCACTGTAAGAATGACAGCAAATCAGTCTAAATCTTAAGGTCCAGGCTCTTTGGTGCTCAAAATGCGGTGGTGGCCACTAGCCAGAGCAGCACCTGGGAATCAGGAACAGATTCAGCATAGGTGTCCCTCCCCAGGTCTCATGAGTTAGACTGTGCACTTTAAGAAAATCCCCAGGTGATTTGTATATGCATTAAACACTGAGAGGCACTGCATTAAAGGTTGACTTAAAGGGAAAATAATCAAGAGAAAAGACCACATTCTGTAGAAATTTAGGGCTGGCATTGAAGGAAAACAGTATCATGGATGATTAAGGATCCGGAGCGTTGTTTTGCATCTGTGCTGTTTTGCAGTGCTGTTTAAACTGGGTGGTTGGATCAGCAATCACTTCCATAAGGAAAAGGAGCATCATTTCTCTTGCCTCCACTGAGTTCTTTACGTTTCTATGTCAGTCACCGCTTTTGATAGGCCTGTGGCCTGCAGTTTGTCTCCAAGACAGAGACAATGAAGAATTGCTTTCTGCTAACACAAACAAGAGAGGAAGGCTTGAGAATTCAACTGCCACCTGACAATTCAGTTCTTTCTTTCTTTCTTTCTCTCTTTCTTTCTTTCTTTCTCTCCTTCTTTCTTTCTTTCTTTCTTTCTTTCTTTCTTTCTTTCTTTCTTTCTTTCTTTTTTTAACTCAATACTGAAGAATCCCCAGAGCCTAGGAATCTCCCACCTGGCCCATTCTGGCCATGCAAGGGGAGGCTTGAGATCAAACATGCTGATAGGAGCAGCAGGACTTTGGTGAGTCCCACAGGCCAGGGAGTGTTGGCAGCTCCCTCTGCTTACCATTAAGAGTTCTTCCAATCTGTCAAGGCTTCCTTTTGAACTTTGGCTCCCAGACCAATTCCATGCCAGACGAGTTAGTATCCCCAGATCTCAGGACTCTACCCAGCTTCAAGCAATGGACTTGACTCGCAAGCTCATTCATTTTTAATTGAGAGGAATCAACTGACTCCCAGATGTGAGAAGAGAAGAAGAAAGAAACTTGCCCACTTGCCTGTGTTTCCCAAACCTTCATTAACTCCAGGGTAAGAAAATGAGATGCTGGTTCTGTCCACTGGAAGATGCTCAGGGATCCCAGCCAACAAACCAGATGTGAGGGTCATATTTATTAAAGTCAGGACTACACATATGAGCCAGGTCTTTTATCTTCCATCACAGTCATCTCAGCACTGAGCACAGCCATGTGTCTCTGTGTGTGACTGGATGGGATGCTACTGTAAGGCTCACATTTCCAGAGTAGCCCCTTTATTCATGTGTCCTGTGGCCCACAGGAGATCCAGATAAACTCTCTCTTAAGAAAATCTCAGGGTATTCAAACAAGGATATGGGTCAGTCATAATGAATGAGCTTACCTGTGTAGACATAGCATGCAAATGAGTCCCTGTTTTGAATTTGTGATGGTTAAGAAGCTGGGTTGGAATGATGCTCGCTAGGGGATCATGGGACTGTCACTTTATTTCTTTGATCTTTGCTTCATTATTCTGAAAACAATGAGTTATAAATTAGTATCCTACAGAATACTGCTCCTAGGTAATTAAGTGTTAATACAAGAAAATGATGTGAAGATTCATGATGAACAAAGTTTTCATATTCAGTTAAGTTCAAGGAGCATCAGATTCCACACAGGTACATGGGAACCTTCCCTTTGGAAGTTCTCAGCTCCAATATATGTTAGTGTGGAGAGAGGGTGTCCAAGAGGAGAGGCAATGTGCTGTACTTCTGTCTCCAGATCCTTGACTAAAACATCCCCTCCTACCACTTTATTAGAGAGGATATATTTCTATACCCTGAAAAAATCAAGACCCAGGACTAAGAACATTTTCGGACTCTCTGATCTCAGAGGCTATCCATTTCTGTCTTAACAAGACTGTCTGAAGGCTCAAGTAGTGAGGGAGCCTCATATTTGAGACCACAGCCCAGTGGGACTCCTATACCTCCCAGATTTTATTTAGATGGAAGCAATTAGCCCACCTTTAAAAGCCAACCTTGAATACAGAATAGGTTGGATAATAAATTGATCTGGTGGAGGCAAGCAGCTTTTTCATTATGATTCACAGGGAAATAAGATTCTTACAAAATTTACACCAGTGTTTTAAAGTGAAACGGCTTGATCAAAAGGTACAAAATTCCTCTCCATCTGTTATCAGTTTCAAATATTTCTAAGAGCCAGCTTCTAAAAGCTCAGTCTTATGGCCTTCTTTCCTCCTAAACAAATGTTACAGCCTTCAAGTAGTGCCCTTTGTTGGGAAAATATCAAAACTAGGAAGTTGTATACTTATGATGTTTGTACTTAAGCTTGGTAATTGAGTGTTAACACTCAGAAAATGTGTGCTACTTCACTATAAAACGGGTTCTATTACAATGTGCACCATTATGGATCACTATTTAAAATTTTGAAGAATTCTAGCATCAAAAGAATCCTAGGTTAAAAAGATAATAGGCAGGGGATCCTTATGGCTTGTGAGAACAAGAGTAAGGATTAAAAAGAATCAGAGCCTTGATTTTAGTGGAGGATGGCAGGAAACCTGGATTTTCGTTTTCACATGGATCTCTTAAACTGCTAGGTCTTTGGCATATTTTCTTTTTCTCTTTTTGAAAAGTATCAGTAAATGTCCCTCTGTTCAGAGCGACGCATCCAGTTCATGTCGACTTTGGGGAGACTGCTGTTAAATTATTTAGCCCTAGGATGAGCTGTATCCCAGCCTTCCTCAGGGCAGTTCCTGGAATCAGTCTAATTTTGAGTACTTGTTCCTGGCTAGAGGTTATTATTGCTAGAAGAACGCGTGCTGACAGGCAGAGACAAAAAGGTCAGGAGGAAGGTCACTTTTTAACAGAAATGTGATTTATATGCTATAAAGCACTCTATTATTATTAGATAGAAATGGAAGTTCAGGGAAAGAATATGGGACATGAAAAGTCTCTTATTTCTGAAACTTCAGACAGATTTTAGGAGGAAATTGTGCTATGAATTTCCATTCCGCCAAGAATGACATTGCATGGCAGGCAGTGTGGATGAAATTAGAGACAGATATATAAGCCGGAGTAATTTCAATTACTTCAGGTTAGCTGAAATATTTGATTTTGTCTGGTTAGATAGACATTGCATTTACACACATAAAAGTAAATCTTTTCTCCAAATTACTAATTATTGACTTTGAAATGTAAAAATCTATTCAACATAATGTTTCATGCAGCTACAAGCCACTGACATTGACTACAGTGGTCAATGTGTCCTGTGGTTTCATATTGTCTTGTTTTTCTGTGTGTTTGGAGAAGGGGCATGGTGTATGGGTGGGCGGGGGGGAACTTGTCCAGGGGACAGGAACAGAGCAGCAGAGTTTTAACCATACTTTTGAGGCAGTGACAGAGTATGACACATTTTTCAGGAGTCAAAACCAGCATTTAACTGATATACCAAACACTAAAAATTAAAGAAAGACTAATAAATTAATATGACATCACAAACCAACAAAAAGAGAAAAAAAAAGAAATGTGTGCTGTTTCTTGGTAAAGGTACCAGTCGGGTTGGCACAAGCAAGAGGGGTTTCTTGCCTGGAGCCATATCCCAGGTTCCGAGGTTCATCCATCTGCAACCCCTTGACTGTGGTTCACACTGGTGATGAATTACATGCAGTTTCCTCAGCCTGATCCTTTTCATTTATTTATACTTTATGGAGGAAACATAAAAGGCTTCTTACAAAAATCCAACTGGTTCTGATAAACCTTGTCATGTGCAAATAATGGAGCTCTGTCAGGGCCAAGCTTTTCTTGAAATTTATACCTTCTAATAATAATTAAAAGAAAAAAAAAGAAAATCAGAAACAAATAAGAAATATATTGGGTTGGATTCAAAGCATGTCTGTGGCTTTGAATCAGTGGCAATAAAGATTTTCTATAAAAAAAAATGTTTAAACATGGCAGTTTAAGCAAAAACCCCGTTCATCTTGAATCTGGAATTTTTCAAATAGTGAAACCATGACTTCAATTTTTAAACCAAAGGAAGAAAGAAAACATTTAGTTCTCAGTGAAGCATTATATTGATAGTCAGATGAGGAACAATGAGAAATTGCTGCGCAGAAGGAATAACTTCTGCTGATAAAAGACTTGGACACAGGCTAAGAAAAGATCTGCAACGAGAGGCTTTTAACTATTTCAGGGAACTAAAATTTATGAACAAAGATACTTCTATTATTTATGAAACATACATTTCTGGGTTTTCATTAGCCACTGTTTGACCAATTGGTAGCCAAATAAATATTTAAAATATATTATTAACGTATCATTAATATATAGCAATTAACATAAATAATTTATGTTTACAGATTCAAAATGCAAGAAACAATTAAGTTTGTGTTGATTTGGATGTCTTATTTCCTTATATGCTTCTGTTAAATTACTAGAGACTCTTCAGATAATTACACATGGCTCTATTTGCTTTGTAGTCCTGATGAAACATACAATCTATTATTTTCTTTTTTTCAGATTTATTTATTTATTTGAGAGAGATTGTGTGTGAGAGAGAAATAGAATGGACACACAAGGGCCTCTAGCAACTGTAAATGAACTCCAGACACATGTGACACCTTGTACATCTGGCTTTATGTGTCTATCGGGGTATCGAACTTGGGCCCTTACGTTTTGTAGGCAAGTGCCTTAAATACTAAACCATCTATCCAGTCCCTTTTCTTATTTTCTACTTGTTTTCCTGTGACTAGTTTTCTAGCTTAACTGGAGAGTAGAATTTTGTGTGGAAATTCTAAAACTATTGATGACTGTCTTCATGTTAGACCACTGAGGCCAAATGTCTCAGGGTATGATTGCGGGTATCTGTTCAATGATTGCTCTGGCGAATGTCTTGTAGATAGAGGTTAAAACCTTCTCTGACGCTGCTCTGTGCGGATCACATACAGTCTCTTTGGGCCCTTATACTCATTGACAGCAGCAGAAGTCAGCCCTATAGTGGATGGAAACAGGGTGGGAATGCAGAGCCTCAAGTATTTAATTCTAGATCCTGATAGTATTTGAAATGTAACCATGACCTTGCCTCTAAAATGAGACTGAATAATAATGTTCCTAGAGGGTTATAGGGAAAATGTAATAATAATGTTGGGCTTCTGGAATTGGGTTTCTATTCTGAATAGTTTTTCAGGTGGGCATCTCAACAATGTCAGCAGAGGTTGATACCTGCTGCTTTTAAGGAAATCTCATTTGGGGAAAACACTATAATAAATGGAAGGACAACTCAGTGACCAAAAGAGAATGCTATCTGATTAGTGGTACTGAAAGTATTTCTCAGACATACTCAGTGTATCAAAGAGATAGAGAATCATCAGAGTTAGCCTGAATACCCAGTGAATTGGTAAACGTTCCCATCATTGTGACCTGCAGGGGTGACTATATCTAATGTCTTCCCTTCTGAGCCCCAGAGCTTCCTTCATTGTGAGGCAAACAAGACAGAAGTGTTTTTAAAGGATTGGGGAAGAGGAGACTCAGAGAAAGCCTGTATCCTTCACTATTACCGTCTTGAGGAGTTTCAGAAAGGACAAATGAGTTCTAGTTACTGGCCAGGCCAAAAAATGAAAATGTTCCAAGCCTCTCTTCCTTAGTTTCAATGTGCTTGAGAAAATCAAGGAGTTGTTTTGTGTTCAAGGTGGGGAATGTTCATGTTGGTGGCTCACTTACCAGAGGACAATGAGGCCAGATATGAGAAAATAAATGTAGAATGAAAATACTGTAATGTACAATGACAACTTCCATTGAATATTATGTTTCCATGTGATATTGTGATACCAGTAAATGTTCATGTCTGAATACTGTGCTTAGTATGTGCATTGTACATCAAACCTTCCTAAGTTCCATGGAAAGAACAACTGAAGCCATACACAAAATCATGAAACCTGCATGTCTCCAGCTGTACTTGAGTGTTCACCAAACCAGATTACGGGAGATTCTAACACTGGGTTTGAGCACCTGCTTGTCTCCTTAGCCCTTTTAGCCAATGAAAAATGTTTGTGCACCAGAAAAACTAAATTAAAAAATCTATTCTTCTTCTAATTTATTAACTTGCTTTTTAAATTTTATTTGGGTCTTCTTTCCTTATTTTTCACATAATAATAGTTTCATGTTATTATGCAAGGTAGAGGCTTACTGTAGCCCAGGCTGACCTGGAATTTGCTATATAGTCTCAGGCTGGACTCAAATTCATAGCAATCCTTGTACCTTGGTCTTCTGAGTGATAGGATTAAAGGCAACTATGCCCAATTCTTTATAATAGTTTTGAACTGTGAAAATTTAAGCAATGACACTCATATTAATGTGCTACATTACAAAAAATTCTAGGTTTGAGGACCACCAAAACTGAGTATTACAAGATATCCATGAAAATGATCTTTTAAAATGTTATCCATAATTATTCCAAACTAATTTTCTATCTTAATTTTAGTTTATTTTTAGCCATGTGCATAGCTATCTATATACATGTGAATTCCTATGTATAATCTGATCAGGAACATTAGTGCCAAAAGTTATTATAGGTGAGGCACATGTTTTAAAAATACTGATGACACTGTCTCCAAGTCGGATGGACATAAATCATTCTGAAATCTTAGTGTAAGCTCCGTATCACAAGACTTCATAGGGAAGGGAGATGGAGACCAGATGACATTAACCATTGTAGCTAAAATTTATTTTAAATGATACCAAGTTTTTTTTCCTTTGTTTGGGGCAGTTATTTATTTAGTTGAGAGAGAGAGAAAGAGAGAGAGAGAGAGAGAAAGAGAGAGAGGCAGAGACAGAGAGAGTAGGTATGCCAGGGCCTCCAACTGCTGCAAACTAACTGCAGATACATGCAACGCTTTGTGCATCTGGCTAATGTGGTTCCTAGGGAATTGAACTTAGGTCTTTTGGCTTTGCAAGCAAGTACCTTAACCATTAAACTATCCGCCCAGCCCAGGTACTACGTTTTCTAAAATAATCAAACTCTATTCCTCCAATGACATACTCTGTCACTAGAAACTGTCCCAAATGTCCCTGAGCAATGTCTTCCATCAGCCTTCCTTCTGCGTTCAATCATTACCCTGCATTTATCTCTTTCTCCTCGCACACATGTACTTATACATGCCCACTGCCTCAACACCTGGTTTAGCCTCAGCCAATTTTGAAATCAGACTAATTTCAGGGCCATTTTCTGGCTATCTTTTGCTATTGTTTTGTGTGTATAACTGTGTGTGGGGTGCGTATATGTGGTGCACACATGTAGAGGCCAACAAGCAATCTCAGGTGTCATGCTCAGGTGCCCCCCCCCTCTTTTTTGAGGCAAGGTCTCTCATGTGCCTAGGCTAGGTTGGATGGCAAAAAGCCCCTATAGTCCTCTTGTCTCTTCTTCCCTAGCACTGGAATTACGGGCACAGGGTACTGGGGATCAAACTCAGCTCCTCTTGCTTGTGAAGCAAGTGCATTGCAGAGCTATCTCTCAAGACCCATTTTCTAGTTCTTAATACATGCCAGAGTCCATTGGAAAATAGCAGCCATCAATGGAGAAAGAGGCCCAATATAGTTAATATGAGAATGATTTTACCATTCACTTTTGGGGAAGGAGTCAAGAGACATTTTGAATGTTGAAGGCCTGTCTTATCCTTCAAATACCTTAGTTATGTTTTTTGTAAAAAAAAAAAAAAATTAAACAAGAGACAGTCTTTAAACTTAGGCATGAGTAGTAAGCTAGTGTCTCCAAGAGGAGAGACTCTTCAACCAGATGAAGTTGTCACCTGGCAATTTAGAAATGAGGATCTGAACAGGCCAAATAATCAAATAGATCTGCAAACCTTTCCGTGAACCCTAGCCAACTCTTAGATGAATTTTCAGCAAACCTGGGTTGAGTTTGGAGAAATTCAAAGCAATTTCATGGCTGCAGATGGAAACCAGGCTCAACTCAGTGGTTTAAATGAACCTGGAACTCCAGGGCCATCTCCAGAGGTCTGAACCCAAGCAAACCAAAACAGGGTAATAATTCCCAGCACACTGTGGAAGGTCTGATGTACTGGCTTAGCAGAAGCTGAGCACAGCTTTGTTTCATATTGCTCAAAATTGGTAAGTGGGAAAATGAAGTATCCAAAACAATTGGTCTGGCAAGTCTCTATAATTTAGAGGCAAAGTGGGTAGACTTCAAGGCATTTCCCCCTGCATGCAAGCAAAGTTCTTAGAACATGAATGAAGATATTTATACTACAATTATATTAAGATACTAACATTTAAGGTTAAAGTGACTCTTCCTATAGGCCTTTAGGATAGGGCTGCAGGATTTGACAGATGTTTCTATCAACTTTATCTGAGAAGCTACGAGTAACAGGGCTAAATTATTAAGGCCAAAGTCACTGACATCTCTATGTGAACCCCATTTCACATGTTCTGGTTGGCTGGCAGATCCATAGGATATGAGGGTCATTCCTTGTCTACTTATTGTAGCTGGATAGCCTTACCCCATGAACATGTTTGTCCCAACAAGCAAGCAAGGAGTGCTGTGACATTGTTATTGTCTGCTTCTCAAAGTCTTTAATAAACAGTGGTGTCTACAGTTCAAAAGAGAACCTCTCTCTCCCTCTCTCCTTCTGGGGTATGATGAAACTGTAGTTTAAGAAGGAATTTTTAAAATCAGATTAGCTCTCAGTTCTTCAAGAAAGTGCTCTGGGCTGAGGTTATCCCCTGGAGATGGAGGGGTTGCTAAGCATATATGGTTCATCTTCTAACAGTGCCAAAAAGTATAAGAAAAATCAACTTTTCTTATCTTAATTTCAAGTTATTAAAGATTAAAGATTAAAGATTTCTAATTTCTTTATAGAAAGAAGTATTGATTACTGTGAAAGCTAGATTTTTTTTTTTTAAGGTAGGATCTCACTGTAGCCCAGGATGACATGGAACTCACTATGTAATCTCAGGGTGGCCTCGAACTCACAGCGATCCTCCTACCTCTGCCTCCTGAGTGCTGGGATTAAAGGTGTGTGCCATGACACCTGGATCAAGCTATACATGTTTACTTTATATCTAGTTCCTAGAAAATTTTCTGAGACTTAGATAAGAAAAAAATACCGCATGTCCTTTATCTATGGGGGGCTGCTGATTGTCAGATGTCCTCATTGTAACACTGCCACATAGGCTATCGTCATTATCATCATCATCGTTATCGCTATTGTCTTCTGCCAGCATTCACTAACACAAACACTGATGTGCCCCACTGGTTCTGCAGGTGCTGGTGGGGTAGATAAAGGAAAGCAAGTTTCCTTGACTCTATGATCTGTTCTTTACTAATTTCCAACCTACCACTTCACTATGCATAAATCATCTCATATGTTTTTATAAAACTTTTCTATTAAAATTCATAATCTCTCTCTCCTCCTCCTCCTCCTCCTCCCCTCTCTCTCTCTCATGAACACACACATATATGGGTGATATTTCAAAAATATTTGAAGGCATGCAGTCTCTAAAGAATATATTCGAGACTGCATGCCTTCAAATACTTTTGAAATATCACCCAAACAAGTCATTTAATATATAACATAGCCCATGATTTTTGGCAGGAAATCTCAAACCTTGCTGAAAATTAGAAACCCTCTGGGAAATTAAGTCCAAAAAGAGACAACCCCCCTTAATCTTAGGTCTTAGCAATGCCAATTGATCAGAATCTCTGTGAGCTGGAATCCTCACATCAACACTAACACCATGAATTTAATGGGTAGACAGGGCTGAAAACCACAGCTTTACATAAATCAGCATGTCTGCATCACATCGAGTTGCTCCCAAAATTTGAGGATTAACACACCATTGAAAGGTGGCCTTGTCATGGGATGTTTTCTTGCAATAGGATGTCTGATAAGTTGAGAAGGCTGGTCTTTAACAAGGATCACACATTTCTATGTCAAATTTTGGCCACAGCACTATTCAATGCCTATGAACTCCATCAGGTTCCACTTTAGCAAATATAAACTTTAGCACCTCTCAATGGCTAGTGCTCCCCAGCTCATGGTATGTGGGCTTTTGACCTAAGAATTTTAGTTTTGGTATTATTCATAGTAAATTGAATAACCAATTTGCCTCCCATTATCCACATTGCTGAAAGAAATATGTATAATCAAAATTATTCAATAAACCTTTATTTATGCTCACAGCATACCAGGCAGTAGAAATGCCAAGCAATAAAACATTATTCCTATTCTTATGTTCTAAGTTTGTCAGGATCTTAATCCTATTCAAAATCTAGTCTTTGGCTTAGAAATCAGAAAGATAAGTCCTCCAGAAGAGAAATAGCTTTTAGTAATGATGACTAGGAATCTTTCTTTCCTTAATCAACTTTCAAAATTGAATTTGGAAGTTGAGAAACTTCATATCATATCATACTGATATCATATCAAACTGAGTCTCATATCAAACTAAGAAACATCCTATCTACAGAGACCTATGGTAGGAAAAACATAATCAGTGTGTATGTGTGTGTGGGGGGGTGTATGCTTTATATCTTTATTAATTTTTATTAATAAAGTGTATGTATGTGAGTATGGACATAACACATGCCATAGCATAATGTATTGACCAGAGGACAATCTCAGAATCCATCCAACCTCAGAGTCCGTCCTTGCCTCCACTTTGTTTGAAGCAGGATCACGTGCTTGCCACTGTATAAGCCAGGCTACTTTCCCCATGAGCACCTGATAATAGTCCTGTCTGTCTCTGCTCCCATCTCACAGTAGAAGCACTGGGTTTACAGAACAAGAGCTATCATACCCATTTTTGCATGGGTCCAAAGAATGCTGCAGAGAAAGGTGGTTACCGTGTAAGTCCATATTTTCTAAACAGTTTACTTTAGTTTATTATTTATTTTAAACAGTTTATTTTATTGTATTTGCTACTGAAACAAATTCACTAACCTCCTGAAAGATAAGATTCCTTGAAACAGAACTGAGGTGACTGGTCTAGTGTACGCCAGGGAGTTCTTTGTTCTTCCCTGTTCTTACTCTTTGTGACCCCTCGCATTAACTAATGTATCTTTTTAGCTGAAGATTCACAAACACAGGCAGATTTATACTTTCTATATAGTTAGAGTTTCTGTAAAAGGCTGAAGTAGTGTGATACAAAGACTGTGTCCCCAAGTCAGTAAGTGTAGGATAGGGGAGAATCTTCACTCAGAGCACTACAAAAGCTGGTTTGTGAGAACACAGTCCTATGCCAGCTCAACTGAATTACCATCTGAATGCAACCAGTGAGTGAAATTCATATGCGGCTTCTACATGTACAACGATTCCCAGGTAGAACCCTCCTTTACCTCCATCACTGCATAACTACTCTCATTGTCACTTGTCTGAATGATCTCAAAAAGTTCTTACATAATCTTCCTGCTTCTCATATCTTCTCTATCTATTCTCAATGGCTCTGATACTATGGTAGGCCTAAAAATCATTTAGGAAAAGTATTACAGTTCACATGCCCAACTCCATCTTCAACTGTATTGATTAGGACTAGCGTGTGAACCAGCATTCTAAGCAAGTTGTATCTTCATAGTCACTGCATATGAAACTTGTGGAAAGTTTCCCCAAGATGTTATCTAAGACCCAGAGGTAACACAGTATTTTTTCTTCACAAACAAATGACATTCTTCCTGCAGCAAGAAGAGGATATAGACTTGGACAAAGAGTTAGAATGGCTTCTTTTGAGACACCTGGGGGAAATGAATGAAATTATACAAAAATAATTGAATCTTGAAGGCTCAAGCTAATGATAGTATCAGGTTCCCTGTCCAAGATAAAGTTAGATACGGCAGCTACAACTTGAAGAGAAGCCTTTGCTTCCTTCCTCCTCATTACATCAGTCAGCACACATACACACATACAGCACACATACAGTCAGCAGTGTGGACTTTGCAGCAGTGGTTAGGGAAACAGCACATTAATAGAAGACACATTTCAGCATCAATGGCAAAGGCAATGATGGCAGAAAACAAGTCGCGTCACTCTCTTTGCCTGTCACTTCGTGCTTATGTGTGTGATTTTTCTTAGAACTGGGCTACCCTCTGCAATTCTTACGCTGTCACGAGAGGATGGAGGTCTGTGTAAAAGCAGTGGAGCCCCTTCTACTCTGAACAATAAAGGTTTGCGTCACCAACATCAATACTGAGAAAAGGACGGCGTCATTCATGCTCTGAGTGTCCATGGCAGCTGTATGCTGGAAGCAGATGCTTTCTACCTAAAAACACCCAGTGTGCTTCCCCTGCTGCCCTGAATGGGTTGTTCTGCGGCCTGCAGGACAAGAGATCTCTTCAAAACAATGTCACCAAATACCTCCCATCATATCTGCCTCACTCCTGAATGCATGAGCTCAGTTCTACTAGAAGGATTTGCTGGTTTTTACATTGCTTAGTGTTTCAGATATCCACATTGATTTTCTATTTTCCTTTATTTGGAAATTCAAACTAATTATCGTAAATAAAAATGAAACACCCATATTGGATAAGTAAAAGCATCAATTTTCAGATAAACAGGCACAGAAAAACTCTTTCTCCTAAAGCCATGGAGGTAATTAATGTTAAGATGTGGCTAGATTCACAATCTTCTGACTTCATTGAACTAAGAGGTGACATTTTGATATAATTCTTCACAAGTGACCTGTCCCAACTCATGCCTCACCTGAATGACCCTCTGGTGCATGTGTGGTCTCTGGAACTTTGAGATAACAGTTCACTATGATGCCCATTATCTTGCCCAGGCCTTGGAAAACCCTGGCTCCAACTGAAACAGAGTGTCAAGGTGATTGTTTGATGTAAAATGTTCCTCATAATACCACGTGTTTGTGACTAAGTCTCTTGCTTAATTTATAGCTGGTGAAGTTTTTGGGATATGCAGCCTTATTGGAATAGCGTGTCACTGTGTGCAGATATTGAGGTGCGACAGCCCATTCTCTCAACTTCCTCCCTGCTGCTGGAAAGATGTGACACTCAGATGTCTGCTCATGCCATTTTATCCCCACTGTAATGAAACCTCCCCTTCAAACTGGAAGTGAGAATTTAACCCTTTCCATTCATAAGCTAATTTTGGCTGGGTGTTTAGTATCAGCAATGAGAAAGTAACTTCTATAGTCAGTTAGAATCAGTCATTTCCTTAATTTTGTTACAGATAAACTACTTACAGCAGAGTGCAAATGTTGTTGCTAATATCTCACATATTAGGAACATTGTATGACTTAGTTCTAACTGCTAGACTGGGACACAAGCTGCTCGATTCCCCAGGAGGAAGAAGGGCCTACAAAAGATGTAAAAAGTGATCAGTGGATGGACTTCACACCATCTATCTCCTAAACTACAGCTTCAGTTTTCGAAAGTTCCTTTGGTAAGTTCATTTTTGCAAAGGCAGAAGAAATAAAATCTCAGCTTTAAGAGTGCCCTAAGAGAAAGTATTCATATTTTAGAATTTAGGAGATGCATGATCTTCCTTTGTGAATTGTCACTTTATTTATTCTCATGCTTAATGCAACTGTGGCTTCTGGGTATCTCTAATCTCATCAAATAGCAGCAGCACCACCAGGAAAACAGAAAGTAAGATGCTACTTTGTTTACTGTTGTTGTCATTCAAAATTTCATCTTGAAGCCCACAGGAGACCTCTGGCTGTATTCACAATGATGATGACAGACGTTAAAATAAATGCAGTAGGTTCCCACAGGTTTGCAACGTAGTAAATCTGAATGCATGAATGGAGATTATTTTGGAGGGCTCTTTTCATGCTAGTAAACTGAAGCCATTGATATTTCATTTTTCTTTAGCTTTCTAGTGGGAGCAGGGCAGCGGGACAAAACCCCCTGGCAAACAGGCATAGATTTTCTCACTAGAACTTTAGTTAAGCTCCCATCACATTCCATCCTTGTAGAAGCTGAGGAAAACTGATTCCTCAAACACAGCAGAACACTGTCCTCTCTCCTTTTGACATTCTCAGAGACTTAGTCTAACATGATGGTTTTGAAAGTGAGGTGCATGATCCATCCAAAGGAGTGTCTTCTCAAGGCCACACAAGTAGGTGGTGACATCTGTCAGATTAGAGCTCTAATCTCCTGGCTCATTGTGCAGGGACATTTTTGTTCAACCTCCACTCTCTCTCCTTAGTTTGATTCTTTCCTAGAGTTCAGGCAGGTACATGGCAAGATTAAGATTCACAATCCAAGAGCCATGTGCAGTGGGAAACTCATGGATAATGATGTCTCAGGAGAATTACTTTGGCTTAACTGGTTGGATCTCCTAGGATACGTATGATTTTTCCTTTAAGGAAAATTGAGAACTGGGATGTTGAAGTGTGGGTCAGAGGGAATTAGGGGTCTGTTTTGAATACTGGGGCAGGGCTTACTGATTTTCCAATTTCTTATGTGACAAGGTTAAGAAGATGAGTTGATCTGGAAGCTCAGCAGAAGTCCTAACAAAGCAAGATTGTTCCCTGTTAACCTGAAGCATGGTAGAATTGGAGATACAGAGACAATGAGTTAGAAACCCAAGGAGAAAGAAAGTGATAACTGTCTGGAGTTAAAACATACGTGAATGAGAGGGTACCCACAGCTCCCCTGCCTCTGTCACACGAGAAGAAGCTGCTGGTCCACAAGGCCATTGAGATTCTTCGCCTCACTCTGAGGGAATTAGTTCGCAATTCTCTTCACCACTAAGGTGTCTTCACTTCTCTGAAGTTCATTCACCAGAGGACAATGGTAGGAACAATGGGGTTTCCAATTATAGCCATGACTTTGCAAGAATTACATAAAAGTAAATTTGACTCAACATTTTAGCTTTGACATATGAGCTCACATGAAGCTAGGTTATTCTTCTCTACTTTATGACCTGTTTTTCTCCAATATAAGTGAACTGAAATAAAGTGGAATGTCCTGTTTTTGTTGTTGTTTCCCTTGATAGCTTTATTCAGTAAGGGGTTCGCCTTTCTACCTTTGCAAGAAACATCACAAATTTATTGTTTAATACCTTGCTTTGAGAGTACATCAATTTAAAGCGTGTGTGTGTGTGTGTGTGTGTGTGTGTGTGTGTGTACCTCTCTCTTAAAGTCCTCATTGTTATTTCTCTCAGATGTCTCCTTCTGTCACCATCTAACCTTATGGCTGCTTTGCACATCTTTGAATAAATGCAGCGGGTGAAGTTTTCTGATTGAATGAGTCAATAATGAATACCATTCTATGACATCCCCAGCTTCTATTTCTCTGCCTGCTTGTGTACCAAGAAATGTGACTTCAGGGATTGCTAATCTATTGTCAACTTGTACCATGTAAGTGCCAAAATGTAGTGTGTCTGGTGGCAATGAGCCCAATATTTTAGAACTGATTTGACAGAAGAACTCCTTATTCCATGATGACTTCTCCATAGAGCCATCTTTGGAGCACGAAAAGGAGCCCTTGGCAAAGGCAGACAAGTCCCCTTACCTCATCATTATTAGAAAATGATTCAAAATCCAGGATTTTGACAGGTGGTTAAAAGCATGAGATTCAAAAAAAAAAAAAAAATACCTGCACAATACTCTGGGTAGCTATGGTTCGGCGTTAACTCATTGCTTAGTGACTTCCATTTCTTGTTTACAGTCATTTTCCTCATTGTGTTATTGTACTCAATTTCATCCTTTTTCCCCCACATTATTAATGCTAATGGAGCAATTGAAGAAGTAAGCTCTGCTCCTAAGGTGATGTACATTTAAAATAAAAACTGTCTTCTTTCTGTAGGCACAGTGATAAACCTAAACAGCCTTGAAATTAAGCATAGTATACTTGCATCTCTATAGTTTTATTTTAGCATCTGGAAGCCATTTAGCCAGTTATTTATTTGAAAACTGGTTTTAGAGCAGTAAAAGGCCATGGTCTGAAGCCATGTCTATACTGAGCTACTGAATTGAGCCCAGACAAGAGATGATGATTGAATCCAGCCAGAAGGCTGACCCAGTGGGAAAGGGCTGCTTCAATACAAATTGGAACCTTTGCTAATTCATGAAAGACAGGAGCCACACTCTCCATCACCTGCCATATAGTTGTAGTGCTGACCAACACTAGCTTGTGGACATGGGGATGGGGAGGAACGCAGCCATTCCTCATGGAGTTCCATGATTTCATTGGCGTCTCAATCATCACAGGGCTCCTGGGACAACAGTGTGTACAAGTCTAATTCACTATCAAAGGCATATGCAATAGATTTTCTACATGAACCTCAAGGAATTGTGGAAGGGAGTTGGATGGTAATTGAAAATTTGGAGAAAATGCAAGTAACACATTGGGCTCAACTTTTTAAAAGGCAAAAAATAAATCCATATTAAATATATGAGAGCCTTTGAAAAAGTAATTGTTCACATTTGAAAAATAAAGTTGTGAGGGCAGATGTCTCAGCGTCCTGCCTGGGATACAGATGTGCCCGGTAAATGCCAGTTTGTTTTCATCTTCTCTTCCTCTCTGACTCCTCACTTCATTATTATTTTTTTTTTTACTTAGAATTTTGTGAAAAGGCTTATGTCATAGTAAATTTTCATAATTAATTGGAAAGTTATTTAATATATGAAGTGTGGCTTATACATTTTTGTTTACAGAATTGCCTCTGCTGGTGTGCTGAGATACATTTGTATATAATGGCTTGATTTTTAATACCCCTACTGGACCCTGGGTAATCCTTTTTTTTTAAAGAGTGAGTACAGTCATGGGTTCCACAATTTTAAAAGACTCAGGAAAACTAGGAGAGGTTTCAATGGTGTCCCTGTGGAAACTCCTGAAGGGATGCAAGCAAATAACTGGACAAGACACTAATCAAGATACTGCCTTCTTTTTTTGGTGGGAGGAGGTGATTTCAATGTTATCAAAAGTTAGCCAGGTGTGGTAGCACATGTATTTAGTCCCAGCACTTGGGAGACAGAGGTGGGAGGATCCCTGTGAGTGTGAGGCCAGCGTAAGACTCCATCGTGAAATCCAGGCCAGCCTGGTCTAGTGTGAGACCCTACCTGGAAAAACAAAACTAAATAAATTACATTATTACCTTCCTTATCCCTTGATTTCCTGTTAATCAAATACTTTCACCATCAGTCTGTTTCAACAACTCATTTCCAAATAATCCCATCTTAGATCCTGTCTTTTCCTGTTACTCAGTTAGCACACTTTCAATACCAGCATTTGGGGGGCAGAGGTAGGAGGATTGCTGTGAGTTCGAGGCCAGCCTGAGACTACATAGTGAATTCCAGCTCAGCCTGAGCTAGAGTGAGACCTTACCTCAAAAAAAGAAAAAATAAATAAATAAAATAAATAAATAAATAAGAGAGAGAGAGAAAAACTATAGAGTAAGTTCCAAGTCAGCCTGGAATAAAGTGTGACCCTATATTGAAAATAAATAAATAAATAATAGAAAATTAATTAAGCCTCATCCAGATGCTCCAAATACTAATGTTTCATCACACCAACTTTATTCTTTTTCTGTCTGTCCACTGGTCTACCAAGCCTTGTAACTACATGTGTATATAGATATTATTTCTGCAACATATGGATATAAGTCAAAGGAATTGTATACTTTGACTTTTCAAAATAAAATTTAAGATACTGCTCTAAAAAAAAAAAAAAGATACTGCCTTCTCATACAGGAAGAAACCCAGGTGAAGATGGGGGGTGGATGTTTATTCCAGTTTCTACATTTTCCTTCTGGCTGTATACCTCCATAAGAGGAGAGGATTTACCAGCTCTTAGTGTCACACCTTCCCACATAAATGATTCAAAAAAGCCATGAGCTTCTTGTTTTGGTCAGGCTGTAGGAGGAACCACAATGATAGACATGTCTTTGCATTCTTGACCTGTGTAATCTACTTTGCACTTCTGCGTAGGCTGAGGCTGCTCTTGCTTCCAGCAAATTGAATTCAGTACAAGTAATGAGACTCATTGATTTAACAAATTATAGAAAAATCTGACTGGCACTCTTCCTATTTGGCTTCAAGGAAGAAAACTGTTCTATGGAAAGGCCCATATGCCAAGGTGTCAACTACTGGCAAAACTCAACCAAAGCAAAACAACCAACAACAACAGCATCTAGGCCATTACTTCAAGAGGTCAGCCTTGCAGACACTTAATGCTGAAAACATCGTGTGATTCCACAGAGCACTCCAAGAAAACCCCAGCCTTGAATAAGGCCTTGACTGCTGTCTTAGAGATTTTCAGCCCCCAGTATGCATTTGCTTATGATTCTATCTCAATGAAGCTGTGAAGAAAATTTGTTTTGTTTCAAGTGCCTGAGTTTTGTGGAAATTCCTTACAACAGTACTGGGACATCAGTAATCCCTATTTCTTTATCATACTGCAAAACAAACCCTGCCTCCATAGATAGTTTTATTGTTGAAGCTTCTCAACTCTTCAGCTCTCTGTTACTGTCTCCACTCTCTGCCACCATTCTGTCTATGAATGCTCCAGTTGGCCACACCCCAAAGGACCCATATTTTGTGGTATTCGTCATACCTTTTCCTTGGCGCCCCATCCATCTTACAAGGGCCCTATGCTGCATTCTTTCTGCTACTGGGTTCTGCTTTAGAAGGTGAGATTTTCACAAGCAGTTTGTTATCAGTTGCTAGACTCTATGCCCAGCTTTGCCTTAACAGAACCCCTCTTTCTTGGACTGTGTGGAGAATAATGTTATTCACACCTTTCATGCCCACTTAAATCTACTAATTCAGAGTATTGTCTCTGTAATGATTGAGTGTTAGCTATGTTTACAATCTTTTACCTGAGGACTTCACCAGGATTTTCTCTGGAGCATCTAAACTGCTAATGTAATCCACGTGGCTGATCACTGAATAAAGGCACCATAAGCACAATGTCTGATGTCACTAAAGCAAGGTTAGATGCAAGGCTACTACCAGACTTCAATTTTTCTTATACCTACTTAAGTGATTTTTTTTTCTGCAATTCTTTGCTATTTCCCTCAAAGGATGAAGTAGACCACAGACCATCTATCCCAGACAAAATAAAGACAATCGATGATGCTTTTAAAGTACATTCACAAAAAGTTTCTGGGTTTTCATTTCCACTGGGAATTGAAGAAAGGAAAGCTGTTCAAGTGGTGTGCCACATACTGAAAAAAATTTATTATGGTCAAGTACTTTTGAGAACAGCTATGAAAATTCCTTTTAAAATAAATTTCCTTCCAACAAGGCTTGATCAGTGCTGTTGCACTTAAGAGCAAAAAATAGACCTCATGCATTCAACATAGATAATTCTTACCTAGTATAAATTTAACAACTTAAAGAAAAGTAGACTTAACTGTGAATTACCAGGTAAATAATGCATTAACAGAAATGGAAACTGTATGAATAAAATCTGAAAGATAGCAAAATTGGTATTTAAGAATATATAAGCCGGGCGTGATGGCGCACACCTTTAATCCCAGCACTCGGGTGGCGGAGGTGGGAGGATCGTTGTGAGTTCGAGACCACCCGGAGACTCCATAGTGAATTCCAGGTCAGCCTGGGCTAGAGTGAGACCCTACCTCAAAAAACAAAAACAAAAAATATATATAAAATCAATTATCTCTAAAGTTGGAAAATAATATTTGAGATTCTACTGTAGAAACTTACTCAAATGATTTGTGATTTCACATCTTCCTAACTCAAAATACAGGGCTAATTTCCTCAAATAAACAGTGGAGAAATCAATGTTAAGAAGTAAAATGATAGGAGTAAGTTATGTCTTATTTTTACTGTAAAATGAGTCATTTTGACAAGTGTGCCTCAGGTAAGATAAGTGCCATGCTATTTAATTATATGTTATGTCTGAAGTTTGAGTTTTCCCACCATAATGTGATAATTTTAGATGTTGGACAAACCATATGGCTATTTTTCAAGAGCTAAAATCAATAGGCCCATCATATTGAACATGTACAATGTATTGGGATAATTTTTCCACGTGATATCAATTAATCTTTGTTTTGTTCTTGTGTGTGAGTAATATGGTATATGTGGGGTATGCATGTATATGTGCCCATGTGGTGCCATATATGTTCACCTCTGGGTGACCAAAATAAAACATTAGGTGTCCTGCTTCATTGTTCATTGGCCTCTTCTTTGAGCCTGAGTCCCTTAGTGATTCCTTACTGATTCTGGATCTTGGCCCTTTGTCACACACTCCTTGATTCTCAGGTCTCTGCTCCCCTGTGGTACTGGTGTTACAGGCTCACACATGGCCATACCGAGCTGTTTATGCAAACCCTAGAGATTTAAACACTGGTGCACTCAGGTACCCCATGATCTCATGCTTGTATAGGAAGGTCACTTAACCACTGAGCCATCTTTCCAGCCCTCGATTGTTATAACACCACAATTGAATAGAACTGCAATCATGCCAATGTAACAGATGGAAGCATCAAGACCCAGAGAGGCAAGGAAAACTTGCCACCCAGGTACACATCTGGGTCAGGATGGAACTAGAGAACAACCTAAGCAGTCTGACAATATACCTTCGGATAACTACTTCCATAGTTACTCAGAGTACAGTTACCAGTAATGTTTCCAGTCATTGATATAAGGTCATGACTAGATACTTGTTAAGTACTTATTTTAAGGAGGTTGAGGAGGTACCATCCATGAATGATGCATGTTCTCAGAGTTCTTACAAGTCATCACTATAGTTGGCTTTCAGTATAGTGTGAGTTTACAGAAACTAACAAAAATCCCATGAATCTTTGAAAGGTGAAATTCATTTTCCAAAGAAACATTATAGGGTTCATTTAGCAGTCATTGGTAGTGCCATGCACAGTTCTCTTTGCCATTGTGTAAGGCAGCAAATGCAAAAAGTGTGGGGCCAAAAGTACCTATGACTCCTCACCACAAGGCTTAGCATGGTCCTTGCACATGTAGGGAGAGCTGGGGAATTCCAGGGTTTCTGCTCTCCAGAGAAGCATACACTTAATAACTGAAGGGATTAGAGGACAAGTATTACAGCTTCCTAGTCATTCTGAGGGGATAGCTCTAAGGGTTAATTTACAATATCTTCCAAAGTTTATAAACAAGACAGCCTCAGTTACCCAAAGTGTAAGATCACTGGAGGTTATATAGTGTGACTTTTTTCCCTTCCAAATTTCAGTCCATCACACATACCCTGGAGCTTTTTTGACTGTCCTTTCACCTGTCATTCATATTCTGCTTCTACGGGGACCCACCAAAGAGCAATTTGTAATAGATGTGATCACAGCAACATGGAACTTCAGTAGCTTATTCCACTAAATGTTTTTCATGGGGAAAATAGCATTTGACTCTAGGATGAACAAGTTTTCAAGCTTCAGATTTTCCTAATTTTTTTTTGATTATCTTGTGACAAAGAAAGTGACATACAATGGTGAATTTTTTTTCAGATTCATATTTTTTACTTTATTTTTTCTCAATTTTTATTAACATTTTCCATGATTATAAAAAATACCCCATGGTAATACCCTCCCCCCCACTTTCCCCTTTGAAATTCAATTCTCTATCATATCCCCTCCCCATCTCAATCATTCTACTTACATATATACAATACCAACCTATTAGGTACCCTCCGCCCTTCCTTTCTTTTCCCTTTATATCTCCTTTTTAACTTACTGGACTCTGCTACCGAGTGCAATGGTGAATTTTTGATAGATGAAAAGATGGAAGTATCATGGTGTGTTTATAAAGCCTAACAAGCCCATTCAGAGGCATCCTCCAGGAAATGCATAACTCGGGGCCCTGTACATTAACACATCAAGCTGTTACTCCAACTTGCAAGTAAGAGACTCTTCTTCAAATGCTATCAAAAGGAATCCCAAAGAAGAGCCAAATGGAAAAAGAAGAGGATAAAACCATGAGGTCAAAGGGTGGAGGCAGCCTGATATAGGGCAGAGCTTCCCAAGTTGAAATCAATGCAATTGAGTGTTGAGCCCTCTTTAGTCCACATGTAAAAAGCTAGCTATACCATTAAAGCCAGTTCATTTTGCAGCTTGCCCTTATTCCCCTGAAAAAACAATGATGTATATGCTACGTTTGTTTCTTTGTTTAAATTATGTTTCTTTTTGAATAAAATTATAGCCACATACCAGTGGCTATCTAGAAATGGGTGGAGGAAGAGAAGATGGATTACAAAAAAAAAAAAGATAAGGAATCTTCTTGACTCTGCTTTCATTTTATTTCATTGCCCGATACATATTGTCCAACTCATCAGATTTCTCATTCCAAAAATGTTACCTCAATGACCTAAAAATAAAAGCATGTGTTAGCTAGAAAATTTTAAAAAATTTAAAATGGTAAATTCCTCTTTCATTTAACATTCCATTGTCTCTAAACTTGTTCTCAACCAATGCATTCTCTAGAAACATTCCAAATCTTGTTTAGGGCTTGAGTCAGGCTCCTCTCTGTTCCTAGTGTAATATCCTCAATCATTTTAATGTTAAATTACCGACAGTGTCAACTCACTGGATGATATATGATATGATGGATATGATAGTGCTAACTTTAACTCCAGAATTTGTGAGTCTGAGGCAGATGGATTGCCATGAGTTCAAAGTCAAAGCCAGGGTGAGAATAAGACCTTGCCTCAAAAAAAAAAAAAAAAAATTGTATGAATAGCATATCATTATATGTATCTTTATGTATATGTATTTAAATAAAAGTATTACTATTGAGTCAGGATACTTAGACCTTTAAATATTTGATGGCTAGTGTCAAACTACCTCCAAAAAAGCCAAACAAATTTACAACCCTACCAATATTTTAGGTCCCTGAACATCTGTCTAGATAGTAGAACTCAGAAGCAGCAAGAACAGCTTGTCCTAAAATTCTCTCATTTGTTTACCATAGAGCTAAATATGCTTTAAAGGATTAAAAATAGCTCTTACATATGTATTATCTTGAAAGAATGACAAATTATTGCACCTCATTAAAACAACTCATGAGTAACTGGAGACACAATGGCATAAAAGTTAAGCATTTGAACGAAACGAGAAGGAAACTACAATCACTAGGGGAGAGATAGATTGGAGAGAACTCCAGAACTGAGCTCATGAACTGCTTCACGGGAGATGGAGGAGCAACAAGGAGCAACTGACAGACTCAGGTGTCAGGAAGGCAGACTAAAGACGAGCACCTTGCCTTGAAGCCATACAACTGTGTTCTATGTCCTGTCCAGCCATGGACCACCACCCAGTGAATCAGAAAAGGCCACAAAAACCTGTTTGGTCCTTACTTCTACCACTGACCCAAGGGTTCTGGATGGTGTACTCCCTGAAGCCATTTCTAATCCAGCAATATGATGAAAGCTTACATAAGACTATCAAGGGTCTGTACTAGGATGGTCTAGAGGAACAGAACTGATTTGATGAATACACATTGCATAGTTGGGTTACAGGATGCGGGGTGGGCGGGCAGTAAAACAATGTCTTTCTGCAAGCTGGAGAGTTTGAGAGACCAGTATCTGCTCAATCCATGAGGCTGGATGCCTCACTGGTCCCAGTCTTGTATTGGAGGACTCCAGGGAATCTGCTGGCCTTCAATTCACCTTGAGGAGCTGAAGAAGCTGGGTTCCCATGTCTGTGAAGGAGGGCAGAAACAGGGTGCATGCAAGCACAAACAAGTCAACAGGGATAGCTTTCTCCTGGAAACTCTTCAAATGTAGGTTGCCGATAAAAGGGCTGCCCACTCTGAGGGAAGTTCTTCCACCACGGTTAAACCTTCCTGGAAAAAAAGGCCTCACAGATCTGCCTTTTACTCAAATCATCTCATCAAAATTGATAAGTGAAACATCACAACTTTTAAGTAGCAGTTCAAGGTGGCATTACTATTATTTAGCAGATGTAACCACTTGTGTTTGTTTCTTGTTGCTATTATAACAATTTACCACAAACATAATGGCTTCAACCATTATGAACCTATTAAATTATTTCCCTGAAAGTCAGAAGTCAGAAGTAGTTCTCAGTATGCTGACAACAAGGGCTTCATTCCTCAAGGAGGCTCCAGGAAGGAATAGTGTCCTTACTTTTCTAGTTTCTAGAGGGAAGCTGGTTTTTGATTCTTGCTTCCCTTTCCAAAGCCAATAGCCTGTCTTATTTAGCACTTCAGCTCGGACTTACTGCCCTGTCTCCTTTATCCATAATGACTCTTGTTAACTACTGGACACATCTGCATAAGCAGGGTGGCATCCACACCAAGACGTTTAGCTTTTCTTTTTCTAACAAGGTAGCATATTCACAGACCCATGGGTTTGAGATGTGAATCTCCCTTTGTTGGAGCCAGAAATCTCCCTATAATCAAACACTGTATTTTCTGAGGATATAAAGCTGGAAGCTAGAATGTATCTTGCCCTGTGGGGGTCTTTCCAGTAATTAGTTTCAGCATGACATCAACTGACAAAATAGCAATGTTAATTCAGATCTTTATACTTTTGCATCTTGGACAGGGCATTTCATGGACAACTGTTTTGTATTTGTTTGCTTTTCTCTGTGAGGCATCAGACTGCTTCCACTCAAGCTTGGGTGAAGGGCTTACCTGTAGCAAGGCTCTTTCCTTCCCATGGAAGACACATTAATCTTACCATTGAGCAGAAGCTTTGTAGGCATAGTGGGAAGAGCCAGTCAAGGTCTTGGACTCTGGGCTTCTCATGCATCAGTGAAGTTCTGAAGGGCAAAATGCCTAAGAAACCCAGACAACAGCTTTGTTGTCTACATCCTAGAGTCCCATGGAATGCTTTCTGCCATAACCACAAGGTTACCTAAGCAAAGGAAGAGAATACAGCCCTGGGTTAGTTATCATTTTATTACTGTAAGAAAATACCTGATCTAGTCAATTTTGGCACAAGGTTTTGGAGGTTCCAGTGCAAGTTTGCTGGACCCTCTTGATCATGGGCCTGTGGTGAGGTAATGTGACATGGCAGGGGGCAGAGCAAGGGAAGCTGAGAGGAAGAGACCAGAGTATCAATACCAACCGTGAAAGGCACACCTCCAGTGACCTAATCTTCTCCAACTGTGCCCTGCCTGTTTAATGCCTTACCACCTCCCAACAGCACCTAGGCATATTTCTGTTGTTTAGACCACTTGTGGTAGTTTGTCACTGTGGTCTGGTTAACTAACAGACTGAGTAACTCTAGAAAAGTTACTGAACAACTTCTCCTCCCCTTTTCCTTTTGTTTTATGCTTTGAGACAGCACTTCATTACACAGTTTAGGCTGGTCTCAACTTCACAAGTATCCTGTCTTGGCACCCAAGTACTTGGTTGAGAGGTGTATACCACCATACCCAGTTATGTTTAACCCCTTTAAGTTTCAGATGTATCATATCTCCTACATAAACAATGAGGAATATGCATGCTATTTCCTGTCTTTTAGGGGTATTTTGTGGATTTGGATTGATAATGTATGTAGAGTTCTTAAAATTACCCCATGTCAAGGAAGGTAAACAAAAGTAATCTGTGTTTTAATAATCTCTTCCAGGTGTTGAATCCTCTGTAATTCTGTGTGAGGTAGCTGTACAAGATAATCTTATTTATTTATTTATTTTTTTATAGATAAAGTGCTCACTGCCAATCCCCGTGACCTAATTTTTTCTTTCTTTCTTTATTTGAGAGCAACAGACACAGAGAGAAGGACAGATAGAGGGAGAGAGAGAGAATAGGCGCGCCAGGGCTTCCAGCCTTTGCAAACGAACTCCAGACGCGTGTGCCCCCTTGTGCATCTGGCTACCGTGGGACCTGGGGAACCGAGCCTCGAACCGGGTCCTTAGGCTTCACAGGCAAGCGCTTAACCGCTAAGCCATCTCTCCAGCCCTGTACAAGATATTCTTGATCCAACATTCTGTACTTAGTACCATCTCATTTTAGTTCCTCCATCCCCAAAGGAAGAACAAACACTTCTACCACAAACAGCAATACAACGTAATGGAAAGATCATCATATTTGAGATTTCCCCATCATGGCTATGATGCCTTCAATAACTCTGTTTACCCTCAATGTGGGGACTTACCACACCATAAAGATTAAAATCAAGGCTACATATAGAAGATGTTTGATTGTAAGAACAAGGTTGGAGTGCTCAAGGTAAGATCTCTAAACCCTCAACCTAATGCTCTCTTCACAGTCCTCATGGTATATCCAGGGGGTAGGAGAAGTCTGTCCCTGTGGACCTGTCCTTCAGTCTCCAGAGTTCTGTGATGGAGAATTAGTTATTTGGCAATACATAAGGCTACCCTTCCTCCTGCCACTGCACCTGGTCTGATGATACTCCTCTCTCAGCATTTCCTCCTGAACTATTAACAGATAGACATGTAAAGAGAACATAGTAATAGTTTCCATGTAAATAAGAAAAAAAAAAAAATGTCAAAGCCAAGCCAAAATCACCTAGTAGATTTGGCCCACATGGAAGCACTAGGGGAAATGAGCCAGGAATTTATTTTTGACTCCTAGATAAATATGTGGAAATAAATAAGCAAACAAAGTGCAATGGATAATAGCAATGTGGAAACACATGCACATACAGTCACACACATACACGCACACGCACATGCACACATGCATACACACTCAAACACACACACAGGCCAGTTTTGAAGGGACAGCCAAATCTTGAAAACTGGAGAATAAAAATAAGTGATGGTCGTAATGAATTTCAACATTGTAACTTATTGATTAAAATATGAATCCATGGGTCCATAATGAAGTAATTAAATAAATTAGCAACAAAATTAATGGAGAGAAGTAAAACTCCTCTCCAGAAAAATGCCAACTCATCAATAGAAAGGAAAATGAGATTTAAAAAAATCTTCAGGGCTGGAAGAATGGCTTAGTGGTTAAGGCATTTGCCTGCAAAGAAAAGGACCTGGGTTCAATTCCCCAGGATTTACATTAGCCAGATGCACACCGGGGGGGGGGGGCGCACACATCTGGTGTTCATTTGCAGTGGCTGGAGGCCCTGGTGTGCCCATTCTCTCTCTCCCTCTTTCCCTGTCGAATAAATAAATAAATAAAAATAAAATATTTTAAAAAAGAAATGAGTTTACGAAAAAATCTCCAGATAGTAAAAGTAAGGGGAAGAAGTTTGAGGAAAAAATCTCACTGACACCTAAATCAAGTGGTCATTTTATCATCAGTACAAACGAATATGATGTCATGATTTTCCAGACTGACACACTGGACACAGCATCACTTCGCTGGTGTCACTGTAGTTTTGAGACATGACTGGATTTTCTTATGGAAGAATATTTGATAAATCTAATTGGGAGATTTTCCATAAAGCAACTTTACTTTACCCTGTAAAAATGTCAAGATCAAGAATGGTTATGAAGTAGTAATGTGCCCTTCAGTTCAAGGATACTAAGGACATACAGCAAATGCAATGGGTCATCTTGGATAAGATCTTTTGCTGGACAAAAAGATGAAAATACAATTTGAATATGATAGTGGGTTAAATAACAGTGTAGGAACAATGTTAAATTTTGATAATTGTGCTTAGATGAAATTTTACTTCTTAGAAATACTGAAGTATCTAGAGGTGAAGCAATGTAAAATTTTCTACTCATTCCTAAGTGAAAAAAATTGTGTGTGTGTGTGTGTATGTATGTGTGTGTATGCATCCACATATGTGCATTTGAGGGAACATGGTAAAATGATAGGGTTAGGTCTACTATAAGTAATTTGGAACTGGAATAACTGAATGTGTTAAAAATGCATACGCTATTCTTGTAAGTGTAGTCCGTTTGAAATTACATTAATACAGAGAATATTTTTTAAGTTTGAGATGGGTAATAGTCACATAATATGGAGATATTCCTCTTATTTACAAAATAAACATATTTTTAATTCAAAGTGTTTTCCCCAAATGTGTGAAGTGGTAAGTTCTATGTCTGGCTTCAAAAGTATTGGAATTCTTATGTATATTAGTCCACAATGAAACTTCAGACTAGTGGTTTTTAAGAAACATGCTGACATTTCTAAACTCAAAAATTTGTATTTTAGGGGAAAATCAGCCTCATATATAATTTATTTTGCTTATGAGACTTTTTAATGTATCCCTAGTCCGATATTTAAACCACTTCAATGAGTAAACACTGGCATTGTATAACTTTTGTGAAGGTCTTTCTGTCTTCTCAAACATTCCCTTTGGAAAATTAACTCTGTTCAGGGAAAAATGCATTATTCTAATGTCTAACCACAGAATGAGATCAGGAACACTCAGCTGTTGGAAAATAAAGTACCCATTATTGTCAAAACATTGAGGTAAACCATGTAATACTTTCACTATACTAATTAAATTTCATAGATATAAGATCTAACATAGTGCAATTCAAATTAGAGTCTGCCACTTTCACCCACAAGTGACAAAACTGAGAAGCATGCATGGGGACAAGGCACTGATGAACCAAACACCTTCAGCTTTGAGCAGGGGAGAGGAAAAACCACGAGGGACGCTAGACCTGCTGGAACCTCTGGGAGCTCATAGGAATAAGAGGCAATATGAGGTGGTGTTAGTAGAATGTTTCGATACTGCTTAGTTTATCTCAAAACAATTTATTTTGCTTTTCTCTTTGATTATTCTTATATTAGTATACACACTGTCCCTGAGATTACAGAGTACTAGAAGTTAATTGTATATGGAACAGAATTTCCAAGGCATAGTAATGTTCCATTCAATAATTGCTTATATATAAGTATTTGCTGTTTTGTAATGCTTTTCAAAACTCAAATTATTTTATTACTATGAATTTTTAATATTTTTTGCTAGTAATTCTGAAGTTCCTCATGATATATGTGGTACAGAGTTCTCCAGAGAAATCATTTAAGCACACCCCCACCACACACACACTGAGAAATCGGCTCATATGATTATGAAGGCTGACAAGTCCCATGACCTGCCTCAGAAGACCCTAGAAGGCAAGTGATGTAATAGCAGTCCAGGGCAGACAACCCATGACTCTGCTCAAGCAAACAGACAGCATGCAAAAACAGCAAATTCTTCTTTGCATCATCTTTGATTCACTCCAATCCAAACTGGATGTTTGCTGCAGTTAAGCTGACACATAGTGTTAACCATCACAGTGGCTGCAGCTTGTTCTCCATTTGAATGGGTAGGATTCAGTTGAGGTCATTGTTCTGGGATGGAAACTTGAGTTGTTTGCAGTGGTATCCATATTGCATGTACTTGGGTGAACATATGGATGCATTGAGGGGAGGAACTGATGGAATATGATGGTACATTTTGAATGTAAAATGTCTTCCACTGGCTCTTAAGTTTAAGTCCTTGGCCCCACCATTGGTCCCACTTTTGGGAGGTGGGGTCTAGCCAGAGGAAGTAGATCACCACGGGTTGTGTGCGGGAGCATTACTTTGAGATCTATAATTCTTGAACTCTCTTCCAATAGACTCCTTCTTTCTGATCTGAAATGTGAGGAAGTGGCTGCTTCCATGGAACAACCTACTATTGGCCTTCCCTACCAGGATTGGTGGTTTCCCCTTAAAGAATGAGCCAAAAGCAAGCCTCTCAGCCCTAAAGTTGCTTCTTGTCAGATACTTAGGAACAGGTACAAGAAAAGTAAGGGATATCCTTGCGATATACATATGTTTATCAGTTTTCCAAAACTGTACCAATTTATACTCAAGAAACATACAAAAAGTCACAGTGGCTCTGCCTTCTCATCAGCACTAGGCAGTATACTGTTCCAATCAAGCAGGAAAGAGTAGCTCAAGGCAGACCAAATGTCTTAATGCAATCAACTCAAAACCTACCTAAAGTAAAATGATGTTTTAAAACCTACCAGGAAGGTGCTAAAACAACAGGATCTATTAAGGCTGGGATTCCAGAGAGGAGAAAAGTGATTAAATGCATTTCTAGCTCTTTCTTCCCCTCCCTTCCCTTGCCCCTAAAAGGATGTGTAGATTCTTAGTTTGGGCACCAGGCCAAGTAACCAGGAACTGTTTGGGATGGGGGTGGGGAAACTGTGAAATGGCCAATGAGAGTCTTCACAGTTCTGTAAAGCCAGAACAAGAAAAATGCGGAAGCTATAGGCCTCCAACACAAGGCAGTTTCTCTGAACACATTTTCAAAATTCTGAAGCTGGGGCTGGAGAGATGGCTTAGCGGTTAAGCGCTTGCCTGTGAAGCCTAAGGACCCCGGTTCGAGGATCGGTTCCCCAGGTCTCCCGTTAGCCAGATGCACAAGGGGGCGCACGCGTCTGGAGTTTGTTTGCAGAGGCTGGAAGCCCTGGCGCGCCCATTCTCTCTCTCCCCCTCTATCTGTCTTTCTCTCTGTGTCTGTTGCTCTCAAATAAATAAATAAAAATTAAAAAAAAATTCTGAAGCTGTATAGGATGGGCCACAGGAAAGCTGATGAAAAACATGTAGAGCTGAATGCTCCTCAGTTCCAGAGTGCAGACTGTACTATAGTTAGGGGCCAGGACCTGTGAGGGACAGACCCCTTGTGAGTACACAGACCCCAGTCCACGGGCTACTTGTTAAGAATAGACCAGATAAGACAAAGACCTTCACTGTGCAAGCGCGGCTTAAATTCTGTATTATGGGAGAAAGGCAATAAGACCCCCCTCCCACCTCTCCTGCCTAGGAAAGTACAGACACCTCCTAAATAGGATAATCCAGTACAGATGTAAGCAATTAATTTAAGACCTTGCCTGCTAAGTCTAAGATCTATGTCACCTGTGCCTATTTTTGTTGCTTCTTTCCCCTTGATTTCAGGCACATTATTCCCTTTCTTTGCAGAACTCTCATTCTTTGATTGGATATTATGCATCTCTGATCTCTTGAATATTTTATTTTTCAACTCATTTATTTGAGTTTATTTAAGGTGTGTGTGACTGAAAAAAAAATGAGAGTCTAGCTCATCAGGACTCTTTCTGTCATCTGTTGATTTTGATTCCTACTTATGGTCATGTTTAAGAATTTTATTTGAGTGCCGGAATTCTCTATGACTACCATGATAGAGTTTAGATGATATTTTTCTTGCAGCTAAGATTCACCCCATCTCGCTGCTAGATAGGAGTTCACCTTTGACCACTCAGGAGTTGATGGGTCCCAAGGTCACTTTGCAGTCCCTTCAAAACTTGGTTTCTGGTTTTACCTCCACTTATTTCTTTGAGTAAAGCTTTGCCAAAGGTCCGCACAGACTGAAAGGCTGGAGTGTTTACAATGATCTCTTCTCCTTGGCAGTCCTGAATTCCAGTTTTTATTCACCCAGTGCTGTGAGGTTGCCAACTCTCGCTTCTCTTTTCAGAGGCTCTTTACTTAGCTTCTTAACCTCTGACAGTGCTCAATGAAGAACTGGCCCGTGCCTAATGGGGAGTACCAAAGAAAGCCGGGCTTCCTTCTCTATGCCTCTTCACTGTAAATGATCTGGGTTACTCAATCCCTTGATTCTATTTTGGCTTGAACTCCAGTTCTTGTCTATGGAGTCCCATGACAGTTCCAAGAGCTGCTGTTGCCCCTGCCCCCTGGCAGCTACCTTCTGTCTGGCTTTGCAAACTCTCAGACAAAAATAAACAAGTGCCTGAGAGGGAAAAAAAAAAAAAAAGTGTGGAGAAGCTGAGCTAATTGTAGTGATTATTTCCCCCAGGATCTTCAGCCTTAAGTGTGGGTGATCAGTGCTGTTTTCCAGGGTCTTCACCTGGATTTTACTTGTGTATATTCCCTCTGACTTTTCCACTTGTTCTTGACATCATGTGATCTGCTATGAGCATATCTCTAGGCAAAACCAGACGTCCCTTCTCAGTTGTTTCACTAGTCCTGGCAAAGACTACTAAGATCCATTACACAAATGAGGTAAAAGATATAATGAGAATAAACGGTTTGTTCACACAAACATGGACAACAATGGTGGAGGTTGCATCATCAGTTCTAATTGCAAATTCAGGCCTTTATACCACATAATGTGATCCATAATCCTTTAGTTACTTACATTTGGCTAGTTGATGAGCATAATAAAAGGACAAATCTTATATATAATTGTGTAATACATATACATACACATATCTTTTGCTAAATCATGTCTCTTTGGAGTTGGCCCTCAAACTGTACTAAATAATCATAAAATTAATATGTTCCCTATGCCTTCATTGATTCCAAAGTATACCAACCACTTTCATGGAAATCTGATATTTAGAAAAGTATACACACATATTTTAAATATTTTATTTTTATTTATTTATTTGAGAGAGAGAAAGAGGCAGAGAGAGAGAATGGGCATGTCAGGGCCTCCAGCCACTACAAATGAACACCAGATGCATGCGTTCCCTTGTGTGTCTAGCTTACATGGGTCCAGAGGAATCAAGCTAAGGTCCTTTGGCTTTGTGAGCAAGCACCATAACTGCTAAGCCATTTCTCCAGCCCCCTACACATACATTTTATAAGCAAACTGTTCCTAGTGATTTTTTAGAGAGACATACATAGAGATAGAGATACAGATAGAGAGAAAGAGAAAGAGACAGAAAGAGGGATAGAGAATTGGTACATCAGGGCCTCAGCCAATGCAATTGAACTCCAGATGCTTGTTCCACCTTGTGGGCATGTGCGACCTTGCACTTGCCTCATGTTTGTGCATCTGTGGATCTGGAGAGTCGAACATGGGTCCTTAGGCTTCACAGGCAAGCACCTTAACAACTAAGCAATCTCCCCAGACCTCCTAATAAATTTTAACAAATATCTTAATTTTAAAATAGTGTAAGAAGTGTTATGTATTAATCACTTAGTTCCTGAATATTTAATCTACAATAGACTCTAATAGAATAATAGATGATTATCTTTGTTTTATAATCATAGATGCAAAAGCCTAAGAATATTTTAAAAACTCTTCAAAGAATATGCGTGGATGCTCATCAAGTGAAGTGTAATCCAGAGCCTAACTCATAGCCAATGGTTACATATACTGTACAGCACACACACACACACACACACACACACACACACACACACATACACAGACACACATGCACATGAGATTATCTGAAATATATGTATGTAGTTACATATATTGTACACACACATGTAAGACTGCATGAAATATATGTGTGTACGTAAGATCATCTTATACTTATCTACTTAATATGTTAATATCTATTGTTGTCATGTTGTGATTAATGGAGAAGAAATGCATTCATGTGTCTAAGCACATTGAGTATTTGTTTATTACAGCTGCTGAGATGGAGCCATAAATTCACAGAAACACCCAATTTAGCTCATAAGAAAGAACACTAATATAAGAAATACCTGGGCTAGAGAGGGCTTAATGGTTAAGACACTTGTCCGCAAAGCCTAAAGACCCAGGTTTGATTTCCTGGAACCCACATAAGCCGGATACACATGGTGATGCATATGTCTGGAATTCGTTTGCAGTGGCTAGAGGCTCTCTCTCTCTCACAAATAAATAAATAAAAATATTTTTAATAAAAAGAAAATACCCTATTGTACAATGCCATTATGTGACACCGATAACTGACTCAGGAATTCAGAAGACAGAGGAAGGACTGTGTGCCGGTGGTAGTGGCTGCATGGAGGAAGACTCTTGTTGTGTGAGTTGAAGGGCGGAACATATATTTAGGATATGAGGGAAGAAAGGGTACCGTACACAGGGACTGCAAAACATTGAGCATGTGCTTGGGGGCCAAGGTATGAAAATTCTTCCTCAGATGATCTGAACATGGTTGGAAATTGTGACTTTTTCTTTTGTATAATTTAAAAAGAAGCACAGCACAGGGCTATTTCCATGGTGCAATTGGAATATGGTAAGCAATAGAATACTTTGCATCCCACCCCAATTCTGGAAAACACTCTGCTAATTGCTATTTATTATTTCGTATCTATTCCTTTGTACCAGTCTTCAGTAGTTCTAACAAATGCCAGTTCTCTTTGAGAAGAGTTTACCTTGACATGCACTCATATATTTAATAGCTTCTGTTGGGCTAATTTATATATTCCCTCAGCACACCTTTTTGACAGCGTAAGTTATGAGCTGGTGTGGGAAGCAATGTGAAGGATCCCTTTGGGAAACAGAAGGTACAAACGGACAACGGCTGGAGAGCACAGAATGCTGGGAGTCACACTTACAAACTCTGTAGTCATCACCCCAGAGTTCAACACTTAGACAGTGATAGACAACTTCTCTACTCTGTGTCCCTACTTCAAACTCACTATGAAACACAGAAAGCCAAGCATATTCCCTAAAACAATCACATGAGATGCCCCTCCTCCTTCAGAGAACCCTATCCATGTAGATCTTGTCCCATACGGTCATGATAACAGCCTTACCTTTGTGTTACTGCGACAAGATACCTAGGGTATGCAAGGGGAAAGGTTTAATTTGGCATATGGTTTTAGAGGTTTAAGTCCATGGTCACTTGGCTGTGTTGCACGGGGCCTGTGGGGAAGCAGAAAATGACAGTAAGAATGTGTTCACTTCATGATAGGCATATAAACAAAGGGGGGTGGTGCCTCGTGTCTTAATATCCCCTGCCAGGGCACATGTGCAGTGACGTAACTTCCACTCGGCTCTACCTGTCACAGGTTCCATTACACCCCAGTTCTTCCAGAGGCTACAGTCCAAGGCTTTCACACATGAGCCCTTGAGAGACACTGAAGATCAAAAATACAACACTTTTTTCACTTTTAATTTCCTTACTTTCCTGACAGCCTTTTAGTTTCAAGTAAACACAAGAGTGCTGGTTGATCACCTAGCTGTAGAACAATATGGATAAATTAGCTAGGAATTCTCACTTCACACATGTTATTGGAGAGCAAACAAAATCATTGGTGAGTACATTTTGGTGCTGGGAACTCTGCTGTACTAGGGGCTCCAATCATAGAGGACCTGCAGCCCTTGACTCTTTGCCATTGACAACCGACCACGGGTGTCAATATAAAATTTGAAATGCTAAGGTAGTTGAGTAAACAGAATAACATGAAATAATTGTAAATTGTGATTGTTAAAGCCTAGGGATGCTTAGACTAGGAAGAGAGCTCTTTCTTAGGCTAGTTAGGAAAGTTCTCCCTGATGTAAATTTTAAGCTAAAACTTGAAGAGTAAGGAAAATCTAGCCCATAGAAGAGCTGACTTCTTCACCATAAGGAAGGTGTGCAGTGTCCATTACAGGATAACAGAATATACGTATGTATGTATATATATATATATATATATATACATATATATATATATATATATTTATATTTTTAGTACATGTATATGTATTAAAAAGAATTAAATTCTGTCATTTGTAGCAAATATCTAAACTAGGGGACATAAATGCCCAGTACTCTTACATATATGTGGAGGAAGTGGAAACAGCTGATAACATAGAAGGAGATAATAAAACAGTGATGGAAAGAAGCTAGGAAGGGTAGGGCAGAGTAGGAAGAGAACAAGATTGAATAACAAGTACTAAACTTCAAAATTCAGCTCCTTAGAAAGAATAAGTTCTAGTGTTCTTTTGCACACTGGGGGTATGGTTATTATAGTTGCATAAAATACATGATTTTCTGTATATGACTTATAAAGATTATAGAATAAAATATAGAATAGTATATAAAGGAATCTGAGCTTTTCTTCACACAAAAAAATAAATGTGATATAAGGATGAAAAGGATGATCTGACATCTTATCTTTGCCTAAAGGAGCTCCCTAGACCTGAGCGCCTTTCTGGGAGGGAGGGCCCATTCCTATAATTTAACTCTAATCCTGACATTGTGGTTGGGCAAGTTGAGCCCCCAGAACTTGGTGTCATGGCTGGCCTCTTTATGAACCAGTCCATAGCCCAGAGCCATCAACTATCCCTCTGGCTAACTTAAGCCTGAATGTAAAACCCACTGCAGTAAGGTTATAAATGTGCTCTTGAGGGGAGGCCAGTCTCTCTTAGTGGCACATTCATCTCTCCTGAACCTCCAGGTTCTGGCTGAGACAAGGGTAGAACCCCCTGATCCCTACTTCCACATGGGCTCTTTACCCTTTCTGCCCTCCGCATGGCAGGAGCTCTGTATACAATCTTTCTCTTTCTCTCTCCTTTTTAACATTTCTTCCAGGCCTACCACATGGATTCTCAGACCATGTAAGTATATCTCTTTTTCTTCTCTTGTTTTATACTTCCCTAAATAAATATAATAATTGTGGTGGTTTAATTCAAGTCTCCCCCCGCCCATAAATTTATGTGTTCTGAACACGAGGTTCTCAGTTGATGGAAGTTTGGGAACTAACACCTCCTGGAGGCAGTGTATTCTTGGGGGGTGGGCTTATGGGTGTCATAGCCAGTTTCCCCTTGCCAGTGTTTGTCACACTCTCCTGTGGCTGTTGTCCACTTGATGTTTGCTAGGAGGTGATATCTACCTTTGGCTCATGCCATCATTTTCACTTGCCATCAAGGAACTTCCTCTCAAGTCTTTAAGCCAAAATAAACCTTCCCCCCCCCCCCCACAAGCTGCATTTGGTCTGGTAAATTCTGCCAGCAATGGGAACCTGACTACAACAATAATAAAAAAATGTGTTAATTATATAGAAAATGTTAGTTATCTTTTTTCTTTTCTTTGGACATGTGTATGCATGCATGCATGTGCACATACTCATGTGTGTAGGCTCACATATGTGTGCAGGTATACATGCGTGTAGAGGCTGTAGGTGTTGTTATATTTGGGTTTGCCTAAGTGTATACGAGGTTCACAGGATCTCTTACTGACCTGAAGCTCAGGGATTAGGCTAGACTGGCTGGCCAGCAAGCCCCAGGGATCTGACTATCTCTGCATCTTCAACGCTAGACCTTGCTAAATATCCTTATCTGATCATTGCGCATAGCATATGTGTATTGAATTTTCCTAGGGCACCCCATACATATGCATAATCATTCTGCATCAAACATAATTTTTTTAAGAATAAAGAGAAAGCAGAGGGCTGAGTCCGAGAGGTAGGGAACCCAAGCATGAGAAAGCCTCCAGGTGATAGAACATTCCAAAGTGAACATTATGTCTGACAGATGGAGAAAGCGAGGCTCAGGGCAGCTGAGATGCACAGAGTTATATGGCTGCTGACTAGCTGTGAAAGGTCTCTGTCTGGTCAAGGTTTATCTTCTTTGCAGCTGCGCTCTGGGGTGAGCTAGGGTAGGTGCATGAGCAGGTTCTCGCTATGGAAGATGTTCTCAGCAGCAAAAAATTTCGGAAACCCTGGAAGCCTGAGAGAAGGAAAGACAAGGGCTCTCAGAATAGTGGAGAGGCGTAATGAAAGACAGATGAAGGGCATGGTAGACAGATGTGACTGACTGCTCAATTCCACCTTCAGGCAGCTTTGAATGAATGACTACAAAGAGAAAAAAAATATTAATGGACACCAATATCTGAACTTGAATAGTATAAAGGTTGGACTGAAACAATTTTGATTTGACAAGCCTAAAACGCAGAATAAAGTTTTAAAAAACAACAACAGCAGATGTTTTGACAAGAATAAGGAAGTAATGTAAAAAAGATTCCTGTGTATTTTTTAATTGATGAACAGGTAATCTATTCCTGTTGTCATTTAATAGCAGGAAGGTTATATTATGAAATTTCATACCTATAAGCTCTTTTTCCTTTTGCTTAATGTTCCAATAACTTGAGGCCAATAATATGTACTGAATTTGAAACACAGTTTTTCTTTCTTCTTATTGGGGGTTGTGTGTGTTTAGTGAGCACTGTGTGCTGTATACATGTATGCCCACATATGAGCACAAAAAAAGCATTCTCCATTGCTCTTTCACCATCTTTCCTTGAGACAGGGTCTCTCACTGAAACTGAACCTTGCTTTTATTTTCGTTTGTTTGTTTGGCTAGGCTAACTACTGACCACCGAGCCCAGGTGTCCTCCTGTCTCCACTTCCCAATTCCCCTCAGTCTGTGCTGGGTTTACAGGCGTGGGTAGACATAGGTACCCACACCTGGCATTTTATATGGATGCTGGAGATAGGACTCTGGTCCTCATCCTGGAGCAACTAGGGCTCTTATCCAGGTAGCCATCTCCCCAGCCCCAGCTTTCCTTTCCTCGAGGGACCAAAGGAACATCCACATTGGTCTCCAAGCTGTTGTGAACACCAACATGATAAGGCAAGGAAGAGCCGGGCCATTTTGAAGAGGACAGCAGTTCTGTAGACCCAGGCCACCAGGCCCTTTGTGTGCATTGTTACCAAGTGATCGGAGGGTGTTAAAGTGTTGACAGGATCAATTAAGAGAGAAAAAGTGGGGAGATCTTCTTGGGACATCAGTAGATTCCCTGGGAAGCATCCACTGCAGGGTCCTGAGCTGCAGACAGCTGGTAACCCCTACTTAGGGATCTCACTGTTTTTATTTTTCCTCAGGTGGTTCCTGGAACTTCAGTCCACATCATATTTACCTTATCTGTTTCCCACCGCCCCCTCCCCCCGTTCATCTGAATGTTAAAAATTGACATTATGATAAAATCTCTCCATCCCTCTCCCTTTTTCATCCTTTCCTCCTTCCCTGTTTTTTTTTTAAATTATTTATTTATTTATTTGAGAGCAACAGACACAGAGAGAAAGACAGATAGAGGGAGAGAGAGAGAATGGGCACGCCAGGGCTTCCAGCCTCTGCAAACGAACTCCAGACACGTGCGCCCCCTTGTGCATCTGGTTAACGTGGGATCTGGGGAACCGAGCCTCGAACCGGGGTCCTTAGGCTTCACAGGCAAGTGCTTAACCGCTAAGCCATCTCTCCAGCCCTCTCCTTCCCTGTTTATGCCTTGTCTTAGCCATACTCTGAGGGTTTCTTTGTTATCCATAAGGCCCTCTTGCTTTGTCCTGTTCCTCTGAGCAAGCCGTATCACCAGCACTATTTTTTCTTAATTAGCATATGTTAGATACATAGCACTGGGTTTGATAATGACATGTGCATACAAGCACAGGTGTATTTCTTTCTTCACATTCACCCCCCTCATTACCCTCTCCTCTTCCCTTCCCATTCCACATGCTCTCCTTCCCCTACTCAATCAGTTGCCTTTATATTTTCATGTCTTTATTTTTATTTAAAATGTTTTTTTTATTATTGACAACTTCCATAATTATAGACAAAAACAACAATGATAATTCCCTCCCATTCACTTTCCCCTTCACAACTCCACTCTCCATTGTATCACCTCCCCCTAATTACTTTCTCTTTTATTTGGATGTTATCTTTTCCTCTTATTATAAAGATCTTATGTAGGTAGTGCCAGGCCCTTTGAGGTCATGGATATCCAAGCCATTTTGTGTCTGGAAGAGTGTATTGTCCTATCCTTCCTTTGGCTCTTATTCCTACCACCTCTTCTGCAATGGATCTTGAGTCTTGGAAGGTGTGATAGAAATGTTTTAGTGCTCAGCACTCCTCTGTCACTTCTTCTCAGCACTATGGTATCTTTTTCTTTCTTTCTTTCTTCCTTTCTTTCTTTCTTCTTCTTATTTTATTTTATTTTATTTTATTTTTGAGTTACGGTCTTACTCTAGCCCAGGCTGACCTGGAATTCACTCTGTATTTTCAGAGTGGCCTCAAACTAACAGCAATCCTCCTACCTCCACCTCCTGAGTGCTGGGATTAAAGGCATGTGCCACAACACCTGGCTTATGGTGCCTTTTAAGTTATTCCAGAGGTCACTGCCATCTGAAAAGTGAAGCTTCTCTAACCAAAAGTGAGAGAGTAGCATTAATACATGGGTATGAACATTAAGAAAAGTGCCTACAAAGTGGTTTGGTGAGAATAACATATGGATTTAGCCAGATATCACCAAGCATTACACCCCTAAGACTCATGACTTCCCCTGTCATAGGATTTTTGCATCATGCATGTATTCTTTTCATGGTGTGAACCTCAAGTCCAATCAGAGAGCAGTTGGTTTCCCCCATAATAAGCATGCCACTATTGCACCCATTGTCTCATTTTGCCTGGCTGGCCAAACTTAAGGCTTATAGTGTCCACTTTTGTTTATCTTTACTGATGACTTTTCTGTCTCCCATGGATCAGCATGTATGGTATGTTTTTCCAACTTTCTGTCAGCTGGTCTACACAGAGGAGGTTTCAGCTCAGCTCCAGCAAGATTTCTCAGTGAGCTTGTAGCCCAAGTATATGGAGTCTTCAGCAATAGGGTCTTACCATCTATTCCTGGTGGGAAACCAAGAGCCTTGGCAATGCTCTATAATGTTTTGTGAGTATCAGGAACCTCCCTGTCCAACAAGTCACTGGAAGGTATCCCACCCCTGACACTGAAAATTTTCTAGTAACAATGTATGGCTTCTAGATGCACCATTGTCCAAAAAAGTAGCTTTCCATATGACTTATTCATACCCTCTTAGATCTTGATTAACCCTCCCACCACCCTCCCATTACTCAATCTTTCATGTCTTTTTGATACAGTGGTCCAGATCTGTAGGACTTTCCTGGTCTGAGACTCTGCCCCAAGCTGACCATAGCATTCAGTGCATGCCAGTGTGAGTGCCCATGTAGAAATGGAACAGTGCTGAAATCAGCCAGTTTTTCTGTTGCTGGTTTTGTTTTGTGCTCTATAGTTCTCAGGGATCCACTGATTTCAGGGTTTCACAGATGGCAGAATCTCTTGACAGTTATTAGTGTACCATGGGACCTGCCCTCTCTTCAACCCACACTGCATCTCTACAGCGCGCCAGGAAGAAGATTGGTGCCCACCATTGTGTGAATAGGATAAGCATTGGCTATCACCACAGCCCCAAGAAGTGTCCCCTGATACAGCTGAGGAGTTTTGGAGACAAGCTTGAGAGCCCCATCACCTCACGGGTAAAGAATATACTCAAGAGGAACATTTCCCCTGTGCTGGCGTCTGGGTCAGGCTGTGCTATCAAAAGCCTGGAATGTGGGTGTGGTGGATGAGGAGTCACTGGATAGAGAAAGGACACATCTTTTCTCTGCATGAAACACAGGGCCTTTCCTGTCTCTAACGCTTGTTGTCTTACACAACGGGAGGCAGAAATGGAACTCTGACGAACATAGGTATCCTAATCCCCATGTACAAGGCCATGTGCCAGCTGTGTATCTATAGCCAAGTCCCACAACACTGTGTAGTAAGACTACTACCTTCATTCAAAATGGATTGCAAATGATCCAGTTCAGGAAAATAATTTTAAAGATTTTTTTTGTTTATTTTTTTTTTATTTATTTGACAGCAACAGACAGAGGAAGAGAGAGAGAGAGAATGGGCGTGCCAGAGCCTCCAGCCACTGCAAATGAACTCCAGATGTGTGCGCCCCCTCGTGCATCTGGCTAACGTGGGTCCTGGGGAATTGAGCCTCGAACTGGGGTCCTTAGGCTTCACAGGCAAGCACTTAACTGCTAAGCCATCTCTCCAGCCCAGGAAAATAATTTTAAAGAACCTTGAGATATCAACTCTGCAAATATATATATATGTACACACACACACACACACACACGTGTGTGTGTGTGTCCTCTTCAAATGCCACTGACTGTTTCTTACAGGGAGTTGGAAGAAGCATCATGGCCTCCTCAGTTGTTCAACCCTAGACAACTGGGGGCAGGTTTATATGCCATTTGATACAGTAGTAGATGCCCTGGGTCCACAGGGTTAAACATTTTGACCACTTTCACAATTGAATGATATTTTTCTATATATGGAGTAAAACTGGATAAAGTCAATAGCAGGATTATCCCAAATCATAACTTTTCTTAAGCATTTTCTCAGAAAACCATGAGACATGTAGATCTATTTGCTTTATGCTTTACCTTGAGAATTAAAATGACTGGCTCTTCTTACCTCAATAACTCAATCACATTCCCATAGACAGAAGGTCTTAGTAAGGCCCTAGAATCCTAGTACAGGTATAATGGAGGAGGAGACCTCCATCATATCACTTATTAAGAATCACTTCCCTTTTTTGTAATCAAACCTATTAATTTTCCTTTGAAAACCGCCATTTCATCTCTCAACTGGGCTATCAGGTACGGTCCTGTGGGGGTCTAGTTACAGTATCACAGGCCTTGGGATGGAGTAGACAAGTGTCCCAAGTAGGCCATGCAGCTACTTTTGACAGGAATATTTTGATGCTCCAATGAAGGAGAGGTTTGCTCTTTCTGACATGCTGGCTTGGAGGAATTTGAAAGCATTTTTGCCATCCTGCAAGAGACATTCTTTGATAGTAAATCTAATTTATAAGAAGTATAATAACAGAGTAAGAAGGCAAAGAGGAAGAGGAGAAGGATGAGAAGAAAAAAGAAGAGAGGAAGTTCTAGTGTCATGTTTGTACTCCCGAATCCAATCAGTCTTAAGAGCTCTTGATCATCTATCATCTTTGTAACATGTGACCATCAACCATCATTTATCATCTGTCTACATAAGTATAAATGTATCTATCTTTAACCCACCCATCAATCAATCTCTCACTCACCTATCCGTCGACCTATCATCTTTCATCCATCAACTTATCTACCTATTTATCTTTCAATCTACCTAATTTTAGGGTACTTTGAGTTGGATTTTGTTATTGCAATCAAAGCCATCTTGACTACTAAAATTCCCAATACAGCAAAAAATAGACATGTTGGTTTTTAGCAAAAAAAAAAAAAAATGTGTCACATAATAATAAATACAATAGCACTCTGCATATGAGATAGTCAGTCAAGATGAATTCAGTAATGAATACAGCCCAGTCAACACATATATGATTGTTGTAATTTTCTTCACAGCCCAGGGATAGAACTGAGAAAGACAGGCCTCTGAAATGGACATTAACACTAGCCCATCATGTATAAAATATAATGTACACTTAGGTATGTTTTGAAACTGTAGCTGATGAGAGGAGATCATCTACGGAATCTAATTAAGAAGACAGAATGTCATGTAAAAAGACGTTAGCAACTCAGCTGGATTTTAAGTGATGAAGCGATCCGCTGTCTTGCTACAACAGACGGGCAATGAGCTAAATAGAGCCCGGGCGAGCAGTGAGAAGTGCTAATGTGTTTCCTCACACTCTCGCAGGGAAAGAGGGATGGAGCCAGTTCTCTCAGGGATGCCAGTACATATCCAAATCCTTTCTTCTTCTTATGCTTACCAGAAACCTGTGATGGCCAGGTAAATCAGTCAGGGCTTCGTGAGCACAGGACTGTGAACTCGTTCCAGCTCCACACTCGTGGCAGGGCTTTACTTACTGTTCTCAGGTCACTACTTGGAATGTGAGGCCCACTTTTACAGGACCCTCCTAATTATGCAGCCAGTTTGTCCTTAGTCTCATTTGTAGTTATGCCTCTTGTCAAAAAATTAATACATGGGGATTTTTGGATTATTAGTTAATCTTCAGCAGGCTTGCCTAATTAAAGTCAGTTTACAACCACGCACGGGAAATCCCAAGGCAGACTCATACAATCAAGTTCCTTGGCATTTATAGCAGAGCTTCAGAAGCAAAAATGTGGCAGTTTCATGAATGCAGTTACTACTTAGGAAAAGCTCCACAGAAAAGAAGCTAAGTCATTAATATCTATCTTCCCTCAAGGCAAAGTATAAATATACGTACCATCAGTTTAGGATGAATAGAACAATAAAATGATCCTTTTCAAAAGAAATCACTATAACAAGTAGATATGTTCCCTTAAAGCTTCCCGTCAGTGAGTAATTTTAAGTTTTGTAAATACAACCATTTCTTAGATCTTTAGATTACTTTTAGATTACTTTCAATCACAAAACTGCCCTCCTAGGAAGATGTTTCAGGAAGTCTAACCTCTGTAGAAAATAGCATTTGCTTTTCTCCTAGAAAATGAACTCACTTACATAGAATCTACATCAACAAAATATTTTGATTTGAAAGTGATTAGAGTTTTAATGGCTATCTTCTCTGTAGTTTTGTTCTGTGCAAAGAGAAAATCACTGGCTTTTAGCTCAAGATGAGAACCTGACAACCAACTATAACCCCAACTTTTGAAATGCATTTTTAAAGATACTCATGCATTATGCAGGAAGCCACCTTGGTTCAAGCTTATAAAAACTCACAAAACAAAAACTATAATATACAGTCAATGTTATCACCAGATGGTAGACTTTATTTGTTATCCTAATTCTATTTTACATTTAGCAAATAAACATCAACATGAATATTTAATATATTTGCAATAACAGAAGCAAAAAGCCAATATTATTATTGTAAGAATGTGTTGCTTAGAACTGCTAATCTCTAATGATAGTGTTGTTTCTACTTCATGTGTCACCTTTCCTGCTGAAACACACTAAAATGTCAGCAGACACTTGCCAAAATGAATCTAAGAAGCACCTGTGTCTCTGTTCTAGAATACTGCTTTAAAGGTCAACACACTCATCCCCAAAACAGTGTCACCACATCTTGTCACTTGCTTGGTTGTTGGGCATATTGTTTGTTCCATGGAATGAACACATTCATATATGATCATATGAACAGCTACAGCCTTTGAAAGAAGAACCCAAGCTAAAAGATATTTACACACTGCAAGCTTTACCTTAGTTCATTATTAGGCATCCACTCATAACTTAGTAATTAAAATTTATTTCTTGAGGAGGTTTTAAAGTGAGGTGCCAATACATTACAAAGAGCTCTGATGATGTGGATGTGTGTTTAAAAAGAGACATGCCCTCATGCTGCAAGATTCGCTTACCTGTGTATTTATTGGCATTTTAAAGGAAACCATGGGGCAGGAGAGATAGTTTAATGGCTAAGGTACTTGCCTGCAATGCTTAAAAAACCTGGTTTGATTCCGCAGTACCCATGTGAGAACAATGAACAAGATGACACATAGGTTTAGAGATAGTTTGCAATGGCCAAAGGCCCTGGCAACCCTATACTCACTCACTCTCTCTCTCCATATATATATATATATGTGTGTGTGTGTGTGTGTGTGTGTGTGTGTGTGTGTGTGTGTGTGTATGTATGTATGTATGTATATATACACATCTGCCTCTTTCTCTCCCATAAATAAATGAATAGCAGTTGCCTTGAAGAGACAGGTAGCTCTTGCAGAAAAAGGAATGATTCGAACGTTAATCCAGCCATGGGAGGAAGACAAAGATTCTGCAAATAGGGCAGGGGAAGTAAATGAAACTTTAGTCAGGCACAAACTTCCTGGTTTGTTTCATTGACTTTAATTGTAGGATTTAAGGGGCTTGTTTTTTTTAATGTGCTTCTTCTTAAGAAAATGTAAGTATCCATTAATTTGTTCAATGTACATTCATTGAGTGCTTGAGCCACTGCCTGCCAGTGATAATGGGGTAAAGTTATGGCATGCTGGCCACGTTGGATTTCATACCAATGCCATCTTGCAGACATGTGCCACTAATGGGTTTTCTGACACTTCCACTCATCAGAAACATGAACATCATATTGTGCCCTGAAGCATCCGAGGACAATGGGCATCCCCTCATTGCTCAATGTGAGCTATCTATAAGCTTTTATAAAGATAAGCCAATCTCAGGCTGAAGAGAGAGCTTAGAGGCTAAGGTGCTTGCCTAGGAAGCCTAAGAACTCATATTCAAATCTACAGGTCCCACATAGCCAGGTGCACAATGATGCAAGCATGCCATGTCGCACAGCTCCACAAGGGGGCGCACACATCTAGGGTTGATTTGCAACAGGCTGAATGTCCTGGCCTGCCCGTTCTCTCCCTCCCTCTCTCTCTCTCTCTCTCTCTCTCTCTCTCTCTCTCTCTCTCTCTCTCTCTATCTCTGTATCTCTATCTCTCTCACTTTCTCAAAATAAAAGGTAAAAGCTAACTAAGTAAATAAAACATATGATAATCTATTAAAAAAAACAGGGTAAGCACAACAACCTTATAAATTTAGCATAAATTTATTTGCATTGTTGAAACATGTAAATATGGACTGGTGAAATGATTCAGTGGTTTTAAGGTAATTGCCTGCAAAGCCAAACAGACCTGAGTTTGATTCCCCCATGCCCATGTAAAACCAGATACACAAAGTGGTGCATGCATCTGGAATTTGTTTGCAGTGGCTAGGAGCCCTGGTATGCCCATTGTCTCTTTGTCTCTGTCTGTCTCTGCTTGAAAATAAATTAATAAAAATATATTTAAACAACAACAAACCAAAAAAACAACACTTATAGAGCCAGGCATAGTGGCACATGCCTTTAATCCCAGCACTCGGGAGGTGTAGGTAGGAGGATCACCATGAGTTCAAAGCTATCCTGAGACTACATAGTGAATTCCAAGTCAGCCTGGGCTAGAGCGAGACCCTACCTCTAAAAAACAAACAAACAAAAAAATGTAGATACAAACAAAGATAATTAACACACATGCATCAACACTAAATGAAATATTAGGGCACTCCAACTAGCAATGCTGCAGAAGCTGTGTGTATTTTCCAGAGCCCCACCATCAAAGTTCATCAGAATTTGCAGTGTGGCTGGGCTGATGTTGAGATTTGAGTGATTACAGCAGCTCGCCACTTCTGATGCCGAGAGGATCAAGCTCTGTTTAGACTGAATCCTAGGTCCATTCTTCAGCTGGTTTCACCCACAGAAGGAAAGCTGCTTTTCACTTAGTGCCTGGAGTATGTAGTAGATTCCTTCAGACACCCAGGAAGTGAGGGACTTATTTATACCTATCATTCAATAATGCAGCATGTCTCTCAGGGTTTATGAAGAAATGCAGATCAAGGCAGGGCATATTAGTTACAACCACCCCAGTAACCAAGGAGCTGAGGAACCAATTGTTTCTAGTGAATAGTTAAGAACAGGCTAATTCTATAACAGGTTAGTTTGTGACATTCTTTTCTTCCATGAAGTTTATTTTTAGGTTGAGCCAGTTTCTTCCATCACTGAGCACACCTGATACTTAATTTTATCCTAATTCAGACATTTATTGGGCATGCACATGATTCCAAGTTACCTTGCTTAATCTCTTACAATGATTGCTTTTCAAATTCAAGATCTATTTCCACTCATTTCCCTTTGAACATAGCCCTCTTCAGTTGTTAGATGTCCCCTAACCTACATACACATAACACATCTTGTATTTTAGATGTATCTTATGATTTTGTAGGTAAGCTAAGCAATTTGTCTGTCTCAAAGCTGAGCAACATTTGTATCTCTTCATTAGCTGTATTTACTGAGTTCTCCCATTGTTCTCCTTAGTTAATACAGAATACAAAACTACCATGTGTATGAGGCTTGCCCCAACTGAAATGGCGTCAAATGGACTTCAGGCAACTCTAAAGGGCTGATATTAGTTGGATTTTGAAATGAATTATATTGTTGTAAATGGAATCATCTTGAGGCCAGAGCTTTGCCACAAACAAATTGCTCAAGAAAATAATAAAAGTATACTCAACAGACAGGATTGCAACCCTCAGTAGGATCAAAGTGGCTGAGAGAGTAGTCCCTTCAGGAAGGAAACAAGTGAGAGGCATGTGTGAGTTATTCATCACTGCTCCTGAGGACTTCCATCATGAATATGACCATTTACTCTTTTATCAATCATCATTCCTTATTACTTCTATCATCCAGACAAACTCAATGAGGTGTGCTGAATTTCTCAAATAAGTACTGTTTTATAACCAAATAACTTCTGAGTGCTTTCAAATGATCTTGGGATGATATTGGTAAGCAATATGAGCTATGTGAAAATGAAGTGGTAACTGAACAGGGCAGCTGGCTGCACACTTATTCTTTAGTCTGGTAAGAAATTAAATATTTATTTACATGAGAATGATCAGAGTGTTGTTATTTTCTTTGAGGCATGAAGTAAGACTTCAGATAGCATGGCTAAAACAGTTCTTTTTTTTTTATTTTTTGGTAAACTCATTCTGAGGTTAATCAATCCATTGCCATCAGGGATTATTGAAACTAGGAAAGACAAAACACAAGCTATTTTAGTTGTTTATCATTATTATTTGGAGTTCATTGTTAAATCTGAAGAAGCTAAAATACTCTTAATCAATACGAGCTTTGTACTAAATAGACAAATGACATATCAGGGGACGTTTGAATAAGGAATTAATCATGCTGTAAATGATTACTTTTAGAATAGAAAACTATCAGTGTCTTAAGAGAAAAAATCAACTCATTCTTTCTGAGAAAGTGTTCAGGAGAAAACATATATGTTATCTCCTGGGTGATACTGACTCATTGTATAATTAGATCTCGTGACATCATGAAAGAGAGCAGTTCCTGTGGGGCAATGGAGCACTTAAACAAAATAGGTCAGAGGTAAGAGTAACCGAAGAGGCAGTTAAAAAATTCAGACTCAGCATATAAACTATTTGAAAATAATGTCCATCTCAGGAGAGGGTTTTGTTCTCATTAATAGTCAAATACCCTGAAACAAATGAAGGAAGAATGAAACCAGATCCATGTAGGAGGACTTAGCAAGGGTACCAGAGTCCTGTCTCCAGGTCGTGAGTTCATCACTGGAACAGCACAGTGCAATCAGCAGAAGGCGCAGGGTAATGGCTCATTTGGATTCTCTTTTTACTTTAAGAAAAAATTCATCTTTCTTCTGCAAACCAACTTTGCACTTAGCAGTATCAGAGCAACTGTAACTGTCCTGATTACCACAGCTTTGACATAAGGAACGTCTCTTCTTTTTCCTCCCTGCTCCTCACGCTCTCCGCGTCAGCCTTGGTCCACAAGTATGAGGCATGGATGCACAAGTGTGTGGTGTAGCGGCTCCCAAGAGGAACTGACCCCAGATTTTTCTTTCATTTATATCTTCCTGCTGTCATGTCCCTTTTATTTTCTCTTGCATATAACTTATTAGATATGGACAATCCTTAGGTTGTCTTACATATCCTGTTCTTTGTTTGGAGGTATCAGGTTCTCTACAGGGTCATGTGTGGGGTCTGAATTCATCCAGATGTTCCACAGCACCAAGGATTATGCATGCTCACTCCCAGTTCTCTCCCCTTATTTGCATTACCCCCTCACTGCTTCTCCCTCTTCTCACTCTCTCTTTTAGACTGACACATCCAATCTCTTCTAAATTTTTACCTTGAATGGATTCTTATGTAAATAAGAATGTTACAATTAAGGTGTGGATAATAAGAATCTTATTGTCATGATTAAAGGCACTTGCTTGCAAAGCCTGCCAGCCTGGATTCAATTCCCCAGTACCTACAGAATGCCACATATACAAAGTGGCACATGCATCTGGAGTTTCTTTGCACTGGTAAGAGATTCTGGAATGCACATTTCTCTCTATCATTCTCAGTTTTTTCTTGCTAATAAATAAAAATATTAAAAAGTAACTGGAGTATTAAGTTTTGGCATCAGTTTGGGAAAGTTAGAGGCCAAAGCTATGGAAACATTCACTAGGAGCATGGAGCTAATGAAGTGTCCTTCGCAGGATGAAGTCATGGTTACGCATTATCCTCTCCCCAAACATGCTTCATGGTATTGAGATAGTGCAGACATGTCCTTAGGGCTACTTATGTGAATATGGTCTCCAACAAACACAGTGTTGATGCAATGATTAGAGAAATCACTCTAAGTTACATGATGCCCAGCCCTCACATAACCACTGGTTTAACTTAAATGTCAATGGGGAAAACTTGTACATCTATGGCTTTACCAATGTGAACACTTTTAAGCCATGTTCTCTTTTAATTATACTTAATTCTTACCATTGTGTTGCAGTTTATGGTATTTGATTCAAAGAGCAAGTGAGTTTCAAAGAAAACAGGTAAGATGAGAGTAAAGAGGTGGTCTAGATTCGAACCTCAGACAAGTTTCTAAATATTATTGAGTCCCTAATAAAATCCCTTCTTTAGGATCATAAGTTTTAGGATACCAATAGATATGAATCTCTACTGATTTGTGTACAAACAAACAAACGGACATCAGAGTTAGCTAAATGCGAGTTTACTGCAAGTAAGCAGCAATATCATGGTACGACTGACGTGACTAATTAGAAAGAGCTTTGAATGGGAATATGAGGCATCTGAGTTTGCATCCAGCCTCTGCCTCTGTTTATATCTGCATGATTAGCAAGACAATTCAGCATTCCTAAATTATGTGGAACTCAACATGTAAGAATGACAGCAGGAATGCATAAAGTACAGCTGAAGAAATAAAGAATATAACCCTGCCCAACTTTGCGGAATGAGCGGAGTGCTGAGCATCAGTGAAACATTTGGAGTGTGACACTGAACTAAGACCTAATCCCATGTAGGTATTGGAGAGTCTAAGACATAAGGTTATAACATTGGGCAAGTGTTGTTGCAGAAAAACTGGAAGGATGAATTCAAATTAAATAAAGTAGGAACACTAACATATTTCTCAGTAGCCCAAATGAAATATTCTATATGATCAACATAGAAATATTATCAGCAAACAGCCTCTGGTTCCTTACCCTGTTGTAGGAAATTGTTCAGGATTTTACTCTCTTATTCAAGAAGCCAATGCAACAAATAATTCAATGAAAAATGACAGCAGGATTATTTTATAATACAAAATCTAATAAGAATAGAACATCATAATCATGTAACATTTTGACTCTTAGTACACCAGAATGAGACTATCTAGTCTGGAAAAACAGTTGACTGGGGAGAAATTTTTTTTTAATTTTTTTTATTCAATTTATATTTATTCATTTGAGAGAGACAGAGAGAGAAAGAGGCAGAGAGAGAGAGAAAGAGAGAGAGAGAGAGAGAGAGAGAGATTGAGAATGGGCACGCCAGGGCCTCCAGCCACTGCAAACAAACTCCAGATGCATGCGCCCCCTTGTGCATCTGGTTAATGTGGGTCCTGGGGAATCAAGCCTCGAACTGGGGTCCTCAGGCTTCACAGGCAAGCACTTAACTGCTAAACCATCTCTCCAGCCCCGGGGAGAAATTTTTGTCTATAATTTTTTGGCCATGTTGATTGACAGAGGCTATCTTTAAGTAAATTAAACATATGTGGATAGTGACTTCTGTACTATGCTTTAGAAAGATGGAGAATCATTCCCTGAAAGCACATGAAATGTCCAAAAGTGAAAAAAGTAGACATAGCAAAGGGATAGACTTGGTAAGAGAATGATCAAAGGTTAGTGAATGGAAAAAAGAAATTGTGGGATGGAGGAGAATGTATAAAATTGAAAATAGAGTTCTGGTTTCATAGACTTTTTTTCAGGAGTGTCCATACTAATTTCCAAACTGGTTGTACCAGTTTGAACTCCATCACCAGTGGGTAAAGGTTCCTCATTTCTCACAGCAACAGCAGTATTTGCTTTCAACATTTTGATGTATGCCACCCTGACTGGCATGAGATGAAATCTCAGAGTCCTTTAATTTCCATTTCTCTAATGACTAAAGATGTTGAATATCTCCCTAAGTGTGTAATGGCCATTTGTATGTCTTCCTTTGAGAATTCTCTGTTCAATACTCTACCATATATTTGATTGGGTTGTTGCCAGAAGACTGGAGGACATGGATGGAGGAAGAAATCAACAGTACAAACTACTAGATGTTCACAAGATTTGTCTGAGATCTGAACCCAAACAGCAGGATCAAGTTGGAAGGAATAGATTAAAACTTCTTCCTCAACATTCACCCACATATCAGAAATGGACAATGGACTTCATGAGTGGGTGAATTTTCACCACTTTATAGCATTCTGTGCAAATAGATACAATACCACCAGCAGCTAGGAATTTTATGGTTTAAACTCTATCCAAAGGAAAATGAGAGCTATTCATGTTAAATAAATTTAGAAATATAGTACAGATACTAATGACCAGCATTTCAATTGTTTTCATCATCCCAACCTTTCTTTTTTGTTATCAGAGTTCTAAACTCACTTATCTTTATGTTCTGCTCAACTTTCAAGTGTGGACATAGTGAGGACAACAAAGGAACCTTGTTGGGATCGTTTAGGAAAGGATTCTCTAATAAATAAATAAAAATGTAAAGAACAATATGACTTTAATTTTCTTATGCATTGATTGGATGCAAGGAACTTCTGTAGCTCTCATGTAACCATGAAGAAAGGTGCCCATCGACAAGTGAATGGATAATGAAAACGTGGTACATATATACAATGGAATTCTATTCAGCAGTATGGAGAAATGAAATGATAGAATTTTCAGGATAATGGGTGGAGAGAATCATATTAAATGAAATGACCCAAGCTCAAGAAGTCAAAAACCATAGCTTCCTGATATGTATGGTATGGTATGTATGCATGTATGTATGTATGGGTGGGTGAATGTATGTATGTATATAAGTGACAAATGTGGGTAAAACCTATAAAGGTAGAATGATAGCCAAAAATCAGTAGATATGAGTTGGAAAAGATAATGGAGGGGAGAGAGGGGAGCTGGAGGGAGGGGAATTACATAAAGGAAGAGAGGAGAGGGACAAGGAACAATAAAAAAAAAATTGTATTTTAAAATTCCACAATGAATGGTACCTAAATCTCTGTATGCCAACGAAAAAGTAAAAAAAGGGAAAAATGCTAGATGAAAAAATATAGATTGACAGATAGATAGATAGATAGATAGATAGATAGATAGATAGACAGACAGACAGACAGACAGTAGTTTTATGTGGCTATATGGTAGAGCAGAGCAAGGCAGAAGGTACTTGGGTGCATGATTGCATTATGAAGTCATTTCTCATTTCTGTTCCATCTTGGGCTTTTCTTTTTAATAAGGTATTGGAGCTTTCTATTGTTTGTAACTAAATACAATATAAAAATATGAAGATTATTTCCTGGCACTTCTCCTTCATTCTTAATTTTCTATTATTATCCTTTATTCAGTTTTTTTTTTTTGCATTTTATTCCAGAGAGTTCTTTTTTTAGAACCTATAACTACTTTATACAAATCCAAATTCTAGTTTCTACTTTTGTAATTATTGTTACAATTGAATTCTCAGCTGATTATGTTGGGTGGTGGGGCAGGAGAGAGAAGAAGAGGAAAATGTGTGAATAAAGGACTAGTCTATTATTTCCCAATTTTCGTTCCTGCAGTCATGGAAGAGATTTAAAAGGCACTTTGTATAACATTATTTCAGGGGAATTACACAAAACCCAAAATCTTCATATAAATTTCTCAAACCTTTTGTTTTCATTCCCATTTTACAGTCTTTTTTTTTTTTTCTTTCAGGCATAGCACTTTCATTAACGTGCATAAGCAAAGACCCATTGTTCAATATGGCTCTCTAATGAGAAAGAATAAGACTATATATTGGGAATGAAAATTGTACATTTTTATGTGGAGGTTTATAGACTATTACTTTTAATTGAAATTTGAAGTTTGCCTTTACAGTGAAGGTGAAAGCTGAAAATCGCTCACCATGCCCCTCTCTGACATAACAGACTCATGCAGCGACCTAGACTTTGAAAAGGGGAGCACTTATGTGTCACGAGGTGATCAGGGCTGGCTGGCAGTTGTCCCCAAAGGTTAAACCTGAATGAAGTCCTGTGTCTATAAAGAGGTCATCTGTGGCAGGTAAGGATTCATAATTATTGGAAATTTTTTTTGAAAAGTTAAAAACGGAAGGAAACTTATTAAGGAGCTTATCTGAGTGATAGAGAGTATTTCTATTTTAGGGAGCAAGTTTGCTAATCATTTGTTCCCCAGACCAGGAACCATGCTGTGCAACCCATGAATGAGGTTGTTGCCAAATGAACACAAAGTACTTATTCCAGTCATTTTGACAATTACTGGGGATAACATTTATGGTAATTGAGATTTATAAAATAATACTGTACTTAAGAGTATACTGAAATCTGTGGATTTTGAACTATTCCTTCACCACATGCATTCTCAGTGGGGTGATATTATTTCCCAAGGGGGTAAAGATAAGTTTTGGGATAGGGTAAGAAGTATCGGAATATTATATAAAGAATGACATGGTATATCTGTGGTAATAAAGTTTCATGGGAGAGGAAGTGACTAGGGAACAAAATTGAAAGGCTGAGGGAATCATAATAAATTTTCAGAGTCTATCAAAGGGACTTGTTTGCTATGTTACAAACAACAGAATCTACCCTGAAATGGCTCATGGCCAGTGACAAAATACATGATATACACGGCTGGCTTTGGCAGAAACTTGTGATACTGTGTTAAAGCTGTAAATCTTCTGCGTATTTGCATATGCATTTTCATATGTATGTGGTTGCTTGCATACATGTGTGCGCATGGGTATGGAAGTTGGAGGTTGATATCGTGTGTCTTCCTCAGTTACTATCTGCCTTATTTCTTGAGCCATACCCTCTCATTCAATGTATACCACTTCGATTCCGCTAGACAAGCTAGCCACCAAGCCCCAGTGAATCAGTTGTCCACACCTCCCCAGCGCTGGGATTATAGGCACATGCTTCCAACACTGATATCTTTTACATGGGTGCTGGAGATCTGAACCAAGACTCTCTAGCTCACACAGCAAGCCTTTTACCAACTAAGTCATCTCCCTCGCCCCCAGATTTTAACTCTTATTAAAGCGTTTCTAAGTGAATATGGATGGGACATTCCCCAATGTTTCCATCACTGCAACAACTAAAGGGTACGGGATTCAGAGGCCGCCCCAGGCCTGTTGTTGGCCATCCAGTGCCATCACACCTGCCTCCTTTTTAACTTCTGATAATCAAAGATGCTGGAAGAAAGGGTATCCCAAGGCACTTTTATGAGGGTGAATTCTGAGGGTTTCTCCCAAATGGAACAGGGGCAAAGCTTCCTGGAGAACTATTTGCCGGGATAGGAGACACTGCTTCTCATTTCTTACATAATGTCAATTTGGACCATAGACTTGATATTTCCCTTGAACTGAAGGCACCTTGCTGACTACTTGAGCAGAAGGAAAAAGAGAGAAAGAGAGATGAAAAAGGAAGTCAAGGAGAGTAGAAAGGCAAAAGGAAAGGGAAGGAGAACAGAGGAATGGTCAAGGGGCCATGGGTGGGGGGGAAGATAGTCAGCTGTGAAGCATCCTGAACTCACTGTTTTCCATTACTCATAAACATACTGTGCATAAGGACAGAGGTTTAGTAGACCTTTACATGGGAGGAAGCTAAGGAGATTTCAAAAGGGATTCATAGAATACCTCTCCAGTAGAAAACTTAAATAGAGATCTGTCCTAATGTTCCCTTTATAGAATTCACATACATCCCCACAAGTCACAGTTTGTTCTCTTATCCCACAGAGGGGCATTGGTAGCCACAGGAGGACCACGATACCCACTTAATAAAAAATGGGTCTGTCCCTTTAATTCACTCTCCCTTTCCCTTCCCTAACCCTGGGGGAAATAGAACATAACAAGAGAGACCATTTTGGAAGGGCACCCTGCAGCCTCTTGCTCAGAGTCTGGAGGCTGAGTAGTGGCTCTGCGATTAAAGCTGTCAGCTGGCCAGGACATGACCAGACTCTTGAATACTCAGACTAGATTGCCAGCTATGAGCTCTGCCACAAAGGTCAATGAGAGGACATTCACAGGTGACAGCTGTAGCACCAAGGGAAGAAAGTTCTAGGATAATTCCTTTTTCACTTGCCCTCACCCTAGAAGCCCTGCTTTAACAATTCAATAAACATATGATTTAGCTAAATCTTAGAAGACTGAAGAACCATTTTGACTTTCTATAGAAACTTTAAAAAATACTCGGCTATAATTTGGCATTTCTCCTTTATATATTTATGAATCCTTTTTTAACAAACTAAAACAAAAATTCCATATTGTCAATGTCCTTTTATCAAGGAGGTATTTCACCCCAAATTCGCAGACTGACTCAACCACAAGTAACAACAGGGTCCTTTTATCCATGTAGCCCAAAGGAGATATGTCTATTATCAGGTAATGCTTCCCACACTTTCTTGGCTTCAGGCTTCCCTGGGAACTGTGCATATTGTTATAAACTTAGTTTCTTGGATAGTATAGATTAAATGTATCTTCCTAATTTTTTTAAATTTAATTTATTAGTTTTCTTTTCAGTAAATACAGGCAGTTTGGTACCATTATTTAGGCTCATCTGTGATCTACCCCCTCCCATTAGACCCTCCTTGTTAATGAAAATGGGTCGTGCATTGTGGAGTTAGCCCCCAGTTATTGGTATAACCCAACATGTGACTCTGACATTCTTTCCGCCCCCTCTTCCGCAAGATTTCCCTGAGCCATGTTGGGTTCATTTTTGGTCTGCTTCAGTGCTGAGGTGTTGGGGGCCTCTGAGGCTCTGGCTCTCTGATTTGGTAGGAGTTGATTTTTCTCTGCGTTGATCTCCTTCCCCTTTGTGCTGGTATCCGGTTCACAGGAAAACATCACCCTTGCTTATTTCGCCAGTTGTCCTTAGTTTCAGTTGGGCCCCTTTTGAGGTATGTTGGGGCAGCTCTCTTCTTAGGATCTGCATCTATCTGGAAAAGAGAAGCAGATTCTCCAACGGAGAGTAAATTAGCACCCGGAAAACTGAGATAACACTTACTTTTTTGATAGACAGTATGGTAGGTTTAGGCCCTCTTATACCCCGTGATTGATGGTAGCTTGATATTGTAGAGTGGGCTTGTGTTTGGGTATGGTTCTGACTTGTTTCCCAGTTCCAGCTATGAGTCTAGTACCACTGAGTGGATCAGTTAGCCAAATCAAGATAGAATACCCACAGAATGGGAGAAAATATTTGCAGGTTAGCCAACTGATAGAGGCCTTATCTCTAGAATTTACAAAGAACTCAAAAATCTAAACAATAAGAAGACTAATACCCCACTCACAAAATGGGGCACAGAGTTAAACAGGCAATTCACAGAGGAAGAGATGCAAATGGCAAACACACACCTAAGAAAATGTTCATCATCCCTAATCATCAGAGAAATGCAAATTAAAACAACTATGAGATTCCACCTTACCCCAATAAGGATAGCCAACATCAAAAGGTCAAATGAAAATAAATGCTGGCGAGGATGTGGAGAAGCAGGGACACTCATTCACTGTTGGTGGGAATGCAGGATGGTACAACCACTTTGGAAAGCAATATGGAGACTCCTGAAAAAGCTGACTATAGAAATACTAACAGGCCCAGTTATACCATTACTGGGCATGTACCCTAAAACCTTCAAACCAAAAGCCAGAGAGATTTGCTCAACCATGTTTGTAGCAGCTCAATTCGTAATAGCTAAAAGCTGGAATCAACCCAGATGTCCATCATTAGAAGAATGGATAACAAAGATGTGGTATATTTACACAATGGAATTCTATACAGCAGTAAGAAAAAACGACATAAAGAAATTTGAGGAAAAATGGTTGAACCTGGAACAGATCATTCTCAGTGAACTTACCCAATCACAGAAAAAAAAATCGACACATAGTCTCACTCATCTGCAACACCTAACCTGAATCTTCCCAAGATGCCTTACATACCCAGAAAGCACCTCATGGACTAGACAATAAGATGGATGGGAGGGCGGGGAGGGAATCAAAGGGTGGAAAACAGTAATCCGGACCCAAACGGCAATGGTACCATAAAATTCTACTTCCTAGAAGACAGACCAAATGGCTGAACCTTCACTAGACCCTTACAGGAAACACCTGAACCACAAGAAAATGTATCTTCCTAAATTTTATATGCTAAAATTCCTCTGACCATATGACTCTTTTGAGCTACATCCTTCAAGGAGGTAACTAAGATAAAATGATGGCATAATGATGCCATCTTAATCCTACAATCTAGGTGTCCTTTCAGGAAAAGGAAGAGGCACCATGCTCTGTCTACATTGTCACAGTGAAGAGGGCATCTGAAAAAGGAAGATACTTGAGCTCAAATGAGGTAGAGAGTGCTTACCAGAAACTAAGTCTACGACTCCATAGCCATCTTGGGGCTTCAACTCTGCCATGCTATAAATGAACAGATTTCTGAGACCTGAGAATGGAACTCTCTGTTAAAGCATAAGGTCCTGGACTCCAGAAAGCAAATAAGTCAATTTCTGTTGTTTAAGCCTTTTAGTCTATGATATTGTATTGTGGCAACCAGAATGGACTAAGACAAGGAGGGGAGGCTCCTCTGGAACCCTACAGTACTTTGTCAGACAGAGAGAGGTCCCAAAAAACTGTAATCTGGTTTAAGCTTAGAAAACAAAATGATTTTTTTTTTTTTTGATCAGGCATACTTGGGAGCACTAGTTTCAATATTATTCTTACAGATGTTTCTGTTTGCATTCATTTTGTTCAGACTTATTTTCTTCATATTCATGAGTGTTTTTCCATCTCAACAAATGTTCATTGATTCTATTTTCAGTGGTGAGAATAAAGCAGTAAATAAAAATAAAAGAAGATGCCTTGCTTCCCAAATGTGAAGTCAGAATGGCGATAAAGATACTATTGAATGGCCATATACATCTCTGCATTATTATTTAATGAACTGTAGTAATAGAGGCTAAGGAAAAAAAAAAAAAAAGACATGAGAGGTAGGTGAGATGATAAGGTGTTTCAAGGGTTCCAAGCAAGGCTTCCCTGAGGAAACAGCAACTCTGTCAAGATTTGAATGAAATAAAGAAGCCGTGTGAAAATCACTGAGAAAGTGCATTTCAGGCAGAGAGAAGGGAGACCCAGGGTGTGACTGCAAGTGAGGCTAAGGAAGCCAGCTGGGTAGCAGAGAGAAAGCTCTAATGAACTGGCTCCAATGTGGAAGAACCATAGTGCAGTAAGAGGGGCACGTTAGGAAGGAAGGTAAGTGGCAGTGCAGCCACTAGCCAGGGGCAGATCTCTGTATACTGCTTTAACGAATGTGACTATGATGGACACCTTGAGCAAGAGTCCACAGCACTTTCTCCACTGAGAGGACCTGGGACTTATTCTATTAACAATGTTTAAGTCCGTTGTTGCCTTCGTTTATCGCTCTGCACTAAAGGACCCCAGAGTCCTGGGTCTATATGGATTTTTAAAGGAAAGTTTCTTTTCTGGGCTTGGATCTTTCAGCCCCCCCTTCTGATTCTGCCATCAAGGCAACATGTGAACAACCAATGTCATGTTCATGGTTTGTATGTTAGTCAATTTCTGTTGCCAACTTGATCAGATTAGAACTCAAGTAAGAAACACACCCCTTGGGCAGGTCTATGAGGGTACTTCTAGGAAAATTAACTGAGGCAGGAAGTCCTGTCTCCAGAGTGGGTGTCCCTCTTGGGACTGCACTACATATAAAGAGGTTCCTAGAGAACACGGGGCTTCTGACTTTGCTATTCAGGATAAAGGCTGGTAATTGTGCGCACATCGGAGCCCAGTGTCGTCAGCCTTCCAGCATGGGCTGCAGACCTGCAACTGTTTAGGACTCTCCCAGGCCTTCAGTGCTAGATTAGAACTGCAGAGGCATCCCGTCCCAAATATAGTGTGCTTTAGTAACAGAAGGAGGAAGCACATGGAACACTTCTCCCACACATTCTAGCCATCCATTTAGGTAGAAGTAGAAATAATTGCGGTCGCACACAACTTCATTGTGCCTTTAAATAATTCTCCAAGTATCTATAGTGCAGAACATCAGCATACCAAGACTTGAAGTGCCTTTATCCTTTTCACAGGGCACAATGATTTTAAGTGAATGTTGCTGCCTTCTTGATTTGGGTTTTAAAGTGATTTAATTAAAGTTATAGTGTGTTGAGTTTTATGAATCTTATTGACAACCCTAAACCATACTCCTGAATTTAATGTCTTCTAAGGATACATTGAGGGGACACTGGTTGTTCTTTTTTTTTTTAATTAATTAATTTATTTATTTATTCGAGAGCAACAGACACAGAGAAAGACAGATAGAGGGAGAGAGAGAGAGAATGGGCACGCCAGGGCTTCCAGCCTCTGCAAACGAACTCCAGATGCGTGCGCCCCCTTGTGCATCTGGCTAATGTGGGACCTGGGGAACTGAGCCTCGAACCGGGTCCTTAGGCTTCACAGGCAAGCACTTAACCGCTAAGCCATCTCTCCAGCCCTGGTTGTTCTTTTTTTTTGACAAAATCTTGATATAGGTGAAATTGCCTCCAGTGATATTTTTGGACAATTCTATTTTTGACCCTAATTCTTTCCTTTACTATGGTTCTGGCCCCAAGTCTCTAAATTACAGGCTATTCTGCAGTTTTAGAACACTAATTCTTACCACTATGTGCATTAGGAAGGTGGTGTGTATAACCCTCCACTAAGGGATACTACACTAAGAACATTAAGCTCCTGCTAGTCAGTGGTCATGAGTCAGGGCTGGAACTGACGCCTGCCATTTTTCTTCACTGACAAGTTTTCATTATGTGGCTTTCCCAGAACAATTTAGAAATTGATCCACAGCTGATGGAAGCTGCGATGAATTGGGTACATGAGTGAACTCAAAGCATTGGGGCAAAGTCAAAGCCAGAGTTGAACTCTAGCTTTGAGTAGAAGCGAGTAGCTCCCTTTCTCGCATCACTACACGCAAGGCAGGAGACACAGACTTTAGTTTCCTCAAAGGGGAATTTTCACTCTGGGGAAGTCTAGCTTTGGAGAGGTCTTGTAAGCATTTCTTTCGACATCTGTTTACTTATCTCTTGCCTAAGAAGATCAGAGGTTCACACCCTGAGAAAATAATTCCACAGAATGTGTCTGCTGATGGAAAAGAAAGGGCCTTTTGTTTGCTACAAACTGTGTAAATAGTTTTTTTTTTTTTTTAAATTAAGGGTGTGGACATAGCCTTGCTTTGTATAAGTCGGGCACACTTGAGAGTTTGTGGAATTATCTGAGAGACTGAGTGTGCAAACGTGGTATTGCACAGTCCTAAGGGGCCCATAAGGAGTGTAAAACCTCAAAGATGATCCATGGGAGGTAACAGGACTTACGTAAAGGCCTATTAGCCCAAGGCACTACTGGGATGTACTAGAGCCTTTAGGAGATGGGGTCTAGTGAGAGGGTTACCTGATTTGGAGGCTCAAGGAGGGCCTGTGAATCCCAACTTGCTGGTCCTTATCTGAATTTAGCTAAGGATTTATAAAATGGACTCTGGGGAGAGTAAATTTTGAATTATGAGGTTAACTGTAGTAGAGGAAATTAAAATCCATGGAGGAGGCTAGCTGAATATTAAAGCCAGAGGAGAATTATCCTTGCCTGGTGGGGAAAGGAGCGGGGAGACAGAGAATCTCCATCTTAGAGAACTCTCCAGGGTTCTTCTCTCTCTCTCTCTCTCTTTCTCTCTCTCTCTCTCTCTCTCTCTTTTTTTTTTAAGGCTCAGGAGAAAGCACACAGGCCCACAAGTGGAAGACAAAGCATGAGATCCAGAAGATTCCCTCCACACAAAACCAGAGAGAATGAAGAAAAAGCGAAGGCCTCAGAGAGCAAAAAAATTCATACATGTAACGAAGTGAGAAAGCACCCCAATGCAAGACATGTGTAGGAGGCAGGAGAAAACTCAGGCAGAGAAGATACTCCCCTGCCCTCTGCTCAGGCAGGCTGGCACGGGAAGAGGCAGATTTATACACTGGTACTCAGGTGAAACCACAGGAAAAAGAGAGGGCTTGCACTCATCCTTAAGCTCCTTAATACAGATCAGATGTCCTGTTAGGGAGAGCTTGGTTATCAGACTCAGGTGAGTAAGGAGAGACCCGATTTGTTTGTGGATTCAAGGGGCTGAGTCAGGAGGGGGCCGGCCCATGGTGGTAAGCTGAGCTGAAGAAGAAACAGGAGGTTCTTGCTGAGGAGTGTTGCTTGAGGCCATCTGAGATGAGACTGGATCAAACACGGTCTTCCCAGTGCTGCCAGGACAGGCTGGTGGCATCGTCGGCCCTTCGTCCACGGCTGACTGACAAGAAGAAACTCTCTCTCTGCAGTTTCTCCTTCAAGGTGAAGTCAGGTCACTGAACACATGTCCCTGAAAGTAATAGTGGGGCCCCGATGTTCTACTTTCTCTTTCCTTCCTGCAGTATTAAATAAGCAGCTTCCTCTGGCATGCATTCCTCCCCCATTCCCTTTGCCACAGGCCCAAAGACATCAGGGCAAGGCAACCACGGACTCACGTCTCCAAAACTGATCTAAAAGAAACATTTTTCCTTATGGCATTATCTCGGGTATTTTGTCACCATAGTGGAAAGCTGATGAGCACAGCTAATTGGGTTACTTTGTTACTTGTGATGGTGGTATGAGTGTGTGTGTGTGTGTGTGTGTGTGTGTGTGTGTGTGTGTGTGTGTGTGATGTGGAAGAAGTAGGAAGTAGGAGTAAGGAACAAAAGTATGTGATTGTTCTGGAAGAGAAGTAGGAGTAAGGGACAAAAGAATTGTCAGGATTGAAGAAATATTGAGACATCAAAGATAACCCTGGAGCTACCATACAAATAGAATTTATTAAAACCTTAAGTAGGTTTCCTTTTTATCTGCCTTCCACCCACTTTTTGTGAGTTGTATCCACCCAGTTCCCTGGAATTAGTTAAGACATCTCCCTTACTAACATGACTGATGATTACAATCATGAGTGGAATAGCAGTTGCTGGCATCAGAAAGTGCTAGAGGCTTCTCTGATGTAGAGCTAGACAGCAACTAAGTGAATGTGCACTTGGCAGAAGGAAACCCAATACTATGCGAGCAACCGATGTAACGCGTGGGGAAGTGTTGCTCCAGCATTGAAAAGAGCCGTCGTCACACACACTAGAAGTCTCTTACATGTGCTTGTGGGTAACCCTACCACCATGGCAAATGTACAGAGTCCAACATTCAGAACCATATTCCCATCAACTGGGGCTGTCCTGCCTGTCTTCCGGGCTTTGTGGTAATGGATCAATCACCTACATGTCTCCAAAAGGCTATGCCACTGTGGGCTATGTGGAAAATATGTGTGAATTATCAGAGAAGTGTCCTTCACCAACTTTATAAACACCACTTTTGAGTCTTTCTATGTGTCCTATCCCCATATCTTTTAAATAAATATTTTTGTAGCCCAACAATAAATCAGCTTCAAGATTTTCATCACAGACTCTACAGAAAACATTTCACCACCCAATTCAAGCAGACTGCTGTGTACACACTAGCAGTTAGTTACTTTCTCATTGGTGCGACAAAAGGCGACATATGGAAGGAGGAGTTTATCTGGCCTCACAGCTCGCAGGTACAGTTCGTTGTGGCAGGAGAGGCGTGGTCGCATTGCACACACCATCAGGAAACAGAGGTGATAATGCTCAGCTCACATTCTCCTTTTTATTCTGTCCTGGACCCCAGCCAGTGGGAAAGTTCCACACAGATGGGGGGTGGGTTTTCCCTTCTCAGTTTAAAGTATTTGTGATACCTTCATGAGCACACCCAGAGATGTGTTTCCATGGTGATTCTAAATTCATCAAATTGATATTTAATATTAACCATGGCATACCTAATATAGCAATTATATTTAGAAATTAAGGGTTATTGGGGAACTTTGTTTTCTTGGCCAGTATGAAGGATAACAGGCCAAGAAAATTAATTTTAAAAAGAAATAGATTGCTTGAAATTATATTTTAATTGAGTTTTTAGCATTTTAAATACTCAGCTAGTGTTTATTTACTTACTTTTAGAGAGTAAAGCACTTGAAGCCCAAGGCTTTAGAAAAATTACCCTTCTACTTATAAATCATGTTAATGAGTAGGAAATTAATTAGAGGAAGACAAAATGGATGTCAGTGGTATTCTGTGTGCCAGATCTAGAAATACAACCAGAATTCTCTTTGGAGCATGATCAAAGTGAGCTTGCAGGTAAGTGGGGAAGAGCATGGGTGAGGGTTGGGTGGTGTGGTAGTTTGAAGGGATGTCCCCCATTCATTCATTCAGCAGTTCTGTTCAAGCTTGTAATTTGGTGTCACTGTGAGTGGATCCTTGGGTCCAGCCCTAAGGTGTGAGGGCAGATCTGAATTCCAGTCTAAAGAAACACAATGTTCTTTAGCGCTGCCTGGGGTTCTGGAATGTGCTTGCTTATGGTGCTAGCGATGGTATTATTTCTCTCTGCATTTACCTGTGAAGGGGGTCCAGCTTCTTCTGCAGTTATGGAACTTCTCCTGAATCTATAAATTTCAATAGATGCCATTCCTTCCATAAACTGTGCCAGGTTTAGAGGTTCATTCCAGCAACGTGAAGCTGCCTATGGCAGGTGCACTTAAAACCCACCACACGAGTTTTATATCTACTACCATATTGTACAAATGGCTTTAGCACAAGTTCTTGCCTTCCACTAAGGTTTAGTTTTGGATGTGGGCAGGAAAGACACCTATAGAACAAAACAGGAGTATTTATTTCAAAGAGTATTTAGAGACTCCAGACATGACAAAGCAGATCAATACTCTTCGAAAGGTGTAAGAATTCTGAAAGGGTGACTGGATGGAGACTGGCGGTATAGAACGTCATAAAGGGCCTGGCTCAACATGGCTAATATTAGTCCCCATGTTTATCTAAACAGAGTTCATGTTCTACGGTTTCCAAGTTTTCACCCAAAGCACAACTACTCCTGATTATTACAGGAGAAAATATTCTGCAATCGAACTGGGGTATTTGAAATGCTCCTCTATAGATTAAAATTAACTTCTGTACTTTTATTAGATTTCTCATTTGAAGGACAAGCCTCATTAGATTCATTCAGTAATTGACTTATTCTCCCAAGCAATATTTATGGAGCAACCTCTCCTTCAGTTAAGAATAATATTCCTCCAGTCAGCCTAACAGGAAAATGAGGTGCTGCTCGGTTCTGTAGGTGTATCTCTTGCCCACACCCAACACTAAGTTTTAGTTGAAGGCAAGGATTTGTGTCAGTGGGTATTCTCTGTGCCAGATCTAGAAATACAACCAGAATTCTCTTTGGAGCATGATCAAAGTGAGCTTGAAGGTAAGTTGGGAAGAGCATGGGTGAAGTTTGGGTGGTGTGGTAGTTTGAAGGGATGTCCCCCATTCATTCATTCAGCAGTTCTGTTCAAGCTTGTAATTTGGTGTCACTGTGAGTGGATCCTTGGGTCCAGCCCTAAGGTGTGAGGGCAGATCTGAATTCCAATATAACGATATGCAATGTTCTTTAGTGTGCCTGGAGTGCGCTTGCTTATGGTGCTGGTGATGGTATTTATTTGTAATTTGATGTACATAATTAGTTCTACATAATGGAAATGATTCTTCTTCCCACTAGAAAGGAAATCAAGTGAGTTAACCTGATGACATTGTTCAAAGTAGACATCACAGGAAACCATGTCTGGCAGAGCATTTTTAAAAGGATATAAAACTTTTATAAATGTAGTATTGACTTATTATTAATAGGAAGTTTCTACCTGACTTGGAGACTTTGGAATTGTTCTAATTGCATGCTATTTAAGATCAGATATCCTGCTGGGTAGAATTTCTAAATGATGATTATGCGTTTTGTACTTTGAGTTAATCTGATTACATGTGCAGTCACAAAAGCCTCTAGTTATCTGTTCTGTGTCTACACTGGAGCAAGCAATACCACAGGAGGTGAACTGTGGAGGGCATTGACTTGCAGAAATAAAATCTAAACTTGTGTTCTTAATCTTTATCTTCACTTTCACACAGCAGCAAAACTTTTTAGGCTGAAAATAAATTTCTGCAAGTGCCCACAGTTTAATGTCTATACCAATGGATTTCAGCCAAATTTAAATTTTTCCAAAATCATGTTTCAAAAACATTCGCATTGCCTTAGTCTATGAGACTTATAGATATCTGAAAACATTGATTCAATTACTAGTTCTCTCACTATAGTATTAAAGCTAAAGTTTAATAGGTATGAATTAAGAGGAATTGGATTAAATCAAACTACTTAGTGTAAGTAAAACTGAATACCCAGACTTTAAACAACCCTTCCTCCCCTATTTAATAGGATCAGCATGGTGCCAAAATATTATGAGTACATGTAGCCTCTCTCCCAGTGTCTGTAGAATCTGGACTAGGGATATTATCAGGGACGAATATTAGTATATATATACTATTGCTTATTATATATGTTACTATTATATTATATACATATAAACCCAAGATAGAAAGAGATAACATAAAATATTTCCTAGCTCCCCATCTATGACTAACATAAAATGTTCAAGAAATTTAGTCAGGCTGCACATTACTGTTTTTAAATTACTAGAAAATGAAAAACCAATTGCTCCAATATCTTCTCATGTTTCAACTAATTATCTATTTCTCCAAAATGTTGAAGGAAAAATAAAGCCATAATAAAAATATAATATCTAATAATAGTTGCATAATGATGTAATAAAATTATAATTTAGATAGACTTTTAGTATGGTTTCCAGACTATTGTTTAAACAAACTATTTTTAAATATTCAAAACAAGGTTAAATTTAAAGAATAATAAATGATTTATAATTCACATTAATAAGTTTATTCTTATTGACATTTATTTACTTGAGTCAGAGAGAGAGGGAGAGAAAGTGTGAGCATGCCAGGCACCCCTGCCACTGCCAAGGAGGTAGAAATGCATACACCACTTAATGCATCTGCTTTGTCGGCACTGGGCAATTGAACCTTGGCTGTCAGGCTTTACAAGCAAGCACCTTTACCTACAGAACCATCTATCCAGCCCTTGTTAATAGTTTTAAATGAGAATGCTTAATTGATGTAAACTTTAATTTACTGAAACAGTTAAATATTAATAAATAATCTCATAATAATGAAATCATTATTGTTTCAATCAATTGTAAGTTTCGATCCTGTTGTCAACTGAAAGAATATGTGTCATGGATTATCTGTGTTTTATCTGAACCTAAATATGAACAAATCTCAAAATAAAGCACTGCTCAACCACTGTATCCAACCATTGAAAGTGCTCTGTTAATCCAGGTGTTCCTTCAGAACTATGGATCAGAAAACAAGAGAAGCAGGAAAACACGCACGCAGCACCACTGAAGAACACCTCCTGTAAAAGAAGCTTCTGCTTTCATGATGTCTGAGAAGAGTGACAAGTGAGTGAATTTTGTGTTCTCCTATTTAGAGCCTGGGCTGGCCAAAGAAATCCCAGCCCTCAATATCGGTAAGCACTTCCCATGTTAGTGGCCTGACAAGGCCCATCCCCTACTGGAAGCCACAGCGAATTGCTTTGGGCGTGCTAGAAGCATTGCACTAAGTTGTATAGTGCCAGACCTATGGTCAGAATTGCCAGTGACCCTCACTCCTGGGTCCTCAGTCTTACCGACACAGGATCCCAGTATTACTGAGGACTCATGAAACCACAGGTGCCATGTGACAGGTGATTGAGTTTGCCTAGGTATAAGGCTTGTGTTGGTTGTTGAGTCTATAGAGCTGTTGAGTCACTCTGTGGAGCTTGAAGATTAGGTCAATGTAGAAACAAGTTAGGACGCGTAGTCATGATTATGACATGATGACAATGCATGGATCCAGTTTTACCTGAGGGTAGCTATACTCATGAGCTCCTCTTTTTATGGAGCCAGCTATTACTTTTCTTAAGCCTCTTTCAGTGGGATTTGGTAATTTACAACAGGAAAGCAGACACTACTGATAGAGCAGGAAACCAACCATTCTCTTTCCTTAGCTCTAATCACCAGGAAGTGTCACACCAGCTCTGGCCTCATTTGGAGAGGAACTGAAGAGAAACTCTTGGTCTTATAGCATTTAGCTTCATTTGTTCTCTTTTTTTGTTTGTTTGTTTGTTTCTGAGGTAGCGTCTCACTCTAGCTCAGGCTGACCTGGAATGCTATACTCTGTAATCTCAGGATGGCCTCAAACTCATAGCGATCCACCTACCTCTACCTCCTTCCCAAGTGCTGGGATTAAAGGCGTGCACCTCCACACTCGGCTATTCTCATATTCTTATATGTGGATTGATCTCACTTCCTGCCAAAGAAGTTCAATGACTACTTCCTTGTCTAGATATCAAAGTCACTGTGGACCACTAAAAGTAACTCCAATAAGAGGATCATGAAAACACTGAACCATGATCAAGAAGCAAGCTTTTCCAAAGGGCACCATTATTGCACCCTGATATGTTCAGCCATTGCATGTGGAATTTATTACAAAGGATAGATACCTTATTTCATAGGCCACTGTAGAAGACAGTATTGCATTTCTCAAATCTAAACAACTACCCATTAATGCTTAATTCTCATGATTGGAAAATCTATGCTAATCTCATTTTTCTTTCTGCCTCCAGCAGAGTGATTTTTCCCCTATGTTTTTAATCATTAACATACAAACAGCCTGCCTGTACACTAATAGCTAAGTTGGAGGCTGCACATTGCTAATCATTATGTGTTCGTTTCAAGCTTTCATTGCACAGTAGCAAAGTTGACCTAAAGTAAATCATAAACTTCACTTTAGTCAGCGTCTCGCATATCAAGATTTTTATAAGGACATGTTGACTTTTTGGTAAAGGCCCAACTTCTCAATCAGTCTTCCAAGAAAGGAAAGAAAGAAACTAATACTCACAAAAATATAGAGAGTGGAATCATGTCCTATACTAATAATCTATTTCAAAGAATATCTTCTTTCAGACTACACAAGAATATAGTGCTTACATTTTTACAAACCCATAGTTTATGTAGAAATTATTTTGTGTTTAGATATCACTCACTGGTAACTGGTATTGAGCCAGCTCCAGAGCTACATAAACAGCAGATTTTACACATTATATAGCTCACACAATATTGTGCTCTAAGCTGGTTAGTTACTTATAAATCTATAGGTAGTTTAAGGTCTAACCCAATTCTGATAGGTTCCTTGCTCCTACCATTAATTTTTTATTTTATTTTTATTTTTTTTTGCCAAGAAAAGCAGCAGGGGAATTTTTTAAATATACCAAACTAAATCAAATCATACATGCACACTTTTGTAAACTAGGAATTTCTGATCCTGTAAATCACTGCCAGATGCCAAATAGCAAAATGTTCATTACTCCCTGGAATGATAGAGTTGATTAATGAGGCACATTTACATTGTGCAATCGTAGCCTCTGTCATACTAGAAAAGGTTTAAGAAAGATTTTTTTTTTGTATTTTATTTTAATCATGCAGATGGGGAAATAACTTTAACTATCATGCATCAAAGGCAAAGTCAATATTAAGCATCTTGGGGCTGGATTTGGTCATCCAAAGGGTAATAACTTCCAAATGAAACTAGTCTTTCTTCTCAAAGAAATGGTATGGTAGCTGTGTCACAGACAGAAAGATAGATATGTTTCTGGACAGTGAATAGCTCATAAGTACTCTTTTTAGGGAGTGAGTTCTAGGGGAATTGGGGAGTGCTGCTTACGTATTTAATGGCCATCTGATTACTCTGTTGTAGTTACACCAGTGATCAACTTCTGTGATGATCTCATCTCTGTAGAAGCATTATTCTAAAGATTATTCACATTTTATACTGAACAGGAAGTGTTCATCAGAGAAAACAAATGATCTCTAGTTTAGAGCACACCTACAAACAATGGTGGCCATGGCAAGCAACACTTTCAATGTTGTAAGCATGTTTTCACTTTCACATTCCCTCTGCCCTGAACAGTGACCCTCAGGTTCCTCTAAAAATGGTGGACAGTTTCAAGACACACGCCACATTTTTCTTGCCCATGCATTTTTGTCCTATTTCATAGAGGTAGAAGGTCTTTAAAAAGAAACGCTGAGCGGAAATTTAACACTGTGAGATGATAATAATAAAAACTTGTTAGAGAAGTATGACTCCTTGGCAGCTAGACATGAAGCATATGTGCCTAAAAATCAGTTCAGTGACCTGAGAACCAGCATGGAACATACCCATCCACAGAAATGTTATCACCCACATACATGTATTCCACACACATGTAATCCACACATATGCGTTCCATTCTTCCATCCTGTGTTCACTACTTTTAGCTAGACATATTTTGCGGAATGCATGCACTCATAGAAACACATCATGTGCCTGTACCAGTGTGCTAGTGTATGCTACCCAATTTTAAAATAAGCAGTACAATTAGGTAAGCATTAAAAATACTGACTTAGCTAGTCATGGTGGTGCAGACCTTCAATTCCAGCAGCTGGCAGGCGGAGGCAGGAGCTTGAGGCCAGTCTGGACTCCATAGGGAGACCCTGTCTCTCACAAAGCAAAGCACCAAGAACAAAAAGAGAACTCACTGGACTTATGAATCAACACAAACTTGAACCCTAGAGCAGTACTCATGAGTTTAATATTCACCAAGTAATGCAAATTCTCTGAGTTTCAGTTTCCTTATATATAAAATGGGAATATTCACAAACATGTCATTTACCTGAAGAATTAAAGAAATATTGAGAATTAAATCTTTAACATTGTGTCTCCACAGAATTAAGTACCAACAGTCTATCTGTAACAGAAATGATTAAGGTATTTATAACCAAAACATCTCTTGGGTACACTGACTCAGATTCTCTGGGTTTTCCTTTCTCATCCCAGTTGGAGCTATATGGACCAAACCAACAGGAAAAGGGACTCAGACACAAGGCACATCATTCATATTAACATTAATTCTAAGAATGAAATATCATCAGTGAACTGACTGGTAAAACTAGTCCCCAGAACATCAGTGATAACCTGCTCTCCATTCCAAAGACTCCAGAACTTGAAGGGAGTCTGGGATTACATAGGTAGACAAGCACCTCCATTTTGGACCCAGAAAACTAAAGTTTGGATGGAAGAATATATATATATCCCTCCAAATCCCTAAAGAAGTGGCAATAGGAGTAGAATCCAAGGTCACTCAAAGTCTCCAGGACCAGTCACACTCTAGCCCTAAGCTTAGGCTCTATTGTAGTTCTCTGGGCCAGTATAACTCAATACTAGTATTTTTTATTTGTTTGTTTTGTTTTGCGAATACCAATCTAATAGAAACAGGTTGGTGGGACTAGGGGATAACCCTGGTGCCTAAAATAAAGCTTGAAAATTCTCAGTGGGCAAAAACTACCTTAATTACAAGATGTTATGGTGTTGCCTAGAATAAAAGCAAGATATTGTATATGAAAGCAAGTTGTAAAAATGTTTTACATTGCACCATGGTAGATGGAATTAAGTAGGGATTTATGTGATATTATGCTATGGTTAACACCCCTATGGCATAAACGGAATGCCACTATAAAGAGGAGAGAGGGCATGTGTTGCAGTCCGGTTCGCATTGCTGGTAGAAATCACCCAACCAAGAGTAGCTTCTGGGAAAAAGAGATTTATTTTGGCTTACAGGCTCGAGGGGAAGCTCCACGATGGCAGGGGAAATTGATGGCATGAGCAGAGGGTGGACATCACCCCCTGGCCAACAGAAGATGGTACACAGCAACAGGAGGGTGTGCCAAACACTGGCATGGGGAAACTGGCTATAAGGCCCATAAGCCCGCCCCCAACAATACACTCCCTCCAGGAGGCATTAATTCCTAAATATCCATCAGCTGGGAACCTAGCATTCAGAGCACCTAAGTTTATGGGGGACACCTGACTCAAACCACCACATTCCGCCCCTGGCCCCCATAAACTGATATCCATACATGATATAAAATACAATGCTTTCAGTCTGACTTTAAAAATCCCCATAGTTTTTATCAATTCCAATGATGTTCATACATCCCCATAGTCCAAGATCTTTTAACTGAGCCATAATACCAAAACATAACCTCAAAAAACCCATAATGGCACAGAATAAATATTCACACTGCAAAAGATGGCATTGGGCATAGCAAAGAAACATTCAACCAATACAAGATTTAAACAACCAGGGCAAACATCAAATTCTGTAGCTTCAAGTCCAACAACTCTAGCCAGTGACAAATCTTCAAGTAAGATAATTCTAACCAGCAACAAGTCTCTGGCATTCCAATGTAGTCAACCTGCCACCAGGTTGCTGGCTGGTCACCCCGAGGAATACTACCATATCGGGGGCTCAGAGTCGGCCTCTGCTGTTGGCAAATTTGGCACTCAGCAGTAGCCGTAGCCAGGTCAGCCTTAGTTAGTGGAAGTCCATGTTGTTGGGCCCATGCATAGCCTGCATCTCTGCCACCATGGCCACTTTGTTCATGGGCCCATTGGGCAATGACAGGGGTGGCTGAGGAAGGAGGTTGACCACTATCCACAGAACGGGTCAGCTTGTCTACTTGATTATTAAAGTCATCCTCCAGTGAGGTCACCTTCTGATGAGCACTGACATGGGACACAAGTATCCTTATATCCTTTGCCCATTCAGAGAGGTCTATCCACATACACCTTCCCCAAATGTCCTTTTCACCAATTTTCCAATTGTGCTCCTTCCAAGTCCCAGACCATCCAGCCAAACCATTGGCCACAGCCCATGAGTCAGTGTATAACCGCACATCTGGCTATTTTTTCTTCCAAGCAAAATGCACAACCATATGCACTGCCCGAAGTTCTGCCCATTGTGAAGACTTCCCTTCACCACAGTCCTTCAGAGTTGTCCCAGAAAGGGGCTGTAATGCTGCAGCTGTCCACTTCTGGGCAGTGCCGACATAACGTGCTGAACCATCTGTAAACCATGCCCTAGATCTCTCCTCCTCAGTCAGTTGATCATAGGGCACACCCCATGATGCCATAGGTGTACGCTTGGGGACAGAAGGCATTGCAACAGGAGTAGCAACCATAGGCATTTGGGCAACTTCCTCATGTAACTTACTCGTACCTTCAGGGCCTGCTCGAGCCCAATCACGGATATACCACTTCCACTTGATGATGGACTGCTGCTGTGCACGTCCAACTTTATGGCCTGGTGGGTCAGACAACACCCAGCTCATAATGGGCAGTTCGGGTCGCATAGTAACTTGATGGCCCATTGTCAAACGTTCAGTTTCCACTAAGGCCCAATAGCAGGCCAAGAGCTGTCTCTCAAAGGGAGAATATGCAGTTCCGGGTCGGGACTGCTGAGGCATCTGGCCACGTGGACTGAGCAGCTACCACGTTCGGTGATTCTCAGGCCTGCAACTGCTATTGGACTACTGTAAGCTAATCCAATAAATTCCCTTTATAAAATAATTCATTCTAGTAATTCTGTTCCTCTAGAGAACCCTGACTAATACAGCATGGTAAAGCCATGTCTCAAAAAGTCTGGACAAACAATTGCAATCTTATACCTAATATGTAGTTTTCCATCAAAGAGCTCCCACTATCCAGAGAAGGTTAGGTCTAACTTTTGTTAGTAACAAAATAACTGAAGTGTACTATACTTACATCATAGTTTAGAACAGACAACACAATTATAAGATTTAAATGAAAATGGTATTTTATTTTAAATATTTTACATTACTTTTAAACAGAGATATACCCTGCATCATCTCCATGCCTCATATAGCATATTCATTCTTTATCTAATATTTTTTTAAAATACTTTTATTTATTTATTTACTTGAGAGAGGGAAAGTGGCACATAGAGAAGGAGAGAGAATGGGATCATCAGGGCCTCTAGCCACTGCAAATGAACTCCAGATGCAAATGCCACCTTGTGAATCTGGCCTTACATGAGTCCTGGGGAATCAAATCTGGGTCCATAGGCTTCACAGGCAAGTGCCTTAACTGCCAAGCCATCTCTCCAGCCCATTACCTATTTTTTTAAGTCTTCAGCTAAAAAATTAATCTTGGGGCTAGAGAGATTTCTCTGTGGTTAAGGTGCTTGCCTACAAAGCCCAATGACTCAGGTTTGGTTCCCCAGTACCCATGTTAAGCCAGATGTACAAAGTGACACATGCATCTGGAGTTCATTTGCATTGCATGGAGTCCTGGTGCACCCATTCCTTCCTTCCTATCTTACATCTCTCTATCTCTGGCTGCTTGCAAATAAATAAATGTTAGGATATTTTTAAAAAATTTAATCTTGTATTCAATAGACCTTAGACATTGCACATGAGATAGGGAGTTTGGTTAAGATGAGTCCACTGGTCCTCTCAAAGGGGGGGGTGAGCTTGTGCTCAGGTCTCCAAGCCAAGTGCCAGTGCCAAAGAAGAACCCTTCTGTGGTTATGATTAAAAAGAACAAAACCATCTATAATCTCTACATGACCTGGCAATGGCCTCAACAGGCTTATGCATATCATTGCACAGGCTGGCCTTTCACCATCACACTTTAGAAAGCACCTCATAATCACTTCTTCAACATGGACAAAGAGAACCGACAAAAAGACATAGTCAACTGTTAAAAGCTCAGTCGGCTGGAGTCCAAGACAAGGAAAGTGGCATCTCACCACCTTGTAGTGTGGGGACTCCTTGAGCATCTGACTGAAACATGCTCTCAGAGTTGAAATCTAAATGCCGACTTTCCTTTTACTGGAAAGGTCAAGGACCAACTGATTCTGCCAGGATGAAACTCAGTGCATGTGCTGGACCACTGGCATTCCGCCATCTTCATTCCCCACGCGTAGATTCACCCAACCATCCTCCCTGAACTATCCGTCGCCCTGTGAAGGCTAGAGGGGCTTGTTTAGCTGGCTCTCATAGTCACTGCTGCTGTGGTTCTGCAGGGGGAGAAAGAGAAGCCAGGTGCTAGCTGCTGAATGAATCATGCCATGTAGGGAAGGCCAGGTCCACGTGTGTGAAATGAAAAGACAAAGGGGCATCCGTGGCCAATTTTGGCATCTTTACCATGAATACTGATGACTGCGTATCAGGACAGCTGGAGCAATTACTGGAAATTATAGAAAAGGCCACAGGAATGGAGTGTTCTAGAATCCAGTGTCCCAGCTGTATAACCAGCTGCATAGCCAAGGCCCAAGATAAATCCTGTCTGTGGGGCACTCAAGCTTTAATTGCAAGGGTAAATGAGGGTAGCACAGCACTTGGAGCACCTTCGAGGATGTCTGACTCCCCGAGGAAGTAACCATTCATCTGCCAGGATTCCATGACAACAACATCACCACTGCAGGTCTTAGGAAAAGCTGAGGCACATTGAAATTGACTAAAGTCAAACACTGTGAACACTAATATCAATGGGCACCCCCATTCTGTTGTCTGGAGGGATATAAAAATAAATGCATACAAATAACAATGGAATGTTTAACTCATTCACTTATACTATATTTATCAGTTTCAAGATGCATTCAAGATGCTCATATTCTCATGCTCACACACATGCACACACCCACTCATGTATTCAGAAAATCAGATGCAGAAGGTTTGGGAGGTAGCTTATTGTATAAAGTGCTTGACTTATAAACATTGAGGCATCGGTTTAATTTACAGAGCCTGTAGAAAAATTCCACTTGCCTATAATCCCACATCATGGTGGTAGACACAGGAGGATCCCTGAGGTATACTCTCAGTCAGTGTACCCTTCCTGGAGAGCTGCAGGCCAATGAGAGACCCTGTCAAAATAAAAGGTAGACTGTGTACCTGATGCATGCATCCTGGGCTTGACTTCTGGCAGCCACATGTGTGTACTTGCACATGCATGCATGCATACACACACACACACACACACACACACACACACACACTACCCCCACACAAACATGCATGCATGAAAATGATGCTGGAATATCTTTATCTCTTTTTATTACCTATGACATGTGGGTGACTGAACTGGATTTAGTCTTCTGAAGAGCTTCATGAGTCTCTTATCACTAATAAGTACTGTTATTTCCTAAGGGAGCTCTGTGAGTCTAACACGGGTTCTGCATAAACCGTGCTTTTACATTTTCTAAATATCTTTTACACTTGCAAAGAAATAGGACAACCTTAGCCCCAAGGCAACGGACTCTGACCTCTCTTATGCTTTCCATCTGTACCACATTCATCAAACCATAGGGTTTGGAATCTATAGCCTTTTTATGCAATTTAAGCAAAAGAACAGAGGAGGGAAAGCACTATTAAACCTCCCCTTGAGGGACCCCCAACAGTTTCTCGCACCATCTCAGGGATGGGTCAATGAAAGACCAAGACCTAACAACTTAGCTTGGGACAAGGGCAAACATTGGACTGAAAGTGTGGCTGTGCCTACTTGTCTTACCCAGTGGAATTTTGAACCTGAAGTCCTTGTATTTTGAAAGTGATACCTAGTATTTCCCCTACAATGGGTTGGAATGTTTTGGTTGTACCCCTCCCTGTCTCTGGGGATGTTTCAGATCTTGGGATAAACTGGCTTGAGTGGAGTTCCAAGATGGGAAAATAGGAAGAAATTAACCGGGATCCTAGTGTTTTTTCTTAACCAAAATTTTTGAAAATTTATGGAACACATGGTCTAATAATATGACAGGATATTGGCAATCAGGACAACCCTGGAAATCAGAGTTCCCTTGAAAACCTGAAACACATGGCCCCAATAATAATAATTTAAATTGACTTCCAAATGGAGCCACAGTGATTGCAAATATTTTGCAATTATGACACCTGAGGAGGTTAGGTAAAAACAATTGTTTGAGGCCAAAATAATTTTCATCATCACATCACTGCTAATTTTGTAACTGAATTTCTTTTTGGCACATTAATATTTGACTTCTTTTTAAAAGCATTTGAACTTGAATGAACAAAACCTGAGTTCCCACATTCCTTATATAATGAAATGTGATTGTGGTTGTCTATAATTCCTACTTTTCAATGAGTGAACATTCAAGTATGGTCTTTGTTACAAAAGATGGAAAGAATTTATTGGGAGATGTAAGGTTCTCCCTTCAGCTAATGCTACCACTAGTCCTTGATCATTTTTGTTAATAAGAAGAAACAACATGAGAGTCATCCAAAAATAATAGGTAATCCAAAAGGCATGTATATTGAAGTATGAAATGTTTTGTATTTGTTTTTGGATAAGGGTAAGTCTAACAGTATTGGCATTCTAATTACTTCAGATAGTATAATTAAGACATATTGCAAAGAAATAGCTCAGAATGTGAAATGTTGTATCTTTTAAAAAATATTTTATTATTATTATTTATTTATTTGACAGAGAAAGAGGGAGAGAGAGAATGCGCACTCCAGGGCCTCTAGCCACTGCAAATGAACTCCAGACGCATGCACCCCCTTGTGCATCTGGCTAACGTGGGTTCTAAGGAGTTGACTTGGGATCCTTTGGCTTTGTAGGCAAATGCCTTAACTGCTAAGCCATCCCTCCAGCCCGAGAAATACTGTATCTTAAAGCCTGTTTTACCTGGAATGCAAAATATCATAAGGGCAGAGCATATTTACAATCAGCCCCAGTTTAGGCTTCATCTCTCCATTCCATCACTCTCGACTTTTGTTGTTTACTTACGTCCTAACTCTCCACATTAATGGTTCAGGCAACTCTGTACCGGCTTGCTAAATAAATCCAACTAATTAATAAATATTTATCCTATGTCAAACTTCCAACTTAATTTGAATGAAGGAAAGGTCTGAAAATAAATATAACATAATGGCTCTATTGCCAGCACTTTGTACTTGAAAGATCCAATATTGACTATGAAGATATTGAAGTCAATGTCATAATGTTGCTGGTCACTGTGTGCAATGTTGTGTAAATCTACTTACTTCTTTAGATCTTAGATTCCTTGTTAGAAAAGGAGTTGAAATGGATGAGATAGGGTCTCATGATTCCAGAGTTTCCTTGGAATTTAAGACACTTCCTGAGAAAAGAGGGTGAGGATAGAATCAATATCTAGACAGTATTCTAGCTCTTTCTTATGTGGTACAGAAAATACAATTATGTTTATCTGTTGAAATACTGGTTACCCTGATAGTCTATGGGACACTGTGTCTGGCAAAAGACTGAGAAAAAGGACACTATATAATCTACTTCAGTTCTAGCATAACTAAAAGCATAGCCTTCTTTATTGTGATACCCGTGAAACCCTTGAGAAGGTAATGTAAGGCAGATTACACTCCTACAGCACATTAGACAGCTCATGCTGATGACAATTAGAGGCCTAAGGTTGAGTAACATCAAACTTTCAGAGAATATTAGAAAATGATGAAAACTTGTTTGAAAACGGCCTCAACTGAACAAATACATGGATAAATACATGTCAGAGAGAATCTTTAAAATATTCTTTTAAGTGAAGAGTATCTCTAGTAAACTCAGTGTCATCTTCCACATTTTAAGTGTGAGGATCTTTGTCCGGAGTCAGTGAGGGTCCCCTAATGTTCTCAGTGGTGACATGAAATAGAAGAAAGTGGAGAGATTATTACAGAGGACAAAAGGCCCCGTGCCCCTCCCCCTTACAGTCCTTGGGATTGCATACATTTTAAGACATTCAGAGTTAATGATATGATTGTCTGCCTATTGACCACATTTGAATGTTCTACTCCCCTTTGAAGGTGACTTTTCCATCATTTTTTACAAGAGCCTGAAATATAAACTGTCTACTCTCACCTCCTGTGTTTGCCAAAAGCCATTTCAGCCAGTTGAAAGGAGTCCATTTGCATATCTTTACCGTCATATTTCAAACTAGTGTAAGAACTGGCTTAGGGGTTTAGAGACTGCCTCATTTTTCAGACCTAATATCCTTCTGTTCTCTTCATCGTTGCAGAATGATCACAAGGTCTTCTGATAGAGTATGAGAGTGCAAATCAGGTTGCTTGGCAGTCACTTGACTCAATGTGTTTGCATCTCCTGGTGACCAAATGCTTTGCAGATGCTGTATCTAAAATATGTACATGTGTGTGCTGGGAAGAGATGGCAAAAGAAGACAAGGTGGGAAGCGCCTTCCTTGGGGAATTCCAGTGGGATACTTTCTGTTTCCCCACCAAGATATTCTTTAACTGAGGACTTTTCTCTCAGTTTCCTTTGACAGGTTCAAATAATTAAAGGATGCTCACCTTTCTGTGCAAAATAGTGTGTGAGCATGAAGGAGAATTTAAATAAAAGCACAGTATCATTGTGTTCTTTTCATTAGAAACAGAAAACACAGGGCTGGGGATATGGCTCAGTGGATAGTGCTTGTCCTGTACTAGTAACGACTAGAATTTGAATCCACAGAGCACATCCATAGTGTGTGGGTACCGCAGACCACCTCTAATCCTGGAACTCAGGAGGGAGAGACAGGGAATCTAGGGGCAGTCTGGTTAGATAGACTAGCTGGAACAGATGAGCTGTGGGTTCAGTGAGAGATCCTGTCTCACTAAGAATAAAATGGAAAGTGATACAGGAATATATCTGACATCAGCCTCTGGCCTCCATATGCGTCTGCATATCTAGCCATGTGCACTCACACAATGCAAGCATACAAGTACTCACTGCATGCACATTAACATGAAGAAACCCTCAGAAATATGTCTTAACTGATTATGAATGATCTTGCTTTCTCCCCTATTATATCCCCACTATACAATCACCTAGCAAATATATATCTGTATGTATGTTGTTTATGGTGTGTGTTATGTGTGTTTGCATGTGTGTGTATGGAGAAGAGAAAAGAAAAGGAGACAAGTAAGCGCTTTTAAAGTCAATAACTTTATGCCTCTTGTTTAAATCTCCCACAGAGTCAAACTTAATCCCAGCTTCTGAGTATGTCTGTACAGGTCCCTGTGTCTCCTGGTTTCTTCCTACCCAGCTAGTGGAGCCTCTCACCAGCTTTCCTTCCAGGTACTTCCTCCAGCTTTGTCGATCATGGCCCTTTTGGGATTGTCAGTCTCTTCCTCTTTTCTTGGTCTGATCCTATGCCCCGTGTCTCTTCCAGCTGGGTTTGTTTGGTCTCAGTGAATGTACACAGTTCCCCTAAAGAAGCATTTTGTCCTGCATATAAGCTGCACACTACATCCCCTAGGAACACCGTGCTGTACTCGGTCAAAATCAGATGCGCAGTAGCCACAGTGCTTCCACAGTTCACACATTCAGATAACAACGCTAGTTCAGAACTAGAGGTCTATGACTCACTTTAACTTCTACCTAGAGTTCCTATTTCCATTGAAGGAGAAAAATGCTCTTTCTTCATGTATAGAGAATGTGAAAAATGGTTGTTTCATTAATCAGTCTGACAATCCTAGTCAGTGATCTTACTCAGTTCAAGTCTATTTCCCTCCCTAATCCAATGGGTTGTCTGTATTTATAGGAGTATTTTCAGTAATAGGTCAATTAGGATAGAGTTACTCTGTTTCTTTTCTTTCTTTTCATTAGAAACAGAAAACACAGGGCTGGGGATATGGCTCAGTGGATAGTGCTTGTCCTGTACTAGTAACGACTAGAATTTGAATCCACAGAGCACATCCATAGTGTGTGGGTACAGTTTCAAAGTTAAATAAAAAGAGTTATTCTTTTTTTTTTTTTTTGGTTTTTCGAGGTAGGGTCTCACTCTGGTCCAGGCTGACCTGGAATTAACTGTCATCTCAGGGTGGCCTTGAACTCATGGCAATCCTCCTACCTCTGCCTCCCGAGTGCTGGGATTAAAGGCGTGCGCCACCATGCCTGGCTAAAAAGAGTTATTCTTCTTATTTAACTTTGTTGTTGTTGTTTTGAGGTAGGGTCTCGTTCTAGTCTAGACTGACCTGAAATTCACTATGTAGTCTCAAGGTGGCTTCAAACTCACAGCCATCCTCCTACCTCTGCCTTCCGAGTGCTGGGATGAAAGGTGTGTGCCACCACACTGGCTAGAAAAGATGACTCCTAACAGGCCTTGTTAGTAGTCTATGCATATTTGTTCAGTCTTTACCACAGCCAAGAAGGAAGGATTATTGTTTGCACAGCTGATAGGCATTCCAGCCCTGATGAGAACCTGGGTATCCTACAGCCACAGCGCATGGTGTCCTGACTCTCCCTTGGATCTAGATTCTGAATGGGACTCTCTCCTTTGTAGGCATAGCACAAGTTAGTCTGTGTCAAATAAATAGAAAGAACAATAGAATCAAAAGAGTGCTGGGAAGATGGCGCAGCAGATAAAGGGTTTGCCATTCAGGCATGAAGACTTTAGCTGAGATCACTGGCACTCACCCAAAAAAAAAAAAAAAAAAAAAAAAGCAGGCAGGGCAGCCTGTGCTTATAACCCTTGTGAGAGGAAATGGAAACATGAGAGCCCAGGAGAAATCTAGCTTTGTCTGTGAGCTCCAAGTTCAATGGGAAACCCTGTCTCAAATCTAAGGTGGAGAGTAATTGAGGAATACACCTTACTTAGACCTCTGGCCTTCCTACCCATATCCACCCACCCCCTACAAACATGCATACAGCCAAGTATACACCACACAGCCACATGCACAAGGAAATATGGTAAAGAAGAGCAAGATGATCAAACCCAACACACATGGCAAAAAGAGATTCAGTTGCCTTCCCCCATCTTAAACGAAACAGCTAGCTTCCACAGTTAACTATTGGTCCCATTTCCACGTTCACAGAACTTCCAGACAGTGCCTACAGAGCTGTGCTTGCCATAGAGATGCAGAGCTAGGAAGTCATGCATGTCAGCTTATGAATTTCTCACATTTTTTTAAATTATTTATTTATTTATTTGAGAGCGACAGACACAGAGAGAAAGACAGATAGAGGGAGAGAGAGAGAATGGGCGCGCCAGGGCTTCCAGCCTCTGCAAACAAACTCCAGACGCGTGCGCCCCCTTGTGCATCTGGCTAACGTGGGACCTGGGGAACCGAGCCTCGAACCGGGGTCCTTAGGCTTCACAGGCAAGCGCTTAACCGCTAAGCCATCTCTCCAGCCCAATTTCTCACATTTTTGTTACCAAGTGTAGAATGTCTTAGGCCAAGTGGAGTGGGACAGATGTAGGAGTCTGTCACTTGGATAACTGCCCCACATTTGGGGCTGTGGAAAGATGCTGGATAAGCACCCATCTGATAGGTGGAGAAAAACTCAACGTGGCGGAGGACTGAAGAGCTATACAAAACCAGACAGCGGAGGGGTTTCTTTCTGCCCAACTACTTCAACATGGGATAGCCGGCCACTTCAGCAGCTTTCAGGATGTCTTTGTCTTTTCTTTAAGCAGAATCCATGGTCTGAATAATGACTTAATTATCTCTTTCTTCCCCATATTTGGTAACACTTTAATATGGCTAATTCAGTACAACATAGCCAGTGCTAGAACCTACTATTTGCACTGGATGAAACTGTCGAAAGAGTGCAAGAACATGCTGGCATAGAAAGCCAGGCTACATGTGCATGGAGAAGCACAGCCCTCCATGTCAGCATTGGTAATTACAGTCTAGAAGACTAACTAAGACAGATGCATAAATCACAATGAAATAAAATGTACCAGAGGAGGTTACAGGAGAGAAATTGCTCATCCAGAGAATATAAAGGCCTTGAAAAATTCATAAAATTTTGAATAATAAATACGAGGTACAAAGAAGTTTTCCAAAATCAGAAATACTCAAGTATATGGCTACAGCTTTATATATATATATATATATATATATATATATATATATATATATATATATATATATATATATATTTTTTTTTTTTTTTTCTATTTCAATTTTTAGTGTTGGTGGTATTGGGTTGCATGTTACCCCAGGACCAGGCAGGAAGTCATCGTGATCAGTGATCTTTGGTAGCACATATGTGAGATCAGCTGCATATGGAGGTGACTTTCCTTCTCCTGTCACCTTAATTAGTTTTTCTGGCAATGGTAGCTGCACTTGCAGTTGAATTTTTATTAAGATTTAAAATTTAATCTTTTTTAGAAAATAATGATATAATGTCAATAAAAAGAAAAGTATATTGTATATATAGCAAGTTACCTGTAATTAAAAACTAGGAATTGCCAAAATTCTTAGAAAATATGATAGAAGGTTGAAAGCTGGAAGAAGTTAGTAGAATCTGTTCTTGAATTTTAAAAGCTTAAAAGGATTTAATATCTGTCAGTGTCTTCTGACTGACTTTAAAGAGGGCTTGTGTAACTTCTAAAAATGGGCACTCAATTTAGAACAAAAACTAAGAATATCAGTGTTTATCAAATGTAATTGCATAATGTTTTTCATATATTCTGAAATTATCCTTAGTCTTAAGAATGCTACATAATGATGGAGAGCATGGGAAAGGGGAAATTTATTAGTTTTACATGAACAAATATCCATATATTATATATATGGGCTGAAATATTTCAAAAGATATGTATATAATGAATATGAAATATGATTAGACTCAAAGGTGTTTGTTGTTCTATTGAGGTAGGGTCTTATTCTAGTCCAGCCTGACCTGGAACTCACTCTGTATCCTAGGCTGGCTTCAGACTCACAGGGATCCTCCTACCTCAGCTTCCCAAGTGAGTTCTGGGGTTAAAGGTGTGTATCATCACACTGGACCTAGACTCAAACTTTGTAAAGCAAAAGAAAAAAGATTATATAATCATAAGAATATGCATTTATTTATTATATGATTAATATGTGATAAAATAGATATTGAGGGCTGGAGAGATGGCTTGGCAGTTAAGGCATTTGCCTACAAAGCCTAAGGATCCATGTTTGCTCCTCAGATCCCATGTAAGCCAGACACACATGGTGACACACACAAAGTGGTGGAGGCTTCTGGAGTTCAATGACAGCAGCTGGAGGCCCTGGAGTTCCAGTTCACTCTCTCTTTCTCCCCCCACCCCATGTGTGTGTCTTTCATGTGGTCTCACCATCTCTTATAGAAAATGGCCAGTCTGTTGAGCTTGCCTCAAAAAATATTTTTAAAAATGTAGATATTGAGAGGCTGGAAAGATAGCAGAGCCATTAAGACACATGCCTGAAAAACCTAAGAACCTGGGTTTAATTCCCCAGTAATTACATAAAGCCAGATGCACAAGGGGTCACACGATTCTGGAGTTCATTTGCAGTGACTAGAGACCTTGTTGGGCCCATTCTCTCTTTCTTTCTCTCTCAAATTTATAAAAAATAAGTAAATAAAATATTTTAAATAAGTAAATAGTGAATATAATGTCTCTCCCCCACCCCAGAACACTATCATTAAACTGATGGTTCTGGTACTAGTGAGGAAATACTAAAAGAGTAAGCATAGAAAATATTCTAACCAAAATATAGATGGCAAGAAATGTTCTAAAGACATTTATTGCTTATTTCTTATTTGCTTTGATATTCCAGAGTTGATTCACATTAGAGTATTGATTTTTAAGTAAATTATGTTACATTTTATGCCGTATATTAGAGATGCCTATCAGTAATCAAATCTTAGTATTTTTGATTTATTTTTATGGAAGGCTATTGTAAAGGCAAATTATTTAAATGAACATAATTACCCATGCTTGATTTATCTCATGCAGGGCACAATTTTATTAAGCTTTACTTTCTAAGGGTATTTGGCAAATTCTTAATGTCAAATTGAAACAGCCCAGGATTCTGTGGAGTCTAAGAACACCATCATGAAAGGAGAGAGCCTTCAAATGCCAACAAGGTACAGCTGGCTAATGACCTCACACCTGAAATGCACTGAATTGAACCCAATTACAGGCAGCTCTCCATTATTCCATTACTCCATTACTCAAAGAAGGGGAACCAAACTGTAGGTAACGTAAAATTCATTCAGAGAAAGTTCAGGGAATTTGGAGCATTTCACCTTAGTTTTTCTGAGTCTCTTCTTGGAACATGGTTTATGAGGGGTAGTGTTTCTATTAATTTGTATCTACCAAACACTGAGACTTGGAACACGAATTTTTAAAACTTTTACAGGTATTGATTACTTCCACTTGGGAGGAAAATAAAACAAAACAGAAGAATTTGACCTATCATGTAATATTTGAAACCTAGTTTGCATAGCATGCTATTTTCTTCACAAAATTGTGCTTAGATGTATTAATGCCCATGTAAGCAACTGTTTAATGAAACAACCCCTTTATTTGGACTTAAATAGTTACTAGATCTTCATGAATTTTCTTTTTTTAACATTAATGATGTATAGAAATAAATTGTGAACTTTGAAATATATTCTTTCATATTTAAAAAAAAAATCTTAGGAAAATGCACAGTATGAGATTCTAAGTGGTTGTTCCAAAATTTTAGAAGAGACTTGCAGAAAATTCCATGTATATTTCTGAAGCAATGATTCCCCTTTAGGGAGATTCACTCTACCTTTTTACAGGATAATTAAGAGGATTTTTTTAAGTCTCTGTCAGTATTTCTTCTTATTCTACCTATGCACACCTATAAGAAGGGCCATTATAATATATTTATAAATATTTCTTAATACAGTGGATTGGACTAGTTTGCTGTATTTGTTATGTCCAAAGAATCCCTGGTCAGAGAGCTGAGGTTGAAATGACCATATAGAAGCTCCTTCAAAGTCACTATTTATACATAAAAGCACTGACAGTAGCAGGCATCTATAATGTCATATTATTCTCAGCACATGGCAAGGCTTTGAAAGAATTACATTCCCTTCATTTCTTCAGCCTCTCTTTCATCTTCTTTTAAGATTTTCTCTGTGTGACCTTCTCTACAAACGAGAAGCCAGTCCAATGTCACTGGGAAATTAGGGTAGGGTCATACAGGACCATCTAAAGATTTGCTTTAGACAAAGCTCTTTTTATAACTGTCTAAAAGCTATGGGCTATTGAAAATAGGCTGAGACCAGACTCACTAAAACCCATAAGGCTTAAAGGGGTATTTGAGGTGACCTTTCACCCTTCCCTTATCAGTGAGCCCTCCGAGGGTTTGAAGATCACTATTCAGGTGTGCCTTCTATGAGTCCCCCTTCCAAAACTCCAGTTTTGTCTATTCTCTTTTCAGTCTGCAAGATTCGTGTTAAATAACTAGTGAACAACCTATTGGGCACTGCAGATTCTGTAGCGCTGTGTTTGCAATTAACAAACAACTCCTAATAATATATTCCTTAAAAAAAGATCTTAGGATTTCAGACTGTTAATAAAAGAACATGTCAGTAGTAAGAGCAATGGAAGCCTGGATCATCTAGATGTATCCACTCATCCAGACCTCTAAGTGGGAGATAATGCAGTGTGCTGCTTCGAAGCTTATTTCTATGAAGAAGCAAGTTCTCCTTCAAGTCTCACCAGGGAACTCATTTCATCATGTATCTCTTCAAATTGTTTTCTGGGGACTGTGGGATTCTAGAGGAGTGAGTTGGAAAAGCAATGCATGAGAATATTTGTCAGCACAGGGTGAACGTGCATTCTTGGTCATGTCCCTGTCAATGTACACCAAGGTGAGAGCCAAATGTGGAGGGCTACCTACATTAGGCAGTGTGACTTGGGACATGTTATTATGTCTCTGAGTGCCTTGGTTATATCAATTCACAATGGTGACAAGAATATTATCCATGTTGTGGAATTTGGTGAATTAAGTCAGTTCTTATCTGTACAAACCTACATCTGGCTTCTCTCTCATGCTTCCTCCTTTGAAGTTCATTTTTGAACTGAAAGCATACATCACTCTTTCATTTAATTGATATTTAAATTATTTATAGCTGGAATAAGTTATTTCTCCTTCCAAATACATTTATATTTAAAGACACATTTAAAGCTTAGGTTTACATATATTAAATATCTAGGTTGTAAAACTTGCCAATTGTGTAGTCTTAGGCAAGAGAGCTAACTTACTTTATGCCAATGAGAATATTAATCTGACAATTGAAGATCATATCTGTCTTAGAGATTATTGTGAGAAAATTAACTGGCATCTACCAAAGATATTTTAATCTTTGTGCTTCAAGTGAAAAAAGTGAAAGTTTAACCACACATACTGGCTAAGGCCAAGAAAGGAACTCATGAACTCACCTACGAAGTCCAAGGAGAGACAAGTTCAGGGATGCAGCTGTTGAAATAATGTCCCGATGGTTTACCTTTGCTCCACTTTTCTTTTTTTAAATTTTTCTCAAAACATATATTTACCTCTCAGTACATCTCTGAGCACCTTTGTCAGAAGCTCTTGGGCATGTGTAGATATGCCGCTCAGCACCGCTTGCCCTTCCCAGCCCTTGGTGATGAGGCCCCTGACGGCTTGCACAATGGCATCCTTGTTGATACCAAACACCTTCAGCAGCTCAGCTGGCTTCCCACATCTTGGTACTTGGCCAACAGCCAGGTGGGTGACAGTCACTCCAGGCTCACCCCCTGCTACAGTGGACGCTGCCTCACCTATGCCACCTTCCTAGTAATGGTACTCCACAGTAAGGACCCTGTCCGTGGTGGCACGGGCACTCTCGAGGATGAGCATTCTGTCCAGGGGCTTGATGGTGAAAGGGTCCAGCACACGGAAACTCATCTTGTCTTTCTTCAGCATCTCAGCAGCAGCCAAGGCCTCATGCAAGGTTACACCAGCTCCAATCACTGTCACCTGGCCATCCTTGCTCTTCAGAACCACCTTGCCTTGTCCGACTTTGAAATTCTCATTATTATTGTAGATGATGATGTTTTCTGGGAGGCTGGTCTGGAGAAAGCAGATGCCCTTTGTATTGGCTGGAATTCCACTGCCTTCTCTATAGCAACTCTGTCACTTGGGTAAAAGGGAGTTGACATGGGGATTGACCGAAACATGGCCAGATCTTCCAGGGCCATCTGAGAGGGTCCATCTTCTCCAAATGACACACCACAGTGAGAGCCACGCAGGTTAATGGTGCTCTTAGAGATGGTCGCCACAAGTATCTGGTCGAAGGCCTGTGTGAAAAAGGCAGCGAAGGCGCAGCAGAAGGGCACTGTCCTGTTGCATGTGGCACAGCCTATGGCGAGGCTCACCGTGTTCTGTTCGGGAGTGTAGCACTCAGTACAGCGGTCTGGGCGCTCCTATTTGAAGAGCTCCGAGAAGGTGGAGTTCTTGGTGCACCCATCCAAGACGATGATGCGGTTGCCGGCATGGCCTAGTTTGGCTAGGGCTAGCCCATAGGCCTTGCGAGCGGCAATCTTGTCCCAACTTTGCAGCTGGGTGGGGTGGGCATACAGATATTGGCAATGTCCACTGAGGGGATATCCTCCTGTGGTGGAGAGGCAAGTACCCTCTTTTTGCTCTGAACCTGGCTGTAGATTTCTTGGATGATCTGATCAGCCTTGTTTTGGGGATGGGGCTTCCCATGCCATGACTCCTTGTCTTTCACACCTATGATCCCACGGCCTTTGATGGTCTTGGCAATGATAGCTGTTGGCCGGTGTATGGCTTGGTCAAAGGCCTTACACAGGTCCTCCACACCGTGTCCATCCACAATGATGGTGTGCCAGCCAAAAGCCTCACAGCATCTGGTAGATGTCCACTTGGTGCTGCAGTGGGGCCAGGTCACTCCGGCCCAGGAGGTTGACATCAAGAATGGCAATGAGGTTGTCCAGCTTTTAAATTGCAGCAAAGGCCATGGACTCCCACACAGAGCCTTCTGACAGCTCCCCATCACCCAGCACGCAATAGACCAGGTAGCTGGCCTTGTCCAAGTATTTGTCTGTGTTGGCCATCCCACAAGCAGCTCCAAGGCCTTGGCTCTGGGAGCCAGTGGCCACATCAGTGAAGGCTTGTTTAGGGACAGGGTGCCCGTCCAAGTCTGAGCTATCTTCCTCAGATTCAGGAGCTCCGCCTCAGGAAGGAAGCCGGCCTCAGCCCAGACTGCATACAGGATGGGAGCTGCGTGGCCCTTGGAGAGCACAAAGCCATCGTGTGAGGGTTCCGGGGGTCCAGGGCCTTGAGGGTGAAGGAACCCCAAGATGGGGACCCCACACTCTGCCCGGATATGGCAACACCCCAAATCACTCACGAGAAGCGGTCTTGATGCAAACTGCAAGAGGATTTTATTCCAAGCGCGCTGGGGCCCACAGTCGTACACCGCACAGGGGTAGAGGACTGCAGAGCCCCAAATGCAGGAACGGGACAGTTTTTATAGGGTTTCTAACAAAGCCTGTGCATTAGACCAATCATTTTTTTTTAATATCAGGAGCCTGCGGGGTGCGAGCCAGTCAGTTTGTGCCACTCCATAGTTTCTAAGCCAATTAGTTTAATTTGTTCAAGCCCCTCATGGACAAATCATTCTCTTATGACCTTGGTGGTCAGCATTTGCGCAGGTCCTTGGGTGGGGGTAGCAGAGTGTGGTATCAGTCTCCTATGACCTTGGTGGTCTGAGGCAGGCTGCTACAGCTTATGCTGCGAGCTACTAAGGCTTACAGTGTGGGCTATTAAGGCTTATGGTGCAGGCTATTTACAGAAACCAAATAAGTGGTTCACTTCATTACTCATTTCCCATCCTTGAGGGCTATCTCATGCCCTGTTACCTAGTTTTATATTAGGAGCGGGCTCTGATATAATGAGAAGAGGGAGTCTTTACTTGCTTCCAACAGAGAGTAAAGCCTGGAGTTTGAGGTATGCAGGGGCCCGCTTAAGCTCCCTTTGGAGCGTGATAGTATTTCTGGGCTTCTGAATTCTTGGGCCTTTCAAGGGCATGGTGTGGAAAAAGATGACGGCCATGATCTCAGCGGACTGCAGCAGCATGGGGAGGCCTGGATGGGGTTAAAACGCCACCGATTGGCTATGTCCTTGAGGGTCTGCAGCCTCCGCTGGGCGGGCCTGTGGCAGCTCGGTAAGGGCGGGCGAGGACCAGAGAGAGCACTGCTCCTGCTCCACGTTGTCACTGGTTCCCTCAGAGTCAGTTCCACGGTTTGGTGGCCCTGTTCTGAAGACGTCCTCATTGACAACAGGGAAGTGTACTTATAGCTTCAGGTTTAAAGAGAAAAACATCTAATTTTCCCCCAAATTCCCTTCCTCTTTCACTTATTTTTGTTGTTGTTGTTATTCCTTCTTTCTAGTGAAACCTAGGCTGGCAACTCCAGATCTTTCCACCTGTGCCTCCCAAGTTCTGGGATGATGGGTATGTTCTACCTGGCTCAGCTTCCCAAAGGTTCTAATGAGGTTCTGCACCACTGCTAAATGGACCTGGTTTGGTTCACATACCACCTGGGACAAAATGACCATCTGTAGACACTGGCTACCAATTGATCTACTTACCTAGGCTTGGATTCTGTGGTCTTGCTTACCTGAGGTCAACTGACTTGATCTGCAAGTATAGATGCCTGGGATAATCCAGAGGGTTCTGTCCAAGAATGGGTAAAGTGTACTGGCAGGGTGTATACCATAGAACTTATGGTAAAACATTACCTCTCCTTCAATGGGCAGCAAGGTACAGAAAAACAGTGGAACACATTTCAAGGGCATAGAGCCTTAAAAATTCCTTCAATATATGACATAAGTCAAACTAAGAAAAGGAGTCTCCTTCAACTTCCTCAGTAATTGAAATTATTGTACCATATACATCCACATAGATATTCATGTTCATGCACATACAAACTCATACATCATATGAATGAAATATTCTGTGTGGTGTACTTTAACGTGTTTTATGTAATATAGTAAAACATATGCATACTAGACATGGTATACATTCCATAATGTTTTAACTCATTTTTAAAGAAAGATGCCACCTTTGTTCATTGGTATTTGAGAATAGTCATTGTGAATGGTAAAATGAAGGAAAGTTTTATAGGCTAATTTTACATCTGGCACTACTGGTTTATTGGAGCAAATACAAAACTCATATGAATGTGGTTAGTACCGGGTATTGCATTTGGTAATGCATTTCGTTCATTTTATGCCCCCTTTAAAGTGCATATCTGTGCCTGTCACTTTCAAATTTGCACCATGGGCTTTATAAACATTATGGGACCACTGTACAAAGCTGCCAAATGAGTATTTTGAAATTTAACTACAATGCAGCTGGTCACAGATCTGAGAGTGGTTAACAAAGGATGGAAAAACAGAAAAGAAGAGAAAGAATAAAGGGAGAATGGGAGGGAGAGAAGAAGGAAAGACAGAAGGGAGGAAGGGATGGAGAGAAGAAGTGAGAGAGGGAGGGAGGAAAAAGAAAACAAGAGAAACAACAGGTTCCAGGTAGAAACATTTGTTCCAAGGGTCTGCCGTTGGCTCTGTGTTTCCCATTTTGACTGTAGCACGGCACACAGTAAGACCCGCGAGCTCCCTCTGGGGCTGTGAAAACTTGAGATCACAGTTTTGGGTCTAAAGAAGGCCAGAAGGTTCTTGTTAGAAATTCAGTCCTCAGCTACCTATGAAGAAAACAAAGACCCTTGATCTTCCCACGGAGGGCTTCTCATGGGGCCCTAGTGGTCAGTAACCCAGTGAGGATTGTTAAGAATTTAACTGGGCATCTGAGAAAGAAGCGAGCTTTCTGTTATGAAGCATGACGTAGAAATGAACATTTGTGAGGGGTTTGCAGGAAAGGGGCACATAAGGCTAAAGCTACTCTGCAGATTTTTAATATTTCTTTTCTGAAACTTCCTTAAAAACATCCTTTCACCCTCGCTGGAAATTGGTTTTTATTGTTATTAGATTACAGGTGTGTTGTTCCAGGGCGATCTCTCTTTGCATGCATAGTTCTTAGAAAGAGGAAAACTGCTTGCTGTTCTCCATAGTCTGACATGTAGAATTTGCCCTTGACGTCTGTGGGAAGGCTGCCAGAGCCTCATAGTGATCTGGCTAAGGGTTATGTACTGAGCATTCTCTTGCAGTAGTAGGTGCCTTTTAGGTACCTGGAGAAATCCCACTATACTCTCTGGGAATTCTTTCCAGTTCTTTCCACTATACCTCTTGCCTACAGACCTCTTTGATCTTCTGGTTCCCTGATTGAAAGGAAAGGAGGAAGTAGGGAAAGGCATAAAGTTCACGCGGAGCTCCAGGTTTTGTAGGAGGAGGGAAATAGCAGGTCTAGACTTCCGTGAAAGCAGCCTCCAGGCGTGGCCAGAGATGACCCGGATAGTGGGCAGGAACTTCTTTACAATCTAAATCTTCTCAAGATCGAAGTTGGAGGGAAAGTTGAGGCATTAACTTACTCCCCAAACAGATAAGCCTTTCATTATGAGACTTTCTTGGAAAGCAAGTTTGACAAGTTTGATATTTATACCCAGACTGTGAAGTTTACTGGCAAGTTCAAAGGCATACTCCATTACCTCAGGCAGCTGCAAGTGGAAAGACGTTTAGCTGTCTTTTCACATGCATGATGGAAACACTTAAGAAGGCACAATTTTTCCAAGGAAAAGACTGAGGTTAGGTGGTCAACACTCATGTTTTAATGAGAACTATTATATTGTACAAAAAAAGGAAAAAGAGAAATGTAATTAAGTGGTTTGATCCTTCCCTATTTTGCAATATAATCTTCATTATCTGGTCCATTTCTTCTGCAAAGCTCAGAAAACTAGACTCAAGGCATTTATATATAAATACATGTAACACACACATTTTTCATAAAGCTATCATATTTATTTCTATGAAAAGGAAAAGACATTATCAATTGCACATATAGTTTTAAAATATGTTAGTGTCTCCTGTGTTTACCAGAATCACTGTATCTTTAGCCCTTAAAAACAATATGACAGTTTTTGACTTTCAGAAGGCTTATGACATAACAGGAAGGCTGAATAAGGACTTTCAAAAGCGGGAGCCATGCATAGATACTATAGTCAGTAGTCTGACAACAGCTCATTGCTGACCCTGATCTAAGCATGTCCTCAGTTTCATTTTCCTGTAAAATGAGAAAATAGCTATTTTACCAATTCAAATAGACAGGTTCTGGTCTCTTTTTCTTAGTGGGGAATACCAAACTTATTGTGAAGTAGTTTCAAGACATGATTTTTATTCAACTCTGTAAGATAGCTCACAAAGGAGGTAGAATGTAGAAGTGTGAGGTCCTTGGGATCCCCATTATCTGAGGCTTTTCGAGGTGTCATAACTGTGCAAGAAGGGACATGGGGAGGGTTGGGGGAGTGCTTAATATGACACTTATTCACATGGGGTGAATGTGAGAAACATGTCTATGTATGTTTTGTGCCCCACATTTTCACATTAACTGATGTATATTTATCATAACTCCGGCTCTCAAAATGGATTTCCTACCAAGCATATTTCTGAAAAACTTTGGAATTGAGATCTTCCAAACAATTCCCTGGACAATTTATTTTGAGTAGGTATGTCCAGTGTGTGTGTGTGTGTGTGTGTGTGTGTGTGTACATATCTGTGTGCACAGGCATATGTTCCATGCACATGCACATGAGGCCAGAGGAGACTATAAAGTGTCCTCTTCGGTTGGTCTTCTGCCTTATTTCCTTGAGCTTAAGTCTTTCAGTGAACCTCGGGCTCTTTTTTGCAGTCAGACTGGCTGATCAGTGAGCTCCAGTGACTCCTCTGCCTTCAGCACCTGGCCCACATGCATGAGCCACGCTTGTCTTTGAGTGGGGTGCTGAGACTTGAATTCAGGTCCTCACACCTCTACAGCAGGTGCTCTTACCTGCTGAACCATCTCCCCAGCACACACGTGATTTTTTAACCCTATAGTTTGAGATTAATTTCTTTAGGAAATTTTTTAAAAAGCCTGAAAACATTGAGAACAATTTTACTTGGACCCTTTCAGAATGATACTTGTTAGAATTTTTCCCAGGAATTAACCAAATAATAAGTCTGGTAGGATAACACCAGGATGGAGTTAGAAAGCATTCAATGGCTTTTTGAATCTTACTGAAGTTTGGGGTTTCCAAAACCAACCAGGACAAAAACTTTAGTTTACAAATGAATGCCTGTGAAAATCAGTTAATAGTAACAGCTTGGAAGTCAAAGAAATGGGATTGTGCTTTAGGAAGCCTGCACTCTGGTTACACGTCAAATTAACCAGGAAATTGCTGTATCCTGGTTTCCAAATAGAAGACTGCACTCTGTGCTTCAGAAGGTTTAGTGCTGTGTTTAATTGGCCTGCTTTGATTAGGTTGGCTTGGTGATTCTTTCAATAAAAATCCCAATATAGTGATTTTTTTTTTTTTTTGAAACAGGGCAAATACTCTAAATCTAAGTACAACAGAATTCGCTGAGAGTCAGAAAGCAGGAGCTGCAGAGGTGGCTCAGTGATTAAGAGCTCTGGTGTCACAAGTGTGAGCAGCTGTTTGGATCCCTAGAACCCAAATAAAACACAGGATGTGGCTTCATGTGGCTGTGGGAGCATATGACCTGAGAGCAAGGTGGGCAGAGACAAGAGAATCCCTGGGGCTCACTGGACAAGCAGCCTCACTGAAGCACTGGAGAGGCTCGGGTTCAGTGAGAGAGTCTGCCGCCAAAGAGCACGTCTAGAGACAGAGAATGCCTGACTTTCTCTTCTGGTTTCCACCTACACTCCCCCCTCCCCTACACACACACTCACAAACACAACTTTCCCTCTCTTCCTCTCTCTCTCTCTTTCTCTCTCATAGGCTTATACACACACACACACTAGAATTCAGAGTAAGGACAAGAAATGCAAGAAACTAGTCATATAGAGGGCTAAATAGTTCATCAGATGTAGTAAGTGAATGAGCATTTTAAAAAAATATATATATTTTTATTTATTTCTTTGAGGCAGGGTCTCGCTCTAGCCTAGGCTGACATGGAATTCACTGTGTAACCTCAGGGTGGCCTCAAACTCATGGTGATCCTCATGCCTCTGCCTCACAAGTTTTGGGATTAAAGACATACAGCACCACACCTGACTTGTGAATGAGTATTTCTTAAAATTGTCCTTTCTTCCTAACTTCCTTTCCTTCTTTCAGAGAGAATGGGCACAACAGGGCCTCTAGCCACTGCAAGCAAATGCCAGATACACGAGCCACCATGAGCAGCTGGCTTACATGAATTTTGGAGAATCAAACCTGGGTCCTTAGGTTCCACATACAAATGCCTTAACTGCTAAACCATCTCTCTAGCCCAACAGCAGACTTTCAATGTATCAAAGCATTTGGGTTACCTATATTGCATACCTACATTCTCCATCTAGGACAGTCCTTGAATCCATCACCCTGTAATTTAAGATGGTTTTAGGGGTCATTTCCTAGGATTTTATGGCATTGAGCTGCAGCTTCGCCTACTCCCCTTCATACTTGGAGTTGAGTCTGCATGCACACTTGTACTTTTACACCATTATGATTATCAAGTAACCTAGAATGGATGCTAGCTAATGCTAAGGTTTTGTTAGTATGCACCTCCTGTGATACATATACGGTTTTATAAACTAGATCTCAGACCCAAGCACCTGTTTATGTCCACATTTGGCAGCACTTGCAAAGAATTATCTCTACTACCAAAGACTCTTTATGTTGGGTTCCAGGCTGCATGGCCAGATCAGCCTGATCAAGTCCCATGCCATGTATGGGATGATTGGGGTCATTATGTGCCTAATGACCATCTCCACTCATAGGTTCATTTTCAGCCTTAGCTTGACCAGCTTTCCTTGATGTCCCAGCTGGTCTCATGAGTAAGATTAGAATCCATACTACAAAGAACCTGGGATTGGGGAACAGATAATGTTCCTATCAAGGATGTAAGATATTAAATAACACTCTGCCCCCCACATCTATGGCCTTTCATATGGGTACAATGCATTTGCCTTTACCCCTCAAAAGACCATGCGCTGAGTCCTAAAATATAAATTTATTCCAGCAGGAGCAAAAGAGAATTAAAGAAATTGTGAGTAGAAATTAAACTCTTATTCATTATTCTTTGCGTGTGTGTGTGTGTGTGTGTGTGTGCGTGTGTGTGTGTGTGTGTATGTGGAGGTCAGAAATTGACCTTGAATATCTCCCTCTATAATTAGCCACTATGTTTATTGAGTCAGGTTCCCTCACTGAACCCAGATCTTACCAATGCAGCAAAACTAGTTAGAGAGCTTGTCCCGGGGAGCTGTTAGCCCCACCTCCAGAGTTCTGGAATTATAGCTATGTACCACCACAAATGACATTTATGTGAGTGCTGCAGACAACTTACTTGATGCTCTCCAACACAAGATACTCCAAAGGACTTCACTCACTTCACTGGGAATGCTAAAAGAACTAACATGCACTTTTCATAGGTAACTTAGATTCAAACACTGATAAATTTTATTGCGGGTACTAATGTATAAATGATGCATTTTTACATATTTCCTTTATAGATATGTTCATAACATCTTCTAAAAAAGCATTAATCTAGCATTATTGCTGCATACTTCAGACCCAGTCTAAATAATGTTTGCAAGTTGTTGTGAGAATATTAAGAAGCATCCCTGTTTATAAATTTTTATGTGGCATTTCACTTAAGAGATGATTACTCAATAAAGTTTATATTTTTCCAAATCAAGGTATTTGACGCACAAGTCTTCTGCATTGAGTCATTAGTGATGGTATCCTACATGAATCTTTAAAATAGTTGTAGTGCCGAGTGGATAATTGTTGGTTTTCCATTTAGTTATTTAATCCTTATTTTATGGGCATTTCTAGTAGTTTTGTCCTATAGCAAGTGTCATAAAAAAAAGACAACAAAATACTTAAGAAATTTATATTCCAATGCAGAGTATGGGCATAAAATTATGTTAGTATAGTAAGAAGTATAATGAACACCATAAGAAGTACATGAGATAATTGGTAGGGGGATTTCAAAAGTGGGAATAATTATGGGGTATTCTTGAAGAACTTTTGACCTCAGTGAAACCATGTTTCCTCAATGATTAGGGCAATAGCAATGTCAGATATCAGCATTTCTGCCTGGCAGCATTGAAGGCCGCCCATAGTCTCACATGATTAATGTAACTGGGACAGCAAATGGTCACTGGGGAAAGAATGATTCTGTACTCCTTCATTTCCTCATTCCAGTGCAAACTTTTGAGGATATTATTATAGGAATGAGTGAAAGGCCACAGACTAAAAAATAATGAGGGCTGAATGGATAGCTTAGCAGTTAAGGCATTTTCCTGCAAAGCCAAAGGACCCAGGTTCGATTACCCAGGACCCACGTTAGCCAGATACACAAGGGGGAATACACATCTGGAGTTCGTCTGCAGTGGCTGGAGGCCCTGGTGTGCCCATTCTATCTCTCTCTCTCCTCTTTCTCTGTCAAATGAATAAAAAGAAAATAATAATAACAATAATAATAATAAGGTTCTTGACCAAATGAAACATTAGTTTTCTTTGTTTCTTCTCACAGGGAAGTTTGAACTCTTGAAAGGATTTGCAATAATCGATGGGAAATAAAGGGTTTAGCATCCCCAAATAATCCACTGTCACATTTATAGGTGTCTCTTACAGTCTTGCAGTGAAGCACCTAAAATAATTGCTGCCTAGGCCACTAAGCAGTAGGTTTTAAATATCCCTTCCCAGGAACTGATAATAAATTTCACTAAGGTTAAATATGCAAAAGAGCAAGACCCACTGGTCCTTTCTCAGCCAGACAGAAGATGTATAGTTATGTCCTTCAGAGCTGCACAAAGAAATCAGGCAGAGCACAGCTCTGATAAACCAGTTCTGCAAGACTTGTCTAAGTGCTGTTTTCTAAGGAGTTTTTGGAGAACAGGAAATATCTCTGCCTTTGAGGGAGGAAATGAGCTGAGATAGGCTATCAGGATCCTGGCCTTGGTCCCTCTTTAAAATAAGCTGGTTCACCTTGGTAAAGAATAACTGATCCAGTCAAGCAAGGTAGCTCCTCATACAAGAACATTTTCCTTTTCAGGGTGGAAAGGGGTCTATAGACTGGATGCACCTTTGAGGTCCTCCAACTTCTACATTTCCAGGCTGGACTACAGCTGGTGCACCACCAAGTCTGGATGTCTATTGAAATCTCTTGCTAAAGCATGGTTGTAGCATGACTTGCTAGCTGCAGGAATTGGCCTCTTAATCTTAGTTGGATGATATTTTTTTGACATCTTTTCCAAGATCACTTTCAGTACAGTAAATTTAGAATAAACATAAGATGTGGCTAGGTTTCTTTTCAAAGGTGGTAAAGCAGCAATTATTAACTAGCTTATAAGATTTTAGTGGATGGAGAGAATAAAGGTGAGTAAACCAAACATATAGAGGTTTTCTGTTAAATGGATTATAAGCTGGAAGTTTATTGTTAAAAAAGAGTTGTATTTGTCAAAGAGTAGTGTAATGTTTTTAGCTTAGTATGTTGGAAGCTTATGTTAAAATGAGAATGAATAAATTTGTAGAGTGTATCTGAAGTATGTAGTAATAATGCTAGATGAATGCATTTTTGAAGAAATTATGAAACATCTACAAGTATGTAAAAATGCATCATTTCTCCATAAGTACCCCCACAAAATTTGTCAATTTGAATCTAAGTTACCTATGGAACGTATAGGGTAGTTGTTTAGAAATCTCACCAAAGTGAGTGAAATCCTTGGTAGTATTTTATGCTGTAGAGCAACAACTAGGTTCATTTCTGTGAGGAATAGCTCAAAGCGAGCTATTTTTGCATGTGTACAGAGTGGGCAATGTCTTACTTCTCCGACTGGCCTTTTCCACCTGGTGAGAATCAATTTGTACCATCAAATTCACCTTCAAACCTGAAGGACAGCCACATGTACCCTTGTCACGGCATGCTTGCGTTGTGCATGCTGTAGACACTGGCGACAATGAATCCCTCAGGGAAGGGCAGACCCACAGCCCGAGCTCTGTGGGAGCCTTTACACTGAAGGGTGGTTGGGAAAGATAGAAGATCTGGAGACACAGCACTCCTGCTGCACACGGTGTGTGTTGGGCTACAGCCTCAGGGCCTTTGTACTGTTTTGGCTTATCCAGTTCCTCCACAGGGATAGCACTGGCAACTCTTGCTGGATAGTGCTTCAGCTCCTTGTTGCCTATGGCAGGACACGGAGTTTCCTTGACTCTACTCACTAGTTGCATGTTTCTTCCTCTCATTGTCTCCATTGTCTCCACCCAGTCATTCTGATACACAAATACATACCCATAGAATTTTAAGTGTGCCCTAGGCAGAGGAATTGCACCCTAGGTTGGGAAGCCCATGGATTATAGCATTCTTAGCTCAGTCTATTTATACTTATCCCTCATATTCTTTAGAGCTTCCCCCCCCCCCAAAGGATACTCACAGTCTGGGTCCTCTTTGGCCAGTGTACTGGGGAGTCTGATTCTGCACTAGGTTTCCTTTGTACCCTGCATTTATGATTTTTTTCTTGCCTTTATAACCATCTGGTATCTAATTTTTGCTTGCTTATTTTCTGTCCCAATGTTCTACCCACAATAATAGGTATTTAATAATAAAGCTAAACACATCAAGATAAATTGGTCTCTTTTGATCTTCATTTACCTTCTGAGTTTAGGCATAAATCACACTAAGAAAGTACCAAAAGGAGACAGATATGTTTTGTGAAATATCCCACAGGCTTATTAACTTGAGTAATGCCAGGTGTTGATCATATTGAACAAGTCTTGCCCTATGGCAGACCCTGAGAAATGTTCCCTCCCCATCTCCCCTATCTCATCTCAGGGGCCTCAGACACTTAGCAGGTCACCAGGATGAGAATAATTAACTTGCAAGCATAGAAAACAAATAGCATACTCAAGTGTAGATGATTTATTGATGGTTTAATAGAGTAACTTCTACTGTGCTTCAGTCTGAAGGGACAGGGAAGGGGATAGTTATTTTAATGCCATGCTACCTAAAAGGGCTTATAAGGGGGAAAAAAAAAGATGTCAGTGCATTAAATGGCACGTATCATGGTTCAGTTTACTCATGTATGTGGTATATGAAGGTAGCTGCAAGTTTGTATATCAGAAGACTATTTCCATAACCTACAGGTGGGTATACAAGCAACCATAGCAAGGCTTTGTGTGAGGGTATTTGTGAAAGGAATTTATGATGATTAATATTGATAACCAACTTAACAGATATAGAATCACCTAGGGGACAAATCTTTGACCATGTCTGTGAAGGAGTTTCTAGACTGAGTCCATTGGAGTGCGAGGATTCACCCTGAAACTCGGCCAGTTATCGGTATCCAGCTGGCCTCTTTTATATTAGGAACCAGTTGGCAAGAGGAGAGAGAATGCTCCAAGCCAAAGCCCACATAGGGTGCAGGCTGATATCTGTTGCTTCAGAGGGTCTAAGGGATATAATATTTTAAGCAGTATAATGAAAGCACATAGATAACAAAGATAACACAAGGAGAGTCCCAGAGAAATTGAAGTATACATATTGGTCACAAAATATGCTCTCTCCTGCAGATCTCAGATGTGGATCACTGTGCATGCCTGAGGATGCACACATGTATGTGGACAAATGTGTGAAAAGCATCTTCATTTTCTCATTCCTTCTCATCCATACTCTGCCGATGTGAACTTTTAATCTCATATAGCCTTTTTCTTCTCCTTTTCATCCTTCTCTTTCCTTCTCCTTCTTTTCCTTCTCTGTGTGGTTTTTGGGCACATGTGCATGGGTGTGAGTGCATGTGTGTATATGGGTGGAATCCAGAGATCAACCTGGGGTGCCTTCCTTAATCACTCTCCCCACTTCATATTTTGAGACAGGGTCTTTCACTGAACCCGGAGTTCGGTGGCACTGGAATTACAAGCCCGCACTGCCGTGCCCAGCTTTTACGCTAGTGCTGGCGAGCTGAACTCGGGCTCTCACGTGTGTGTGACAAGCACACTTCCTCAGGAGCCACGTCCTCATCACCTCACAGAGTTTTATTTAAGCATTTTTAAGGGGGAATGAAGTGAACACCTCTGTAATTAAAACAGGTCATTTTCTTGATTGTAATATCTGTTTCTGGAAAAGTACTGGCTGTGTCATTAGCATCTGGAAGCAAGCACGAAACAGAACCCATTTCATTAATTGCATAGATTAAAAGGAATTTCATTTATTCTGTCAAAGGCCAAATCTACTCTTTCATTTATCAAGAGAATTAAATGTACTCTGGGAGGAATTGTCCAAACATTATTTTTAATGCTGACAGCAAGAATTGATAAAATGTCTATCATCCATGATAGCAACATCCTTTTTTTAATTCATGTATTTTATGGGGTGAAAATCAAAATGGCATGTAATACCATGTGTTGCTGCAACAATCCATAGGAGAATATAGTAATGTTAAGAACACTTCTCCAAAGGTGCATGGAATATCATCAGTCAATCATAATCCCCAAGAGATGGTTCACAGGGCTTATCACACCATTCATTTCTAAATGAATGTGCTCTTTTTAAAATGGTCCTTGGTAAGTGCTCTTTCAGACAATGCAAAGAGGTTAGATGGTTACTTGTCCTTTCATATATCTTATTGTCACAGGTTAGAAGAGTACTCCATAAATGACTACTGAGACTATCAAAATATATACAGTTCAGTCAATCCACCAGTTCAGCCTGCTGAGGGCCAGGCTCAGTGCTGGCCCTGGAGTTACAACCGGAGAGTAAATTCAACCACTTTTATCCCAAGCTTCTGGCTTGGGGAAGGAGACCACAGTGGTTATGTGAGGTGTTTTCTTGTGATTAGTGGTGTAAAGAAAATAATGAGTAGACATTGACTTGGAATGGACACAGCATATAGAGTAGACAGCACAGGTCTTTCCTAAAGAAAACCTTGGGAGTAAGAAGCAATTGGTAAGAAGCAGCCAGCCTTGCAAGAATTTTGGAGAACATTCTAGCAAAACAAATTATACAATGTGCCTAAAGAAAATAGGACAACAAGGTATGGAGACAAAGAAGGAGGGTTGTTTGGATGAGGCCACTAAAGTAGATAGGATCTAGAAGGTCACAGGATTTCTTCTACTGTAAAATATCACTGGTAGCATGATCAGCAGAATGAATGATCTGATTTGTATCTCCCAAATCTTCATCCCACTGCTACTTGAAGGACAGACCTTAGTAAGGCAAAAGAAAAATCAAGATTCCTAAGTGGGGCATAGCTGCATGAATCAGGGTAGGGACAATGGTGGTTTGGGTAAGGTTTTGTGAAGACACAGGGAAGAGATTGAAAACGGGATACCAACTGGAAGTTGAACTGGCAGGATAGAGTGACAGGCTGGTTGTGGAAAGGAAGATACAAAACAAGGGATGAGTTGAATCTTTAGTCTTGGGCTTAAATCCCCATGTAAACTGGGCTTTGGGTTACTTCAGGCTACTTTCATGACCATCTAAACAAAGACATTTAGAGCAGAAACAAATGCATTTCCTCAATACTTAGGTGCAGTGAAATATGTTGACATAAACAGTGATACTGGTTTTTGTTTGATCTGACTTTGTAGCCATTAATAAATTATAGCTGTTCACTCTAATTATCTTCTTAACGTTATGATAAACTATTTAAACTTATAGCTGCACCTATGTTCAACCTGATGATTAATTGCCTGATTAAGCGTGCTTCTTCTGAATGAAGAAAAATCCCGAAAGAATAGAATAAAATGCTTGAAGATTTGCCAAGTTGAGTTATAATATTTCCAAAATCCTTTCTTGTTTTAAAAGACCAAGGAAAAAGCCACTGGATGGCAAGGAACGTATGCCAAGTACTGATTCTTATCTAAGGTTAACATATCATGGATTCCATTCAGCAAATTGATTTCTCCTTAAGATTTCACTTAAGAAGAATAATTTTATTGCATAACAAAGTAAATTAATGCCTTGAAAATATAATATGCCTCTGTGATATACAGAGTATCTTAGCTTTCATATGCTTAGCAAGTCATTCATCCTATTATCACATAATCACGTCTCGCCTAAATACAGAATCCTGGGCTTAATGCACAATGAATCCTATCTTTTAGCAGTTTTATTGTTATATCAGTTATTAATTTAAATTTGTGTCATTTTTATTTAACAAGAAAGATGGTTTAAAGATTTGTTTGCTTAGATTATATTGAAGATCCTGAATGTTGGAATATTTAACATTTCAAAGATAAGCTATGATATTACTACTGCAATCCAGACATCCAAGAATCCAAAAGTGATTTAAAGCTCATAAATAAGAGGCCCATTTGACTCTCCAGTAGTAAAGCAATCTAGGATATAGGTGTCTGAGTCACAGGAAAGGTGTGGATCAAGGTTCTGCATGAGCCCATAGCTTACTCTATACCTTAGCATGATATCCTAGAAAAGACAGGCAAGCTTAAGGAGAGTTAAGCACTTACATCTATCTCCATGATAAAGACCCAAAGGCTTACCAAATATATCCCACCCCTTTTTCTTTCAAAAACATATTTCTTGAAATGGACAGCACATCCTTTACCCCTAATTTGATTTTCTCCTTTGCTGCATAGTATTTATCACAGCCGCCATTCGCCATTACCCGCAACAGGCTAGAAACCCTAGAGGTTTCCTTTCAGAATTCTTATGCAGTTATGAAAATTAGAAGATACTGTGTTTAATCTAATTTTCCAGATGAGTTGAACGAGGATTATGGGGTTCCAGTAAATTTCTCAATCAATGATTTCAAAATAATTTCAAGTGTGCTAGTGTGTGTTTGTGTGTGTGTGCGTGTGTGTGTGTGTGTGTGTGTGTGTGTGTGTTGAGGAAGAAACAATACAATGCTAAGAGAACTGAATAATTCTATGTGGCAGAAATTTTGATATGTTATTTTCCTCTTGTTAGTTTATGTAATTCCATTTCCACTTTATTCTCAACAGGAAAAGATACTTATAGGTAAATAAAAGGGCAATATTGATATCAATCAACTTAATGACACTGGATGGGGCCCATTTATATGATCAGTTTTCAATGAGTACATTAGAGATAATATTTAGATAGATTTTGACAGAGCAAGTTTACATCTGCTGTCCAATTATGGCCTTGTCTTTTTCATATATCACATTTTGCTTGTGATTTATTAAAATGTTGATCTAAGCTATGGTGAAAGAGAGGCTGGTTCTTCATCATAGATAATCTGAGAAGTCCTGGACTAGATGGTGGACACATACAGAATGTATGGATATAAGTGAACCCCATCTAATGGGGTCCCTTTTGCTTCCTTCTTTCGGACAGATCATAGATGCAAACAAAACCCTGAAGATGGATGACTGCATTACGAATGAAGGGGACAAAAAACTCAGTTCAGCTGGGAGATTTATCAGTGCCCTAGCAAGTCACAAAAAGACTCAAACACAACCCTCCAAGGAGGTTTCAGTATCAGCTAGATAAGACGCCAGGGATTCAGTGGATGAAAGATTGGCCATTCAGTGGACGAGGCACCAGCCATTCAGTGGTTGAGACATAAGCCATTCAGTGGACGAAACACTAGTCATTCGGTGGATGAGACACCAGCCATTCAGTGGATGAGATGCTAATCATTCTGTGGACAAGGCACCAGCCATTCTGTGAATGAGACACCAGCCATTCAGTGGCTAGTTGAAGCTTTAAGAGAATGAAGTTCTTTTCAACACCCACCTATATGAAATCTCAGAACACCACTGAATATCAAACGCAATACAGCAATGTGCCTTAAAGTCCTGATTGTGGGCTCTCTCTCCCATATGTATTTATATGTATGAATACCTTAAGCCTTGGAATTTAGTTGAAATCCTAGTGGTAAAACCATAGCTCAAAAACTTAGTCATAAATTGTTGCTACCTGGGCTCAAGCCAGCTACAAGTAGAAATTGAGAAAGAGTTATAGATTCCTTAATTTTGGGGCAGGTAATATATACCCAAATGTGTCCTTGCATACTGAATTATCCAAGATACATTCATTGACTGCAAGAAAGAATTTATCCTAAGAACCAAAGGAATCAGTTTCCCCAGAAGAGAGGGAGCTCCCAGACGCCAGCATCTTCATAGAGATCTAGGATTCAGAAGACAGGTTTTATTCCTGATTTCACTTTCTTTCCCCACAGCTATTCCTAATCACTTATGGAACTCCATCAGTTTATATATGTATAATTTTTCAGTTCTACTATAATAAAATTAATTTATCTAATTTCCTCAAAGTGTGTTTAGTAAAATACCTGTTTTCCCAGGTATGAGTCTGCCCTATGACCTATGCAAAATTTTTATAACTTAACCTTATTTTTTTTTTTTATGTTGGGGCAGGAATCTATGAAAACTACTGATTTTTTTTTTTTTTTTTTTTTTTTTTGCTGACAGGATAAAATCGAGACTCCTGAGTCTGCCGTCAGCCAGCCTTTCCACTCTTCCCACTATCTTCTGCTCCTATTGTGTTTCATTCAGCCTCATGCCGTCCTCCTACTGAGCCTGCATCTTACCATGATGTATCTCCTTCTTCCTGTCATTGCTCAGAAAGGTTAACTCCTCAGTTCTGCATCATCTGTGTGCGTCTTCTTAATTCTCCATAACTTTTGGTTTTAGTCCCTACTTGGCACTCACGTCTAACTCAACACTGTCAACCTATGGCAATTTTAATTTTAACCCTGTATTTCCTTTGGAATCTCCTCAATTCTTCCGTAATATTTGTGAGCTCTCTTTTGTCTCTTCTGAACTAAACTAGCACCTCATGATGATAGAGATTGGGCAAATTCTCACCCCCTACTATCATATTTTTTTTTTTTACCCATACAAGATGCATTAGTATCCAGCTAGTGTACACGTTGAAGTGTATGGTTTATATTTACCCAACACACACTCACCTAATGTGTCACTTACAGTGAAATATTCAGCAAGAACCCAGAAATGAGTGAACTCTTTCATAATTGTTCCGTTTATGGTACTTCAGTTATTCCCATCACATGTTGACTGTGATAGAAAAGGGTCTTAGAAGTTAGGTAATTTCACAGGTGCAGGCAATTCTCTTAGTGTTCCTGGGGAAAAAAAAGTCTAACTAATCTTGAAACCAGTCTTGGTTGAAGGAGTATAGAACATTTTAGGGGCTTTAAAATAAACCTGGATGACCTCTTTAGGAAATGGTATTCTTTGCTTTCAGGTCAAAAAGCTCCTCTTTTCTGTTTATTCTTCTCATTCTAGGAGCCTGATACTGGATTATCACAAGGTGGTGGCAGGCATGATAGGAAAGGTCATAGATATGTCCCTGGAACCTTAACTATACTCAGGGACCCAGTGGATAGTGCATCTTCAGTTCTCCCCGTAGCATAGATAGTCCATAAAAGGCTCATAGGATATCTAGTACATATAGCACACTACTTCCTTATCCCCACAGAGAACGTTTGTAAGCCAATTTTTGCAATATTACCTCTGATACATAAAGTTTTGAGTAAGCACATCTCTAATATGCAGTTTGGGGTAAACAAAATCCCATCCTGTTTAGAAGGTACCTGAAACATTGTGCAGTCAAGAATCCCTTGTGGGGTTCAAGACATGGCTTAGTGGTTAAGGAATTTGCCTACAAAGCCAAAGGATCCCTGTTCAATTCTCCAGGACCCACATAAGCCAGATGCACAAGGGGACGCATGTATCTGGAGCTTGTTAAAAGTGGCTAGATACCCTGGTGTGCCTATTCTCCCCCCCCTCTCTCTCTGTATCTTTCTCTCTCTCTCTCTCCCTCTTTTTTATCTCTCAAATTAATAAGTAGACAAATAAATAAAATAAAAGAATCCCTTTGTGATAAGTGCCTACCTGGGTTATAGAGAACAACTTCCTGCCTACAAGATGGATTACCTCCTATTCACTCAAATGAGTCCAAGGGTAGCAGAGCCTAAATTAACATCGTAATAAACATACATATACCTAGTAGTTCAGAATAGCAAAAAACGTATGCTGGTGCTGAGATTAATGACAACATCTGATAAGAAAATTTTTTCATTAGTCTTAGGGAGACATTTAGAAATGATTGAGCATGGGAGAGGGAGTATTAACAGAGAAACAGAATCCTCACTATACACATGTGTCTGTGTATACACAGACACGTGGTCAGAGAGAAAGGGAGAGAATTCAAGAAACTGATTCATGCAGGTGTAGGGACTCACACATCAAGAATCTGCAAGGTGGGCTGGAGAGATGGCTTGGTGTTTAAGCGCTTGCCTGTGAAGCCTAAGGACCCCGGTTCGAGGCTCGGTTCCCCAGGTCCCACGTTAGCCAGATGCACAAAGGGGCGCACGCGTCTGGAGTTCGTTTGCAGAGGCTGGAAGCCCTGGCGCGCCCATTCTCTCTCCCTCTATCTGTCTTTCTCTCTGTGTCTGTCGCTCTCAAATAAATAAATTAAAAAAAAAAAAAAAAGAATCTTCAAGGTAAAACCAGGCATGGTGGCACATGCCTTTAATCCCAGCATTTGGGAGGCAGAGGTAGGAGGATCTCCAAGAGCTCGGGGCCACCCTGAGATTACATAGTAAATTATAGGTCAGCCTGAGCTAGAGTGAAACTCTACCTTGAAAAACCAAACCACAAAGAAGAAGAGGAAGGAGAGGGAGAAAAAGAAGAAGAAGAAGATGAAAGAATCTGCAAGGTAGGTGGGAAATCCCAGCAAGAGCTGATGCTGCCTTCTGAAAACAAAAGACTTGAAAACTCAGGGAGAATTTCTGTGCTAGAATTTAGAGTCATGGCGCCCTTTCTTTGTGCCATCAGTCATTCCAGGTCTTCAGCCATGGCAGGACTTCATCTTATTAAAAGAAGGCCACTCACATTACATGGTATAATATGCATGATTCTGGTCCCACTGTTGTAAATATTAATTACATGTAAACATAACCACTCACAAAAGCAATATTTACACTGGTGTTTGCCCAAACCTCTGGGCACCATAACCTAGCAAGAATGACATAAGATTATCCATCACAGGGAGCTGATGCTATTTGAGGTCAGAGAATAAATTTTTATTAAGTATAAGCAAGATATAAATTCAAGGTGAGAGTTATAGTTTTAAGCTTGAGGCATTCCAGCAATGCCAAAATCTGTAAAATTTCCTTGGTGAATAACCTCAAAGGTAGGTCATGTCTGAACAAAGTAAAATTAATTGAATTTTATTCTTTTTCCTAGGCTTGCCCTTGCCAATCAGATATGAATGCAAAATCCCCCTCTTTTCCTGATTTACCACAATGGGGCCAAGAGAAACCAAGATGTGCTGAGTTTCTAAAGCTAACAGCAAAACACTGCGGGGGAAGGTCTCTCAGAATCACAGAGTAAGGTAAATACTAGGTTGTAATCGAATTAGCAAATGATAATAGAAACCAATGGAAAACAGGCCACAGGCCCATGAGCTACAATTCCCTGGGGAAATGAATGACTGATCACTTGAAGACAGGAAACAGATAGGGAAAGCGTGCTCTTGCCTTTGACCTGAAACATAGATCACAGCTCCCAACCCAAGCCAACAGCATTTGTGGAAAACCGCACGCTCTGCATTCCAAGTTTGTCACTTACGAGACAGTGAAGTCCTCCAGTGAGACAGTGACTCTGGCTGTTCTGTTCCCGACTCACTAAAGACAGGGATTTCTTTCCAGAACTGCATTAGCAAGGTGACTTTGCTCATATTGAAAACACAAGGTCAAGTGCTTTATACTCCTGCCCACTTCAGTGTGCTCATGTACAAACAAAACCCCAAAGTCACTGAGCAGCCTGGGCTGCTGTTTACAATGCTGTCCGTTAGGCTATGCTGACCTGGGGATGTGACGATGCGCAGGGAGTGAGGCTTCATTGGAAGGACTCACCCTGTTTGAGAATTATGACAGATTGTGAACCACGGACAACCTTTTAACATGGTTTAAAGGACTTTCACCATAACCAGGGGAGCTCCTTCCAGGTTCTCCAGTCATGGAAAGCCCTTGTGAGTAGGTCATCCTCAGACCCCAGTTAATCTAAGGTTACCACGACCTTCAATCAACAAGATTTATCCAGAAAGAGTAGGGAGTATTTAAGTAGTTGAAAACAGAACCTGGGGGATAATATAAATTTGAGAGTACAAAATGGCTTAGAAAGCAGAGGAAAAGCTAACTTTTTTGGTTTCTGTCCTTTTGAGTTTTTGTTTTGTTCTATTTTGGTGGTAGGGTCTCACTCTAGCCCAAGCTGACCTGGAATTCACTCTAAAGTCTCAGTCTGGCCTTGAGCTTACAGCAATCTTCTTACCTCTGCTTCTTCCAAGTGCTAGGAATAAGAGTGTGTACCACCACATCCAGAAATGGACCAAAGGAGGGGGAAGGAAAAAAGAAGTGCTCTCCTCTAGACACATGGATATTGGCCTTAGAACAGTACAAGCGAATGAGGAAAATTTCACTTAAGAAGTAGAAGACAAGCAGACAAAGGTCTCCTGCCTTCTTCCTACAGTGAGGCTAAGGATGGCTTCTGAGGCAGAGCTGAAGGGTTGCCATGTTCTCTAGTCAGAGTAGCCAAATTAAAATTCATATACAATTTAATCAAGTTCAAAAAATAAGTCCTCCAAGTCAAAGTTTCAGGAAAATTACTTCCCCTTTCAAATTTCCCTTCAATTACCTTCATTACCTTTAGTTAACAATTCTCATAAATAAATATTGACTCCGTGTACTCACAGCCATCTGGAGCCAGGCAAGAACACCATCAGGTTTAGAAATGGCAGGCATGCTATGGGTCAAGCTCCACATAAATACTCTCTAATTCATGGAGTCGACACAGCAGTTCTGCCCAGAGAAAACAAGCCCACTGAATGAAAACAAATATGCTCATGGTTCAAATATATCTTATTCAAATGTTTGGAAATAATATAAATGTTCCCAGTGAGAAAAATATTCCAATGAACTTTGGCATTGTCATTTAGTAGAATACCATGCAATCATCAAAATGATATTTATTGAGTACATGGATTAATGGAAGATGATTATAATTAAACCTTGATTTTTAAAAAAACACTGCATGCTTATAAGTATGATTTCAATCTCAGTAAGGCAGAAAAGGGAAAGCACAAGTGGGAGTATTGAAAATGCACCCAGGGGCTGCCTCTGGGTGATGATAGAATGAGTGGTATGATATTTGTAACCCGTTCCTTCCAGTAGGTTCTTCTTTGTCTCCAAAATGGATTTAAGCATAGAAATTTGTAGAAGAAGATGTAAAAGGAGGGATAAGAAGATGGTTCCATTGGCAGAGTGCTTACTGTGCCAGCGTGGGGACCTGTGTTCAGGAGCTCACATCCACATAAAAGCTTGGCATGATGGTAGCGCTTATAATCCCCATGCCAGAGAGGCAGAAAAAGGGGATCCCTGGCACTTGCTGGCTAGCTACTCTAGCTGAATTAGTGAGTTCCAGATTTAGTAATAGAATTTGTCTCCAAAATCAGGTGGATAGTGACAGAGAAAGACACCCAGCAGTAACTTCTTGATTACTAGATCCAGAGACCACTAGAGAGTTTAGAGCCGAAGAGTAGTCAAGACTGATCTGCAGATCAGAAATCTCAAGGTTCTAGCCTTGTCAGCCATTGAAAACCACTCTTATGGTCACACTTCTACTTTCTGATGTTTCTTGCCAGTTGTCAGTGAAGGACATCATGAAGAAAAGGGACTTAGAAAGGTGTGGGGGTAAAGTAAATCACATAACTAAAAGGGTCAAGACCATGATTTTTCTCTAAAACCTTGAGTGTTCCTCCACCTAATGTAAGGATCTTGTAAAAGACCACTGAGGACTTCACCAAGATACTGATCTGAACATGTTCCTCTACTCACATTAGTATTTCCTCCCTTAATGCACAGAGGAACTGCCACAAATAGACCCAAATGAGGACTATCACTGCTACAAACGAAAAAGACTTCAACTGGGAATTGGGTCAGGACTGGAACCAGGGAGTGAACAAATCCTTTTTTCCTCAGGACTATGGCAGAAAAAATGTGAGTAGGGATATCAGTGAAACAAATACAAATGAGCCCAGAATTGCTTGTTAATCAACTCACTTTTCCCTTTCTGCTACAGACATTCAGTTATATAGAAATGTCACTGATTTTGTGGGGACCTAAAATCAAGCCCCATTGTTATATGCATGTGCCTTAACTAACCCGAGTTTTATACCAAGGGTCTTCCATTGTTCTTTCCCTGGTTTTAGGATCACTTGTATGTTAGTAAATGCATAGTATTATAAACAAAATATTTCCATTTTAGAGCGCAATTATTAAAATTATCTTCTCTTTCAAGTATAAGCATTGACTAGCAAACATAAAATAACAATAAAGGTAAAAATAGAATCAGAAATTTTTAGAATTTTGAATAAAATAGAAACACTACAGTCACAGTTAATCATATAATTTGGTTGGGTACATATTTACTTTAAAAAAAAAAAAGTCTCTGGAAACTGTAAATTTTTTTTAGCCTTGAAGAAAACTACCTGCTAGAGTTATTTCAGGATGACCTACCAGAGCATAAGAATTGTACAAAATTACCAAACAGCTGTCATCCCACTGAAGATTGCTAAAGAGAGTTAGAGACTAATGTTGAAATGTAATGGAGAGTATGCTCCAGTCAGCATCATGGTCATAATGAATAAACAAGGTGCCATGGTCTTTGAATGAAAAAAAACTTTCTTCCTTCATTTCCCACTTGAATTGACCTACCTCTGTGTTATGAAGTTCAATGGGCTTCAAACCTAGCTGCACATCAAAATCACCTGATCATAAAGAGATATTTTTCTACTAATACATAAAACTGAATATATTTATGGATTCCATAGAATTTTTGGAAACTCTTCACACTATATAAAGTTATAATACGATAAAAATAACTATCTCTTCAGACATTTATCATTTCTTTATAGTGAAAACATTTAAATTCTTATCAAGATTTTCGGTTCCTAATATAGATTCTGGATGACACTGGAAATCTTCTATAATCAGACTAAGAAATTAAGATAACTCTGGACATCAACATGTTTTACACTATGACACAGTTGTATTAAGACTATATTTTTGAGACTCAGGTGGAGGTGGAAGGAGAGGGGGTGCATTGGGTTCACATACAAAGGTAGTCCCTAACTATGGATTCACATTTAAATTCCTCATTCTTTCTTACTTTCTCCTCCACTTTGGCTCTCCTCTAAAGTAGGAGAAACCACTAAGGAAGTAAGATAAAAGATAAGGCAAATCCAAGCACAAGACCCAGGGAAACTGGAACCAAGAAGAAAATAATTTGGAAAAAGTCATATACAGAGAGTGGACCAAGACCCACACACGTTGATATTAAACAAGACAGAGATTTGTGTCTTGTTATGAACATTATAAGAGATTCCTGTTCACCTTAAAGAAACAAGCTGCTGGAATGATTGCTTCACTTCTAGCAGAATCAGAGTGGTGTGTGTGTGTGTGTGTGTGTGTGTGTGTGTGTGTGTAATCTGCTGTTAATGAAAGCAAAACAGAAATTTTGAAGGAGTTGAGGCAATTAATATCTATATATATTATTTGTGTACTCATTTATTATTTTAATTGATTTGACAGATATGTATTAAGTAACTGAAATGACTGGACACTTGTGTAGAAGGTTATGGTACCAGTCATCAGACATTGCACTTACCCTCATGGGTCTCACAACATCACTTGCTAAATAAGCTCTATCCTGTCCATTTCTAATAGATTTAAAGGTCTCTACAGTTTATTTTGAATTCCATTCAGGTAGGAGATATTTGTGCATGATTGAAAGCCAGGAGAAAATACCTTGAAAGGACATTCGGATATTGAATGGATGGAAAGCAAAGTTCTGTTTGGAAGTAAGAATAAAATGGAATGGAAGGAAAAGGAAAAGACAGGCTGTGTCCATTAGAGATATATTTTACTCTTATCAGAGACTGAAAGAACAGAGGAAAGATCATGCTACAAAGTGGAGGAAAGGAAGAGATCACATGTCCTACTTATTTCAACTATAACCCCATTGATAAAGCAAAGCTTAGGGATATTCCTGAAAGCACAAACATTTTAACAATTATGCTCATATATATGTATTTTATAACCAATGGTAATGGTCTGTAAATGCAGTCATATTTAAAAATAAATATGGATTTACCAGATTATTTTACTTATATTCATCAGTAAATATTGGCTTAACTCATTTGACCATTTTTACTGGTGCTTTTAGTATCAAAATAGGGATTGAAGAAACTTCCATGTGGGTAACTTTTATTGCCTACGAGTATGTAAAAGACTCAAAGCATATTTATAGGACAACTTAGTTAATTTCCATGGTATAACAAAAAACATAGACTGGATAATTTATAAAGCTCAGAAATTTATTTCTCATAGTTTTGAAGATGGAAGACTCAAATTTCCAGCAGGCACAGTGTCTAGGGAGGGAAATATTCATTGCTTTTAAAGTGACTAAATGTGAAAGGTGCTAATGGCTTTTGGAACTCTTTTAAATATTCTAATCCTATTCAAGAGAAAGAAACCCTCCTAACCTTACCATCCTTTAAAGGGCCCACCTTTAATTACCAGTGCATTGACTATTAACTTGTAATGCATTCGTCTTGGAGGAGACACATTGACATCATAACAGAGGGGGAAAAAAAAAGCATGTCTGGCACATGAGCCACTTTGGTTGGAAACTTAGTATGGACCACCTTAATTATCCAAGATTGAGAACTGCTGAAATATTTAAGCTAATATTAATGGAGTTACTTTGGGGATCTTTGGGTTGGTGGAATATCACCCAGGGGCACATCTGTCTTTGATGGACCCTAGGTCCCATCCTAATACTAGAAGGCTGTGACTCAACAAATCTTATACCTATTTTTGGTTCATCCAACAAACTACACCTATCTGTCCAAGCTGGTTCTTGAAGTGTCTTGGGGGGGGAAAAAAAAAAGTCCAAGAATCAATCAGTGCATTCTATTCCAGACCATTTGGTTGCTTGACAAGAGTCATTGTAACCCTCTTAAGCCCCAGCCCACAATCTCAGAAAAATAGAATATATTTCAGCAGCTCCAGCTGGCCTGTGTCTGTGTAGCATTGTCTGGCATTCAGCAAGACAGCCATGCTGTAGCTGCAAGCTATTACAACAGCACACTGACTTCCAGATTTACAACTGTGTGCTTGTCATTTCCAGATGTAGTTTTACTAAGACAGTTGTGCAGGAAACATTGTGAGAAGCAGCAGATTTCTAGTAAAACATACCTATAAACACTATGGTTTCTGGCAAAGGGGGAGAAAAGGCTCATACCCAGATGCCTTACAAAAAACAGTGTCTCTTTTGTTCATATTTACCCCGAAGGTTCAGGTGTGATCTGCAGGGTTCATTTTTCTTTTGTTTTTCCCTGACACTGGAGCAACCTAGACTCCTTTGTCTTGTGAATAAATTGGTCATCAAGATACAGACATTCTTCCTATTGTTCTGCTAATATTTTAGAGACCTTGTAAAATCAGAATCTTAAGTACAAAAGCCATTCCACTGAAGTGATCTCCATAATCTAAAAATTTCTGAGCAGCACCTGGACTGGGTAATTTGAAAATAAAAGCCTGTGTTTCCTGTGGGAAGTAACAGACCCATAAGTTGATGAATATTTTTCTACATTCCACTGAATATGCAGCCTCATTTTCTTCCCCATAGCACAAGCCTACATGATTCAAAAGACATGTTTTGGCAGGAAACAAATTAACACATATGGGTGTGGGTGGCAGTGTCTTAATGCCCAAAATGGATACACCCTTATTTTCAGCAGTGGCAATAGCTATATGATACCAAGTCAGAAATTGGTTGCGACAGACTCATCCCTGTCTCAGCAAAGTGGAGAAGTAGATGAGAGGTGTTCCTGACACTATAGCATTGTCCCGCCTGTCTCTTAAACCAAGCTGCTTTCTTTGCGGACTTATTGTCATGGTGCTACCTGCCATGTCAGTATTTCTTCTGTCTATGGCGCTACGTAGGACTTCTCTGCTCAGTCTTCCTCAGACTGCCTGCTTTAGTTACTTTCTCTCTTTAGTTAATACAGCTGTCCACCCCACACTTACCTGTATACCTATCTATATTAACTAAAGTCAATACCCTGTAAAGTGTTGAGGACATGTGACACTATTGCAAGAAATGATTTAGCCTGATGAGATGATTCTGATACACAGAATAATTCAGTGTTTTAATATCTGAACCCTCTTTTTCTTCAGGTATTATGTTTCTATAGAATAATCTTGGGATACATTTAGAGTGTGAGAGATTGAGGAATGAGGACGCCTAGCAAATAAAAAGTGTGGGTGGGGGAAGTGAAGAAAAAAGAGAAAAACTGGTTCACTATAAAGGACTGGTTTGGCTTATTTATAAAGTATACTCTTGAATTCATGTGAGATTTGATGTTTTAGAGGGGTTATAAAAGAAAGAATGTCACTACTGTAATCCAAAGACATAAATCAGTTTAAGACTAAGCCACATCAGTGGTGAAGATAGATTGGAACGTCATATAAAACACTCTTGAAAAGCACATATGTGGGATACATATTGTTCCCAATTGTCTGTGAACACATCAGCTTCATGATTTAAACCTAACTTCCTGAAGTGCAATCCAGCTGCCTTGCGTCCTTGGCAACAGTAATGTGAAGTCATGCTTCATAGATCCACAAGTGTGGCAAGAGGATAACAGGATGGTGAGAGCCTCTCTTCCAGGGGAAATTTCACAACCTACTAGGAAAGTTTAATCTCTAGCTGTAATGGGGACAATGAGTTAGTGTGGTCAGCCAGGACTGTTCCACTTATCCTCCATATGTATGTACGGCCTTGATCTCAGCCAAAAGGCCAAGAAGCAATCAGAAGCAGAACTGCTAAAGAGTGCAGTAGTGGCCCACATATGTAATTCCAATGAGATAGGAAGATCATGAGTTCTAGGACAACCCAGGTCTCATAGCAGGACTCTTTCAAAATAGCAAAAGCACCAGGATAAAGAAACATAAAGGAATTAGGAGAGAGTGAGAAGCACAATGTTTCCCCAAAATAGGGCTCTAAAATAACAATTCTGAATAACAGATTTCTGTAGAGTGCACTGTCTTTCAAGAAAAGTTTTTATTTCTCATGTCATACATCCTATATTCTTGGTCAACAATTTTGAAGCAAAGGACCACCAAGATACACAAGAAATAGGTACATGGCCATGTCAGCCTGGGTACTGGAATTCTTATTTTGAAGTCTTTGCTGAAGAAAGAGCATAAGTAATTAAATAAGAAGCATTATTAGTAGATTTTTTTTTTTTTTTTTTTTTTTTTTTTTTTTTTTTTTTTAGGTAGCATCTCACTCTAGCTCAGACTGTATGTAGCCTTAGGGTGGCCTCAAGCTCTTGGTGATCCTCCTACCTCTGCCTCCCAAGTGCTGGGATTAAAGGTGTACAGCACCATGACCAGCTAATTAGTAGAATTTTTATTCATATTTCATAAACCTCTGAATTAAAATTATGCAAATATACTGACTAGAGTTGATGGTCATTATGGAGAAGTCCTGTCCTGTTGGTTGAAGAGTTATTGACAGTGATATATAATATTCAGTATAATATGCTTAGAGCTGTCCTTGTAAATGTCCATATTCCTTTCTCCAAACTAAGGGAAAGAGACATCTGTTTACCAGTCTAAGTCTACACAGTTTCTTTGTCTTTTTCTCTTTTTCTAGAACCAATTTTCATTTTTGTAGCATATTTTTTGTTTTGTTTTTTGAGGTAGGGTCTCACTGTGGCTCAGGCTTATCTGGAACTCACTTTCTAGTCCCAGTCTAGTCTTGAATTCACAGTGATACTTTTACCTCTGCCTCCAGAGTGCTGGGATTAAAGGCATGCATCATGCCTGGTATAGTTTTATTTTCACTAGTTAAAATGGTTCTTTCTTGTGTGGGGAGGTGGCTTAGTGAGTTAAGTGTTTGTCACACAAGCATGAGGGCCTCAGTTGGAATCCTCGGAACTCACCTAGTAATAGCCAAGGGTGGTGGCGCACGTCTGTACTACCAACACCATGAAGGCATAGGCAGGGGGATTCCTAGGACTAGGTGGCTAACTAGTCTAGGGAAATTGGTAACCTCTGACTTCAGCTAGAGACCCTGCCTCAAAAAACAAGATAGGGAGTGAGGAAGATTTCCGATGTCCCTGGTTTCCACTTGCACATACGTACAAACACAAGGCCTTTTGCCCCTTCATCCTGTAGTTAACAAACAACGCATTCTGTCAAAAAGAATTAAATAATATGTAACTCACGATATATAAACTACAACAATATACAACTCAATAATCTGCCAGGGACTTTAATGAGCAAGGTTGTCTTTAGATCATAAATAGGAATGGCCCACTGGAGGAATGCTTGGTGAACAGAAGAAAGAGGAAGGGATGGAAGGAGACGAAGCAGAGGAAAATGAAATGGAGAATGGAGAAAGGAAAAATAAAGGCTCCCTGTGTTTCGGTGTGGAGGGAGAAAACCATCCGATCCACAAGCTCTCTTTCATGTGTTCAAGATATTGTAGCACACAAGAGAGGCATAGTAAAGGGTCCTGGCCACTGGTTAGGTCACCCTAGTGAATACAAATAAAAAATCTTTTTCTCCTAAAGAGGTGGAACACTGTATTAACTAGCATTTGGAGAATGTTATTATTTTTTATGTCTAAGATTTTATGGGTCCTTTTTTCCTAGGAGGACAAGGAAGCAGTGATAAATGTTGCAGAGGCTAGAAATTCCTACTTTGTGATTCCAAAACAAAGCAAGGCATACCACAGGGCAGAACAACAAATCAGATAGCCTTGCCCTTCTCTGAGAGCTCCTATGTCAGCACACTGCAGCTGTAGCCAAAGAAGATCTAGTGGATGTTATCAAGACGCTGGCTTGCTGGGCAGATCACAAGCATCCCAGGACTTTGGAATCCTATATGTGCTCATTAACCTCCTAGATGCTATAGGTACAAAAGAAATAGAACAATGCAAGGGACGGGAAAGGTGGAGAAAGGAAATGAAGGGAAGAAGGGAAGGGAGGAAGGTAGGAAGGGAAGAGAAAAACAAAGCATCTTCAGATGAAGGTACTAGCTAACTGGAGCTGGTAGCAAAGAAAATGTTATAATTGTTCACACTGAAAAGGCTCTAAAATAATTTTTTGGAAAAATTAAAAGTTAATATAATAATATTATTGAACACATTTACTTTGTATATGAGGACTGGAGATAAAACAGCATTTTTACACTTGAATTAATCAACCACAATGTACAATCATTAAAAGTTTACACATGAAAAGTTATTGAATAAGTAGTGTGCATTATATAATGTTTATTTATATGTATTGAATATGCATATAGAAATATTATATATAAACCTTTTTCTCTTTCTTTTTCCATTGTGCAGAAACGCTTCACAGTCAACAAATGGAAATACAAAGAATTACTACTTTCAGTAATGAAGGCTCATGACATATTTGGAATAAATCTAAAAATCAATAAACCTGCAAATGTTTAAACAAGAGAAACCTGTATCACAGCTTATAATACAATAAAACTAAATAGCATCACAACATTCTAGATTTTCTCTGTCAAAAATTTAAGTCACTGGACAACTTCCATTTCTATGATTAACACATTCCAGTTAGAAATAAACAGATCAGGCCATGCCAGCCTTCATGGGGACACAAAAATCACACAACAGAGAATGTGCCATGATGTCCCGCTACCCAGTGCTCGGCCGTCAGTGTATCACTGCACTGCACCGGTGGCTGAATTGTTTCAATTTGCCATGGTGCTGCTATCTGTGGGTCCATGTAGGTCAAGGGGAAGGAAAATTAAGGGTCATCCTAAGTTTATCCTATACAGCCTTTTCATTTTCCATCCAGCTAAGGATAGCCAGGCTCCCTGTTGGGCAAGCCATTTTTTCCTTGTCTGTTATTTTCAGAGAAAAGACTGTGTATGACAGTCTCGGGATCTTACAGCCCGAGCACAGATGGTAAAGATTACAGCTCGCTGAGTGGTGACCTTTAGAAGCAGCTTTTCTTCCCAAGGTTCTTTGCTTTTGACAGTTAGACTGATTTTTTTCTCAATTAATTTCATTACCTCAATTCATTTTGCCTTTTACTTTTTCTCTGATGAGTCAGTCCTCCTCGACTTCTAGACAGAGTTTAGACTTCTAGACAGTAACTATGGTCTAAGTTGTACTTGAGCCTGTGTGTTATATGTCCTTACCTGCCACTAATTTGACAAACTCAAATCAAACGACTGTGAATAATGTAGACATTGTCTGGCCGCTGGCTTTCTTTTCTCAACAGGTACCCAACCTAATGAATTTCAACTGGTTGCCTGAGATGAGCAATGAGTGGGGACCTGGGAGAAAGAGGTCATGGGCAGCAAGAAGGAGGCCCACCATAAATCACAGGACAAGGGACATTTATAGGCTGGTTGTAAATTGTCAGCATACAGCTACAAAGTGAGCCTATACTTTGATCATAAATAAAGAAAAAAGCTAACACAATGTAAGCCAAAGTGCGCAAATTAAATGGAAAGAACAACTGTACCATTCATAGACCTGAAAAATGTCAGTTGATGTCTTAAATGTAATAGAAATGGTAGAAAATTTCAGAAGAGATACTGAAAATCAAATATTTTCCTTATCACCACGCAAAAGTAATGACGCTGTTGGCCTGGAAAACTTGCTCGCTAGGCTTTTACTATCACCCAAATATAACAGTGGGTAAAACTTAACATCTGAGAAAATGCCAAAAGATAGGGGAGAGAACTCTTTTGTGTGTGTGTATGTGTGTGTGTTTAGGGAGAAGTTATTTGGTTCTTTTCTGAAGGAAAGCTTAAAGCCATCGAGTTTTCAAGAGTCTACTTCCTACTGCATTTCAAACACTGGGGTAAAATCACTACAATAATATCTTAGTCCTATAAAACTTGTTGAAATACAACACTAAATGATTGTCTGCATTATTTTGTTTTACTCAGATAAATTAAATCTCAGCCATTGATCTGAGCTAAAAATTACCATTTTAATATGCACTTAAAATTTGGTCTCATGTTCGATGGCAGTACAGTTAGACTTTTGATCGCAAATGAGCAGGTGGTAAAAGTGTCATGTAAGATTTGCTTATATTTTACAATTTCATTAAAAGAGGATTAACTTTTTAGAGAAAATATGAGGAAAAATCTAATTAAAATTGAAAGCCTCAATAAATCTACCATGGTGGTGTCACATAACACTTTGCAAGTAGAAGTCAATGTTTGTTAGCAAAGAAATCATTCTAGGAAGTTTCAAAACAAATATAAGAACATTTTTGTTATGCATGTCAGAGAAATGTCTCTGATTCATCTGTCACCCAGGGAACTAGTAGAAAGAAGCCAAGAGCTGCTCTGTCATTGGACACTAAGAGGACCTCAGAAAGACTCACATGTTACCAGAGGAGAGTGGAAGCATTTGTTTAATTTCCTTTAACAGGTTTGCCCATTACCATAAATCAGTTCTGCTCCTTTAAATGATCTTCAAAAAATAGAGCCAAAAGCCAAATAGTTCAGGCACAGATAGTTTAGAGATATAAAAGTCTGACTTTTTAGGCTTTAAACAGAATCTTAGAAATCAGATCACCTACTAAAATATACTCATTTTAACAATGAAAGTGGCTTGTTTATCCAAGGACACTCAAAAGTCCTTGGGAGAATTTAAATTAGAATTCACTATATTGGTTCTCTCAGAGTTTCTGTTATACCTGTCTAGACTACCTATAAAAGCCATACTCTCCCCCAACCCTTTACCCCTTCTTCCCTTTTGAATACAGCATTTCATATGACTCTAAGAAGGTTTTATCTCATCTCTAGATTCAGGACAGGGCCTTTTTTTTTTTTTTTTTCTCAAAGCATTCCATTCCATTCTTTTTCTGTCTTACTGATAGATTCAAGGATGGATATTTGGGTCTGGTTGGGGAACTAAGATTTTAGGAGTTGTTTGTAGGTGAGTTGAAATGTATGCATAAATAGAACCTTCCTGTAAGAGCAAACCCAAAAAGCAAAACTTCATACAAGTGAAAAATACCAACTAAGAGATCCTTGGAATTTTGACTGGCATTTTCTCTACAAAAGGAGCTAGCCTGAGGACAAAGTCTCAAAAACAAAACAGAACTAAGAAAACAGCAGAGAACCTGAGCTGGTATAGTGACTCAATTACAACTAAAACCTTGCTTACTTCTAGTTTCCTATTACATAGAAGCCAATGCATTCCCTTTATTGTTTAAACCCAGATTGAGTTTTCTTCCTTGCCAAACTCAGAGCTTATTAATATGTGTAAGTCCCTTCCTGTCTTCATGTTTCCTGGGTGCATTGGTAATTTTTATGATATTTATTATATTTTTTCTTTAAATATTACCATGCTTACAAAAATAACAAATAACATAGCATAGCTTTGTTTGCTGAGTATAATTGGGAGCTAAATAATAATTTTAAGAGATTGAAAATGGCATCAGTAGTCATATCATATTATTATTATATTTATTTACTTATTTATATTACTTTTGTCAGTGAATACAGTCAAGTTGGTATTATTGTTAGCCTCTTCCTTGACTGTCACCTTCCACAAGGATCCTCCTTGTTGGGGTATATGGGTCATATATTGTGGGGTTAGCCATCAGTTATGGGTAGGAGGCGATGTCTCTGTGTATGATGACCCGTGTGGCTCTGACATTCTCCCCCCTACACACACAAATTTCCCTGAGCCATGTTGGGTTCATATTAGGTCTGCTTCAGTGAGGAGGTCTTGGGAACCTCTGTGTCTCTAGATATCTAATTTGGTGGGAGTTGATGTTCTCTGTGTCTATCTCCTTTACTCGTGTGCTGGTACCATGTTCACCAAGAATAAGGCACTCTTGCTTGTTTCCCCAATTATTCTTAGTTTCTGCTGGGGTCCTTTGGAGGTATGATGGGGTGGTTCTCTCCTTAGGATCTGTGTCTATCTGCAAAAGAGAAGCAAATTCTCCAGCAGGGAGTAAAGTTAGCACCAGATAAATAGGATAACTCTTATTTTTTAGAGAGAATTTAATAGGTGTAAACCCTCTTTCAGCTCACGATTGGTGGGAGCTTGGTAAGGGAGAGTGGGCTCATTTTTGGATATGGTTTTGACTTGTTTCCCAGCTCCAGCTGTGTGTTCCATTCCACTGAGCAGGTCAGTTAACCAAATCAAGAGCAGTTGGTTTCCCACCATGGCTGTGCACCACTATTTCACTCTTGTGAGCATCACATCAAGTTGTTTTCTGCTAAGTAGGTTGCGTTGCTTGGAGAGATATTGATCATTTTCCCCAAATCTCTCATGTAGCACCTTCTGACATTAGACGTGCTGTCTGGAGACTGACTCTTTTCCAGCTTCCAGCGATGTCATTCCTTGTTATGAGCCAACATCATATGGTGTCTTCAACAGTAGAGTCTTACCACTAACCTTTGGTGGGTCATCAAGTACTCTAACAGAAATCTGTCTTCTTTTGGGAAACCTTGTAGGTCTCTATGATCAAGAGCTCATTGTGGATGATAGCCACATGCTGGTACTGGGAGTAACAGGTCAGTGCCAAAAAAGAGAGGGAAGAAAAAGATAAGTATTATAAAAGAGATAGAGAGAAGATGGAGAGAGAGAAAGAGAGAGAAAGAAATAGAAACAGGAGGACATAAAGGTCAGTTTTTGTCATACCCTCTCCAGGACCTTGTGACTCAGGTGTTCCCTCTAAGGGCCTGGTAAAGGTTCAACCATTTGGTCTGTCTTTTAGGATGTAGAATTTTATGGTACCATTGCCATTTGGGTCTAGTTTTGTGTTCCTCATCCACTCTCTTAACCTCCCCTCCCTCCCCACCCATCCTATTGTTTGGTCCTCGAGATGCTTGCTAGGTATGTTGGCATCTTAGGTAGATTCAGTTCAGGAGCTGTACATGAGTGACACTATGTGGCTATTATCTTTCTGTGATTGGGTGAGCTCACAGAGAATGATCTGTTTCAGGTTCGTCCATTCTTCTTCAAATTTCACTGTGTCGTTTTCCCTTACTTCTGTGTAGATTCTGTTGTGTAGTAGCTCTTGATCACACACGTCAGCTCCTGCTTGGTATGGGAGAAAAGCATTTTTACCGAAGTTCTGTTCTGAAGAGTTCTAACTGCGGACATAATGCTGAAGATCACTCTTTTATGTCAAAATGTGGTCCTGACCAGCTTCATCACCACTGACTATGACATCATCCCCATCGCCCATCTCAGTCTCCAAAACAGGCTTCTCTATCCTGATGGATGACCAAGCCACATTCTTCCCGGTGTTGTCACCTTGCCTTCATTCCCCAAGCACATCTTACCTCCACATGTCATATTAACTTTCAAACATCTTTCTTTTTTTTGTTTTGTTTTTCTAGGTAGACTTTCATCCTGGCCAAAGCTGAACTGGAACTTACTCTGTAGCATCAAATTCACTGCAACACTCCTACCTCAGCATCCCCAATGCTGGGACTGAAGATGTGTCCCACCATGCCTGGCTTTCAAACATCTTTTGATACACACACAAATTCATTTTTGATAATGTGTGTGTTCAAGATATGGGATATATGTAGAGGACAATGCCAGCTTCCAACTTTGTTGAGACAGGGTCCCCAATTATTCACAACTGTATTTCCGGGGGGTAGTTGGCCTATGAACTTCTGGGAAATTCTCCTGTTCCTGCATCCCTTCTCACCAGATGTGCTGGAACTACGGATACTTGCTGTACACTGCCTGGCTTTGATGTGAGTTCTGAGCATCCAACTTCAGATGCTCATGCTTGTGCAGAAAGCACTTTATCTGCTGAGCCATCTCCCCACTCTGCACACATGAATGGTGACAGGTGGAAGTAGTAGATTGCCCGTTTTCATGTTATCCTGTCAGTTTTCTTCCTCCTTAAATAAAGTAAAATAAAGAAATAAGCTCAGATGCACTCTATCTCTATAGATCCACATTTAAATTTTTCGATTGTGAGCCAGGTCACCTAGATCTTGGATGATGCTTCGCTTAGTTATTTTCCATAATTGCTAATAAGTTCTGCATATTAAAATCCTAGACCACTCAACGTTGTCATCATGTTGAAATACATCTCTATATGTCAATATAGTCAGCTGAGTAAACATTAAACCATAATTGAATTTTTCAGCAATGACATTTTAATTAAGAAATGTTCTTGGGCTTTCAAGAGTTCAATACATTTATAAGAATTTGCCCCCTTAGAATGTGCTGGAAAAATAGTCGGGCCTGCGTCTTGCTATTGTTTTGCTGTTGCCGGAGGGTAAATCATGATTTTGCATTAGTGAACTAGATATAATTTTCCTGGATAATACTAATTAGCACAAAATGATAAGAACAAAAGTGGAGGTCATGAAGACATACAATGTAGATGTTTTACAGTAAAAGTTTAGTTGTTGTGTGAGAGATGTGTAATGTGTTTGTGTGTGTGTTTGTGTGTATGTGAGGTGCATGACGTGTGTGTGTTTGTGTGTGTGTGTGTGTGTGTGTGCATGCACATGCCATAGCTCATGGGAATAGAAGTCAGAAGACAACCTTGGCAGAATGTCCTCACCTTCTCACCTTCTACCTTGTTTGAGACAGAATTTACCTTGCTTGCCATTGTGAAACCAGCCTAGTTGGACTGCAAGCTTCCAGATTCCACTTCCCATCACCATACATGTGCTGGGATGACAGGCACATGCCCTAGTGTGTCCAGCTTTACATGGGTTCTCAGGTTCCAAACTCTTGGGCATCAGGCTTGTGGTACAAGAACTTTTAACCACTTATTGCTCTCCACAGCCAGAGTTTGAATTTTTCTAAGTTAAACTTATTACATACATAATAACACTTATAGCAGCTGGGTTTGATATTAACCTTGAAAACTGGATCTTTTTAAAGTTTATGTTTGTAATGGAATGTGGTATAATTAAGATAGTTCTTTAAATGTGTTTCAAAAGAACTTTAATATGTACGTTCAACCTTGGTCTTTAATGGTTATGATTTTCACTTATGTTTTTCCTGGATTTCAAAGTCAGAAACCATGTATTTATCATACTTACTGGTTCCAACATCATACTGTGTACTTTCCTACCACTTTGACATCCATAGTTCTTTACAGCTGTGAGTTACTTCTGACATCTTATCCTTTCTTTGTGCTTGTGAATCAATTGGTACTCAAGAAGGTATTGACAGAAAGGGTCAATAAATCCATAGTTACTTATCAAGAACATATTCTTTGCAACATCCTCTGTGTGGGGGTGTAGAGGAAGCTAGGTTTAGGGGGTACATTCTCTCTCCTAGGGAGCTTGCAATGTTGTTAGAACTGTTTATTGTAGTAAATCCATAAAATCCATGGGGAAAAAAAAAGACAAAAGAATTTCAGCCATATAAATAAAAGAATGTACACTTTCTAAGGCTCCTCTAAAAAAAACAAACAAAAATAACAGAGAGATCATTCTTCCTTGGGATATATGTAAATATTCATGAATATTTCTAACCATGTATTCATTTATCTTTCTCCCATAAAGCCTTGTAGTGGGCTGTGTAGTAGATATCTGCCTCTGATATACGGTGAGATTTTTCTCTTATTTTTCTACCGTTCCAAAGCCAATGGTATGTAACATACAAGTGCAAAGCCCACGTTCATCTGCCCCAGTGCTGCCACACAGAGTTTGAGCTTCAGTTGAGTGATGTACAAAAAGGGACAGAGAAGCTCTCATCCTGATTCTGTTGTCTTTGTGGCAATGGTGCTGGTAGTGATGGCTGAGTGATGGTGAGGCAGTGGTAATGACAACCTTAGTGACAGTTTTGTCCTGGTTCCAGAGCACAGACCACAATATTACTTAATCAGATTGATCTCTTATGAGGTCTTATCAGCATTTCTGTCTGCCTTTGGTTTATGGACACTTTTAGATCCAGGTTTTCTAGGTGTTGTGGTGAGTCTATGAACTATCCAAAGTCCCTTCGTGTTTTAGTTAGTCTGAGTTCTTGACAATCACAGCTCTTATTAGTAGAGAGACTGAAGCTGGCTGTGGACAGTAAGCCACAAAGAAAAACATCAAGGGAATCAATGAAATCTGGAACTAGTAATCTGGCCTGGGAGAAGCTGGGACCACTGAAAATCTAGTTACTTTGGATTGGCATGCCGATAGCATGTGGTAGGAAGCGGCTACTTAGGCTCTGCCCTGGTTCATGTGGAACAAAGTTCACATTGAAGGCAAGAGTTTGGAGAAATGAGCTCCTAATCCCACATGAAAGTAATAAGGGAATAAACATGATGGCTTTGTGCAGTCAATTTAGGAGTCTGACTGTTTGTGTTATGATTTGCAACTGAAATCCCACCACCACCACCAACAGGGTCATATGTTTAAACCATTTGTCCTAAACTGGTAGAACTGCTCAGGGAGGCTGTGGAACTTTTAGCAGGTTGGGCCTGGCTGGTGACATAGGTTAGCAGAGGTAAGCCTTTCAGTGTTATAGCCCACCTCGGGTTTTGGGGCTTCCATCTTGATTCCTCTACTGCTCATCTAAAGCCACAATGACCAGGTGCTAGCTCACATCTCCAGACCAAACTGCATCAGCTGCCAGGATGGATTGTGTGCCCTGATCCATGAGCCAAAATGTACCTCTCCTCCCTGAAGTTGGGTTTGTCAGAGATGTGGTCCCAACCATTAGAAAAGTGACTAAACTACATTTGTTTGGCTTCAATAGCAGAGTCCTGCTGCTTTGTTCTGACTTTTGTTGGACATTATAAAAAATGAGTAACATGTACTGAGCTTCATCCATGAGGATATCTCACCTAAAGATTGGAAACATAAGAAGACATAAATTGAAGTCAGTCTTAGCACCGCGTTGGAAGTGAATATTTCAGTTGCTGTAACCAAGTCTTTAAATCTATAGCATACAGGTCCTTCCATAGACCTAAAATTCTGCACATGAATTGCTACATGTCTTACTAACTGAATATCCATTCCCACAGGAAGGCTACCTCTCAGGCTCAATGAAGTACCGTAATGTCCCAACTCAGATGTAAACAGTCATTAGGAGTATCTGTGAATCCGATCACATCATTATAAACAACTTCCTTCTTAAAATTTGGCATCAACTTCCATGACCACACCAATAATCTTATGTTTTCATTTTTTTTTCTTACATTTTTTTAATTTTATTGCTCTGATATATATGAGAAGAGAAAAACCAAACCACTTTTCCTATTCTTACAGAATCGTTCTGTGGTCAAATGTCTGGGGTGACCTCTCTACCAATAACTAGTTCAATGTTTTATAGCCAATTTTGGAGTTATCTACCCAAAGAGAGCATGAGATTCCAAAGGTTGAGAGCTCTGTCCCACAATACTTCCTCCACTTAAGTTTACAGCTGTAAGTTCCAGGTGGAGACCTGTTATTCTGACTGCTCGACTCTAAATGAGGTTTCCCATGAATCTCCTCCTCAAATCTGATAACTTGTTATGATGGTTTACAGCACTTGGGAAACAACTTCAACAGTTTATGGTAAAGGATGTTATAGAAACACACAGATGACCAGCTGGATAAGACATATATAGGACAAAGTCTGGACGTTCCTGAGCACAACGGATTCTGTCCTCCTGGAATTGGGACCCTCCACCATGTAGCCTGTATATGTGTTCAGTGAACTGGAGCATGCTGCTTATAGTTTAAGCTAAAGCTCTGCTCACTTGTTACCTGAAACACTGTGATTCACAAGTTTGTATAAAATTCTACCCTGATTGGGTTTTTTTCCAAATCAGTTAAATGTTCTTTAGTTCATTCTGACTATGGCCCAGAGAGCAGAGGAAACAGTGTAACTATCAGAGGCACAACAGATCAGCTCACATGTGTCAGCTGAAATACTTCTAGACAGCATTTAATCATTTGCTAGCCATTAAAGATGGTGTCTGCAGTTTTGAAAATATCTTGTTTCATCTGGAAAAGTAATTCAAGAAGCAGAGCAATCAATGAGTCAATGACAATAAAAGATCACCTGGTTACCTAAGGTTAGTCAAAGGGATCTGTGGGACTTTTATTTAGTTAGTCTAGGACAACGAAGAATCAGGAAATAAAATGAGTCATAAACATTACCCATGTCCTTCCTGGTATTTGCCCATCTCTGCTACTGTGTCTTTAGGTGCTTTATGTATTTTAGAATCATGATCTGAAAGACAACAACCTTGACACTAATTCAAATAGGCCAGATCTGATGGCTCATGCGTGTTATCCTAAGGCAAGAGGACTGCTGTAGGTTCAAGGCCAGCCTGGGTTACATAGTGAATGCAAGGCCAGTGTGGATTTCAAATTGAGACTCTATTAAAAATTTAAAAAGTAAAACAAAACAATCACAAAGAATGGAGGGCTTGGGGTATGCCTCCTAGGTACAGACCTTGCTAAGCATGTATGGATGAGGACTTAGGTTTCATCTCCAACACCGTAGGTTGTGAGGGAAGGGTGGATGTCCTCATGGTCAGCTTAGTTCCTCTGTGAGCTGAGGTTAACCATAAGAGCCAAAAGAATTATGAGAGTGAGAGTGATACCACAACATGGCTCAAGGTGGGGACACTCAGTGAAGGACCCATCTAGCCTCCTACTGACAGAGCAGGGAAGTCTTGAAAGGCACCTCTAGTAGCTCTTCTGTCCCCAGTAGCTCTTCCAGTCCATTCAAGGAAAACCTGCCCTCACTGATGTCTTTTCCTATCAGTTTACCCTAGGAGAAGGTGTCTTGAGCTCCTGTGCCACAGAGCATCGTCAGATCATGCCTCTCAGGGGACCACCAACATGAGGTGACTGAGTTACTTAGTTAAAAAACGAGGGACTTTCATATGAATACTTTAGCCTCCAGAGCCAAGGTATTCTGTTTGTGTTTTAGTCTGAAGAGCAATACGTACACAAAAAGTGACCTTTTGCCAGTTTGAGAAACATGACATTGTCCGCGCCCTGGAAGACATCCTTTTGCCTTGTTTCCAGGCCACAGCCTCCTAAGGTTAAAACGCTGTACTGATCCAAGTAACCACCACCACACTGTGTCTTATCCAGGCATAGGTGATCTTTGTTTGGCTCACGTGCTGTAAATAAATCAAAGCATAATGTACGCACTCTCTCGTGTTTGACGATTTTGGTTCAAAATTATATTTGTGAAATACTTTATATTTGGTATATATGTGCTTCTTGGTTACTCTCACTGCTATATGAGTGCATGATAACGTGCAACCTAAGGTTTGCAGCTGGGCCTTTGAGTAATTCCTGCCTTGGGACTTCTGAGCCTGTGGGTGCTTCTCTTCCGCACATGTCCTTAGGAGGAGAAATGTATCATCCTGAGATCTGGGCATGTTCATGAAGATAGTAAGTCCCTTAGCTGAGTTCCCACTGAGTTCAAGCTGAGCTAAGGAGCCGTCGCTGGACGACCACTACTTGATTGATTCCTGTATTTTGTGAAGTTTTTTTGTATATTTAAAAAGCATTCACTACTGCCAGGGGGAGTTCCTGCTCCCTGCTCTTGTCATCACGTACTGTAAGTACAATGTCTGCTGCGTTTTCGTTATTTTATTATGTGTACAATTTTCTCACATTGTTATTTCAATGAGAAGTGATTCTGAGGGCTTTAAAGTATACTTATTAGAGATCTACTATGCTCTGCTTTCAAGGGTATGTTAAAACTTCCTTCATTACTCTCCCTGTATTTGATAGCTTTTGTAGAATGATTCCTAATCATTTGTTGAGGTGGTGTCTCCATTCTGGAGGTGACTCAGTGCCAGCTCTATGTTTTGTGAGCAGCTTCTGCCATTTTAGGTGGAATTTTTATTCTACTTATGGTATCATTTGATAAACACAACCTCTAAATTTTTCAATAATTTTATGTTTCCTCTTTGTTTATTTATGTCCTTTTTGCTCTGCCAAGGTCACAATAGTGTCATCCTGTGTTTCCTCTAGAAGCATTCTTGTTCCTCACACATAGATCTGGAATCATCTGGAACTGCCCTTCATGTATGCTGTTAAATGGGCATACATGAGGTGGGCAAGGGCTACTTTCTGAGTCCCTGGAGAGAATAAAGTGAATTAGCTTTGTTTACTGAAAGCATCATCTTTTCTGCTGTACTCTGGTGTCAGTTAGCATCCATCAGGTATTCTGATATGTGGGCTCCATTCCCTGTCATTAGTCAGTTTCCCTTTCCTATTCCTTGCACCAGCATGGAACTTCCTTAATGAATAAATCTCATTATTATTTCTAAAAGAAATTTAAAATGTTACCAACTTTGCCATTACCACTATATTTTTTTTGTTTCTATGTGCATTTTGTTATATAATTTTATTACTGTTGTGTAAAGTCTACAGATTAACTCTTGAAGAATTCCTACCTTTATGCTATTGAATTTTCCAATATCCTTGATTTAAGTCACATATTTTTTTTAATTTTAATTTTATTTATTTGAGAGAGAGAGAGAGAGAGAGAGAGAGAGAAAATGGGTTGCCAGGACCTTCAGCCACTGTAAACAAACTCCAGATGTATGTGCTACCTTGTACATCTGGCTTACATGGAGCCTGTGGATTCAAACCTGGGTCATTTGGCTTCTCAGGAAAATGCATTAACCATTAAGCCACCTCTCCAGCCCATCATATATTTCTTAATAACATTGAGAAGTATAATAAATATATTGACCACATATTCATTTCTGCAAACAATCAGTGTTATTTTCACCAAGCATGTTTGGAAGGAGTATCCACTAGAAACAGATGAGTGTGGTATTTTTGAGTAAGAAAGTTTTTAATAGTAATATCAATTTTTATAAGAACTCATTATTTTGCCATTTTGGTAAATCTTTTCTTAAAAAGATTGTTTAAAATTTAATACAAATTCTTAGATTACTGATACCTGAATATTTTCTTCATAACTCCTAGCTATCTATAATATATACAGTAAGATTCTCTTTTAATATTGCTATTGTCAACTGGAGTTTTTATCAATCTTACTACAGAATTATTATCTATTATTTTTAACACATTAATAACTTGTTGATATTTTCATAACATATTCTTATAATTTAAAAATTATTTCATTTAAAATCTTTAATTTATTTTCTTACACAAAGAATTATTTTTTGCTTATCATGGCTTGAATACCAACCTAGATGATTTATGTTATTTCCCTCATATGACATACAATTCAAGTGCATTTCTCCAGTAACTTAGCTGTATTTTTATATGAAGCACCACTCGTGTAATTTTATTTTCTTAATTTATTTTCAATTTATCCTTTAGACCATGTGATAATATGGACAATATTGCCAGATGTTTGACTGACTGTCTAAACTAGTCAGGATTTTACATTGCTTATTCTACATTTTCAGCAAATATACTCTGAATTATCTCTAATTTCTTAAAAGAGGTTTGATTTATGAAAATCCCTGTGGATGTTCATGTAAATGCTCCATGTTCTTATGAAAATATGAGCACAATCATGTATACAAGAATCAGGTCAGCTTTATTCATTTCTATTTCCATAAATTATTCTGATCTCTTATGTCCTTATGACTGTCAGGTTTGTCTATTTTGTTAGTGAGAATTGTATGAGGTGGCCTTTTACCATGGCTATAGAATATTCTATTTATCTTTTTTGTTTCAATCAGTTCCATTAATATGGTTTTACTCCCTGGTATCAAGTGTATATAAAATATTGTTATAAAATTTTCTAAATGTCACTTTTTACCTCTAGTGCTAATGAAATATATGTCCTTATTGACAATATCACCCTTGCCTTAAAATGACTTACCATCTACTTTCTCAGGTTGTCTTCATCACCATAGTCCAGAAATTATTGTAGTACCTCTGCCATGGAAAATTATTTATCAGATAATTTACCAAATATTTTTGGAAAAAGAGCATGAGCATATGATCAAAGGGAATACATAGACTCCGTGTAGGCTAGATCTCTGGTGTGTTTTCATATTAATCATTTCTCAGAGGAATAGAAGTGTGTGTTAGAAAGAGAGAAAAGAGAGATGTAATCATGTGAGAATCATTTGCTATGGACGAGACTGGCAGTTCCAAAATCAGCAGCCAGGAGCCCAAGGAAACATTACTCTCTATGTTTAGGGTATCCTAGGGCAGAATCCTCTACTCTTCCAGGGAAGACAGTCTTTTCTACTAAGGTCTTCAATTCACTTGGATGAGGCCCATTCGCATTATAAATAGCCATCTTCTTCATTAACCCTGCTCATTTAATATTAACCTCATCTAACAAATATCTTCCTGCAGAAATATTCAAAACATTGTTGACCAAATATCTGGAGTATTACCTAGTTTTCTCATTGTAGTGATTGAATACCTGTCAGTGGAAGAGTTTATTACAGTTTTGGGGGGCATACATTCCATCATGGTGGGGTAGGAAGAGGGATGGTGGCTGGAGTGAGAATGGCTGGGGACAGTACGTCAGCAGAAGGAAGGAGAGAGGAAGAGGTGAATGCTCGTGCTCAGCTCACTGTCTTCTTGTTATTCAGTTGGGAAGACAGGCTGTGGAGTGACGCTACCGATAGTTACGGTGGATTTCCTACCTTAATTAACATAAGTGAGAAACTCCCTTACACACATGCCTCCTAGGTAATTCTAGCTCCCAGGAAATTGACCTTCTGAATCAGTAACCCTCACACCTGGATGCCTAAACCTAGTCAAGTTGACCCAGTTAGTCATTGCACGCCCTATGATGGTTGGGATAGTATTCACCTGTCTTTTGTGTTCTAGTTACCATGGGGATCATTTGGTAGAAAGGCCCTGGCAGATGAAGTAGAACCCCAACATTCTCCTTTTTCACTCATTTATAAAAATGGTTTTTGCACCTCAAGTTTTCAAACAACATAAATAGTGAATTTACCAGAGAATGAACAAAGCAGATTCATAAGTAAAATAAAATAAATAAATAAGTGGCACATACCTGTAATTCCAAAACTCAGGTAGCTTAGGCAGGAGGATGTGAGGCAAGTTTGGGGCTTGCATGACCTACAGACTTAAAACCTATGGCGCGCGCACACACATGCACACACACACACACACACACACACACACACGCATGCACACACACACACATACACACACACACACACACCCTGAGAAACAAAACCTTCTCAAATGCATTCATTGAGCAGGGGTGTGTCCTCAGATGTTTACAAAGGTGCCTGAGTCACCCTCCATTGTTTTTTTCTCATGAATGTGACTCACAGTGCTGTACTGTCCAGGGAGGAACAGGTCAGCAGTGAGAGCCTTAGTACCCTGTCCTGGAATACCTGTGGGAAGCAAAAATCAAAATCCTCCCCATTGGGTTCCAAGCCCTGTGGTTAAGAGGCTGTCCTTTAAGCCTTGTCAATACTTTCCAGTTAGGAGATTTAAGTCAACTTCTCCCAAGATATCAATGACCTAAATTTGTGGCAAATTTTTCTTTAAGCTTTATCAAATTTACTTTAATCAGTTATACTATTAGTATCCAGAACATGCTTAACATTAGCATAAAAATCTGTATTTATCAAAAGTAGTATAATGTAAGCCACTTTTGCTCAGTAGATACTAATCTCTCCAATGGCTGTTTATTGAAAACACTCAGGAAATTGAATTAGCAATTAGCCACTTTCTGTTTTATATTAACAAAGGCTACTGATTTGCTAGAATGTTCTTCTAACCAATCTGCAATTTTATATTTCTTGAATGCCCAGATTAAATTCTACTTTGGCCATTTCTAAGTAATGACCCCACTTCCTTCAACTAATATGCACACATGTATATTTTAAATCGCTTTCTTTCCTCTGATAATGTAAGTTTATTTATGTGTTCCCTTTTAAGTATCATTAATGTTTTTTTCACATGTGCTGGTTTTGTTAATGTACAGTTGTAAATTAGGGACTCCTAAAATTTCTGTTAACTTTTTAAGTATGCTAAGGCTGTGTTTAATGCACCAAAGCAGAAACCTTAAGCTAGTTCCCTAGTGGCTTCAAGCAGCTCATGCAGTGTCACAAGAAGCCTAATTTATTGTGAGAGAGTTGCTGGGACACAGGGGAAATGTACTGTGTCAGAATATTTCATGACCATAAATTAAAATCTTAAAAGAGAGTTTAGTTTGATTTTTTTTTTTTTTTACAAATTGTTTGATAAGTAAGTCATCTTTATTCTCCTATTAGTAGCATTCTTCAGTAGTGGCCCCACAGATTTTTTGAACTGATAATCCTTACTTTAGGGGAGTGGGTGCTGCTTTAAGCATACAAGATGGTGAGAATTATGGCTAGCCTCTGCTCATAGATTCCTAATATGGAATAATTAGAAATATGTTGAGATGTTGCCAATTGTCCTTGTGAGTCAAGAAGCAAAACTGACTTTGTGAAAACCATTGCTATACTCCTTACTTATATGTCTTAAAAAAATAATAATTAAGAGAGGTGTAGTGGTGCACACCTTTAATCTCAGCACTCAGGAGGCAGAGGTAGGAGGATTGCTGTGAGTTTGAGGACATCCTGAGGCTACATAGTGAACTCCCAGTCAGCCTGGGCTAGAGTGAGACCATACCTCAAAAAAAAAAAAAAAGAAATAATAATAATAATAATTAACTTATTTCCTGGAAGATTCTCATTAAAGTTCAAGGCCATTAACATAAATTAAGTCCAATTTCTTGGTACTTACAAATTACCTGCTAAAAGTCTTGAGAACATTCAAGGACACCAATTTGAGTAATCCGTGCACTTACTGCTTTAATATCACTAAGAGAGCCAAGGCAGCAACTTCACACTAATCCTGAATCTCTCAGACAGGGCTCTAACGCAGCTTAAAGAGAGCAACTGCGGAAGGTTTGACGCGTGCTGGCAAGACATGAGATAAGAGAACTATCTGTTCTTCCTGACTTCCTGGAAAACTCAATGACCTCTACTGACAAAGACCTCTTAGTCTATTACCAAATGCGGCTTTGCAGGAGAATTTAAATTTTAATTTTATTGAAACTATTTTTAAATACTAACTTCACCAAGGATTCCTGGAATGACTGCTATCGCTAATGACTTAGCCTTATTTGAGTCTTTTATTAAATACCCAGTATGCAGGGTGGGGGGTGGACTTTATCCTCTTAGCACTGCTTTTAGAATTTCCACTTATCATTTGTTATATGTAAACAATGTTGCAACTTTTCTTGCTTTTACATAGTCCATATATCAAACATTTGTGGGACGTTTCTGTGTGTAATATGAGAGTTGTCCTACTCCTGTAACGTACTTAATAGAGTCATATTATTCATGTTATGGATTTTTCTATGTGCCTGAGCAACTACAAAAGCTCAAAGAATAAATATGGAAAGGCATTTTCTACATTTTTTCAGAATTGCCATACATAATGAAATGACTACCATGGATTGGAGGAGATTAGGCCTATGATTCTAGACACTGTCTGAGCCATAATAATCCCACGGTAACAGGTTATTGGGTTACTTTTCCACTACTGTGTAAAATTTGCTCATTTTATCTGTTTGACTTTCAATTATTTGTAGTCCTGTCTTTTTCTAGAAATCAAGGTTTTGATCATACAGAAATACATGATTCATCCTCTTTGTGGTGTAAAATTCTGGGGGATCGAGAAGGAAGAACAGCGTGCTCTTCCCGTGGGCCGTTGGGATGGTAACAAGGACTCAATGTTCCCGCTTAATTTCAGGATGTCACTTAATTCGGTCACTTCTGTTAACCTTGCCCTGTAAGCTCAAGTTGAGCCTGGTCCTGCCATGCATGCAAAGGTTTAGAAAATGCTTCCCCACTCCCACCTGGGAAGCATTCTTACAGCTACTCTGCTAGGAGGAGGCCACGCCTTGGCCTCCACCTCCACCTTCCGCTTCCCCTTCCCTTTCTCCCAGACCTACCTCCACCTGTTGTGTTCTCACACCTTTCTCAGCAAACATTTTCTCATCATTCCAACTTTCTTGTTGACTCTTAAGTTTCAATACTCTAGGCCCACGTGTGTGTGGATCATTGGTTGATTGAATTCCAGTTAAACCAGATGTTAGATAACTCTTGACCGACTGAAATCGAAGGGCTGTGTGAGGTACATTGAGAGTTGAACTTGTTTACATGGAGTCACTTAACTCACCCTCAGTGACTTCAAACCCAGTGCTGAGCCCCACGGTCTTAACTGCCTCTGGACCGAATAAACATGATTTTGAGCAAAGTGTATGATCATGGGCTGTAACCTCTTCATGAGGTAAGCAGATCTACAAAGAGAAAATAAAACTCAGTACAAGCCTGCTATGGCAATGTGCTAAAGATTTTAATTGCTTCTTTGTCTTTCTAAACTCTTGACCCATCCTACGATCATTATTCTGCATACTTCTACCTACTGAATTAAGAGATTTAAGTCAAGCAAGCGAATTATCCTTCTTAATTTACCTAGGATGCTCCCTTATGACTCCTGTTTTCCATGAATGGCAGATAAATTCTCTTTTCAGCATTCCTGGGGAGTATTATATGGCTTCCTTTTCCTGTTATATCCATTTCTTCACCCATTAGAGTAGGTAACCAGATGTGTCTGTCACATGTGGATGGGGACAATTTGTATCCAAGAGAGAAAAAAGAGACTAAAACACAGAAAACAGCCCCCCCACCCCGCAACATTTATTTGCTCACATGCAGGTCTTGTCCAGATACCTTAAAAGTAATAGTTTCCCTTCCTGAAATCTCCAAGGCTATTGTGGTTGACCATGAGGTCAGCAGAAAGGCTAATTGCAAGACCAGCTGTCATCAACCCACACAGAGTAAGCTGAAAAGTCAAGTACAAAGGCCCAATTCTCAAAACATTCCTGGAGGCACTCACAGGAGTCCCTCAGCATAAAGGAGATCAGCGATGGGTGAAGCACAGACACACTTGCGTATGATTTTCCTTCTTAAATTGAATAGCAAAGATGAGTGCATCTGATGAAATGGCTAACATTATTACTACCTATCACAAAGCTAGCCTAAATGCCATATTTGAACCACAAAAATACAATCAATTTTAAACCACTTGAGCTGACAACTCAAGTATTTAGCCTGGGGTACAGCAAAAGCACCAAAGTCTCTATTATTGCAAATGGTCTAAGCAATATGTGTCCATGGCTGTATTATAGATTCATAAATCCCTTATGTGTATATGCATACACTACATTCTTTATCTTAAGGCAGGTGTTAAGGCATTGCTAGCTTTAGCTATTAATAATTCTTTTGGATGTGTGTGTGTGTGTGTGTGTGTGTGTGTGTGTGTGTACATGTAATGTGTTGTTTGTGGGGGAGGGTTGTTGTTGGTGCCCCAGTGAGTCGGGCAGCAGCAGCTAGAGGGGACTATATGGTGTCCGGTTACATCATTCTTCTACCTGTTCTGACTTGACTGGAGTTTCTTTCCGATCCTGGAGCTGACAGAAATGGTTACAGACATGTGTAGCCATGCCCAGCTGTTTATGTGGATCCCAGGGAGCAAAGTTGAACTACCAGTCTCTTAGACTTTCTCAGGCCATCATGCTTACAAAGGAAGTGATCTTAAAAACTGACCCATCTTTTCTGTCCTATCATTCATAAATTTACAAATATGAAAACTATATAGAAAGCAGGAAAATATTGTGGTAATCTGGAGAAGTAGAATGTATGATAGTCACAACTGTGAAAATATACATTCTCTTTTGCAATAATGAGGAAATACTATGAAAAAATAGAATTTTGGAGTCCAGATGTTTTAGCCCATATTGCCTGAATTTTCTTCAATATAATCAGCATTATTTCTTTAAAAAAATGTTGGAGGTCAAGTTAGCTCCTTTCCTCAAAGACAATCTGAAGAAATTAACAGGGATAATAGATGTGATAATGCTCTTTTGTTCTTCAGCTCAATTCCAAGATGACCAGCATGCTCCTGTGCAGTCAAACAGCATTCAAAGAGGTCATACGATTGTAAGTACAGGCTTGATCACTCTAACTGTGTTGGTATGTGTCTGAAGAATAATAGGAGTTGTGCATGTGTTTTACTATGAGTCTGGCAATATCTCTTTTAAGGTCAGTAAAATCCCTTCATGAATGACAAATAAGACCTTGGAAAAGAGCAGGTTCCCATGGAAGATAGAGACCATTCAGCATACCTGGTCTCAGCCTTTAATCAATAATCACCTCAACTTTCTCATTTGCTACCCAGAGCTCTGGCGCACAGTGTTTCCAGAGGGAAGAGGTTGGTTTGCTCCACAGTTAATTTCCTATTGTGAGTTCTCCTAGCCCATGTGTAGTATTTCGCCCTAATCGTGTTAACAAATGTTAACCCATAGTTAATCTGTGAATTAAAACCAGGCATCTACTCCCAGAGCACATGTTTTAAAGAGGATTTATATAATTAAGGCCAGGTGGGAAAAGAAATCACAGTCCATTATTGTTACTAACAACTGCATTAATACTAATGCTTGCTACTAGCTCCCACCTAATGAGTGATGGCTCTGCTACCCCTAATTTGACTCTTTCTCTGAGCCCCTCAGATTTGTGACCCTTCAGATTCACTGGTTATTATACACTACTTCATGTCTCCACTCTGAGCATTATCTGTTGGTCTTCATGTTCTAGTTCCCAAGCGAACCTTCAGCCTCATGACTATAGCTTGGTGTCTATGCAACAAGCACCACATGGCGAATGTCAAGAATTAATAATATTTTTTAACAGTGGAGTCAGCATATGGACCTAGAACTTTGTCATCAGTCCTTGCATTACCCACTTAATTTAGCTTGATTTCCTCTCCATTTCCCTTCAGTGAAACATTTCTTCCATTCAGCAGGCTACATAACTCTCTAATAAAGGAACCTTACTACAGCCTCTCTGACCAGGTGAGCTTCAGACAAGGGTCAACAGGAAAGTACGTAACCTGTGGTCAAAGTGTCCAAGTCATTGTTGTTGTCTTCAATGGGCAATTGTTCAGACCCCTGAATAAGACACTGGGATTTAGAGAGTAGATAAGAGGTAACTGAAGGGTTCCTCAGGCCATTAACATGCATTTCATCATTAAATATTAGGTCAATACATTGCACATATATTTCAATAATCCTAGAAAATATAGTTTCTTCAAAAACATCAGAAACATGTTAGAGATGCACTTTCTCCATTGTCATCTTGGACTGTAAGTATTGCCCCTCTATGTTTTTAATCTATCAATTATCCTGTCTTCCCCTTAAACTAATGTCTTAAGAATTGTCCTCTCTAAACAAAGCATCATAATTACTTTTATTAAGCAAATATATATACTCATTATATACCCATACACACACACACACACATATATATATATACATATATATATATACACATATATATACACACATATATATATATGCACACATACACACACACACATATATATATACATATATATATATATATATATATATATATAGAGAGAGAGAGAGAGAGAGAGAGAGAGAGAGAGAGAGAGAGACAGAGCTGAAACCTCACCCACCACTATTTATAGTTGTGATGTACTACCTCTTCTACTATCACCTGTTAAAGACATTAGTCTAGGCTAATATCACAGGGTTCATAAATATATGGTGGTGTTAATCACAATGCCTTTTGTACAAGCATTGCAATTATCTTTAGGTAAAATAGGCAATACCTTCATCGTCTTTACCATTTTCTATGGACTCTTGTCCCACTAAACTTGTACTTCTCAGGATGTCATTTCTTCCTTACAGATATTCTATTTAAAGTAGAAATAAACTCTAACTGTATCTTTGCTGACTGCTGTATTAGAAAATACTATTTTTTATCTTTTATTATTTCTCCAAACAAGTATCCCTTAAAATAAAACATTTTGGGAGGAATTCAACTAATGGCAAATATATATGATAATCATTTTATATAGAGCAAATGAATATGACTCAAATATTTTGACTTCATAATCTATTGCAACTCATTGTGTTTGGTATAAATTAATGCATAGGTTTTTTTCAAATTTTTATTAGCAACTTCCATGATTATAAAAAATATCCCATGGTAATACCCTCTCTCCCCCAACTTCCCCCTTAGAAACTCTATTCTTCATCATATTTACATAGTATAATATTTGGTTAGAATTTTGTTTTACATTTAATGACCTCATAATGGCCAAAATGGAATCAACTCATCACCACTCCTTTACATGATAGTGTATCTACAAAGCCTTATCTCTCAAGTTTCAATATTTAGAATGACTTTAAATTAGTGGTGATAAACATAGTCATGTAGGCAACTGGAAACAATCTTTAAACTCTGAACTAGCATACACATATCTTCATCTTTGAAACATTCAATACTTAGCCTTACTCTCATGGAGGTTGTGGCTTCTCCTAAGAGAAGAATTTTGTTTTTGTTCCAGAATAATTCTTTACCACAGTACAAGAGTTAAAGGATTTACTTTTGGATTTATCAATAAAAAAATCTCATAAAGTTACAAGTCATAGTGGATTGAGGCTTTCATTGTCTTCCATGTTGATTGTGAAAAATGGTCTAGATGAGTTCTGTATACTTCTGGATTTTCAATCAATATTTTCCTGGATTCTGTCTGCCATCCCATTCCATTAGTTTGAGCAGTCTATTCCTTTATTTATAGTATACTTTTAAAAGTGTTTTTTTTTTCACAGATAACCATGATTGTTTGTATAGATATTTACAGCAGGCTACTCTTATCTTAGAAACTTTTGAAAAATGATATAAGTATATTTACCACCACAAGCCCTGGCAATTCTATTCCTGGATATTTACCTTAGAAAAGTGAAAACTTATGTCTGCCTAAGAACCATTAAGTGAATGTTTATACCAGTTCTATTCAAAATTGGTAAAAGGTGGAAATAACACAGAAATGTGCATCTACCAGTGGCTGCAAAATGTACTTGATTATATCCATAAATTGAAAAACTACTCAACAAAGTAGTGGTACATGCAAAAACTTGGATGAATCTCAAAGACATTATGCTGCGATAGAGACCATTCTCAAAGATTGTATACACTAAGATTCCATTTAGATTAGACACTCTAGAAGGGTGAGCCATGCTGATGGAGGACAGGTCAGCAGCGTTTACCAGGGGTCAGGGCAGGGAAGGGTCAACTACAAAGGAGCAGCACCAGGGGATTTGAGGCTAATGGTATTGTTTTGTGTGGCAAATGCCATTCACATTTATACATGTATACAGGATTGTACGAGAATGTCAATTTTCCAATGAATTAATTCCAAACAAATTAAGCAAACATAAGTGAATAAATATAGTAGGATGCTAGTAGACTGTGGTTTATTACACATTATTACATATTTTATTGGTTTATTTATTTATTTATTTATTTATTTATTTATTTATTTATTTGAGAGCGACAGACAGAGCGAGACAGGCAGGTAGAGAGAGAGAGAGAGAGAATGGGTGTGCCAGGGCTTCCAGCCACTGCAAACGAACTCGAGATGAGTGCGCCACTTGTGCATCTGGCTAACGTGGGTCCTGGGGAATCGGGCCTCGAACTGTGGTCCTTAGGCTTCACAGGCAAGCACTTAGCCACTAAGCCATCTCTCCAGCCCAATTACATATATTATTGAAAGAAATAACCTCAGAGCAAGAAGGTATGATTAAGATCTTCTGTTTAGAATTAGTCATTAGAATCCTTTTCTGTGATTTACAGTATCATAATGTTAAAAGAAGCACTGAACTGTACTGAGAACCCAGTGCTTTCCTAACAACTGTCATTAATAACAGCATCTACATCAGTGAGCCATTGTGAGGGTAAATGTTAATGCAAACTCTTAAATCATCATGTCCTACTGTGTTGTTAATTGAAATGAAAGATTGTATTCATTTCTCTATTTAGATCTTATTTATTTATCTGTTTGAGAGAAAGAGGCACATAGAGAGAGAATGGGCCAACCACAGTCTCTAGCCACTCCAAATGAACTCCAGACACACGTACTACCTTATGCATCTGGCTTACATGGGTACTGGGGAATTCAAACCTAGGACCTTAGACTTCACAGGCAAGCACCTTAACCACAAAGCCATCTCTCCAGCCCTAGATCTTTCAAAAATATTTTATTTTTTTATTTGAAACACACAACCAGAATCACAGAGTGACAAGGGAAGGGGAGAAAAATGAACATACCAGAGCATCTGGTCACTGAAAACAAACTCTAGACATATGCACCACCTTGTGCATCTGGCTTATGTGGGTCCTGGGGAATCTAATCTGGGTCCTTAGGCTTTGCAGGCAAATACTTTAAACTTTATTTCTTTTTTATAAGAAAAACTTGGCAATTTTTGTGTCCCCAAAATGTGTGTGTTCACGTACACACACACACACACACACACACACACACACACGCACAAACACGCACACACCACCACCCTCACCACCATTATGGAACACACCATGATTGGATTACACTCTAACATCAGATCTCTAGAGAAATATGTTTACTAAGTAAGGAGTATACTGTTGATGTTTGTTTTAAGAACTCTATGAATATTCCTAAAACATTTTGAGAGGAAAAAACCACACTTGGTAAAGTAGAAACTAGAAGTTTAATATTTTTGCTCCTAAAACAAAGACATCAAGGTCTAAGATTTTTGCTCCTAAAACAAAGACATCGAGGTCTGTGTCCTTGACTTTTCACTCTGCTTTTGCAATCATTCTCTTAACACACTCATCCGACCAGCCAGCCTCAATGATTGCATCGAGGCAGTGGCTTGCTCTCAAATCTATATTTACCATCTTGGCCTCTCTCCTGGGTTTCAAGATTGGATTTCTAACTCCTGTTGAAGTTTGATTATCTGACCTGTGATCGCTATGGTGTTATCTGGAGCTGAGCTCATTCATTTTTCCCTTGCAAAGTTTCACCCATTCTAACTTCCCAATTCTGTTAATGGTGCCATGAGTTTTTCTTGGAATACACCCCAAATTAGTAGTGTCATCACCATTTTTCTTTGAAAGCATTTACAATGTCACTTCTAATTAAAACTGTAGCAATGGTCTCCATGGATGGGTCTTCTCTGCAGTGCACCCCCAAATGCACACAACTGTCATGTTGGTCCTAAACACATTCTCTGCTTGATAAATACATGTCTCTGATAAACACTTAAAGAAATAAAGCAACTTGGTCTGATCTCATTTACATCTTGATTTTCATTATATCCATTTAGCTGAACATGTATTTTAGTGCCCAAGAACCATGATCTCAAGTATGTACCTACATTAATCTTACTGTTTTTTAATTATGTATCACTTGAAATAATACTACTCTTTTCTGGAGCGGCCTGTGCCTCCATGTGTTCCACACTGCCTCAATTCTGTTAACAACCAGCCATGCTCTTCCCATCAGGAGGGACTTTAGAGCCTGTCCAGCTGGCGTAGCATAATTGTTAGTACGCTTATGAAGTGTACTACTTTATGCCATTCATTAAGTGGGTTTGTGGGATGTGTGCCATTCTGTGAGAGTACAATCTAAGTGTAGAAATGTCTGGATTGCACCTTAAATGACCAGGTTTTTAGTGTGTATTTTCTGCTAAAGAAAACAGAAAGAGTATTATTTTATCCAGATTAGCCTCAGAATTTTCACCTGCTCCCCTCCAGTCTCCAGGTCTGTCACCCCATGTGACTTGTTTTGCTTGTTACTAGTAGCTACAGGGAGCTAGAGAGGTGGATCAGCAGTTAATTGTGCTGTCTATACAAGCACAGGGGCCTCGGAGTCTGTGACTACTATAGTTTGAATCTCCAGATCTGACATGAACAGCTAGCTGGGCATTGCCACATGCACCTGTAACTACAGTCCCTCAGGGGAGCAGAAACCCCAGAATTATTGGAGCCCCACAAGTTTAGAAATTAGTAAAGAAATTTAGACTCAAAAAAAAAAAAAAGGTCAAGTGCAAGAGTGATAGAACAGGACAGCTAATTAAATGGTGTGCCAGTCTCGCCACCATAGAGGTGGATCCCCTGCCTCAGGCAAGCATGTGGTATCCCACAACATAACAAATACAACAGGCACGCATGCTGACTCAAGGAAAATTTGACTGTCAGGGAAACAGCACTCCCTAATAAGTTATCTTTGAAAGGGTGTTCAAAGCAGGGCTCGTGTATGATTTGTTTCAGTGCCCATCAATGAGCTGAGCTCACTGTAAATTATCTGTGCTATTTGGCTTGAGTAGTCACAGCCCACATGTGCAAGGCTCGGGATTTCCAACTTTCTAGTACACAGTCATTTCACCTACAAATGGGCATTTTCTCCCTCTTGAAAGAGAGTTATCATCATTACATGAAAGAGAGCCAACAATTTAATGATTGTAAAGAGTTTCTAGAGCTTATTTCTATGCATATTTCAGGCTCATATAAGTTCTTTAGGTCTTTCTGATGGGAAAGAGGAAATTTACTTTCTGTTGTCCTGTTACCAGCAGAGACTTGCAATGAGAAAATTTAAAAATTAACACGTGTGCTTCTTAACACTGGAGATTTCCAGAATTTTGTAAGTCAATAAATCACTTAAACCAACTTTATTTGGAGAACCAAACCTGGTTTAATAGATTCAAAACATGCTTAACTTCATTTTCAATGTTCCTTACTCTCAGAGGCAACCTAATTTTAAGGTTTGTGTCTCTCCTCCTCACCTCCTAAATGGAAGGCCAACAGGCTTTAGAAACCAAAGAATTCAATTTTATGTATATTTTGGGTCACAGCCTGGAATTATTCCATTGCTGAACCATAGAAAATGTTGGGACCATTAGGCATACCCTGTAAAGCCCCTGAATGTCTCAATATGGTGCTAAATTCAGGATTCACAATAGCCGCCCAGACACCACATACCAATGAACTTATCAGCAATAATACTCAAAGTTGTATTTAATTTGCATTGTAGGAATTATGCAAATCTCTTTCTAACAAAAAAATGTATTTAACCTTCTGGGACATTCATCTCCCCCAAAGCTTATGAATATCCTCACACAGTGCAATGAGCCAACCGGTCTCAGGGACAGATGAGGGGAGGAGGAGTAACTGTTGAGCCCTGGTGAGTGATAAAGTTGACGGGGTGAGGAGCAACGCTCACGCAAATCCGCACCCACCCACTGAGACTCTGGCCTGGCTGCCTCCTTCCTCTCACTCATTTCTCTCATCTACACCCTAAGGCTTCATTGTCTGTAGGAGTCAGTTCACCCTTCCTGGGGGAAGCAAATATATTGCTGAGCTATTTTATGTTATTTTTCTCTCCTAATGAATACCACACACATGACTTTTGAATGCGCGTGGTAACATAATGAGTAATTAAGTCTTGTGGGAAAGAGAGCCCAGTGGAGGGGGGTAAATAGATCTGGCACAGCAACAATGCTGTCTGGTTTCAAGAAAGTTTTCTATTAAACGGCAGCGTGGTGTGGCCGCTGGCAGCCCTGTCTCCTCAAGCCAGTCCGTTCTGCCACAAACCAACTGGTGAATCCTGCCAATGTAACCCTTCACTTGAGTCTTGATTGTCCGACCTTCCAAGTGGAGGCCACGTTCTCTGCCTACCTGTCAGGGTGATGGCAAATTGGTAACCAATTTTGTAAAAAGGGACAGCCTTGCTACGCTTGATTTGACTTTCAAATGTTTCCACATTTCTTCATAGCGATGTTTTGGTTCGAGGTCCCTTTACTCAACACCTGGCCTAAGTAAGCCACACAGGGAGCACCTGAATTTGAACTTGCACCATCCTAACAGATGTTTTTCTTGGAATCAAGCCACTGGTAAAACTTAATTCCTTTCAACAAGCCTTACTGAGCAGCTACAATGTGCAGAGGACCTGTTCAATCATTAAAACGCAGGTTGCCTTAAGACAGCATTTCATTTTCCTCAGTGGGAATTCCAGAAAACCTGCAAAATGTTCCCAGCATTAAGAGTGAACAAAAAAGAAGCAATGCTGAGAGACTTCTTTTCCTAGCTAAAATATTCAAGGAATATCTAAATCTGCTTGACTTTTTACACTGAGCTCTGTCCCTTAGAAAGCCAAAGTCATTTCATTTAAACCACAAGGAAGCTCCAAGATAGCTTCTATTACACTTCCCATCTCTGTGGGATCACCAGGGTGTTACTTATTTTCCTGGAAGGAATAACCATGTGAAACCTCAGTGAGCAGGCTGGTGGTGACATGGCCAAGCCTCAGAAGTAGGACTGGTGAGGATGGAAGGGAGGAGAGACGTAACACTTTCACCAGCCTGAGCACACAGAAGTTTGGTTGAAAATTACACAGGAAGTTGATAGTAATGATGATGCAAAGATTGCAGAGAAAGCTGTGGGAAAGTAAGGCCAAACTTATTTCAGAATATCTACATAGGACAAAGATAACCTTGGTCTTATAAGACAAAAAATAAAGCGAACAATGACTGTTTCTAATCAGATTGTGTGCTTCCTCATGTACAAACATGTGGTGAAAGTTTGGATGTGGGCCTTGGAATGAGAACCCTGAATTAAACATTGGGACTAGAAGCCTAACTACAGAGTATATGAAAGTGTACAAGTGGCCTAATTTCCCTGAGCTCGCTGTTTAGTATCTGTCCTAAAGAGATAATATTAACCAATTACCAGAGGATTTGCATGACTTAAAGTAATGCACACAAGAACTTCATGTTTCTGAACATGAGAATGGTTTGGGAAGTGTCAGTTGCTGTCATTTCTCTGCAAATGTGTTTCAAAACTAATTTTAGTAACAAACCTAGAATCAGATAATACTTAATAGATTTTATACCTTAGTTCAAATACATTTTTAATTTGTATCCCAGAACATAAGCCCCTATTGATTAACACATATTACTCAGGGAGCCGTTGCAAAGCACAGGCAAGCTTATTCCCATCACTACTGAATTCCTTAAAGGCATCCCTTTTACTTATTCCTCCCTATTACCCTCTCCCTGTCTGGGCCTCTCTTCCATGATTACTCCAAGCAGGGGATTTGAGTCTAGGTTACCTCATTAAGCAAAATGCTTTTGCAAAATAATTAAATTAGTTAAAGGTGTTTCCAATTTGTTAATTTTACTAAGCTTGAGGTTTTTATTCAATAGATGATATTAATATACCTATAAGAAATTGTAAAAAAAAAATCAAATTTCCCCATATTGCTGCATTTATTTACAAGATCGTGATGAAATGGTAATATATAGTTAGTCCCTAATATCTGATCATCTCTTTCCAAAGGTAAATTCCTCATCCCTAAAGCACCTTTACATAAGTTTGCTTGTTACTGTGGCTACATCATTATTCCTACCTTTCTTCTGAGGAGTTTAATTCTTCATAATTATTTTAATTAAAAACATATAACCACATTTCTATAATTTATAACAATAATAATAATCAATAGTAACCATTAAAATGCACATAATTAGTAGTATAACATTGAGCAAAAATTAAGTTCTTTAAATAATTCTTATGTCCCTAAGAAATAAGCATCTGAATTTGAAAAAGAAAGATATCAATATGTTTTTAACTTTTATTTAATTCATTTTTTATTTATTTGAGAGCAACAGAGAGAGAGAGAGAGAGAGAGAGAGAGAGAGAGAGGGAGGGAGAGAAAGAGAGAGAGAGAATGGGCACACCAGGGCCTCCAGTCACTGCAAACGAACTCTAGACGCATGTGCCCCTTGTGCATCTGGCTAGCATGGGTCCTGGGGAATCAAACCTTGAACCAGTGTCCTTAGGCTTCACAGGCAAGCGCCAGCCCAGATTATCAATATTTTAAAAATTATTTTATTTTATTTTTTTTATTTGGGAGAGAAAACAGAGGCAGATAAATAGAAAGAATGGGTGCACCAGGGCCTCTAGCCACTACAAATGAACTCGACACATGTGCCAACTTAGGTATCTGGCTTATGTGGGTCCTGGGGCATTAGACCTGGGTCCTTAGGCTTCTTAGGCAAGTGTCTTACCTGCTAAGCCATTTCTCCAGCCCAGTTATAAATATTTTTAAAAACATTTGCTTACTTTTCTTCTTCAAAGTCACATGGTTATATATTATTTTACATTCAATTATATAATTGAAAGGGCTCAACAACAGAACATGAATTAAAATAGTCTTTCAAAATTTTTATATTGGATGTGCTCAATTCTTTAAAATAACCTTTTAAAGACATTCTGCATATGCAAATGTGTATAAACAAAGGGGAAAAAAACTCATTTCTAACATGGAAAATGTTTAGATTTCACTTTGATATATGAGACTAAAAGAAACCAAGAAATGTCTTGACCTACTTAGTGAAAACATGATTTACAGGCTGTGAAACACAAATTACCACTAAGCCTGCTTCCTTCTCAGCCTTTGCTGAGTCATAACAAGGACTCTAAGGTCTCTCCATGATCCCTTCCTGCATGCTGCTTCCCACTTTCCTTTTCTTGCCTTCCTGAAAAAGATTTAGTAGCATTTAAGATGAAACTATGGTCATTCAGATTTCAAAAGTGAAAGATGACTTCACCAGGGCCTGAGGACTTTGGGCAGTTGCATTTCCAAAAGAGTTTAAACTCCTGCCATGAACCTTCATCATTGAATGCCCCGGAGGAATAGGTGAGGGAACTTTGAAAGTCTCAGGTCTGACCAAAAATATTTCATGGAGCACCTGACTGCAGGCATTCCTTCATATAGTATTTTTTCATGGATATATAGGACAAAAATAGCCTTCAAAGGAGAAAGTAGAAGGTTAGAACTCCCGAACTAATAGAAATACACTTTCTACTTTGTACATTCAGAGAGATTTTGATTAGGCCAGCTAGCCTGCTGGGGAAAGTATCTTTGACCCGGCACTTTATTTCTAGACATTGACTCAGTTGGGGTTGTGAATGCTGGCCTGGTTTGATCAATGAGCACTTGATAACCATGTATTCTCTACAGAGGTAACTGGGCTATGGGGGTTAGGGAAACAGATATCAACACTCAAAAGTGTCTTCTAGAGCTTAAGTGGACAAAGAAAGACAATTGTGCAGAGTTTGCTCATTTTTGTGTCCCTGGAGCAATTCCTGGTCCTTGACCTATCAGATTCGTCAGTTCAGGACTTGCTGAATGGATGAAGAGTAGATACCAGAAGGCATGCTTCAAGAGAAGCAGTCATTGACTATGGGAGTCAAAAAGAGGAGACAATTCTTTATGAAATACAAAGTCATCAGAAAATTTCCAGTGGTGTAGGATGCTTTCAAATTAAAATTTAAAAATGGTCTTAACGCATAAAAAGAAAGATATGGCCAGGCATGGTGGCACTCACCTTTAATTCCAGCACTTGGGAGGTAGAGGTAGGAGGATCGCCATGAGTTTGAGGCCACCCTGAGACTCCATAGTGAATTCTAGGTCAGCCTAAGCTAGAGTGAGACCCTACCTCAGAAAAAAAAGAAAGAAAGATATGGTTAGACAAAGAGGCAAATGAATGAAGGTAGATAAAAGAGAAGAACACTGATCAAAATAATTAGAGCACAGAATTGTTGAGAACTCAGAATTGAAGGAAAGATTAGATTTCCTTTGTATAAATGGCTAAAATGCTAATGGATTTCATGAATTTGACATTAGTTGATGGCAATGAGAATCAGTTGAGACAGAGAATAAGAAAACAAGTGATAACTATTGTCAGGTTCTAACAGAAAAAGTAAGGTTCTTGAAATAAGAACAAAAATTGACAGAAGAAATAGATAAGAACTTACTGTTGAAGACTCTGCAAGCTTGGACGTGGTCACTGGGAAATAAAGCCAGAGCTGAGCTAGGAGCCATCTCCATGTTGACTGGCTGTCAAGATACCAGAAAGAGCTACGTAGCATGCAGTCATTTTGGAAAGAGAAGTCATGAATGGTGTTAACCAGCCATGGACTCTGCAGGCTTAATAGCTGGCCAGCCAGGCCAAACTTACCAACTGGTACAATAGTCTCATATCTGTTATAGGGAAAACCAACTGCTCTCCGATTGGACTTGAGACCCACTACACAGGAAGGAATCCAAGCCTGGTACTGATGGCTGGGAAGGCCATAATCCCTAAGGAGAAAACTACTATGTTTGCCTGGCTAAATTGTTACATTTGCCCACCAAACTATCTTCTAAACACTTGTGTTTATATCCATATATTAATGCTACTCTAACTATTGCCATTTCTCGGCTGGATAGATGGTTAAGTATTTAAGGCAGTTGCCTGCAAAGCCTAAGGACCTAGGTTTGATTCCAAAGGACCCACATAAGCCAGATGCACAAGGTAGCACATGCATCTAGAATTTGTTTGCAATGGCTAGAGACTCTGGTGCACCCATTTCTCTCTCTCTCTCTCTCTCTCTCTCTCTCTCTCTCTCTCTTTCTCTGTCTCTTTCTCACTCTTTCCATCACCCTCAAATAAATAAATGAAGGAATTAAAAAAAAATAATTAAAAACCTTTAAAAATATAGAATCTGGGCTGGAGAGAGGGCTTAGTGATTAGTGTGCTTGCCTGTGAAGCCTAAGCACACAGGTTCAAATCTCCAGGTCCCACATAGCAAGATGCCAGTGATGCAAGAGTGTAATGTTGACATGTGCACAAGGGCACACACGCATCTGGAGTTCACTCACAGTGTGCAATGTTGACATGTGCACAAGGGCACACACACGCATCTGAAGCTCACTCACAGTGTGCAATGTTGACATGTGCACAAGGGCACACACACGCATCTGGAGTTCACTCACAGTGTGCAATGTTGACATGTGCACAAGGGCACACACATGCATCTGGAGTTCACTCACAGTGACCAAAAAGGCCCGTTTTCTCTCTTTCTTTCTGCCTTTCTCTCTCTCTAAAATAATTTAAAAAATAAAGTATACATATAAATAAAGAGAATCTTCTGTTTTCATGTGGTGGTGACCACTGGGATGACACAAAGCTCACCAGTGTTTAGAGGATCTGACAGTGAAGTGTTCAGCGCTGAATGGGGCATCTCTATCACACCCCCAAAGGCTCATGCTCCATTACAGAAGAGACAGTGGAAAGAACGCAAGAGCTAAAGGAAGATGAGGAGCGTTTACAACGCTGTCATCCAGACACAAGGTTGCTTTGGTATTTTTGACCTCACAGTAGCTGACACTACTTACACAAGAGCTGTGTGATCGGAGGAAAAAAAAACTGATGTTATCAAAGCAGAGGAGAGACTAGCTAGAAAGAAAAAGATTCAGTACAGGGAGACTTGGGAAGGGGAAAAAGGAAGGAGTGGGAGGGAATTATAATTATGGTATGCTATCTATATTTATTGAAATTATCAATAAAATGTTTTAAAAAATAGGCAGAATTTACTCCCTGATAACAGCTTAAAATTTATGGTGAGAAAAAAATAAAACATTATGCCAGAAAGGCCAATCTTCTAAAAGTATGATAAAAATCTACATTTGATTGACTGTGTTCTTTATCTGTGTGGGGAAATTATTGTTAATATTTCCATTTTTCCATGTGAATTATATATTTCTGGAGGTTTAACATTATCAAAGACATAGCCAGTAAAAATTGGAAATTATATTTCACCCTTGTTTGACTAACGGGCATGTGAGTTTACTCCTTGAGTGGTGATGTAAGTGGAAGACAAAAGTCAGCACAGGAGAAGGTTGTGCAGACATCAGCTGTGGGGCATTAGTTATCCATTCACTACTGATATGCAGCTCCTTCTCCTACAATTACAAGTTGATAGCAAAAATGTCAGGAGAGAAAGAGAAGAGAATGACACACATTCACATGCATTTGTCAACCTTCTACTTAAATGATGAAACTTGAACCTCTGAGCATTTTTTAAAACTACTGGTGCTGGGGAGATTGCTCAGTGATTAAAATCCCTTGCTTGCAAAGCTTGCTATCCCAGGTTCAATTCCCCAGCCACACACATAATGCTGGACAGGAATTCATTTGCAGCTAGAAGTGATCCCAGTACACCCGCAACCCCCCCCCCATGCAAGCAAATAAATAAATAAAAATGAAAATAAACCTCAGGAGAAAAGAAGTAAGGCTTAAGAAGATAGGTAAAGAGAAGTGTGTGTGTGTGTGTGTGTGTGTGTGTGTGTGTGTGTGTAGCAGAATATAATTAAAAAGAGTGAAGAACCATCATTGAAACAGGAGGTGAAGAAAGATACAATAATATCCTATAAGGAGAGGATTTCAAAGAGGAACCATATGCTGAACAGCATCAAATACTCTAGGAGGTCAAGTACAATCAAATTTCAAGTGGACTTGCTGAATTTAACAGTTAGTAGGTCACTGATGAGGACTTTAAGTGTTAATTCCATGGAGTGGAGGAGACAGCAGTTGACTTCCAGAAAATTGGAAATTAGAAAAGGGAAATACTTTTTAAAAATTAAAATTAAATGCTGGAGAAATGGCTTTGTGGTTAAGGTGCTAGCCTGTAAAGCCTAAGGACACAAGTTTGATTACCCATGCATGCAGATGCACAAGATGGCACATTTGTCTGCAATTAATTGACAGTAGCTGTAAGCCCTGGTGAGCCCATACTCTCTCTATCTGCCTCTTTCCGTCTCTCAAGTAAATAAACAAATAAAATATTAAAAAAAAATAAAATAAAGGGGCTGGAGAAATGGCTCAGTGGTTAAAAGCACTTGCTTGCAAAGCCTGAAGGCCTGGCTTGGATTCCCCAGTACCTATGTAAAGCCAGATACACAAAGTGGTGCATGTGTCTGGAGTTCCTTTGCAGTGTAGGAGGTCCTAACCCATTCTCTCTCTCTCTCTCTTTCTCTCTCTCATTGCTCTGCTTACACATAAATAAAATATTTTAAAAATAAAATTAATAATTAATAATAAATTATATTCTTTGTAAAACCTACATCAGAAAAATATTTAAAATTTCAACTGATTACACAAGTCATCCCACTCCTTTCCCTGGGTCATTGATTAGTGATAATTTATAAATCTTTCAGAATATTTCCATACATTTTTATTCCCATACATAAATGTGTGTCCACATGTGCGTGGATGTGCATGGCAGTGCATGCATGCATACTCTCGTAAAGAGTTGATGCCCACCAAGTATTCTCAGCTCCCTTCTATCTTTCTTTTCCTGGTAGGTAGTTCAGAGTCGTGTGATGTTTTGAGCATGGACTAGATCTCCTCTAAACCATTACGTCTACTTTTTCATGCCCTGAAACCTACAGAAATTGAATATGAGGCAAGATGAAAGTTTCACGAATGGTTTATTCTCCAAGAGACAGAAAGCATAGTGATCTCTAAAACAGAAGTTTCAGAATATAAACTCTAAAGAACTTCTAAATATGTGATTTACTTTTGAACTGTGCTTCTCTCAGGAGTTAATGTTTGAGCATGTTGGGTGACAACAGCCATCAGGCCAGAGGGATCTACAGGTATCAATATTTTATTCAGAAACAAGTTACACTGGGCAATTTTCATACTGGAATTGGTACTTGTGGTTGATAGGGAATGGTGAGAGAAAAGGTACAGATGTCAACAATTCTCCAATTGTTGTCATGGTCACTAGATTTGATTTTCTCTCATTTTCTCTCTCTCTCTCTCTCTCTCTCGCTCACATGCACGCACGCTCACACACACACACATATACATGTATTCTCTATATCAGAAGCAGTAGCTAAAAGAGCCACACTCAAGTGCAAAGCATAAGGCTGATATGGCAACAATGAGCAGTGCACAATTTAGGTTCTCAGAGAACTTAAGGATATGTTTCAACCAAAAATCAAACAACTTATCAGCAAACTTTAAGTCTGTTCTTTTTCTCTTTGATTATGGTTGATTTTCCCCCAGATTTTGATTCTTGGTGGCCCACTTTTTTTTTTTTTTTTTTTTTTTTTTTTACAAAAAGAATCCAGTTATCTACAGGCAGGAAGGAGGCATTTCCTTAGGGTCTGGACATGAGCCAATGAAATAAGGTAATCTCCAAAGGTAACTGCGAGCATTTTTTTGCCTCGGGGTTGCAAAAGTAGTTGTGTGTGTGCAAATGCAAACAGGTTCTTAGACTATTTTTTGAATCATTGAGTAGGTTAATAAGAATGGCTCTTGCTAACACTTATTGAATTCTAACCATGAATCATGCAATTAAAATTATACTGTGCAATAGACATGATAACTTTATATGTTAGGAACTTTTATTGATACTTTATAGTTGCGGAAAATCCTGCTTAGAGAATCCAAGCAATGCATACAAGGTGATAAAGAAAATTCTGGGCTGAGTCTTGGTCACAGTCAAAGCATATCTAGAAAGTGATGCTCCCCCAAAGGAGAGAGTGGAGCTTCCCCCCTGCCACACACCAAGTAGATCTGTCCCCTTTCTTCACCATCCCAGATGCCAGAGAGACAAATGGAGGAAAGTGTATTCTATTTACTGTTCAGGATCACCTCCTTATGTCTTCTTTGGCATCTCATGTGCCCCATGAGAACAATGTAATGGGCTAACATGCAGCAGTTAAGTAATGAGCTCTAAAGAACTATGGGACATAAACTTGCTTGTGCTCTCTGTAGGAAGGAACATGCTGAATCCTGTGGAGATTAAAGGGAACCATTGAAGACTGATAAAGGATTTAGGGGAGGTGGGAAGAGAAGATTGTAAACAAGCAGAAATACACATGTGGCCCCAGAATGCAATTAAATTGAACCATTTCTTTGGAGCCAACATGGGGATCAAGATCCTAATATTGGTATGCCAGATTTATATTATATTTTGGGATTACAGAAAATCAGTATCTTGAGCAAATTATGCCAAACAAGCATGCTCTAAACACAAAGGTATCATAGCACTTAGACCATTTCAAGTACTAATTTTGGATGACCATAAAGAGCTTATTGTGTCCAGCCTGAACCAAATTCTCAAAATAAAAAGATAAATGAATAACACATTAATCAAAATAAAGGACCTTGAAAATTTATGTCAAAGAATTGCTATATTGCCCAATACATTATGACTATAAAGTCTTCAGGTTGTCTAATAAAATTACATTTACTAAGAAGTTTAACATCTGCTTATACACAATGAACAGTTAATATAAAATGTTAGGTGGAAAACATTCACTCTTTCTACACCCTTTATAATGAGCTAAGACTTCAAATGTAATTAGCCATGGATGACATTTGCATTTTAAGGATTTTTCAAGGGTTAGAGACATTAAGCCTCACAAATATATCAAAGTGACAGCCTTATCCCAACTTAAACCATCTTGCCCATCTGCAATAAAACCTTCATCTTCCCAGGCCAAGCAAATGTGTTGAGCTCATAGACTAAACATTCAACAGTTGTATGTACTAGGCAGCTTTATGACTTGGGAGGGGTCTTTGTGGAATCATCCTAGAATTAATTTATCTTCATGCTTCAAAGAATTCCAATTCAGAAGTGCTCCAAATGTTTGAGAGTATTTTAAGATTATTTTTCTTCTGGAAGTTTAAACGTAAACTAAAACAAATGCTTCTTGACAATTTTGTGCTGTCTTAACCAACTGTTAAAGTTCACCTTATGCTCAAACTATAGCTTTCATGCGTGAATGCATTTTTACTTCTACAATTGATCTATTTTTGAAAACCCACCATCTTACCAATACCTATTTTCAAATTCTTTCTCCCACATCCAATGATAGGTATATTTAAACAAGGTCAGAAAAAAATGAAATTTTCATTGGTTTTTACTGTCACAAGAGATCTGTCTTTGAGGTGGTCTGTAGAGAAAAGGTATAATTAGTCTACCATGACAACATGAAGACAGTAGAAATTTCTTCACTAATCATTCACAAATTCAGGCAAAACTGTTATTCTTTCTTACATTTTCAGGTATGTTCAACTAATCAGTCTTCATTTGGTCTTTGCAGTATTACGTTTCTCCAGAACTTCCTACTGACATTGACAAAGTAATAATATGCATGTCTGCTATGACTTCAAGGCAAGTATACTCACGGGCAATCTTTTTGTGTGCAAAATGTCTTGAAGTTGCTTTTCTCCTGAGAAACACATTTCTTAAACAATGTGTTGTAAGAATCTTATAATAAACCAGGCATATTGGGATATACCAGTAATCTCATCACTAGGAGGCTAAAGCAGGAGGATTTTTGGTCAAGGTCAGCATGGACTACATAGGGATTCTCTGTCTCAACATATAAATCAAGTCAATTTCTTGCTTTCCCAGACACCAGCACAGCCCCCTGCTGGAATCCGTGGCAATGAATAAGGCCAGAGACTCTGTAGAGGTGAGTGAAAGAGATGGGGAAAGAAGGGAGAAAAACTATTTAATAAGTTTTATATTCCACTATAAACATTTATTATACATTTCTGAGACCCAGAATACATTATAATAAACTAGCATTAACAGTGAAACTGAGGCAGTTAGGGTGGCTGTGCCCCACAAAGTAAAGGCAGACTGATTTTAAGTCTGCCCTCGCAGGCTCCACTTTGCTAGAGATCAGAGAAGCTGGCTTCTCCATATTTCTTGCCTAAAGGAGCTGCCTAGACCTGTTTGTACATGAAGAACCTGAACGTCTCCTGGGAGTGAAGTTCCCCTTTCCTAGAATTTAATCTGATCCTGGCATTGTGGTTGGCTAAATCATGGCTGGCCTCCTCTTAAATCAGCCTGTAGCCCAGACCAATCATCCTCTCCCTCTGGCTCACCTGAGTCTAAATTAGGTCAAGTCCACTATAATAAGGTTGTGCATGGATCCTTACCAGGCTCTCATGGCTGCCCAATCATCTTTCCTGAACTTCCAGCTCCTGGTCAGCCTTCTCTAGTCTCAGCACAGCTGGATTGAGATGAAAGGTGACCCTCACCCGACTCCCCATGGACTCTACCTCCTGCCTCCACATGACAGGAACTGTTTGTTTGTTTGTTTCAAGGTAGGGTCTTGCTCTAGCCAATAGGAGGTTTCTTAACTTTATTCTCTTTCCTCCTCTTAGTCTAATATAGTCTCTATAAACATTATCCTCTGATCTATGGGTTTTAATTCTTTAAATTCATAAGACAAGAATCCGAGGTACACCAAATTCATTGGTATGTTGGCATATTGGTGCATTGACAAGGAACCCTAAAATTCCTGTTTCAAAAGGTATGTCTAGATAGATTGATACTATGTATAAGGAATACATGCATATATATTTTGAATATATATGCTTATACATATATATATTCAAAAGTGTATTGTGCACTGAAATAACATATATTACACAAAGAATTATTAGATAATATGTATTTACATTTTAGCAAACAATATGTTATAAATTATACAAAGTCTATTTTAAATTATATTTAATATTTTAGAACATGATTTTTAATATATTTCATCATAAGAAGCTTTTTGTAGAGTCTTTAATACTTTCATGATGACATTTAGTAAGCTTCTGTTGTTTCCTATACTGAAGCATCTAAAATGAGTTATTTATATCATTGTTTTGAACTGAACCCCAGTTCTGATATGATAAATTGTCAGAACCATAAAAATCAATATAAATTCTTGGATTGCCAAATCATCTTCAAAAATTTGCAAAATAATTACTCCCCAAAACATTTAGATTCCTCCTTCCCTTTTGTTAATTTCAAAGATTCAACAGTACATTTATTATCATTAGTCCAGAACAAAATGCTCCCTTTACAGTTGAAGAATTCTGGCAGATGCAATCTTAACCAAGTGATAAAAGCTAATCTCTGTGAAACCTGTACAGATCCCCCCTCCTTTGTGGAAGGAGCTTTCTGTTTTTGAAGGAGGATGCTTTCTACTGGCAGACCAATCCAGAGAAGGCTGGCTGTGTCTGAGGCCAGGCTTTCTAGCTGTGTGTGCTCTGTCCATGTTTCTCCACCCCATATATTGTCCTTTCTCCTTCATCTTCAACAAGCTGTGACTTCCAGTGGCAGGGCCCAGGAATGTGGCTATCCATAGAGAAGACTGGAATATATATATATGAAACACGAGCAAGGAAAAAGTATTCTGAAAAAGAAATGTGGGGCTTTGTAAAGAATATTTTAAACATTAGAATCTAATCTCTTGAGATTCGGAAAAGTCTGCACATTTATTGGTACGATAAATGTCTCTGCATATGATATGTACCAATAACTGTGTACTAACTACACAATGCTCGACCCATTTACATCAACAAGGAAGGTCCAATGGGAAGGGGTAGATCATGGATGAACCTAAACAATGGTACCAAACTGCCTGTATTTGCTAAAAAGAAAACTAATAAATTAAATTTAAAAAAAAAAATCTGCACATTTCCATCTGTAGTCCTTTGCTTTCTAGTGAATTTGAGCATCCATATTTTTGTCATCCATATTTATTGTAAATTATTTATATCAATGGTTCCTTGTGATATGTAAATTCTCTATGGAGTAAGGTCATTAATATTTTCTAATCATGAATATTACAAGTATTTTTTCAGATTTTGTTTATTTTTATTAGTGATCTAAATATAAAATATTGTATGTCTCTATTATTGAATATATCAACATTCTCTTTTAATCCTTCAATCTTTAATATTTAAAAGAACTCTTAGATGGGTTACTTAGACTTTAATTTTCATCACATACTTGACATTCTATATGTGTATGTAATATGCATTAGACTGAGATAAATTATTGTCAAAAGATTACCACTTTATATCCAAATAAATCATACACCCTGTCACATATGCTCAGTTTTTATCACTAATATTATTATTTGTGGAATTATAGTCCAAAGATGGCTGCTGGAAAAGTTTCAAAGTGGTAGAAACTTAATTCCTTAATTCAGAGGTTAATGGAAGTTGAAAGTAGAGCCTTTGCAAATTAGGAATAAACGAGGTTATGAGTGGAGTACCCAGTGAAGGCATCAGTGACTTTATAAAAGTAACCAGAGAACTATGAGCTGGCCTCACTTTGTCTTGCCAAGTGACACCCTGTCCCATTTACTCTGCAGCCAGAAGGTTCACACCAGATGCTGAACAGCCATCCAAACCACACCCCTGGACTTTCTAATTTCCTCTGTGATCCAAATTAACTTCTATTCTCAATAAATGACCTTCTCTTGAGTAGTTGTTGTAGCAACAGGAAGCAAGCTAAGACCCCGACTCAAAGGCAGCATTTTGTTTTGGGAAGTTCCCTCATTCATGGATCTCAACTTGTGAATAAGAATGATACAGTGCATTTCCTCAAAGTACTATTTTATGGAAACAAGTCTGCCTACTTAGAACAAGAAGATTTAGAGGAGTATGCTGAATCATTGTTGCACAGACCACACACTAACTCTCCAGAACTGTGCTGGACACTGTTTAGCCTTTGACTAGATGTTGCTTGTGTCTGAGTCTCATCTGAAGGAGAAAGAGATTCCCAATAGCAGGTCAAAGGGCTGGAGATTGAAACAACATGGTGAAGAATGTGAAGAATCTACAGCTTTTGTGGACACAGCTAACTCTAAAATTTCCCAAGACAGAGAGTGGGGTAAGGAGCAGTGGAGAGCGGTCATCCTTTAGAATGCAGTGCCGCCAAGACACAAACATGCTTCCTCTGCACGACGTCTCTCTGGACACTCTTTTCACTCTTCCTTCCCTGACCTCCCCCTCCCTGTCTGCGTCTCTTCTTCCCTCCCCACGATTATCCACTCTCCCCTTTCAAACCCAATCCAGACAGACTTCACAGAGCTTCCTGAGGAAGTCTTTCTCTAGCTCAAATGCATGCTGAGGCATGATTTCAGAGCTTGTTGCTTCACAAGAAATTGAAGGCAATGAGAGTCATAAAATGATCAGAATTTTGAAAGGAAAGAAGTTAGAGATGATGGGCCCACAGTTACCAGGTCTTGTTTTTTGTTTTGTTTTGTTTTGTTTTGTTTTGTTTTGTTTTGTTTTGTTTTGTTTTGTTTTGTTTTGTTTTCATTCTGCCCTGAATGCCTTCAGATCATAAAACTTATGGTTCTACACAATCAACATAAAATGCTAAGGAAGATACCAACATTTGTGAAGAAATGTCTACTCAATGTTAAAACCATGTTGCCTTATGTCATGTTGATGACTCCTAACACACCACCTTTGAATATGTCACAGTTTTGATGAACTTGGATCAAGGTCAAACTAGCAGTGGCAAAAGCATGAGGCCCAATGAGACCCCCATGGCGTCACGTGAGATGGGCTGGCTGTAGACCATCAGAATCCATGGTTTATTTATTACTTGTTACCCAAGCATTTGCTACACACAATACGCCCACAGAGCATGTGGTATTTTGATGCCAGATCTTTTTCTAGGAAGGACATTTTATCTATCACATCCAGTTCATATTAAGATTTACATACCAATCATTTACCATTGGAGGGGAGGTCTTTTATTTTTAACTAAGTGCATTGTGCCAAGCACCCTGTTTCTGAGCCTGGCATTGCACCTAGCACTTCTCCTAAACCTAGGAGCACCTTGGAGGAACAGCACAGGTAAGGAACAAAGTGAAGAGACAAGAGAGTAGAGAAAGTTCAAGGGCATGGCTACAGTCAGTGTGAGAGGTGAGGGTCAGACTGAGGTCAAGTTCAGAGATACTGAAGTCAGGGGCTGAACGAGGATTTTGAAGGAGGGACCAGATATACTTCCCCAAGTCACTGTCATTTCAGTGTGAATTCTATATCTTCAGATATCCTCTGAAATCTCATAAAAGACAAAGAATACAAAATTTAAAAATAAGCAACTTTACTAAAAGTTTTTACTAGATCTAAGAGTTTTCTGGTAGCTTTATCAGATGAATGGATAATGAAAATGTGGTACATATACACAATGGAATTTTACTCAGCAGTAAAGAAAAATGAAATTATGGAATTTAGAGGAAAATGGATGGCTCTGGAAAGAATTATATTAAACAAGGTAATCCAAGCTCAAAAAACCCAAGACCATATGTTGCTCCTCATATGTGGATCCTAACTTGTAATGTTTATATGTATGTATATAATGGGAGGGGGTGTGGGTAAAACCTAAAAGCTAGAATGCTGACCCAAAGCTGGTAATGGGAGATGACAAGGAAGGGCTGGGGAATGGCTAAAGGACAAATGTGACATGTAAACAGAAAGGACACAGGGAAGCTATGGGGACCAGGAAGATTGTGGGGAAGAAGAAACAACTGAAAAATATGTTTGAAATGCTGTAAAGATGCTTAGGACTCTATGCTAACTAAAAACTAAAAAAAAAAGGAGTTTAAAAGTAAGTTAAAAATTAAAACAATAAACACCATGTTTTATTGTTCTTTGGTGTATTAAAGTTTACCTCAGATCTGAGGACAAGTGCAATACTAAGACCCATAGTTCTGTGTTACTCTGAATTGACCTCTCCTCCAAAGTTAAATAAATTATCCTCAAATATAATTATTCTGAAACCTAATTTATGGTGATCATGTGTACTTTGTAGCACCTTCTTTATAAGGCCCTTTAATGCCTTTGCAAATTATTTCTGTCCATTAGGAAGTTATGAAATATTATGTAAATTTACCCAGATTTATCCAGAGCATGTAATCATCAAAGTTTGTGATGCAGAAGAGAAATATATCATTCTAAAATTACCCATGGCATTTGACTAAAGAGTAAGACTCATATTGCCTAACAGATTACTTACACTGTTGTCTTAGAAGTGCTTACAGTCTGGTAACCTGAATGTCAAGTTTCAGAATGTAGTGTGGTTGTGTTTTTAACACAAAATAGAAGCCTGGGAAAATGTCGAGGTGTGACAGATTGGAACACAACAATTCAAGTATGCTCTTCCCTTAGTGGTTTTGATATCTTCTTCCCATTCACAACTTCTAGCAAGCTTCCTAACTTTCTTGTGATGAGTTCAAGTGAAGTTGCTGAATATGATAAGATGGCCAAAATGTTCCATGTTAAGGAACAATATTAGGCCATTCACGAACAAAAATAAATGTACACATGCAAAACAACAAAATAATGGGTTGCATATTTGTAGTTGAAATGGTTGTCAAGATAATTATAAATTATTTTAATGTGATATTAAATTTAATATATTGGTATAGCATGAGTTTTACATAAGGTCATCTTATGTGAAGAGAAATGAAGTTATGGTATTTGGTCCATTGTGAAAAAAGTAAATTGTGCTCAAGTAGGCAACAAGCCCATTTGTATATACACAAATACTCCTGTGTTTCCTGGCTGTCAAGGATCCAGGGAACTATGTTCTGATGTCACTTACTTCAACCATGTTTGTTAAACATGTGACTTATTGCTGTTGTTACCCTACCTCAGTATCATGTGAGATAAGA